>NC_061803.1:19839708-20475244 GCF_021462225.1 Girardinichthys multiradiatus | reverse complement strand
CTGAAGAAAATGACAACCCAAAACTAAGATAAAAATATGTTGCAGTGAAGTACCGGCAAAGGTGTTTGTTCTTTACAGCAAGTGATATAAAACCCATAATTCAACCAATGATTTAGAATAAATTAAACTGTTTAAAAAAAATTATTGTCAGCAATTGATTTCCTCAAATAACCACATAAGCAACTCTGACTGTTTTCAAGAGCCAAACCATTGGCTGCACAGATTTTTTCCAATTATATATTAGATGATGAACAGTGAATATTATTTAGTTTTTAATCAGATTTTATGTGATGGATCTGTACAAAATAGTCTAAGTTGGTCAAGTAAAATGAAAAAAAAGAAGAATAAAAGAAGAATAATAAAACTGAAAATTGTTGTGTGCATATAAATTCACCCTCTTTGGTATGAAGCCCCTAAAAAGTGCAACTTATGTACGTGCAACCAATTACCTTCAAAGTGGCATAATTAGTCAAATGAAGTCCACCTGTGTACCATCTAAGGGTCACATGACCTGTCAATACAAACACACATTTTCTAAAAGGCCCCAGAAGCTGCAGCACCACCAAGCAAGAGCCATCACAATGACCCAAAGCATACTGCTAAAGCAACATGAGTTGTTAAGAGGAAACATTTATGTGTTCTAATGGCCTAGTCAAAGTCCAGACCTCAATTCAATTTAGATTCTGTGTTGAGACTTGAAAATTGCTGTTCACAAGTGAAATCATCCAACATGAAGGAGATGGAACAGTTTTACCTTGCGGAATGGCAAAGATCCCAGTGGCAAGATGTGACAAGCCTATAGAGACTTATCCATAGAGACTTGCAGCTGTAACAAAAGGTGGCTTTACAAATTTCTGACTTGAATAGTTATGAACGTTGAAGTTTTTTGGTTTTTTGTCCTTATTTGCTTCACAATAAAAAAATATATATATGCATCTTTAAAGTTGTACGCATGTTCTGTAAAGGTAATTGTGCAAACTCTCAAACAATCCATTTAAATTTCAGGTTGTGAATACTTTTGCGAGGCACTCTAACTGTAAGGTCACTAGATGTAATGTGCTCCTGTTAAAAAACAGTACATAATTCTTCAAAATATAAAGATGGGAGATCATCCCGTTAAAGTAAGGCAGGCAAATTTTGAGCCACATAAGTCAAGACATATCTACAAAAAGGTGGCTACTTAAACATATCTACCACTGGAGCAATGATTAAAAAGCTTAAACAGCTGGAAATATTGAGGAGAATGGTAAAACTGCGGGAACTTGGAGTCAGCAAATCTCCATAACAATTTCTTTTAAGGCTTTTTTTCACATCTTAACAAGGGGTGCCAATAACAATAGAGGCAACTGTATTTGTAGCATTTAGTTAAAAAGTGCATTTTTTTATCTGAACCTTTAAGTGAGGTCTACGGACACCTTTGAAGCGACACCTATTGTTGCAGCTTTATTGGTACTGGTCTTTGTCTGAGTAGGATGCTGGTGTGAAGTGGGTTTGCAGCTTTTTGACGCTGCATGAGAAAAGGCGTAAAAGCCAATGTGGATGCAGCACTGTTTGTCCTTAGGATAGGTTCAATCAAAATGGTACAGATGCTTCCACAGTGTCTGATTGCTGTTGCTTAACTTTACAAATTTGCCAGTCTTCAGTACGCTGTGACTGACTCATAGTTATTGCATTGTGATGTTTTATATTAGCATTAACATTTTATAATCTTTAGGAAGAACGAAACTCTGTCCCAGAACACATTTAAAGCTGCCGCAGATGTTACAAACTCATCCATGGTGTGTTTAAAATAGTATTCGGAGTCCTTATTTAACAGTGCAACTCTGCAAAGGATTGCCTACAGTATATATTGCAATTACAAGTAATTGTTTTATTTGCTGCATGGTGGTGCAGTTGGTAGCACTGTTGCCTTGCAGCAAGAAGGTCCTGGGTTCGATTCCCGTCCGGGGTTCTTTCTGCATTGAGTTTGCATGTTCTCCCCGTGCATGTGTGGGTTCTCACCGGGTACTCCGGCTTCCTCCCACAGTCCAAAGACATGCCTGTTAGGTTAATTGGTCTCTAAATTGCCCTTAGGTGTATGAATGAGTGTGTGCTTGGTTGTTTGTGTGTTGCCCTGCGATGGACTGGCGACCTGTCCAGGGCATACCCTGCCTCTCGCCCATAGACTGCTGAAGATACGCACCAGCTTCCCTGCGACCCACTATGGAATAAGCGGTAGAAAATGACTGACTGACTGTTTTAATTGCTGTGCAAGCAACAACCTGCAAGTGAGGCTTCAGGAAGAAGAGCTAACTTAAACTGCTATGTATAAAGTTGGATTTACAGTGACACCAGATTAATCCAAGGGTTCTTTGGATGATAAATGGGAGAGGAAATACAGAGTCACAAACCTTTTTTCAGTCCCTTGTTCTTAGGGAAACATCAGATCATTTGAAAATTGAAAGGGATTAACACACCTTGTCATTTTTTGGTGGAGCTGATTAATTGTAAAAACTGATATGAATCACACTGGGCTTTATGTAAGAATCTCGAGTAGTGACAAAACAGTGGTTAGAATTTTGTTTAGATGTGTTGCATATTTAAAGCTAAAAAAACCTCATAGACTGGCGACCTGTCCAGGGTGTACCCTGCCTCTCGCCCGTAGACTGCTGGAAATAGGTACCAGCTCCCCCATGACCCACTATGGAATATGCGGTATAGAAGATGAATGAATGAATAAAAAGTCATTTAAAAGTAATCAGTTATATGACGTGGCACAGAAAGTACATAGTGATTTGGGCGATAGTTGCACAGTTCTTTAAACTACATGCAAACTTTACACCTTAGACATTCAAACATATAAAAACTGAAGTTTGACTCCAGTGCTATAGAGTTTGGATGCTGGCGCCAAAGGACTTTTTGGTATCTCTCTAAACTTTATGCATATGTGTCAAATTTCCAAAGTTTTGGTCAAAGTATGGTCAGAAGCTGATTGCTAAGGGCCACTGTAAATCTATTTCAGCACTCCTAAAGAAAATATGCATAAATATATGTTTGGGTTTAGAAAAATATTAATCATATTCAATATTGTTGCAGGTTTGAAGATATAGCTGGGATTTAGACCAACTTTGATAAAAGATAAAAGATTAACAGACATTTTCAATGGGCATTGGAAATAGCATTCATTTTTTCCTCTAAATCAGTCTTCGCACCTTCATGTGAGATTTAAGCATTTTTATAATCTCCATAATTCATCAGGGATATTTAACTTTCAAGAGAACTAAACTTAAATAAAATGGTTAAGCACATTGGTAAGAAAAGAGGACGAGGCAACGACAAAGCACGATAACAAAATAGACGTAGTAATTGACAAATGGGCAAAATAACCCACAGCCTTTACTTCGCCTTCAGTGGTAGCTTTTGAATATAAACCAAAAGCATTAATGGAAATTAAGGTTGTGTTAGGATACATAAGCACATGCTTTCAATTAAGACTTGAGGTGAGCACAAAGGACCAATCTCCTTTAAGAACACAATAATGTAAAACAGCCAGATTCATCACTGTGCAAGTAAGGCAACAACAACAACAAAAAAGATGGAGAGGGAAACTTTAAACAGGACTCATGAGCCCGATGAGGTTCACATTAGAATATAAATGTCAAAACTGAGCAGCATTCACCCTTTAAATCTCCACATCAAAGCACATCAAAGCAACAGACACAGCAAAATTTACACCTCTGACTGCGGTCCTCCTTTATGGACATTTACAGTCTCTGTGCTGATCAACGCTTGGGTCCAGATCACCACAACAGATGCTCCAAATGACCTACATCTTTTGGTACTTTCCCTTCCCTCTTCATATGCTGCAAAATTATTGTATTACAGCTCACGTCAGCAGTGTTGTTATTAGGTCAGCTCATTGACAGTTGTCTGTAACTGGGCCTCATTTCATCGCTATGTGCATTTGAATGACACAAGCCAAACAGGCAGTTTGTTTGCATTGGCTGCAGTCTGGCACGCTCTCCACATGCCAACATGGCCAAAGTAGGATGTGCTCAAAGCCAATAATGTCCTGTCTGTGCTCACTCAGGCTGCTTTTTCATGGGGAAAAAGGGGGATTGTGTGGCGTGTGAGTGTGTGTGAGCAGAGCCGACCCAAGACTGTATGGGGACCTAAGCAGAATGGGATTTTGGGTCCCACTTCCAGTTAAACTAATCAAAAATATTTATTTTTTAATGTTTTTGTGTTGGGTATTTAACACCCTAAAAATATTTACTAGCAATCACAATATTTAGCTTAAGACTTTACACTTCACATGATGTACACTAATAAAGCAGTAAATAAATTGTAAGCTCTGTTATTTCTCTGACTTATTCAGTTGAGGGACACTTTTCTAGTCATATCAACCACTCAAAGTACTTCAACACCATGCATCACATTCACCTCTTTCACTTGCCAACACCCATACTGTACATTCATACACCGGTATACAGACCGCTAGGTAACTTAAAGTGGTAAAGTAGTGTGTGTTTCACATGTGAATATAAGTTTTTTCAAAATATGTAAAAACCCTGTTTCACATTTGGACATTGTATGTGAAATAAATGGAATATTGTCCCATGTTTTCCACATTTGTATCAAATCACATGCGGGAAAAATATTGTGTAGTAACAATTGAACACGTACTTTGTATGTGGAAATGTTATTGTGTATTAACATGAAACATGTGTTCCAGGTTTGATATATTTTCCTTTGTGTTTCACATGTGAAAATTTCACTTGGTAGTAACACAACACATGGGATAGGCTTCCATACATGAAAAATCTTCCTTGTAGAAAACATTTTCCACTGTGAATTTTGGTGTAATCACAGGTGGAACATGTGACCACATGTTTTTGAAACAAATGATGACTGTTAACATAGCTATGAAACTATGAATATATTTATGATTACATGTCAGTTGCTTTAAATTGTAAATAAATATACATATAATATACATTTTAAATAATTGTAAATCCTTTTACATAAACTCTCGAAGCAAATTTAAAAGCAAGATACATTTTCTTGAAAATAACAAAACATAAGGTATCTGGATTCTGTGAGAAATCGAGGATTCTTAGTTTGCTTATGCCTTAGGCTGACCCTGTGCGTGTTTCATCATAAAATATCAGTTTCTTAGCAAGACTCGGGTCTGTTTTAGGAACCACATCAAATCCTCTGTGCTTTTGTGTTGAACATTAAATTAATTAGCAGGATTGTCACAATCAGCACAGATAAAAATGCACTGAGAAGACTCACCTTCTGTAAGCCATGTCTCTTGTAGTTGGCTTAAATCCTGGAAGAGGTCTGAGTGGAAACAGAAAAGAAAGGCAAGAGTGAATATTCACCATAAAACAGCTAGGTTTCACTTTCTGACAAACTGACATCATTTCAGTCAATTACAAATCTGTTGAGTTTCTCACTCTTTACCTTCAGATTCCTGAGGGGGTAATTCTGTGTCCATGAATTTCCTTTTTGCTGCCATCAACAGTCTATTTAGGGGCCCATTTCCTTGCGACTTCTGCAAAAGCAATAGATGTTAACAGAATCCAACAGGGCACTTCAACAACATCACTGTGAAAAACAGTTCACGGCGATTCTTTACAGTTCTTCAGTTGGGCAGCAGACACCAATTGTGCACGTCTGACCGGGAAAAATCATAAAAACGCATAATACAGTAAAATGTTTTGTGATGCATATTTAACAAGACCTCATCATGCGTAAGAAAACCACGCATATGTCAGTTAGGGGGATTATTTGACCAAAGTAGTCATTTGGAACAAACTAAACCAACAAAAGAACTCGACAATCACTTTTAAATGCACACAGAAGTAGCTTTGTGGAGGCTTTTCTATCCTGGAAGTCGTAGTTAGGGCAGGCAAACACTTTTATCCCAGTCAAAACTCGTGCAGAAGCGACGCAGGCACGAATAAAGCCGCGACAAGCAGCGAAACAACAAGGCTTGAAAAAAACACATCTATCAAATAAAGCATCAACAATAAGAACTGAGTAAAACGTACATTTGCTAAAGGGTAAGGCACTTGCTGGTCCAAATATCCATCCATCTTATAATCCATCCGTTTAACCGTTTGCGGTCATTTGCGCTGAGTTGGAGTGGGATCCACGCAGGCTGCAGGGAAGAGGAGGGAGCGCTGTTTGTGAATGGAGCTGCGTGGAGGCTGCATGCATAATGAGCTCCATTCACAAAAAATGCCGAGGGGAAGTGATGGCGAGTGATTACCCAGTGAGCTTCGGCCCTCTTTACAAATATCTTTTGTGCACTTTTGTGTGAGTGAGTGAGTGTGTGCGCGTTGATTTCACAAGCAAATAAACAATTATTCCACATTCACTCATCAAATGATGGGATTTTCCTTTTTTGCACTGGAAATCATATTTATAACGGTGAAAAAATTCTGAATGGTTTCATTTGCCTTCTCTTTTATTTATTTCTTGCCACGTCTTCCCTGTTTGTTTCTAGACAAGTCCTGAAAGTGTGAAGGGAAACAGATGTTGCGTTCACGTTGAGTCCTCACCCCGCTCCTTCCGCCCCTCCAAATTCATCTGAATTTAGATTAGCTTTATGTGGAATTGATTTAAAAGTGTGGAGTGAACTGTTATTTCTCCAGCAGACCTAATTTTGGTGAGACTCACTCTTCGAGCTCGGCTCCTTTGCACGTCTGTGATTGGTTGGTTTCTTCTCAAGGACTCGAATTTCTTGCCTTTATGCGGTTGAATTCACCGACTTCTGAATGAAGTCTCGGTTCGCTCTGTTAGCCAATCACACAGCTAATCGTCGGGCTCCTAGCAACAATGGGCGGAGATGTCACTCAAGCAGCCAATCAAACTCTTAGCAGACTGTGGGCTTTTTCTACTGGATTTTCCAGTTGTTTTTCATTCACAAAAAAGGAAGGGGGGTGGGGGGTGAGAGAGAGAGAGAGAGAGAGAGAGAGAGAGGGAGGAAAAACCCCATTCATAAAAACTTGCCTTCGCATGAAAGTCCTGATATGTTTTTTCACCTTTGCCTAGGAAAACCTAAAAATGCAACAATCCTGTTGTTTACCTGTTTTCCTGCCTCTGGCTCTGTTGTTATGAGAGCTGTGATCAGAGCCTTGGAAGAAAAACAACCTCTCCACTCTCTGGGTATTTCAAAAATGAGTTTTAAAACCGACGTCTAGAAGCACACGAATTTCCATTCTCCAAATGTTGTGGTTTAAGTCCACCTCACAAGGAAATCACAGCATTTAAAATGCTCAGGGGCAGTTCTTGTATGACAGGGCCATAGACAAACCCCTCCCTCTGCCCCAAATCCCCCCTATATGTCTCATAATGCCAAAGATAACCTGAGTAAATACATGAAGAAGCACTTTTTAAATGAAGTTTTCATTAATTAAGGGGAAACAATCTAAACCTATCTGGTTGTATGTAAAACAGTAATCGCTGGAATCTTGGTTCCATGTAGTACAATGCCATTTATAGTCTGTCAACCATGATGCACACATATCACTGCCCTCTGAGAGGATGGTGCCCTGGGCAGCCAGCCACATTCAACTTCAAATAAAATATAATTCCAAACGTTTTATAAAATAAAATGTTAAACGACCTAACAGTCCAGCTAAAGTAGCTATATACCAAAATCAGCTGTGTTGACATGTTAGCTTTGTTAGCCTCCCAAATATGTATTTTTAAAGGCTGCCACTCTCCTAATTGTTATCAACTACATTTTGACCAACAGAAAAACAAACCAATAAAGAAATAAATTTTGAAAATTCTTGGACCTTATCAATTTTAGAATCAGTAGCTACTTTACTATTTCCAGAAGGAAGTGTACACCCCGCCACCACCTCCCGCCCCCTCTTTATGGCACTATTGGAAACATAAGGCATAGAGTTTAGATTGGATTTACGTTTAGTTTCAGCAGTGAATAAGATTCAGAGATATTTCATGAAGCATGTTAGGAACATCTGTGTCTTCTTCTTCCTGGTGCCTCATCTGCACTGTACAAGTTACTTCCTGTTTAATGATATTTAGATGCCCATTTAGATATACATAACAGGCTATAAATATTGAATCAGGTCTGCTCTAATGCTGATAAATTTCACTATAGTACGAGGCAGGCTTAAACAAATTTAAATTATGGTTGTTAGTTGCACTCTTAAAAACTCCACATAAGTTGATGTGAAAGCTGTTGAACAATCTATTGATTTCTTTCAAACTTTTTATGAGAGCTCCCAAAAAGCAGTTTTTAAAAGATGATTTCATTGTGAAGGGAAAGGACCTCAAAAACAACTTGGCCCTATGTGAAATAGTAACCCCCCCGACCATTAAGTCATGAATTAACTGTGATTAAACAAATGTTTTTGGGAAGCTTTGATTTTAACTAACCAAGAAATAAACCAAATATGACACATCTGTCAACATAAAGTAGACTTTACTTTAACATATCGCAAAAAGCAACATTTCATGCCTCATTCTAAAGAAGCTCAAGAGCACATGAAAAACAAAATGAATGACATCTATCAGTCTGAAATGAGTTACAAAGCTATTTGCAAGGCTTTACAACTCCAGCGAGTGACAATGCATTGCATCTGACATAAAACTAATACAGCATTTAGGAAAAAGAACATCATAACAACAGCCAAACATAGCGATGGTAGTGTAATGTTCTGGGGCTTTTCATGAACAAGAGGACTTGCGATAATTGATGAAACCATGAGTATTTTTTTGTCAAGCAAAAAGTCCTGAAGGACAATGTTTATCCATCAGTTTGTGACCTTAAGGTCAAGTACACTTTGATTATGCAGCGAAACAACAATCCCAAGCACCTCAAAGTTTGCCTCTGACTTGCTCAAAGAAGGATGCAAAATAAAGGCTTTGCAGGGGCCTAGTCAAAGGTCAAAGTTAATCTAATTGAGATGCTGGTCTGGCTCTGTGGCCCTGTAATCAATGGCCAGGATGGCTCGAATAACTTTTTACCCTTAAAAATTTTTTTTCTTAATTGTTCCATGGTGTACGCAGTTGAGCCAGAAACATGCATAAAAGATGGTCGGTGAAAATAAGAAGACCTTGTTTGCTATAACAAAAAGGATTTTTCCTTTGATTACTGAAAAGGAAATAAATAATTTTCAACAAGCCTGCTTCTTTTCAAATTCAAACAAAACTGCTAAATTATTTAAAACAAAATTAGTACTCCATTTATAATGTTTGTTTAATCACTTGAGAGATGACCATCTAATTTCCAATTAGAAACAAACTTCTTAGTTGTTACATTTAACAGGATTGAATTATACAGGATAAATATATTGCATTAAATGTGTAAAATCTTAAAAACAAAAAAAAAACAACCATTGTTTTTTTGACTTCCTAAAAAGATCCTCTGTAAAAATGTTACTTGTGCGTAAAGAAATGTTTTATTTTATGGCCATATAAATGCATTTTTCTATTGCTTCATATTTTAGTTGACCGAAACTTGACTAAGACTAAAGACAATGCAGCTGACTAAATGAGGCGAAAACTAAATTACATTTTATTAAATGTATGTGACTAATAACTGAATTAAAATCTGAACCAAAGTCAACAGCATTATGAGATTATGTATTTAAGAGAAAGCAAGCAGATAGCAAATGCATGGAAAATACTTGTAGAGATATATGCTGCTATGCTGACAACATCATGTTGCTACAAGTCACACAAGATTTACAACATCTTTAGACCATTTAGGATGAATTGTAAAAGTGAAGACCATTGGCAGTAGTTATTGATCGATTTCCATGTATTTCATTTACAGAACACGCACGCACGCACGCACGCACACACACACACACACAAAGTGCTGGAAAACATTGTGAAATCTATTGTAATAGTCATCCACCTCTGAGTCTAATATAGCTTCGTCAGCAGTGAGATAAGTACTGACAGAGACAGACGGGAGACGTTTTAAGACCAGTGCAGCACTGTGGAGTGGACTCAAAGTGCTTATTGATCAAAGCTGGCTGTGCTTGATGGATGGATGAAATGTTATTACAGCCTCAAATGTTGTAGTTATGGAGAGAGTGCTGAAATGGAAGCAAGAAAGAATGAAATACTTAAAAAAAAAAAAGTCAAATTAAATACGAAATGGATGGAAAGACGCACATAGAGCAAGAGGAAAAGAAGAGAAGACAGACTCATGAGGCAAGGCGTCTTTGGGGGAGGGTGTTGTAAGAAAGGCTTGTCGACAACACCTCTTGGGTTCTGCTCTTTTCCTTTCTCTGAAGCTTTTTCTCTCCTCCCATTCCATTGCCGATGGTGACTGATGAAGAAACAGGAACCTGATAATGCAAGGACATCACATACAGATTACTGGAAGCATAATGCATGACCCTAACAATCAATTCCGTAGCAGTTTTTTAATACCTGAATGGAAGACTAACAATTGGAAAAGCACCATTTAGAAATTTGGTGGATGATTTCTGACTTCTGATTTTGTAAAGTTGAGCCCCATTGATACCGATTTTGCCCATTTAATTTTCCTTTAAATGCTATAACATGTAAATAACATAACTGCATTTTCTACTTTCAGAATTTTGTGCTTCACTTCTTAAAAACAGGATGAGGTCACAGTGCTTTCTCTATCCACATCTCTTATAATCTACAAATATTTCTAAATAAAACCAGCCAAAAAAATAAATTAGAACATGAGTCCATTACAAACAAGATCATATTACACTGACTTTTTTCTCTCTTCTTTGCACCCCTCGAAACATAGAAATTCCATTATTTTTGTAAGATCCAGACAGTTAATGACAGCTTTGTCCAGCTTAACATTTGTCAAGAAAAAGCTCGGCTTTACTGTCAAATGTGTTCAATTATTAGATCATTTATTCATTTATTACAACTATAAAGAAATCTTGTGGAGCTTTTCTTTTATTAACTCTCGTTATGTGTATTAGAACCTGAGGCAATGTCACAGTGGGTGTGTGTGTGTGTGTGTGTGTGGTGTGTGTGTGTGTGTGTGTGTTTGAGAGAGAGCAGTCTGTGTTACACAGCTCTTTAGTAAACAAGGCTTTATTTCTGTTTTAAAACTATGACAAAATGTTTGTTCTTAATGCTTGCTTTAACTTGTTCTAAAAATCAATTCACCTTGGAAGGAGAACAGCTCAAATAAATCAATAAAGGATGACTATTAACATGGCTTTAATGTCTGTCTGACCACAGATTTACCTTTCAAAGTTCAACAATGTCAACAAAATATATTTTTCAAAAAGTTCCTTACTTTGTTTGATCAATAACACCTACCTATGTTAAAAGATATTTCATAGAGATTTTTAGAATTGTTCTCTATTGGAAGTATTGCACTATTTTTTAAACAGCGGAAATTGAGGGAAAAAATACCAAAATCAGAGTCAGTGCAAATGGCTGGTTGTATACATTTAGACATAAAACTGTTTTAGAATACTAAATTGCCTGCATAAATGCTAAGAAGCAACGCAGTAAATTCTTGTGTCAGTAAGTAAAATTTGTGGGTTTTTTTATTGGTTTGTGTGAAATATTTCACTTCTCAGCTAGTTTTGATCACCTCATACATATCTGCTGTGGTATAGCAACAGTTTCAGATCCATTAAAAACAGTCAGTCTTCTTCTATACTGCTTCTTCCATAGTGGGTCGCGGGGAAGCTGGTGTCTCCAGCAGTCTATGGGCGCGAGGTGGGATACACACTGGACAGGTCACCAATCCATCGCAGGGTAACACACATGCACACACCTAAGGGGCAATTTAGAGAGACATGTCTTTGGACTGTGGGAGGAAGCCAGAGTACCCAATGAGAACCCACGCATGCCACGGGGAGAACAGGCAAACTCCATGCAGAAAGACCCACGGCCGGGAGTCGAACCCAGGACCTTCTTGCTGCAAGGCAACAGTGCTACCAACTAGGCCACGGTGCAATCCCCATTTACACCTAACACTCTGTCAAGAAATCTGTGTTGTTTGGAATGAGCAAGGAGGAGCAACCCTCTCTCCTATACCACACCAACTGGAAAGTACTCCTAATATAGACTCTGAGACAGTAGTGCAGGAGTCTCACATCCCTTGCATCTTTCTTGCTTGGCAGTACCCAGAAAGGTTTTGTATAGTGTCTTTTTAAAATGACAAAAAACAATAACACCTTTCCGTAAGTTCCCAACAGTCTCACATCTCTGCTGCCAAATCGGAGCCCCCAGGGCTGTCCTGTGTCCTGCCTGCAGTGTGAAACACAAAGTGGCTGGTTTACATTCAGGACAGTATTTCCTACAAGAACAATACACACCTCAAAATAACTCCAGTCAAAACAGGGAGCACTCTGTTTGTTGCGTAATTTTTATTTTTAAAATGCTTCCTCCAAAGGTCAAGCTGGATTATTTCAATTCGTGACCTTCCTGAAAAGATTCCTCTGTTCACAGCAACACTGAGAAGCAACACTTCATATCATGTTGCTCCTCAAAGATTTGCTCCAAGAAGACATGCTTTACAGTAAAGATGTCTTAGTTTCAAGACATCTGTGGTGCGCAAGATTGTCTTTTTACAGCGAGCACTCATTTTTACAGCCAAATAGTGTTGGCTGTAAAAAGACAATGTAGTGCTTCATTGTAAAGTGTAAAGAAAAAGTCACAGGACACAAAATGATCACGTATGATACAAAAATCTGAAAAGTTTGGAATGTTCAGCCATGCTAAAATGAGGTTGTTTTTTTTTCGGATAGAAAAATAAAACCTTTAAGGGGTTCACAAGCATGGCTTGTCAGTCCACGTTCTTTTTCCTTTTACCCAAAGAATGTAATAACCCAACACAAAGTATTGCAGAATTTTGAAATGAAAGGAAAATGATACATTCTCTCTACTAACTCTTACAAATAAAAAATCGAAAAGGTTGACATACCTTTGCAGTCAGTCTCGCTGAATCAGGTACCATGAAAAGCCTCATTTGGCTACAATTACAGTTGGAAGTCTTTTGAGATACAGCACTTTGGAAAAAATTTGCCCTTACAAATTTATTTTTCCGTAATAAAACTATTTTTACAATCAGATAAAGATAGCGAGTAGATATATAAAAAAAACAGTTTTAAAATTATAATGGAAGCTATCCAAACAACCAGCTTTACAGATTTAGAAACTGACATTTATGCCCAAATTACTTCACAAAATAGCTCAGGCTCAATCAGATTGGATGGAAAGAATTTGTGAACATTAGTTTTCAAGTCATTCCATTAATTCTCAATTGGATACAGGTCTGGAGATTTTTTGGGTCATTCAATCGTGAGTATATGTTTTATTCTAAATCATGTGTATCAAACTCCAACACTTATCCTGCATGTTTTAGATGTGGTCCTTCTCCAACACACTTGAATCAAAATACTGAGTCATTAGCATGTCCTTCTGGAACTTGACATGCTAAGAGCTGCCTTTGAATAAACTGTTTTGGACCAGGAACTCATCTTAAAACACACAGGACACTGCTGATCTAACTGATTCTATATGTTTAAAGCTGTTGTCCTGCTGGAAAGTGAACAATCACCCTAATTTCAATTTTTCTCAAGCTTGTCACAGGTGTAATTCCGGCATGGCGTAATACTTAGCTCCATCCATCTTCCCATCCAAATTTGAGATTTCTGGTCTACATGCAAAGTGCACTGTATTATGATGGTATTTTTATTCACCATAAACAAACTGAACATCCTATCCACACAGTGAAAATGGTGCTGCTATTATCTGGCTGTGGGAATGCTTTTTTTCATCAGGGATAAGGAAACTGGTTGATGGGAAGATGGATGGAGCTAAGTATTACGCCATGCCGGAATTACACCTGTGACAAGCTTGAGAAAAATTTAGATTAGGGTGGTTGCTCATATAACTAAAGAACCTTCTTCCACGTGTTTGCTCTGTCTCCTGCATGACTTATGGCAAACTGCAAAAGTGACTTGGAGATTCTATTCTCGGTCCTTTTTCATTAAATGCCAACTTTATGGAGTGCATGGCTAATAGCTGTCCTGTCAACAGATTCTCCCACGGAGCTGTGGATATCTGCAGTTACCATTTGCCTCTTGGCTGCTTTTCTGATTAATGTTCTTCATGCCCAGCCTGTCAGTTCAGGTGAACAGGCATGTCTTAGTAGGTTTGCAGTTGTGCCATACTTTTTCCATATTCAGATAATGGACTTAACAGAGCTTCAAAGCTTGGAATTGTGTTTTATAACCTAACCATGCCTTAAACTTTTCCACAACTTTTCCATTACCTTTTTCTTTGGTCTTCATGATGCGGTTTGTTCAGTAAAATTTCTGCAAACCTCAAAGACCTTCTGTCAGGATCTGTGCTTTATCTGTTTGTTTGGTGCTTTTACTGTGCTTAGCCCCTAGATGGCGGGGAACCTGGAGGAGAGGTGACAGGTGTTCATCATTCCCTTGATTGCCTTTTTGTGTGGAACTCTGTCTGGATTAACCACTTCTGGAAAGAAGCTATCCAGCTCCATGATCAAAGACTCTAGTCTTTCGTTACTTCATTGGACCACACCGGTTGGCAGCCTCCTGAATTCTTCGCTTCTTGGATCACTCTTCAAGAACCCTGTCCACCCTCCTCCTTCCACTGCACCAACTTCTGAAAGCCCTGGACCATCTTATCATCCTGGCACACCATTATTCCACCATGATCTATCTCACGGGTAAACAACTATTTGGTCTCTCCGCTTCACCCTCTGGCGGATCATTCCACCAACCCAGTAAGGCTGAATTATTATTCTTGAGTTTTGACCCTGAGTATTCCCTGCTTACCATCCTGTTTATTTTACAGTTGGTTTCCCGGTTCCAGTTCCCCTGCCCATTTCACTACACTGTAAATAAACACTTTACCGTAAAACTCTGTCTCCTGAATTGCTTTCTGCATGTGGGTCAAATCCGTTAAAAACAACATGACACCTTCACAGAACAGCTGGATTTGTACTAAGGCAGTTGGTTGCCCTAGATTGTATTAGGAGATGACAGAATAAAAGGGGGCTCAATACAAATGCACCCTATAGTTTTGGACTCAGATTTTGGCACCATGTAACATTTTCCCTCCACAACTGCTATTCCTGAATCAATATCTACATTTTGTTGGTCTATGACCTAAAATTCCAATAAATTGCAACTTACAAAATGTGCAAAGGTTTAACAGGTTTGTACACTTTCACAAGGTCTTGTAGCCACAGTGGAACTACAACAGTTGACTTTGTTTTAGAGATCAAAGAGTAAGAATAAATGGTGGTTAGTTTAGACCTTATTCCAGAATTTAATTTATAGATCTCAGTAATAGCTTTTGGCCCCTAAAGAAATTATGCAAAGTAACTTCCATGTAAATTCCCAGCAGTCCTGTTCATTCTCTTGACAAGCTGCACTTGCCTCAGTCCACCTTCAGTGGGGGTGTGTATGTTTGTGAAAACACAACACAACTGAAAGTGATCTTTTAAATGAGAAAGTGTATGTTTCATGTTTTATGCATGTCTCTATAGATGTGTGCATTTGCACACATTTCCTCCTCTTTTGCCAATGTCTGTTGTAAAACCCACCCATGGTCTCTCTCTTCATTCCCTCATCACACTGCGCTGTTGCTGGGATTCCTCCCTGTGTAAAGCCATAGTCCAGAAATGTCACTGCTGGCATGTGATGAGAGCTGGTGCGCCAGACCAAGCGTGCCTCCTAGCCACCTGCGGCCCAACCTCCCCTACTGCAGACACTGGCTTGCTTGTTTGTTCACCGGCCATTCCTTTGCCATTCCGCTCCTTAGTCAGCCTGTCTGGCCTGCCCTGGGCCCGTGAAAGATCAATCAGGTGAACACAATAGCATTTATAGGGGTGTTTTTGACTGGTGGCCCTGTAGAAGAGTGGGTGCTGTGCAGCTGCACCGGCCTAGTTAAGCTGCCAGAAACACAAACACAAAGCTGACTCAAAACCCCACATGCTAACATACATTTAAACAAAATACTGAATAGGTTTTCTATTTAAAGTTTTATCCAGTTATAGTTTAGCTGAGATCTGCTGTAAATATGTAAATAACTCATACAAAAACAATGATTCTTTTTATTAACCCTGTAAGGTTACACTTTGGAGCTGATCCTTAGAAATGTTGTACCAATTGCTATATCTCTATATTAATTGGATCTGTTTGTTGTAAAAAAGTGCCATAAGATGACATTTGTTGTGAATCTGGGCCATATAAATAAACTGAATTGAATTTCGTATAATGACATCACAGCCAAATTGACATTTGATTTAAAAGTCTTTTCAATCAGTAAGATTTGTTTACTGATCAGAACCATTTCTTTACAGAAAATCAGCAGAATGTTCTTTGTTTGGTTATTTCCTACAGTTAATGTTTGCAGATGTTTTTTTCATTCAGCTGGAGATTTGGTTCTTTCACAACGTATGTCTCTCACCGCTAGAGAGAACAAATAACAAGGAAGTTATAAACCTTTAATGAGAAAATAATAGGTTTAAAATCAGTTTAAACTCAGTTAAATCAGTTTACACTCATTGCTAACTAATTTCTCATTATAATGAGCTTTTGTGATTTTTAGAGTAGAGCAGCATGGCTAATAAACCAACTGTTTAAACTGCCAATCAACTGGCTGAGGAAGGCTAGTACAATTCTACCTAGATTACACTCTTTCAAAACATTTCTGTCAATAAAAAACAAAGAGCCATGGTATAGACACTTAATAAATTGCACCAATTGCTTAGATTAGGGTCATGTATTCTGAGCCAAAAGCACTTAAACACTACCACTAAATTAAGTAAGTGTGAGTCAATTGTTGCTCGAAAGAAATATTTGTTATATATTTTCATGGGGTTATATTTAATTTCAAATCATTTTCAACAGATTGAACCCTTGCAATTACATTTGATAATTTATATAAATACAGCCATATGTAAAGGTCCACACAAATATGCATGTTTTCATGTTTAGAGATTGACAGTACAAAGGAGTCCTCGTTTGTAAATCAGAGGAACAGCTTTGAGACTAAAGAGTGTTGGGAGAATGGGTATTTGGTTCCAAAAGTTGGATGGCTGTAAAAAGACACAGAGACACTTTGATGACATCTCTGTCTTTCCTTCTCACACTAACTGCTCACATAGTGCCAGTTTTGAGTAAACTATCCTATTGTTGGGGCCTGGACCCTCTTAACCCACATTTCCATTTATATCCTATTTTCCACTTAATTTCCATACTAGTTTCAAAGGACAAAAAAGCCTGTGTTATGTCATTTATAGTGATGCAGCTGGTTTATCTATCCATAAAAGGGGAAGACCAGTGAGATAGCCCTCAGGGCATGGCCTCCCCTTCATCAAAACTGCTTCTGTTAATTCAAAGGCAGGATGTGTTGACGGTTGGGCGGATTGGCAAACTGATGACAAAGATGACTATTATGGTTTTAACTCGATGCCATAGTAATCACTGATTTGAAAAACCAAAAAAACAGCAACTTATTTTAGCCTGTTTCATCCATTTTCTGTTGAGGTTTCATGGCCTTGAGAAACTGTATCGGACCGTTTTCTTGTTCAGTTTAGATGGACCTTTCCTGTAATTACTCCAAGCCTTGTAAACTCTGTGGTGTAAACAATTTATCCAGATCTTCTCAACAGATGAATACACAACACTGTTTAAATGACTAAATGAATGGAAGATTGTGTTTAGCTTTAGTTTCTATAAAACTGCTAGATATGATAATGTAAGGCCACTTAGCCTAACTCCACCTGTCCTGTTTTGGTGAATTTATTAGTGTGAGTATTAAACAACACCGCCTATAGTTTATATTTTTAATTCAGACCAGGAGCGATTCTAGGCTATTTTTAGGGGTACATAAGCACTCCTCAAATTTATATTAAAACCTATAAAAAATAAAGGTACTATCATAACAGGTTTATGAAACAGTCTAGTTTTCAACCTTAGATTTACCATATCTGTTTTTAGAAATAGATTAACTTATGCCAAGTCCAAATGAACAATGAAAATATAATTGTTAGTATTAGTAAGATCCTGTGATTGTCTTAAATTTGAAAAGCATAATTTACAACTTTAGTTTTCAAATTGGCTTGTATAAGTGAGTTTTAACCTGTTCCTGTTGCCCTCTCCAACAGAGGCACTGATGTGGTCCTTTGGAAAAATGTTGGACCTACCTCAGTGGTAAACCTTGTTAATGTTTGATTCTTATAGACATATTATTGGCATGGAGAAATTTCTGCTTTTCTATTGACGGACATACTTTTTTTTGGTTGTAAACCAGAAGGAGGTCTTAGATTTTGGTTTGGGTTAACTCAAACCAACTGATAACATCTAACTGTTCCTGCATAAGAGTAATTATTACATTAGACTTGTAATACTCTGGTCAATTGTTTTATTCATGGTGTCTAACCACCTACAACTGCTCCTTCTGAAAGATTTTAGTGGTCTTATACGGTCAAGTCTCTTACCCCTATTCTACCTTTATACTTCAGGAGAGCACCAATACTCAGAAACTGGGGACTGCACATCAAGATCTGCTGTGTGTCTCATCAGTTAACGTTTCAATAGGTTACTATTGCAGCAATGTGGCTTGCCTACTTTGATGCTGGATACAGTATTAAATTAATAAAGTCAATCAAATAATTAGGACTCCATCTTGAGATATCTTTTTCGTAGAGAAAAACTGCCCTGGCACATGTAGGCAACCAGGCTCTCTGAAAATCCCAAAACAGGACACGTGAAAAAAAAAAAGAAAAAAGAAAAAAAAGCATCAATTGGCAGCTCTAACACACATTAGACACATTCTGCTGAAATGTGGCGAGACAAAATTTAATGCTGTACTCAAGCCCTGTATCAGAAGCGCCGATGCTCTTGAAGAGAACAGATTCAATAGAATAGCTAGGTGGCACACCTTGGAGCGTCAACCAGCGACCAGACACAGCCGTTGTGGGTTGTTTGATAGAAAGTATTTACTGCGTATTTTAGGTGCCTCTGATGACATTGATGTGTGTTACCCTTTTATTTCTCATGCACAATTACCACATCTTTTAATTATTTATAGAGCACCATGATAAAGCTTCCTAAATCACGTTACATCACTTTTAAAGACAACAGCAAAAGACCCTTGCATACCCAACATGGCATGTGCTGAGCTCATCGCTGAATCCTGCAGTAAGTTTGCTGAACACCACAAATTTCTACGCCAATGTGTGTGGACAGAAAGTGGCAAGGAGGAAACTCTTTCTTTGTCAGTAAAATATGTATCTCTCACATGCTAAAAAAAATTGTGCTAATTCTAGCCCTGCTATTGATAAGGAAAAGAAGAGGAACAGGGAGGAAAATAAGATGTTGGGTAGATGATACTCTACTGGTAACTACGTAAAATAATTTGTGAAAATTAAACCTGAAAAGACTCACAATAAGAAACACAAAGATGGCGATTAGAGAAGTTTATTAATAAAAGTTAATATCTCTGGCGCTCGGACCCCGGAGGAAGACATGAATGCTGAGAATGACATGAGCTCAAATGAACGTCTGGGGCTTAGAATTAGATAAGTCTTCCCCCTTTGGGATATGATACTGGTGGTGGAGTGAAGGCCTAAGAAGGTGAGGGAGCCGGGAGCAGTATAGAAGGGAGATGGTGGAGGTGGGGCGGAGGAGGTTCGAAGCTCAGCTGAAGAGCGGGGAATCCATGACTGGAGGTCCTTACAAGTGAAGCCTCGGAGGATGATTGATTGAAGACACATGTGGATCTGACGCTGATTAGATGAAGGAGAGACGCACGGTGGAGTCATAGGACGGTCGGGGGTGGAGGTGAGTCTTTCAGTTTGAATTTTCATCAAAACTCCATTTGTCCACACAAAAGTATGTAATAATTTGTTGTGGTCAAAATGGCATCAAAAGATGGCAAAGATGTCTTTGCCATCTTTTCTTCTGCTTTCACATCACTGCATATTTCTGTATATAAATATAGTTTTTTTGAATAAAAAAAATCAAAAATTTTCAAGATATGTTATTTTGTTGAAATAAGCTAAAAAAGGATAATTTGCATGGTTATCCTGAGATACTAGAACAACCAACCTCAGTGAATCCTAAAACAGAAAATGTATAATTTTTGATGACATATTCTTGAGACCTTTATCCTTAAATATTTTATAGAAAACTATGTTAAAATGTGTGGATTGGTTATTATACTTCTTTTTTAAGTTTTGTGTGGCACTGGTGGCCTTTATTTGCAATATTCAGTCAGGTAATAGACAGAGACCTTTGCTGTATTTTCTATTTTTTTCTTAATTTAGATATATACAGCAAAACTGCCAACCTCACTAATGTACAAAGTGAGGCTATTACAAAACAAATGGTCCAGTCCAAATATCACACTGCTATACTAGTATTACATGTATGCCTAATGTCTTCAATATTTTAAGAATATATGTTTATGGTACATATGTATACATATGTGTATTTATTAGTAGGTGTCTCATTTGCAGTTTGGATGCGCTGTGTTCCCAAGAATGAAGCAAGACAAGATTCTAATGATATTTCTAAGGAAAATTGAGAACCGTTAGATTGTTTTTTATCAATAATTTTTTTTTCTATCTCAAACTCTGCTTTAAAAGAAGTAGAATCATTCCAAAACTGTTGGTCCAGGTTTGAATTCTCTAAGTACTGTAGTTTTTAAGCTATACAGCATTGAAGGTGATCTCAATGCCAAAAAGCATTTACAAATTAACTTTTTTGTGTTCTCATAATAAGAGTTAAGGTTTCCCATATCACACAGCATGCTTTATTAGATCCCTGTTCAGTGTGGAATTATTCTGATCAGTTTTGAAAACTCTTGATATTTTAAATATTGTCTGGAAACATTTCCTACAAATCTTGTGTGTCTCAACTGTCACTCAGATAAAAACAATGATTAGAAAGTGGTGTGGGAAGGTATCTTCAGATGTTAATTTTGGTAGACAAAGTCCTACTGATAGCAACCTAATAAATACTTATGGTTTTCTTCTTCCTATTAAGTGTTTTGAAACTGACAGAGGGTATCAGTGTGTTAGATCTGAACTATGTCAGACAGTCCTGTACTTACACATCGTCTAATCAGAAGAGAGAGCTTCAACATGCCAGACAGACTGCCAAAGCAAAACATGGAAGGTGACCCTTTGCATCTGTAATAACAAGCCGGTTTCCTACATGTACAGAATGCTTGACGCTCCACCCTATCTTTGAAGTTAGCAACAGGATATATGTGACTGGCACCTGTGCCATCCTCTACCATCTGGGACTTTACTGGGCCAAGAACATCAATAGTTGCCTTTGAAGAGGGCACATTGATCATCGTGCAAGAGCAGTGATGACATGGTTTATCTTCCATTAACATAAGCTTTGTCCTTGGGGGTGCTAATGCCTGTGGGGTTTGTGATGTTACCTTGATGAATCCTTTGAGAGATGCATGCATTTTGTTGGTAATACTACCACAACATTCATAGTAGTTGGGACTTACTGTTGGTGGAAGATACCACCCAGATGAATGTGTTTTTGCAGAGCAATCTCTCCTTTGAAAGTTTCCTTAAAGGAAAAAGTAAAGTTCAAATGATGAAAAGATGCTTAGGGATTATTTTCATCAGCCCTTTGTGATTTTTTTTTGCTTTTGCCTTACATGGAGGCAAAAACCATTCCTCCCATGAATAGGAGGAATGGCCTCTCTGATCTGAACCTGAGTGCTGTTCTTATATTGGACGACTGTGCTAGTCACAGACGTCCAAAAAAACAGTTGGACGATGGAGAAAAGTTGTGAGACATGGCCCACTCGGACTCATACCTTGTGAGTCCGAGTGGGCCATGTCTCACATCTTCATTGTAGATTGTTGATTGTTCCCCTTTTTAAAAAGGAGGGGCAGAGTATGTGTTCCAGTTACTAGGGAATTACACTCTTCAGCTTCCCTGGTAAGGACTAGTCGGGGGTGCTGGAGAAGAGAGCCGAGTTAGCAGTCGAACTTTGGATTCAGGAGGAGCAATGCAGGTTCCAACCTACCTGTGGAACACTCGACCACCAATTTACCTTGGCTAAGGTTCTCGAGGGGGCATGGGACTTTGCTCAAGCAGTCCACATGTGTTTTGTGGACTTGGAGATGGCATTTGACTATGTTTCCATGGGATACTGCGTGTTCCATTACTATGGGCCATTTGGTGCGAGAGTGGTTTGCATTGCCAGCAGTAAGTCAGGCTGCTTCAGAGTGAGGGCAGGACTTCACCATGGCTGCCTGTTGTCACTGATTCTGTTCATAACTTTTGTGGAAGGAATTTCTCTGTGCAGCCAGGGTGCAGAAGGGGTCAGGTTCGGTGATCTCAGGATTTCGTCTCTACTATTTGTGGATGATGTGGTCCTGTAAGCATCATCACTCCGTGATCTCCAAAGAGATCAGGACAGACGGATTAGTGTAGCTTCTGCAGTGTTGCACACTCTGTACTGATCCGTTGAAGTGAAGAGGGAGCTGAGCTTTAAGACAAAGCTCTTTGTTTACCAGTCGGTCTGCGTTCCTATCCTCACCCAAACAGTGGGTGGTGACTGAAAGAATACAGGTGGTCAAAATGAGTTTTCTCCACAAGGTAGCTGAGCTCTCCCTTAGAGATAGGGTGAGAAGTTTGGCTATCCAGGAGGGACTCGGGGTAGAGCTCCTCAGCATCAAGAGTAGCCAGTTGATGTGGTCCGGGCATCTGGTAAGGATGCCCCATTGATCCCTCTCTAGGGAGGTGTTGCGTGCATGTCCAACTGAGAAGACACTCCAAGGAAGACTTAGTACACGCTGAAGAGACTATGTCTCTCAGCTGTCCTGGAAATGCCCTGTTCTGGGTTCTCCCAAAAAAGCTGGACGAGGTGGTGGTGGAAAAATATGTCTGGGCTTTTCTATTCAAGCTGATGCCACCATGAGCCTATCCTGGAGCACGCAGAAGATAATGGATGGATGGATGGATTCAGAAAGTGAAACTAATATATTATACAAATTCATTATGCATAGAGTGAAATATTTCAATATTTTATTCCTTGTAATTTTGACAATTAAGGACAGTCTCAAAAAATCAGAATATTACATAAGATCAATAAAATAGAAAATTTGCAACAGAAATATCAGGATTCTGAAAAGTATGTTTTTATCTATGCAGTCAATACTTGGTTGGGCCTCCTTTTGCATGAATTACTGCATCAATGTGCATGGCATGGAGGCGATAAGCCTGTGGTTCTGCTGAGGTGTAATGGAAGCCCGGGTTGCTTTGATAGTCTTTAGGTCATCTGCATTGTTGGATCTAGTGTCTCATCTCTTGACAATACCCATAGATTCTCTATAGGGTTCAGTTCAGGCTAGTTTGCTGGCCAAGTAAGCAGAATAACACAATGGCTATTCAACCAGTTTTTGGTACTCATGTCAGTGTGAACCAAGTCTTTCTGGAAAATCAAATAAGCATCTCCATAAAAGAGACATAGTCCCTCCAGCTTGTCCTGGGCCATCCCCTGGGCCTCCTCTTGGTGGGATGTGCCTGGAACGCCTCCCAAGGAAGGCGTCCAGGAGGCATCCAATATAGATGCCTGACCCACCTCAACTGGCTCCTCTCGATGTGGAGGAGCAGCGGCTCTACTCCAAGCCCCTTCCGGACGGCCAACTTCCTCACCCTATCTTTAAGGGAATGCCTGGCAACCCTACGGGGGAAGCTCATTCCAGCCGCTTGTATCCGGGATCTCGTTCTTTCGGTCATGACCCAAAGTTCATGGCCATGGGTGAGGGTAGGAACGTAGACTGACCGGTAAATTGAGAGCTTCACTTTTCGGCTCAGCTCTCTCTTCACCACAGCGGACCGACACAGTGACCCCTTTACTGCGGCAGCCGCACCGATCCGTCTGTCGATCTCTGCTCCATTCTTCCCTTACTTGTGAACAAGACCCCGAGATACTTGAACTCCTCCACTTGAGGCAAGAACTCCCCTTGGTAGCTGATCTTCATCCCAGCCGCTTCACACTTTGCTGCAAACCGCCCCGGTACATGCTGTAGGTCTTGGCTACAGGGGTACAGTGGGACCACGTCATCCGCAAAAAGAAGAGACGAAATCCACTGGTCCCCAAACCAGACCCCCTCCGGCTCTTGGCTGCGCCTAGAAATTTTGTCCATAAAAGCTATGAACAGGACTGGTGACAAAGGGCAAACTCCTGCTCCGCTTGTACAGAGACCGGAGGCCCCTAATAAAGGGCCCCCGATTCCATACTCCTGGAGCACCCCCCACAGGGCACCACGAGGGACACAGTTGAATGCTTTCTCCAGGTCCACAAAACACATGTGGACTGGTTGGGCAAACTCCCATGAACCCTCAAGTACCCTGTAGAGGGTATATGGCTGGGACGAAAACCACACTGCTCCTCCTGAAGCCGAGGTTCGACTATCGGCCGGACTCTCCTCTCCAATACCCTGGCGTAGGCCTTACCGGGGAGGTTGAGACGTTTGATCCCCCTATAGTTGGAACACACTCTCCGGTCACCCTTCTTATGAAGGGGGACCCTAGTGTGCCAGTCCAGAGGCACTGTCCCCGACCGCTATGCAATGTTGAAGAGGTGTGTCAACCATGACAACCCCACAACATCCAGAGACTTGAGGTACTCAGGGTGGATCTCATTCACCCCCGAAGCCCCGCCACTGTGG
Source organism: Girardinichthys multiradiatus (assembly GCF_021462225.1). NCBI lineage: Eukaryota > Metazoa > Chordata > Actinopteri > Cyprinodontiformes > Goodeidae > Girardinichthys > Girardinichthys multiradiatus. The sequence continues at coordinate 20,450,559 of NC_061803.1, read as the reverse complement.
ACCTTTTTAACTAACTCGGTGACTTCAGGCTGGTTGATGAAAGAGTCCAACCCTGAGTCCCCAGCCTCTGTTTCCACCAGGGAATGCGTGATGGCAGGATTGAGGAGATCCTCGAAGTATTCCTACCACCACCCGATAATGTCCCCCGTTGAGGTCAGCAGCCTCCCACCCCCATTGTAAACAGTGTTGGCGAAGCACTGCTTCCCCCTCCTGAGGCGCCGGACGGTTTGCCAGAATAGGTTCGACGCCAACTGGCAGTCCTTCTCCATGGCCTCACTGAACTCCTCCCAGGCCCAGATGTTTGCCTCTGCAACAGCCTGGGCCGCGGCACGCTTGGCCTCACAGTACCCTTCAGCTGCTTCAGGAGTCCCACAAGCCAACCACAGCCGATAGGACTCCTTCTTCAGCTTGACAGTGTCCCTTACTGCCGGTGTCCACCACCGGGTTCGGGGATTGCCACTGCGACAGTGAAAGGATTATGATTATTGATTAATTAATATTCATCAAGAATTATAATTTAAAATCATAATTTGAAAAAAATGTATTTCTTAACCAAAAATCATTACTTACCAATAGAAATCAGAGATATCCTCTGGTGTTGTGATTATGGTCTCAAAGCTCTTTAATAATTACAAATTATTAACCAAAACCACCAACTGTCACTGTTTATTCAACCACTTCACCGAAGGTGGGGGAACTTCGACCTTGTTTTGACAGATAAATCACTCTTGTACGAAATAAACACAAACGCTTCTCTTAATTATATATATGAAGATGTATTGAAGCCAAATAATCCTAATATACCATTATTCTGGTCCAAAAACCTTCACCTAACTAACAAGCGCCGTTCTACACAAAGGGAATAAAAATGACTACCTAACAATAATAATAAAAGAAAAAAATATATGCCTTGAATGAAAAACGTTTAAAAGTCTGATTTGGGATCAGCCGGACAAAACATTAACCACACATGATTCAGCAGCGCTTGCGCAGCAAATAAAAATACAGCTCAGCATAACATAATTCAATCAGTATAGCATGCAACAAGTTAATACCTTAGATTAACTACTGGTGATCCTACATCACCTTAACTGCCTCATCCTGCCCAGACCTCTAAATGCACCTATCCGGTTTACTATGAAAAGAACGAAATTACTTTGAAGTTGATTTCTGCTCTCCACCGGTTGAGGATGTATCAGGTCTGAAGAAAAGGAGGGGAGGGGGGGATCGAATTAAGGAAAAAAAAAATGGTAACTTCTCATCCGTCCAGGAGGGGAAAATATGAAGAACCTTTAGTCGACTGCATACACAAGGAGGAAACTCTTCTCCTTGGACAAAGAACCTCTGTAGGTTTTCACCTGCGCCGGTTGTGGCGCGGTCTTCGATTGGCAAATAAATCCTCTGATCTTCTCGTATCAGACAGATTTCCAGCTTTCAAGCTCTTCCGGGAATGGCCTTGTGGAGCAAAAGTTCGCCTGCGAGTTTTGTCTCTCCAGAAATGCGCTGTCCTGTGACAGGCGGGAAATGGCCCTGAGACTCTGCATCTCAGCTGGTTTATACTCCCAGTGACGTCAGAGCTGCGACGTCTGTTGAGCTGCGTGCGTCAAAATGTGCGACCAAAATGGATGGCCCCAACATCCCCCATAGGTTCGAAGGGTGTGATTAATCGCAGTCTTTGAAGCTACTGGGTCCATCCATCATAGGAGCTGAGACTCAATGATCCATGATCCGTGAAGAAGCAAAAGAAATAGAGAAAAAAAAAAACACAAGTACTGTCCCTGTGTTCCTCTTGGCAGGAACGGGAGTTCACAGTTCAGTTTGTTTCTCAAAGGCCTATAACTGGGCAGGACAAGGTTAGCCTGGGCAGGACTAAACTCTGTCTAACTCATACCCATCTATGTCATTAAATGAGAAAAATACAAAACAATATATTCACATCATCATCACATTCTTTTGGTCATCAGCTCTGGTAACCCTGAGACAAAGTGGAACAATAATAAACAGAAAGAAGGAAAAACAAGATAACCAAATAATGGGGTCATAGCTTAGTCGTCCAATTCCAGTCAGGCACGGGAATCAGCTTGTGGCATTGGCAAAGGTAGCGCTTCACATTTATTGAACCATGGGTCAATAAATGTGAAGGAGTCAATCCTGGTTTGTAACCAACTATGCAGTGTGTTATCTTAACAAAACCAACGTTTAACATGAGTTTAGGTTTAAACAAATTAGCTCTTTCAAATGATGATGGGATTTAACATAACTCCTGTTTCTGAGACATTTTAGATCGGAAAAAGGAAAGGAAAGAAAAGTAATGTAATAATAATGGAACGGTACTACTTAGGCTATCAGCCAGGTGTGTTTGTGGAGGTTGCAAGCTGTCTGCTGTGGTGGACTTTAGGATTTTCTCTACTAAATCCAGCAGAACTCGGCAAGTAGGTATCCATACCTCAGTGGGGCTGTCTACTGATGAACCAACCTCTCTTAATAAGACTTTGCCTGAAATCTCTGGCAGCATGTGTGTCCATTAAATCATTCTTAATCACTTCTGTGAGGGTCTGCAGTGTATGCAGAGGGTTAATGGAAAAATAGCGTGCAATTTGCAGTTTAACACTGTGTATACCTGACAGGTAATTATATTTTTAACAGGGGAGGGGGGATCACGTGTCCATGATCGAATTAAGGAAAAAAACTCTCTCATCCATTGGGGTAAACCCCAACATGAGACAGCTGAGCTGGGGGGCAACAAGCAAACCAATCCCCAGCCCGCCGCCTTTCCCCGTGGGCCACTCCAGAGTAGAAGAGAGCCCAGCCCCTCTCGAGGAGATGGGTTCCAGAGCCCACGCTATTCGTGGAGGTGAGCCCGACTATTTCTAGTCAATATCTCTCGACCTCCCGCACAAGCTCAGGCTCCTTTCCCCCCCGTGAGGTAAAATTCCACGTCCCTAGAGCCAGCCTAAGCATCCAGGGATCGGGCCGCCGAGGTCTCCACCTTCGTCTGCCGCCCAATCCCCTTTGCACCAGTCCCTCACAGTTCCCCCGCAGGTGGTGGGCCCACTGGGGGATGGCCTCGCATCTCTCCTTCGGGCTTGGCCCGGCCGGGTCCCGCGAGGAGCAACCCAGCCACCAGGCGCTCTCTGACGGGTCCCGACCCCAGGCCTGGCTCGTACCGGGTGATGTCATGTGCCTCGTTTCTTTAGTCCTCATGAGGGTGTCTTGAACCGCTCTTTGTCTGACCTGTCACCTAGAGCCTGTTTGACATGGGAGACCCTACCAGGGGCATTTAAGCCCCGGACAACATAGCCTCTAGGATCATTTGGCCACTCAAACCCCTCCACCACGTTAAGGTGGCGATTCAAGGAGGGGTTTGTGCATCCTTAATATTTTTGATTTACTTAACTGATATCAGGAGTTGGGTTTACATATTAAAAGTTTTGAAAACAAGAATGTCACTGGAATAAATTAGAGCCATTCTTTAACAAATAGGCTGTATCTGGATGTTACAAAAGAAGTTGTGGATAGGAGTGCCCAGCAGTTTCAAGTAACAGATCACCTTTTTTCATCTTCTTTGCTTAGTGAGTGTGCTGTATAAAATGATACCAACAGTACTCAACTGAAAAACACTAAGGCCTCTGGGGAGGTGACCGTTCCCCTCACATGCCACACTGTTTGCTCTGCACAGGTAGAGCTGCATTAATGCCAGGCCTCCCTCAGCCTCACGTCAGTGTATGAAGTCATTGGGGTCTGAGGGGTGAGATCCTTTTTCCACTTACTGTGAAGTGGACCATTGTAATGGACACCTCTTGTTGCAATCAGGGATATGTTGCTGGTCTTTCTTCTGTCTCACCATGGATCTACCTGACTATCTGCTGTCATTATGCACATTTTCTTCTCTGCCTGCATATTATTTTGCATGTGCAACTATCTGCCTGAAAGTGCATGCATGTAACTCCATTGGGATTTCCCCCCACAATGAGGTCTTTATGTTCATATTTTCCAACATAACAGTTATATATAATGTATACCTGATGGATTGGGTAGTTATAGCTCAATATATCCTCTTTCTTTTTGCCTCCATATAACGTGTTATATGTTTGGAATAGTTGTTGCTTTTTCATTACCTGTGCTTTTAAGGTTAAATTAAATAAATTTCATGAGTTTTTGGTTAGAAGCAGAACCAAGATGCCAACAAAAACTAGTGATTAATATGGTAGTTGGTTTAATGATAAGAATAGCAAAAACCTAGAGATTTTGCATGAGGAGAACAGGACGTGGAGCATGGGCAACAAAACGGAAGGACACAGAATTAGAATCAGAATCAGTTTTATTGACCAAGATTGTGTGCATAAACAAGAAATTAGATTTTGGTTTCAAGCACTCACAGGGTACAGGCATTAAGTATTAACCAGTAATGAAGAATGAAAACCAGTGAGCTGAGGTAAGAGTGGAGAACTGCATTGGATTCAGGTGAGGTTAATCAGAGGAATGTGGAACAGCTGTGGAGGAGAGCAAAACAGGGAGACTGAGAAAAAGGTGAATAATTAACACAAGAGAGCTGAACTAAATACAGAGGAACTACAAACCAAGGGGAAAAAACTAACTCTAAGAGGATAAATCAAAATGCACAGAGAAAGGAACACAAGAAAATACCTAAGAATCTCATCACAACGAATTAACTGATATGGCAAACCCCTAAAGATAATAATTAACAACAAAATGGGCAAGACCTAACTATCAATAATGAACAGAGAAATGATCAGAAAACCAACACAAATGAAAACCAAAACCCAAACACCCAAGAATTATGACAATGGTTCATCCAAATTTAATGGAATGTCAGGATCTGCCTGCCTTAGGTTTTGAATTTGGTTCTTTGTTGGTTTCTCTGCACCTCTCTGTCTGTGTTCTTCAAGTTATTATTCATGTTGGATTGGGTTCATGATTTATTCTTGTGCTTAGATTACATTCTAAGATTCCTGTGTTAGTTTATATTTTCCTTATAGATCTGGTTCCTCCATGTTCTTTAGTTAGTATTTCTGTTTACTTGCTCCAGGTTCGTTTAGATGTTTTTCTGTCACCTCCCTGCTCAGTTGTGTTAATTAGTCACTCACCCTCAGTATTCTTTAGGCTTCCTTTCCACCAGCTGCTTCTGATTCTTTCCCTGATTAGCTCCATGTGTTCATTGGTTCATTCTTCATCCTGCCCCTGGACGTAGACCCTCTGATTCTCCTTGTTCTGGTTCTGTGTTCTCCCCTGTCACCCCACCTGTATTTCCTTGCGGTGCCTAAGCTCATTTATTTTATTAAATAACCATTCTACTCACCATGCGGCTCCTGTGCTCCTGGTTGCGCTTTGGTCCTGTTCCACCTCACTCCATGACATGGGAAGTTAAGTGAAAGGGAAAATAATGTTACAAGAAAGTACACAAACAAAAGAGATAACCACGGACTTTATAGAGGTCGCTTGTCTTTAACGTTTCCATCCAATGATAAGTGCCAAAATAACTATCATGCAACGTCTTGAGTGTCCAATTTCTTTGTTTTATTGCTTCCAATGAGCCGAGCCTTTACGTAAATTATTTAAATGGTCACTAAAATAGTTCACCAAGAGTTCAAGTTTTCATAAATTTCATTTATTCAATTTCAGTGTCTTACAATTTGCAGGAGAATGTTTTTTTGTTTAAACTACTATGATACATCTATAATAAAAAGATTTCTTGCAGATTAGCAGTCTTTAATTTGCTCCTAAGGCAGTTTTTTTAGGAGCTTGTTACAAAGACACAATTCGCTCCCATTTTTTTATTCTGTTAATAATACCAACAATAAAACAGTTGCAGACACAATTTCAGAAAAGGTTATTCTCAAAGAGCTAATAACTGAAACTAACTTATCATCAGTTATCTCTCTACAGATATTATGTGGCAGCTCATATTTTAACTGCCCTGGAAAAGCATGAACATGTTACTCCTATGTGGGCTTACTGTTTCCCAATTGATTTAAAAATGCTAGTACTTATTTTTAAAGTTTTAAACAGTTTGTGCTTGTATCATTCCACCAATCTCCTAAACATCCACACACAAGTAAAGAGTACTCAGTGAACCCGGCAGTTTCTTTTCAATGCCATCAGACTTTAGTAGATATTGCATATCTTTGCAGAGTTCTTAGTCCATTTTGTTGTTTTTTTCTGTACCTATTAATTGCAACTTTTGGTTTTATTGCATCTGATTGATTCAATTTGTTTTTGCTTGAAACTAAAGCACTTTGGTAAACCTTGGTTGATATGAAATGTGCTATATAATATTGATAAAATTTGGCATGCAGTGGATGAACAATCAAAGGATGATTAATTTCTCAGGTCCTGTGTGATATAAAAAAAGACCTTTAAGATACTATTTAATTGCTGTAGGTAGTTTTGGACCAGTCCTTCTTTTGTCCTCCACTTTTCTCAGAACCTATGGTCAGAAGCTGGTAGTAATGAGTTGTATTTACTCTGTTACATTGACTTTCGAAACATTTTTAAAAGTACTTTTCAAAGTTGTTTTACTGCTTGATTAATATTATTCAAAGTCATATTATTCTGGTTACTTGATTTAATGAAGCACAATGCACACATTTTAAGCAAACATGCTCAGACACAGTTAAAGTTAAGTGAGACTTTTATGTATACAAGCTATCTTGTTCATACATTATTTTCTGTCTGCTGGGGCTGTTGTGGCATTTGGGGACAAGGGCTGCAATCAAGCAAAAAGCAAGTTAAGCCCTCCATACCCTGAACCTGGCAGATTTAGATTTAAAACAAATTTCACTTTGCCAAGAAGTTCGTTTCTAAAATAACACAGGAATCCCTTAAAACATAAACTCTGCCCATCTAAGCATGATATCAGCTCATCCTGAATTATCCGGCCTCCAGAGTGTCCTGATAGCAGAGATAAAGAATAAAACAATGTAAAAGGAGTATAAATAAAATATGAGTTATCTGCTTTTGTTTAAGTTCAGTTATAATTAGTATATTGAAAATATATTTATCCTGATTACAATAATCAATGGAAAAATCTTTATTCTACGGTTTAGAGCAATCAAACCTTTTGTTATCATTCCTGAAAAACTTTGGCATGTTCCCACTGGTATAATTTAATGATTTATCTTCAATGAACCCCACGTCTTTAAGGTTGAAAGGCCTTTGTGCCACCACCCTAATCTTTAACTCTCTCCACAGATCTTTCTATCTGTAGAGATAGATCTTTGTGGAGATACAGATTTTTTTATCAGGTCTTTATACCAAGCCAAGACTCTGGCCGGGTCACTCCAAAACATTAATGTTACCTGCAGTCAGAGGAAACATGTCAAAATTACAAGATTACTTTGAACCTAATTCTGGCAGTATGAATAAGTTTTGACTTAACTGTCACCTACCTACTAAAGATGCCTTTCTCTCCATAGAGAAGAAGTGTACATTTGGGTTTCTGATAAATGAAGTTGTTATTTTGTAATAATGTTTATCTTATTTTATTAGTTGAACACTAGAATTATAAATTTGGGCATTTTTTGTCAGTCTAATTGAACCTTTAAAAAAAAAAACAAATCACACATCGCTATCCATCAGTACTTCAGTAGTCTTTTTCTCTAAAATATTCTTACTCTTTCTGGATTAAGTATTTTGACTACTCTTCCCATCTTTTGTCATAATTCCCTACAAGAGAGTAAAATAGGTTAAGAAAGCAGCCAAAGTCCAATGAAAATCAAGTCGTAATTATTAGCTCTTCAGAAAACTTGGAGAATTAATAGTTAAGACCACTTTAAAGATTATGAGATGGTTTGGCTGCTTCAAAGAAGAATAAAGAAATTAGGGGTGGTTTTAAAGTTTTGCCCCTTTTAGTTGGTAGATTGACTAATTTGAGACAAAGCACATTAACTCATACCCAGAAAAACACAGGACACTTGTACTCTGACCTGCACCTCTAAAACTAAACAATTCCACATCTAACAACTAAGAGGTGCTGTGTGTACAATGCAGAAGGGTCCATTCAATGAGTTCAAACACACACCAGAATTAATTCCTCTAGTTATGTTTGTGTTACGTCATGTGGTTCATTTGGATGGTTAGTCATCCTCACATGACTTAACCTCATCTCCGTGGATTCAAAAACAAAAAACATCCACACAGAAATCGATCTTTTCATAAACACAAAATCTGCAAAGCACATGCTCCCTCTACACATACACACACTCATCCTCCCCCTCTGCCCATCTAAGCATGACATCAGCTCATCCTGGGTTACCCGGCCTCCAGAGTGTCCTGATAGCAGAGATAAGGTAGGAAAGTCACTGATTAGCTGGGAATCTCGTTACAGTGGAGCAATGGATCCCTCCCTTCCTCCTATACTTCCTCCTTAGTGCTTCTCCACTACCAAAGTCACACATCACTGATTCTGAAGCAGAAATGATGATCGATATTAAATTGTTTAAATGAACTGAACTTGTACAGTGGTTTTCCAGTCATTCAGGCCACTCAAAACACTTTTACACCACAAGTGACATACAGATATCTTCACTCACAGCATTAACATATACGCAACATTAGTAGGCAACTAGGGGTTCAGTATATTTTCCAAGGACACTTTATCATGTTGCAGGAAAACTGGAATTGAGCTCATATCTTCTGATTGCCAGAGTACTCTTCCTACTAAGTCACAGCTACCCAAATAAAATAGAACACATAAGCAAAACAGCGATTTAAAAACATCCAACATCTAAATCAATTAGTGATGCTTTGAAGCAGAAATTTTAGATCCTAATCCTATTTCCATATCTCAATTTAAATAACCAGGAATTTGCACAGGATGAAACCAATATTTTCTGGTTCAGAAGACATTTACTTCAGCATTCAGGGTTGTTTTTGTCCTGGTGCTGTACACACAGATAGGAAAAGCTCAAACATGTGAACATGTATTTATGTTGACAAGATTTATGATTATGTAATACGACTCAGAATGGTCCTTACATCCTATATTGATATCATTGTCAGCTCCAGAGCTGCTAAATCTGTGTACAGACTGCTAAGACAAACGAGGAGAGGAGGGGCTCAGTGGATGACAGAAAGTAACAATAGTTTTTAAAAGGTGCTGTCAACTTTGTGGCTTTATTAGGGTATATAATTTTGGCATAATACTCACAAAACTTGGCAAAATACACAGTACAATTTACTTAGTGTTTCTGCATTGAAAGATGATTAATTATTCAAGAAAAGTGGCAACTGAGAGTTTAGACCAAGAGACTGAGAGCAGTCACACCAAACACCAGAAAAAAGGAGGAGTTTATTTTAGTGAAACAAGAACATACAATGGGGACATTTCTGAAAATGCTTTGAAATCTTTTTTTACTTGAGAATAGCACTGTTTCAGTAGTTAGCGTTGCTAAGTGTAACAGATGCCTCTCTGTGTATTTTCTAGATTGTAGATTTACTGATTATTTTTTGCCCAATGGCAGATGGAGTTAAATGTTTAACAGAATAATACAAAGCAACTCCCTATATTTCAGGCACCAGCTAAGCTACTCAAGATAAAACAATAGCTTTTAATGTATAGCTTTAACTAAAATACACAGTAGTATCTAATCCACACTACTAGGTGGCAAGTTGTCATTTATGTCAACATTAGTGATGGGAGATAGCTCTTTGAAGGAAAATCTTTAGGATTCATTCACATCAAAGAGTTGTTGAAAAGAGTTTTTCAAATGATCCATTTTTGAAAATATAATATAAATATTTTAATTTTTGTGAATGTCACGCCACTGGTCAACATTAAAACAAAGAAGAACTTGTGCAGAACACTAGGGCTACGCTGAAGAGACAAATTAGCTCATGTTTTCATTGACACTGTTTACCTTCTTGTGTCATATACAGGTCCTTCTCAAAATATTAGCATATTGTGATAAAGTTCATTATTTTCCATAATGTCATGATGAAAATTTAACATTCATATATTTTAGATTCATTGCACACTAACTGAAATATTTCAGGTCTTTTATTGTCTTAATACAGATGATTTTGGCATACAGCTCATGAAAACCCAAAATTCCTATCTCACAAAATTAGCATATCATTAAAAGGGTCTCTAAACGAGCTATGAACCTAATCATCTGAATCAACGAGTTAACTCTAAACACCTGCAAAAGATTCCTGAGGCCTTTAAAACTCCCAGCCTGGTTCATCACTCAAAACCCCAATCATGGGTAAGACTGCCGACCTGACTGCTGTCCAGAAGGCCACTATTGACACCCTCAAGCAAGAGGGTAAGACACAGAAAGACATTTCTGAATGAATAGGCTGTTCCCAGAGTGCTGTATCAGGGCACCTCAGTGGGAAGTCTGTGGGAAGGAAAAAGTGTGGCAGAAAACGCTGCACAACGAGAAGAGGTGACCGGACCCTGAGGAAGATTGTGGAGAAGGGCCGATTCCAGACCTTGGGGGACCTGTGGAAGCAGTGGACTGAGTCTGGAGTAGAAACATCCAGAGCCACCGTGCACAGGCGTGTGCAGGAAATGGGCTACAGGTGCCGCATTACCCAGGTCAAGCCACTTTTGAACCAGAAACAGCGGCAGAAGCGCCTGACCTGGGCTACAGAGAAGCAGCACTGGACTGTTGCTCAGTGGTCCAAAGTACTTTTTTCGGATGAAAGCAAATTCTGCATGTCATTCGGAAATCAAGGTGCCAGAGTCTGGAGGAAGACTGGGGAGAAGGAAATGCCAAAATGCCAGAAGTCCAGTGTCAAGTACCCACAGTCAGTGATGGTCTGGGGTGCCGTGTCATCTGCTGGTGTTGGTCCACTGTGTTTTATCAAGGGCAGGGTCAATGCAGCTAGCTATCAGGAGATTTTGGAGCACTTCATGCTTCCATCTGCTGAAAAGCTTTATGGAGATGAAGATTTCATTTTTCAGCACGACCTGGCACCTGCTCACAGTGCCAAAACCACTGGTAAATGGTTTACTGACCATGGTATCACTGTGCTCAATTGGCCTGCCAACTCTCCTGACCTGAACCCCATAGAGAATCTGTGGGATATTGTGAAGAGAACATTGAGAGACTCAAGACCCAACACTCTGGATGAGCTAAAGGCCGCTATCGAAGCATCCTGGGCCTCCATAAGACCTCAGCAGTGCCACAGGCTGATTGCCTCCATGCCACGCCGCATTGAAGCAGTCATTTCTGCCAAAGGATTCCCGACCAAGTATTGAGTGCATAACTGTACATGATTATTTGAAGGTTGACGTTTTTTGTATTAAAAACACTTTTCTTTTATTGGTCGGATGAAATATGCTAATTTTGTGAGATAGGAATGTTGGGTTTTCATGAGCTGTATGCCAAAATCATCCGTATTAAGACAATAAAAGACCTGAAATATTTCAGTTAGTGTGCAATGAATCTAAAATATATGAATGTTAAATTTGCATCATTACATTATGGAAAATAATGAACTTTATCACAATATGCTAATATTTTGAGAAGGACCTGTATGTGTTCTGTAAATCCACCCAGCCACGGCTTCCCACCACACTTCTTTTGCCATTTTGTTTTGTCAGCAAATATTTTTCCTCCTCCTAAAAAAGTCTGCATACCCACATGAATCAGAAAGATAGTGAAAAATCCCTGTGATGTCAATAGGTGGTGTCAGATAACATCTCAGATAAAGAAACAAATTTCTGAGCACAACCAGAACTTACCTGACGATTCTTCTTTAGACACAAACATTGTTTATAATTTGTATAAATAATTATTTTTAGTAAATGATTGAATTTTACTAGTGAAATTGTAAGGCCTAAAATTGATTCACAATTTTTTTTTGTTCACTAAGTCACCTCACCTCACCTCACCTCGTCTCGTCTTGTCTCATTCAATTCAATTCAATTCAATTCAATTCAGTTCAAATATACCTTATTATTCCCAAAGGTATAGTTAAATGTTGTTGTAGCTCATATTATGAAGGTTTCTTCAAAGAGTCGTTGTAGATGCTGATGGCTGTGGGCAGGAAGGATCTCCTGTAGCGCTCCGTCTTACAGCAGATCTGAAGAAGCCTCTGACTGAAGACACTGTTGTTAGATGAAGTCTCATGAAGAGGATGCTCAGGGTTCTCCATAATGTTCTTCATTTTATGAAACATCCTTTGCACATTGATCTCCAGAGGTTCTAAAGGAATCCCCACAACAGAGCCAGCCTTGTTTATCAGCTTGTTGAGCTTTTTTAAGTCCCTGGCTCTGATGCTGCTTCCCCAGCAGATGATAACAGAAGAGATCACACTCTCCACAACAGACTTATAGAAGATATGCACCATCTTGCTGCAAACACCAAAGGACCTAAGCTTCCTCAAGAAGTACAGTCTGTTCTGTCCCTTCTTGTAGATGGCGTCACAGTTGCATCTCCACTCTAGTCTGTTGTCCAGGTGAACACCGAGGTATTTATACTCCTCCACCACCTCCACTTCTTCTCCCAAGATGGAAATTGTTTTTGACTTATTCCTGTTTCTCTTAAAATCTACAATCATCTCCTTTGTTTTAGTCACGTTCAAGATGAGATTATTGTTTCCCCACCATGCCACGAAGCGGTCCACCAGCTCCCTGTACTCAGCTTCTTGTCCATCTCTGATCCACCCCACAACTGGAGAAACATCCGAGTATTTCTGCAGATGACAGGAGTCTGTCTTGTACTGAAAGTCTGAAGTGTACAGAGTGAAAAGGAATGGTTAGAGTACAGTCCCCATCTCATCTCATCTCATCTCATCTCATCTTTTTTTCTTTTTTTAAGGGAGTTGCTCCATTATGCTTTTACAGGATGAGGGACTTTACAATTTGTTGGATTCCATTACACATTTCATGATATCCTCAAAGTGATTGTTTGGAACTTAGATTCTCTGTTACTGAACTGTCGTGACTGACAGACAATTTGATAAAATTTCAGTTGAACCTGTTTGTTTTTTATCCTAGCTTCTTACAATATGCTGTATTCCTATCCCTTGAACTTCTCACATTTTGTAACGTTACAATCATAAACCTTAACGTATTTTATTGGGATTGTAAGTAGGTACATTAGGTAGGAGACTTGAATTCCTTTGGTGTTGTTTTGTTTTCCAGTAACGTTCACTGTTACAAGGAGAGCAAATGTATGCTTGAGGGAGTCCATTTTTAAGGCTCAATCAGTCTTTTGGTAGGGTCCGCTGACCCAGAAAATGGGTTTCAACAGCTAAAGGAAATGATACTCCGTAATCACCTTACTGACAACACTGAGGAAGGAATGCACATGGGATCTCACACATTGTTGCGGAGCAGGATACAGAAGAATACATACAGTTGCAAAATAGGTTCTGTAGCCAAAGAATCCTAGAGGTGAATCAATTTTCAATAAGCTAATAAGTGGAAACTCATTCAATCCTATTTTTGTTTGGCAGGTCACAAGATGTTTGCTAGGTATGTTGTTCCCAGTTTCAACTAATAAGTTCTTTTTATGTTCCCTACATATTACTGTCATATACCAGAGAACTCTGCAGAAATGAGAGCAGGTATATCATATATCCTTCATGTTGCTTTCTCTTGGGAGATGTGGCTTACTGGTAAAAGCAGACAGAAATGGTGAGGATGTTTGTGTTTTTACTTAAATCTTTTCATTTATACCAGTAGTTTAGCTCCGTTTAGTATTGTTAAATCCACCCAGTATCCAGAAAACACAGAACTAATTTCTATTTATGTATTTAAAGACATTTTGAAGAGGTTGAAACCCGCTTACACCTAGACTGAAGCCACATCATGCACAATTTTACAAAAATGTAGTAAATTCTCTTTCTTCCAACTCTTTTTGCTTTAACAATTGCTGATCATGTTGCAGAAACTAATAAAACAGTAATTATGTCAGAGAGGACATCTGATATGGGTGGGTCTATGTGAAAAAATGTTCTCTCCACTATACTGTTACCAGCTCCATTGCATAATCTCAAGTGGTCCTAAATGGGTCATCTGTGCACTTGTTATTTAAGATCTTTGGAGGACCTGTTTTGACTGTAATACTGACTGATTGTGTTCAGTATTACGTTTTTCATGGAGATCAGTTGTAGGATAAAGATACTGTGTTTATGTCAGCATAAGAGGGCATTTTATATTGATACAGTTTCTCACAAAAGTATTCACACCCATTGAACTTTGTCATTTTACAAGCAAGCATTTAATATGGTTTGTTGGGATTTTATGTGAGAGACCAGTAAACATTATTGTACAATGAAGTAAATGATGTAGGTTTTCAGCAGATTTTACTCTCATATCCTTCAAAAACATCCAGTCTAACTAACTAAACTAAACTTCAAGAAACTTCATTATAGGAAATGACTTCTCTTTATTCTGAGGAATGCAGCACTGCCTGAAAACCCAGAACTGCATTGTAATACCCTCTAATGCATAGTGCTCTTAAACAATACGTGCCTTTTAACACTGTACAAATCCCTTACTGGAGAATATATGAAGTGAAGACTACTTTCTTAATTCTAGGAGCCTTTTCAAACAAACATAATGTGATACTAAGTGAAAAACAAATTAAGATAATAGAGATCATGCTGTAATAGATGTAGATTTATAAAAAAAAAGAATAAAAAGGGAAGTAACTGGTGAAGCAAAATGAATTTTATGACACATATTGAGCAATATAAAATATGCCTCATTTGTGAATGAACAATTTATTATGGAAACACAGAATAAAAAAATCAAGTCTTTACATTTTCACAGTTGAAGTAAAGTTCTAAAGACTCAGGAGTAGTCAGTTTGACGATTAATTGCACTGTTTCCCACAAGCAGGTTTGCCTAAGGCAAAACAAAAAATCAACCTCTAAATGATCATTATGTCTGGTGTACTCTGCCCTGACAAGATACTCTTCATGTCCTGCAGCATTAGTGAGTAACCCTTAATAACCCTTATAATAAATTTATTTTGAGAAAAAATCTGCTTTGCATTACAATGAAGTCCTGCTTGTGGGATAAACCTCAGCAGGAGGCCTTTAAGCTTTAAATAAGCGAACAGATGGTCGAGGTAGACGACAAGGTTTATGGTGACGTCCCCAGGCAACAGTATGTGACGTGACATAAATCGCTGCTGTTCTATTTGGTTCGAGTAAATATTGTTAGAGAACAGAAGACTGTAAACAAATCTGTCTTGTTCAGTGTCCTGGCTAATGGCTGGTGCTTTATGTTCTCTACATCTATGTATCCTGTTTAAACATTATTGAAGAAAACAGATTCTGATTCTTTGCTCTCTCAACATATTGTGGTCACAGACGCCACTATCAGGTCACTTTCGGCACTGCAGAATTTCTGTTAGTGTTGGATGGTGAGATATTTGTCACAGAATTTTAAAAAGTAGAAAAAAGACAGCTTTTTACGCAAATTAGACTGATGTCTGAAATCATATACATTTGGAAAAATTATATCTTTGTTTTGTTGTGGTTAAAAATACCTAACTAACACTTTGTTTTTATGTTCTACCATTTTTATGGTAAAGTGGTTTACTGATGTCAACTAGTACTTAGGCATATGACTGACATGAACCAAGGTCAGTAGAGGATCAGAGTATGGCGACCAATACTGAAGATGTGTTGGTTACAGATGAAAGACATGTCTGGTTAAATGAAAAACTATGAAAACTGACCTGCTCTCAAAAGCAAGCAACAACAAAAAAGAAAACCAAAACAAAGCAAAAAATCATCTTTCCTTACAAAGGTAAGGAAAGATGATTTTATTAATACCTATGGGCGTTAATAAAATCATCTTAAATAGAATAAATAAAGCATGGCTCCAGAAACTAAGATCAAGTAAGAAAATAGTAAAACAATTCAATTAAGACCTATTTAAGAAGAAGAATACAGTGGGAACAAAACTGCTCCTATGACTTTTGGTCTTTATATTAGGGATTTTACATTTTATGACCGACTGAAAGAGTATGAGCTCAATAGACAAAGGATGGGTGTCATTATGGCAGATCCAACCCGTGCCGACCAAAAAAAAGAGCACAAAGTTCTATCTCACACATCCCAAACACATCTTTTGACTTTTGAAAAATATACAAGAAAAGACAAAAACTGAACTTTTTTTAAGGTGTGTCCTGTTACTTCAGGTGTAAATCTAACAGAACCTTTCAAAAAGGGAAATTTATAATAATAGATAAACCAATTAATCAAACAACCAATCAATCCATGGATCAATTAATCATTCAATAAATCATTGAATTGTATTTATAAATAACTATTGGTACAATGTGCTTTAAGGAGGATAAAAACAGAATAACACATTAAACCACCAGAGAGGTTAACATGGTAAAATGATCAAAGTTAACAGATATATAAAACAAATTATACTGATAATAGAACAATGGAGAATTGAAAGAAGGAGGTAAGTCAGTTATCTATAATGGAACATGCCTTATTTGCTGCTCTCTACCAGAATGTCCTGAAGATGGATGATGGCCATCAGTTTGTGATTTCAAGCTCAAGGTGTATTAGGTCATACAGCAGACTAAGAAAAAAACAAAATGATGTGCTAACTACAATTTTACTGAAATGTTCTGTCATGACCTTAAAACAGGCAATTCTTCCCCCACAGCTATGTAAAAGACTTATTGTGAGTTATCACCAATTCAGGATACATATAAACCATACAGTCTATGTGTATTCATCATTTTACATAAAAAATTAACTTAGATTTTTTGTATGTTTAAACAAAAACTGTTCTACTGTCATTTAACTAATCACTAAAACCTCTGAATACGTGACGCTTCAGATTGAAATTTTATCAAATTTGTGCATTTTCACATTGAAACATATCACAGCTGGTTCTGGAATGAGAATAGCTCCAATCTCAAAACTAATGAAGATTTATGCAATATGCTTAAAAGCTGGGTCCTTGCCAAGAAATTAACCAGTTTTAATAAACTCTAGGGGTTCTGCAAAGAGAAGTGAAATATATGTTCAGAAATATTTCAGAAATGTACTTAGGTTTGCAAGTGTTTCATCCAGTTGAGACCTCCAAAGAGACATTTCACCCAAATATTAGTGGGGCTGTACGTACAGTTGAAACCAGATGTTTACATGCACTGCATAAAAAGACACGACCTTTTTATTGAAATCAAATCAGACTAAGCCTATCCTGACTTAGGTCAGTTACTAGGTTTATCCTTTGAGATCTTTATTACCTTTCTAGAAATTCAGAGATTCATTGTGTTCATTTTAAACTTCATGACCTTGGTCCTGACAGAACTGGTGTAACTCAGTCAGGGTTGTGTACTGTCCCGCTTGCACACTGTCCTGCTTGCACACTTTTTTGTGTGGAACCACCTTTTGCTGCAATTTCAGCTGCAAGTCTTTTAGGGTATGTCTTAACCAGCTTCATACATCTAGTGACTGTGATTTTTGCCCATTCTTCTTTGCAAAACAGCTCAAGCTCAGTCAGATTAGATGGAGAGCATTGGTGAACAGCAGTTTTCAGATCTTGCCACAGATTCCGATTGGGTTTAGGTCTGGACTTTGACTGGGCCATTCTAACACATGATTATGTTTTGTTTTAAACTATTCCATTGTAGCCCTGGCTTTATGTTTAGGGTTGTTGTCCTGCTGGAAGGTGAATCTCTGCCCCAGTCTCAAGTCTTCTGCAGACTCCAACAGGTTTTCTTCCAAGATTGTCCTGTATTTGGCTCCATCCATCGTCCCATCAACTCTGACCAGTTTCCCTGTCCCTGCTGAAGAGAAACACCCAGAGCATGATGCTGCCACCACCATATTTAACAGTGGGGATGGTGTGTTCAGAGTGATGTGCAGTGTTAGTTCTCCGCCACACAAAGGGTTTGGCATTTTGGCCAAAAAGGTTAAATTTTGGTCTCATCTGACCAAAGCACCTTCTTCCGTGTTTGCTATGTCCCAAACATGGCTTCTGGCAAACTGCAAATGGGACTTCTTATGGTTTTCTTTGAACAATGGCTCTCTTCTTGCCACTCTTCTGTAAGTGTAGGTGGACGGCCTTGTCTTGGTAGGTTTACAGTTGTGCCATGCTCTTTCCATTTCCGGATGATGGATTGAACATCACTCCGTGAGATGTTCAAAGCTTAGGAAATCTATTTATATCCTAAGCCTGCTTTAAACCTCTCCATTCCTGTTCCTCTGTATTCCTGTTCTGTCTGGTGTGTTCCTTGGACTTCATGATGCTGTTTGCTCCCCAATATTCTCTTAACCAACCTATGAGGCCGTCACAGAGCAGCTGTATTTGTACTGAGATTAGATTACACACAGGTGGACTCTATTTAGTCATTAGCAATCATCAGGCAATATCTGAAGGGAATTGGTTGCACTCAGAGTAAAGGGGGCTGAATACTTTTGCCTACCACAATTTAAATTTTTTAATTGTAAAAAATGTTTCAAAGCATGTATAATTTTTGTTTCATTTCACAATTGCATACCACTTTGTGTTAGTTTTTCACATAAAATTCCAAGAAAATATATTTATACTTGTGGAAAAGTTCAAGGGGTATGAATACTTTTACAAGCCACTGTATTTACATTTCTGACTTGGATTTTATATATTTTACTCTCTATGTTCATTTTTAAACCTGTTTGGATTAGAGAAACCCCAAAATGAATTCAAACTTATACACCAAAGTCTTCTTATTAAAAGTCATGGCAATTGTAACTTATACTCTTTCAAGACTTTAAAAAAGCTTATCGCTTTTAAATCAAGGCAAAAAAGACAGTGACTTAGCTGAACTCTAGGTGGCAGCATTGGACTGCTAAACCAAAAAAGAAGCCAAGGGCCATAGAAAAACTCAAACAACTTTCAATGCTATAAATATATTTTATTATTTTAGTTTGCAACAACTTAAAAGTGCCAGTGAGTGAACTCACAGACATACATAGACATACTTGGCCTTGCAAAAGTACGTATAGCCTTTGAACTTTTTTCCACAATTTTGTTGATCCGAGTAAAATTTGGTAGTTTTTCTGTTGATCTGTTAAGATCTTAGACATCTTTTAATGTTGCACAATCTGTAGAGGTTATTGATCATGTTTATTCCTGTGGGTTAAGAATAAGGTTTATAAGAAATGTTTTATTCAGTTAAAGAGCTCATTATATTTTACTGCCCTATGTAGGCATAGGGTCACAAACAATTGCAGATATAAAGTGCCATTCCTCTGCTTGTTGAGCAAATTTAACGTGAGCTTATCTAATAACCCGACTTGGACCTTTGAACATGTTTGATCTAAATAATGATAAAGTAATGATAATGATGATAAATCTGTAAGGTCTCCATATTAAGATGCATTAAAAAAAAAAAAACCTCATTTTATGTTGGAATGCTTCAAGAAACATGAAATTACTGATTGCTAGAGAATCATAAATATTTAGTTTCTTCCTCTAAAACTTTCACCACTAAAGATATCACAACACACAGCCTATAATTTACTTCCAAATTTCTGCTTTTATTCCCCATGTCTTGGAGCACCGTTTCAGTCTTGCCCCCTCGTTTGACCTCGGGAGGAAATTTAGCCAATCTGGTAATGATGTCACTTTTCCGAGCCTATCACGAGCAATTAGCATTACACACAAGGACACGTGCAAACAGGCGCAGACAGAGGCACGTAAACACACACATGCATGCACACTATAATTAAGAAACAGACTTATATAAACAGAGTAATACAATATCTTAAAACCCATTTTGAGAGAGCTCTGAAATAAACCTTCCGCTTATTGCATTTGTCAGCTCTCAGATTGGTCGTGTCCCCCCACCCCTCCCCCATTGCTGGGATTTTTTTGTCTTTATGATGAAACACTGAGCAGCAGATGAGTGAAATCTTGCCTGCTCTAATAAAAAGAGCTTGTCAGGAGGAGAAAGTACAGGCCGGGGCAAGCAGAAACAGGTAATAACATTTAAAAAATTTTTTTTATCAAGCTTCTCTTTTTCCTTTTAGGGAATGGTGGTGTAGAATAACACCGCTGACCGGGTGTCTCGCCTCTTGACAGATGTACAGCACTATTTCTCCTCTGTCCTTTACTTCAGAGATGAATACACTGTTCTCCTAATGAGAAAGACAAGAAGCATGTAAGTGATAAGGAAACATCTGGTGGGGTTCAAGCCAACGGGGTCGAGTTAACATTTATAGTGGCATTAAATAAGCTCAGTATTTGTGGTTAGAGTTTTGAAAGCTAGAATTTGTTTTTAATCAATGAAGCAGGCCTTGTGCTTTATATCACAGCAGTCTTGTCCAACAGGGCAGACTGATTAATATGAACATTTTATTGCACATTAGTTTGGCACAGAGCAGGACTGCGGAAACAGGTAGTGTCTGCATATCATAAAAAGCAAAATATTTGTTATCAGTGTGTTCACTTTTTACTTTTACTTTACTTTAACTAAATTTTATTTCTTTTGCATGTAAAATGTGTAATGTATATGCAAACACAGGAACATCTTAAGCTAATGTATTTATGTGAATCAATTAAAAAATTGAATCACAGAAAAACAAAACTCATAGTAAAGAATTACACACAGAGTGATGTATTTAAAGTGTTTATTCCTGGTAATTTTGATGATTATGGTGCACTTTTTCAGCTTCTCTGAAAATGTGAGTGTTAAATAAGATCAAGATGAAATAGTTTTAATGCCAAAATGTTATATTATGAATTCACTGTTGTCTAGCAGACAGTCATTAAAACCTTCTATAAGGAAGGTAAGCTACAATAGTTCATTTCTAACTGCAGCTGGAGTCAGAGCTTCATGAGCCACCTGGACTAAGGAGAAAAATAACTGACCTGTTGCTTATTGGTCCAAAGTTTAATTTTAGATGGAAATCATGGTCCCAGAGTCTGGAGGAAGAGTGGAAAGGCATAGAATACAACTTGTTTTAGGTCCAGTGTGACGTTTCCACAGTCAGTGATGATTTGTGATGACATGCCATCTGCTGCTAATGGTCTAGTGTGTGTTATCGAGTTAAAAATGGCACACATCGATGCAGTACATGCACAACATTCATGCAAAAGGGGCTCCACCAAGTACTGAGAGCATATACTATACTTTACCTGGATATATCATTCAGTAGGCCCACATTTCTGTATCAAAACTTATTTTTTATTGGTCTTAAGTAAAATTTTTAATTTCATAGAAACCAAATGTTGGGTTTTCATTAGCTGTAAGCCATAATCATAAAAATAAACAGACATAAATACTTTAAATATAACATTCTGTAATGAATATATATAATGAGTTTTACCTTTTGAAAGGAGTTAAAGAAAGTATTTGTGTAAGACGAATTCACTTTGACTCAGGGGCTGTGTGACGTTACAACGAAGGGTTTGCATTTTTAAGCAAACACTCAGATGTTCCCTTGAACAACATTGCTCTTCCACTCTAGTTTTATGAGGGGCTATTGTATTGCTTTAACATGTGTCTCAGCATGTTTAAAAACAGATGGAAAAAAATCTAATTGATTCTCTTTGTTTGATACTGTTTAAAATTAAACTATGAAGTCTATTTGTTTAAAGAGTTAGGATGATACATTTGTAACATTTTTGAAATATTGAAAGTATTTTAAATTACAATATAATTTGAAATGTTACAGAGGCCAGATGTTAATCTTGGAGGAAAGCATGCTAATTTTTTGCATCCGTTTTCTTCTTTTAGCTTTAATTTCTAGAATCTGTTCCCTGTTCAGTCCTCCTCCTCTCCTCTATCTGGCTTTGATTTCTAGTTGTCCATTCAGCCCTCATCTTCCTCACTCCAATTTTTTGATACTCACCATCAGATCTTTGTGTATTATGTAACTGGCATCTGTGTATGTTAATTTTAAATGTTGACTTGACCTTGCTTGGGCAGTGTTGTTTTGTTTTGTGTTAAACAAAACTCTTGAACTTCCCTTTAATTCTGCAACGCCTACCTGTCCTGGATTTGAGTCATCTTCCCTCTTTTCTTGTTAAGACAATTTATCACCTCAATTTATCTAAGCCCTCAAAAAATACTTGTGAGGTCAAGTATATTCCTGTAAGTACGAGTCATGAACTTCGTCAGGGGGATTTGTCAGCCTATAAGCAGTGATATATAATCCAGAATTATCTCTGTTATAAAATTACTCACCAACGTTTTCTATAAAATCTATTACACCCATTGTAGATACAGCATGTCACATATAAAGTAACACGTCCTGTTTTGTTTTCTATTTGTTTTGCTGTCTTGTAGTAAATTCCTATTTACTCAAGATGATGCTTACCCTCCCAAAAGGAAGCATCAGTTGGGCAGACGTATCTGGTGACATCACAAAAGCCACATGATCAGATCTCTTTTGAGTTCATCCATCTGTATTTTTCTTGTTTTTCTTCTTTATTTGCATTTTTTTTTAAATCAAATTCCTTCAAATGGTTACTAAACCATTAAACCATTAAATACACACAAGAACAATTTGCAAGGCTTTCTTCTTTTTTTTTTTTACTTCAGCCCTCTTTTACAAACGGTTTGTTGGTTTGTATTTTTGGTTTGTATTTTGTGAAATCATGCAGTGTAAATACACACTTATTCACCCAGCTATGTTTTTACACAGAGTTAGAGAATCTTTAATACAATTTGGAAACCATGTTCTAAAATCTACATATAAATTCAGTAAGTGATATGCATAGCAACAGATTTGTTGGCGACTCAAAGACAAACAGAACAACTGAATCCTGGTCATAGTATCACAGAAATGATCTGATACGAGTATGACTGCATACTAACAGTCCAACACAGTGGGTTCATGCACTTGCACTGGGCTCTTCATTTGCATCCTGCCACAAAGACACTGGACAGCAGATTTATAAGCCTGCAAAGCCATGCAGATGTGGAACCAAAGAGCGAGTGTTATTGTATATCCCCCCGAGTGCATGTCTACCGCCTCCTGCCCTCATCCCCCCATCCTCATGCCTTCTGGCCTTCCAACCACCCCACCTCCTCTTGTTCTACCTCTCTGTCTACCTCATTGCAGCATCCCTGCTGGGTGCTGCCTGTTTATCTCTTCCGAAGAAGCCATGATTAATGAGGCCCTGAACACATCCCCTATTTCCCTCAGACCCAGGGAGCCCCACAGCTGAGTAAACAAGCCCAGCCACTGTGCTTCAGCCCTGGTTCTTAGTTTGGTTGACCATGGAACCCCCAATACAGGTAGCAACTCATAAGAGCCGTGCAAGTTTTCCAATTTCATTGAGCATTTAGATGTATGACAATGAGGGAAGTTCAACAGATTTATCAACAAATTTGTGGGTAAAAGTATAAATAAAACATCTTTTAAAAATTTCTTGAACACGTGTGGCGCATATATGTTGGCTTTCTAGCCAGCAAGTTCACGAGAGACCCCATTTTCTTAGAAAAAAAGCTGATTTATTTTTCTTAAAGTTCTGTTGAATGTAAGCTGTGACCAGGTTTGTGGTTTCTTGCGTCTGCAGAGAGCATGTTACATCATTAAAAATACAGAAATACATGACATGAAATGGATCTGTGGACTGCCAAGTAAAGATGACAAATCCTTCTGGTTTAAGTAAGGTTTTCAGTTTAATCAGTTAAACAAACATGCATTGTTTCAAACTATTTAGGGTCAATCACATGCAGAGGATCAATTTCGAATGAAATCTAATTGCAAAAAATGAGCTGTAGCCTTCTAAAGTGCTTTGTCATTCCCAGACTTCATCTACTTGTCCATTCTCCAGCAGTGAGATGTTCCTTCACTTGGATCTCTGTCAAACTTAACTCTTCCTTCCTCCTACGTAAAACTCTCTGCAGCACAAACCCTCTTCAAGACGCCTTCGTTTCCAAAGCTACCACCAGGTACTTCAGTCCTACCATCCTATACAGAAACACGCTGCCCAACGAAAGACTCAACTTTATCTACTGTATATACATATATCACTGTTAAAGAGTCTTTGTAAATAAACCCCTTGATTTTTCTATCTGTTCTGCATGTGGGTCAGGAAAATCCTTCAAAACAGGATAGACAGGCTTTGTATTTTTTTTTATTTTTTATCAGTAGTGATTTTAGCCTTGGAATTGTCTCAGTGATGCCAATTTTGCATAACCTGGCAACCGTGCATAACCCTCATATTGTTGATTCATAAACACTGACCTGACTTTAACCAAGGCATTTGAGGTCTACAGTTCTTTAGATGTTCTGGGTTCTTTTGTGATGCCCATGAAGAACTGTATGTGCTCTTAGAGTAATTTCGGCCGATCGGCCTCTTCTGGGAAGGTTCCATATTTTCTGCATTTGTGGAAAATGGTTGTAACTGTGGTTAATTTTAGTCCCACTGTTAATGACTTTGTTTCTCATCTGTTCTTGATTTTCTTTAGGTTGGTCTATGATGTGTTGCTTTTTAAAATCTTTTAGTCTACTTCATATTACCAGATGGGTTCTGTTAAAGTGATTTCTTGATTCTACAAGTCAGGACAGCATGTGAATAGATAAACTGAACACTGAAAATTTGATTTAATTACTGTAAATTTATGATCTTATGTAGGGATGGGGGTCAGTGAGGTGTACTTCTATTTACCAAGGTAATCCTTATCTGACATTAAAATTTGTTTGATAAATAATTGGTTGACCAAAAACGTAAAATAATAAATTTAGAAGGTGTCATATACTATACTATACTATACTATACTATACTATGCTATACTATACTATATACACTGTATAGCCAGAACTGATTCCCAAAATTATTCAGCAAACTTTATGATTATAGTTTGTAAAATCAATGTGAATTTTCTAATTTACAGCCAGCTTGAGTAATATGACTTTATGGTCAGTTTTTTTCTCTTGTGATCTAACAGGAATTCCTAAATACCTTAACTAGAAACATTACTGGTGGGTAGAAAATAACATGATTGCCAGCAACATATGGAATTAAGAACATCTTTGTTCAATGATGGTTGGTTTCAGAACCATGGGAACACAAGGGTTTGAAATACTTTAATACTTTCCATGTGGAGAAATTCCTCATGTCAAACTTGATGTGCTGTTTTGATTTTTCCTACTATCAAAATTAGCCTCCACTTGTGTCTCCCCAGTGCTCCCACATTGCTTAGCATGGAAACACATGCCCAAAACTTGTTTGTCCTGTCAGGCTGTGGTGTCAAATGTTGTGTTCAAGACCCAGCATGGATGTTGTCACCTCTAACAGTCCTGGCTTGGACTTAACAGGTCTAATGTCCACCATTGCCCTCTTTTTACTGATGTGAGAGGCTATTATAATGGTCATCTCCTTTTGGGGGCCATTTGTCCATTTATGCATTTTCCTTTTGGAAATGTTTGCCTTTCAAAGTGTCAACGTTAGCACACTTTTACTAACAGTAAACTTGTATGCAAAAATAGTTTACTCAGAAATAAAATTTATCTTCCACTTGCCATACTTTTTTTTTCATTATTTGTGTGTCAAATGTGCACAATAATTTACTTCATTCCATTTGAATGTGTCAGTTGTAAACTTTTAATCTGGTTTTAGTAGATAAAATGTATTATTAAAGAACTGTATTCTCAAACATTGGATCAGTGCAAAATCTGAATTACTTTATCCATAATGCATTGCCAAAGTATTTGATTTTCCACTTTTTGTCACATTAAAACCAAAGTTTATGATATATTAAGGGAATTTTATGTGATTGACCCGCACCAAATATTGCAGCTGCAATAGCTAACAACACAGACAGTAGCAAACAACCTGTTCTGTTAGATATATGTTTCTAGCAGGCTTTTGTTCAAAGTCAAAATGTGCATAGAAAATACAAATGTGAACACAACCAAAAGGACCAAAGGTCATAATGTTGACAAGTTAAATTATTTTAAAACTTTGAACAATAAGTACAGAACTTATTAAAAAAGGACTCAGAAATTTACTTTTACAGGTTTATAATCACATGTTTCGAGTATTTGAACTAATTTTCAATTCGATCATTTGGTTAGATTTTCATAGGGAAAACCCCCATTTATAGCTTAAAAGTAACACAATGAGCCAGCTTTAAGAAAGCAGGCCTTATCTAAAATGATCTCACAATGTCCAGTGGATCCAGGTGATGATTGATTAAACACAAAAGACAAACATATGCTTCAGTTTATTCACTGATAATGATTCTACATACTGAGTGTTCGGCTGAGTGGCTCTCAGAGTGATGAGGGTTAAATGTGTCCCCATCAATTCTTCTGCCCTTCTTTGCATGTTTTGGGGATGTAACACACATGTGTGAGTCAGTGTTTTCATGTGAGTGTTAAAGAATCCCCTGGTAGCTGGTGCTATGATGTGGGATCAAGGAATGGTGCTAGTGTGTAATGGATACAGTTGTCTCCAGTATCAAGGCCTTATTTCCAGGACTGAATAACTGACTGACTGGTTGTTTGGCTGGCTGGCTGGCTGGCTGGCTGAGGGCGCCTGGCATGTCTGTTCCCATGTCTACCCATCTGTCTCTGGACACAGCTTCGAGAGGTGTGAGGTGAAGAATGGGGAGCATAGCAGATGAACAGCCATTAAAATTATGACATGGTTGGGTCCTGGTCCCTAGGATGTGGAAGAAGGCAGAGCCACAAATGTACAAAGACTTTATGGATATTAGTGTTAGAAAAGACAATTCACAAACAAAATGGTATAGTACCTGCTTCTCTTAAACTTTTTCACATGTTGTTACATTGCAACCACAAACTTCATTTGTTTGGGGTTTGTATTTGATTATTTTGTGATAAACCAAAACGACAAATCTCTATGGAAAGTATACCTGTCTTTCAATTGGTTTTGCAAATGGAAATCTGAGAAGTGTGGTGAACATTTGTGTTCAGCTATCCTGAATCAATACTTTGCAGAACACCCTTTTACTGGATATACAGCTGCAAGTCACTGGGAGTATGTCTCTACAAGCTTTGCTTAAATCTTATTTTTAGAACCATGTATTATCTTCCCTCTACTTCATTCTAATGAAATAAATTAAGGTTTGTGGTGGTAATCTGACAAAATGTTAAAATGTTCAGGGTTTTGAACACATTTGCAAGACACTGTATAAAATAGGTAAAAAAAACAGTTCAATTCAGTTCAGTTTATTTATTTAATGCCAATTCACAACACATATCGTCTCAAGGCACAGATTCCAAGTCAAATACATACATTCCAATTGATCCTAGTTATCAAACAACACAATCAAATTCAGTTTATTATTCAAATTGGTTAAATAGTTTTCTATCTAAGGAAACCCAGCAGATTTCATTGAGTCACTGATTTGGATCATTCGCTCCTCTTGGATGAACACAAAGTGACTGTGGACACACAACAGCTTCCAAGCTGGCATTATTTATTAAACGCAGATGAATTTTAGGCTTCCATATATGAACATAATAAAAACCACCAGGCTCTTTACCAGCTTCTTAAATGATTTAAATCTAACCTTAAGTGTACATTGACATGCAACAGCGTTCATGCTATCACTATTTCTTAAACAGTGATTAGGATAAAAATGGAAAGGTTGCTGCTTCCATAGGTTTTAAGTAGGATAGCAGCAGCCAGAAGCTGCTAATTAAATGTTTTATTTAACTAATAATAAGCAAATGTGGCCACCTAAAAAAAAGGGCTTGGGCAGTTTTCTTCTCTGCAGCATACAGGTGTGTCTCAACATACAGTAATACCAAGATGGCAAGAGGTCAGTATTGACCTTACAGAAGCAATTGTTGGTGTGCATCAATCTGCAGCGGGTTAAAAAGGTATTTTTCCAAATAAGCTAAAGTCATCTGGCTTCTCCATGCTATGTCTTTCTCTAGACCAAAAAGGCATTGCATGGAAAAGTATATGAATGAGTCCTTGGCTGTGGGCATCATCCACCACACCACTTCTCCCTTGGGTGCTGGCTTTTTCTTCGTGGCTAAAAAGGATGGATCTCTTTGGTCCCTGCATCAACTACTGTGGCCTCAGTCACATCACTATAAAAATTCTCCTGACCTCTCCTTTTGAACGTGATCAGTACTCTGCTGTCCTCTTGAAGCCAGATCTTTGCAATGCATACCATCTAGTCAGGATTTGAACAGGACATGTGTGGAAAACTGCTTATAATGCCCCTAGGGCACTTTGACTCCCTAGCTATGCCTTTTGGGCTTACTAATACTCTCATTAACTTTTAGTCCCTAGTTAACACCTCTATCCTTACCCACCCAGAACCCAGTAAACAATTCATTATAGAGGTTAATGCATCTGAGTCCTGTCAGAACGGTTCTTTCTTGAATTCAGAATCTAATTACAAGCTTCCTCCCTAGGCCTCCTTTTCTCATTGCCTTTCTCCAACAGAGAAAAAATATGATATAGGTGACGATGAGTTGCTTGCTGTCAAAATCCTTTAAACATTGACATTGTTGTCTTGAGTGAGCAGAACATCCTATCATTGTCTGAACACACCATAAAAACCTTTCTTATCTCCAAGAAGTTAAATGTTTAAAGCAATGTCAATTTCGATGTAGGAAATTAATATACTTGCCTTGTTCAACTTCATTGAACAAGGCAAGTATAGAAGTATAACAAGTTTACAATAAACAAATAAATGAGGCATACAGAAAAAAACAACACTTACAAGAACATACAGCCAGGAGTATGAAACAGACAAATTTATGCAAAAATTGACATATATGAATTGTTTTGAGAGCATTTTTGTTGGTAGTCTGATACCCTGATAGTTCTTTCCTCCTGTTGCTCCTGTTAAAAAACATACTGCCGTTCTCCTGTGTTGAGGGTTCTCTTACCTGGGAAATCAAATATCCTGTATTTCAGGCTCAGATCCTGCTACTGGTCCCCCAATTGCACCTATGTACCTGCAGTTCATGCTCCCCTTACACTGCTAGATTCCCGTGCCACTTTGGCAATCGAACCACTGTTATTATTAGATGCATCTTCTGGTGGCCATCTCCTAACAAGATTAAGGAGTACGTCCCAGCTTGCCCAGCCTGTACCTGAAACTAGACTATACTAGCCACCTTGTAGGCTTCTTCAACCTTTGGCCATTCCCAAGCACTCATGGTCGATTATTGCTCATGAATTTGTGACCGGTTTACCACTATCTTGACCATTGTTGATCACCTCTCCAAGGCTTTTCCCCTAGCTCTTTCAAAGAAACTCCCTACATCCTTAGAAACCTCTTAAATACTTATAAAACATATTTTCCTATCTTCATGGAATTCCACTTGAGATCCTGTCAGATTTTGGTCCTCCATTTGTTTACTCAGTTACTGAGTTGTTTGAAAGATGCTTAGTTCAGCCCTGGGAGCAAGAGTAGTGCTCAGTTCTGCTTTTCATCTTCAAACCAACAGCCAGACTGAGCGTATAAACCAGGAAGCTAAGGCCACCTTCCACTGCCTCTGCTCATCTAACCCTGTTACTTGGAGCTCCTGGTTGCCTTGGGTGGAATACACCCACAACAGCCAAATTTCTTCTGCCACTGGTCTTTCCCCATTCAAATCATCTCTTGGCAACCAACCTCCATTTTTTCTATGAAATCAGAATGACATTTCAGTTGCCTCAGCCCAACATCGGTAGGTGTAAATTCACCTGGAACAACACAAGTGCTGCACTCAACCACAAAGCAGAACAGAATTAACAGAGCATCTTAGACTCTACAAGCCTCAGAAAACCAGTTAAATGTTCGAGTTCATGACTGCGCAGTTAGTAAAATACTGAAGTGTAGGTTTTTTGGGAAGGTTCATGGAAAGAAGCTTGTTGTTTTGAAAAAATATGAAACTGAAAATGTAAAGTTGCATCTGAAGGTACCATCAGATTTCTGAATCAATGGGGGTCAAAGATTTTTCTTTACCATTTCATTGAAAGTTTTGCTATCCTATTCTGTTAACATCAAGAATGTGACAGAATGTGAATTTAAAGATATGACAGATAAGAGAAAATGAAAATCTTTATCTTGGGAGTCTTATCCTATCAAATCATTTTAAAACTGGGAGACAGTGTTTTCATTTTATCCAGTAGCAGAATTGTCTCCATGGAGAATTTCACTCTGGGAGAGAGGAGCTCAAGTAAGAGACTAGATCAGAGAAACAGAATTACATCTGCTGGTCTAAATACCACTCCTTGGAGTTAACAATCTGACACCTCCTTCAGGGCTCCTGCTGCTTACGAGCTCTTTCACTGATTTGCCCCTGAGAGATATTCTGGTCCACACTCCATACCAGCAGGTGGCGGTAATGCATGAATTTTGTTGTTTGCCAACCACCAATACAAAGCAAGAAGAGGAAGAAGCCCAGATGAGTCTCAGCTGTGTGATTGCACCTGCCTGTTGCACCCTGCAGGAAAAGGTGAGAGAGAAAAAACTGCACACACACACAAACCTGTGCTCATGACAATCATGTCCACAAGCATTCAATGTTCAAATAATACAACATTTAGCTTTTTGAGCATCATGAAGATGCAAACTCTAAATAATTATGGGCCTTATTGCAATTCAGGGTCCAGAGTTATTATTTATATTTTGTGTTTTTATTTTCAATACAGACCCTGAGAAAAGGACACCATTTAGGGCTGCATATTGATGTCATTATTTCTTTTATTCCAAGACTTTGTTTTTGTTCTTTTTTCTAGTTGTCCCAGCAGCGCCCGATTCAGAATTTGTTCTAGGCAACCGCCAATATGGCCTATGCCAAGAGCTGGCCCTATTCCACAGAGAATAATGATCTGACCACTTGGCAGCACTTAGGGAGCATTGAAATTACATTCCCAGACTGTCACTTGATCCTTATTTATTGAAAAAAATTAAATAATTCAGACGTGACAACACAGAAAAGTAAGCTGCCAGATTCTGAAGCAGTCGAACACTGAATTTCACACCATTTTACCTCATATATACAATGAACCAAAATATAAACGCAACACTTTTGTTTTTGCTCCCAGATATTAGCTGAACTCAAAGATCGAAAACATTGTCTATATACACAAAATAACGACTTCTCTCAAATATTCACAAATCTGTCTATCTGTGATAGTGAGCACTTCTCCTTTGCATAGATAATCCATCCCACCTCACAGTGGTGGCATATCAAGATGCTGATTAGACAGCATGATTATTGCACAGGTGTGCCTTAGGCTGGCCACAATAAAAGACACTATGAAATGTTCTATTTTCTTTCATATTGGGGGGGGTCTGAAACCAGTCAGTATTGGGTGTGACCATCATTTGCCTCACGCAGTGCAACACATCTCCTTCGAATATAGTTGATCAGGTTGTTGATTGTGGCCTGTGGAATGATGGTCCACTCCTCTTCCATGGCTGTGCAAAGTTGATGGATATTGGCAGAAACTGGAACATGCTGCCGTATACGCCGATCCAGAGCATCCCAAACATGCTCAGTGGGTGACATGCCCGGTGAATATGCTGGCCATGCAAGAAGTGGGATGTTTTCAGCTTCCAGGAATTGTGAACTGATCCTTGCAGCATGATGGCAAATTCTCATGCTGCAACAAGAGGTGATGGTCGTTGATGAATGGCACAACAATGGGCCTCAGGATTTCAGCAAACCGTTCCCCCACACAACGCCACACACGCTGTCTGCCATTTGCCCTGAACAGTGAAAACCGGGTTTCATCCATGAAGAGCACACCTCTTCACTGTGCCAGACGTCATCAAATCTGAGCATGTGCCCACTCAAGTCGGTTACGACAATGAACTGCAGTCAGGTCGAGACTCCGATGAGGACTACGACGCATGCAGATGAGCCTACCTAAGACGGTTTCTGAAGGTTTGTGCAGAAATTCTTTGGTTTTGCTAACGGATTGTTTCAGCAACTGTCCGGGTGGCTGGTCTCAGACGATCTTGGAGGTGAACATGTTGGATGTGGAGGTCCTGGGCTGCTGTGGTTACACGTGGTCTGCGTTAGTGAGGCCGGTTGGATGTACTGCTAAATTCTCTGAAACAGCTTTGGAGATGGCTTATGGTAGAGCGATGAACATTCAGTTCATGGGTAACAGCTCTGGTGGACATCCCTGCAGTCAGCATGCCAATTGCACGCTCCCTCAAAACTTGCAACATCTGTGGCATTATGCTGTTTGATAAAACAGCACATTTCAGAGAGGTATTTTATTGTGGCTAGCCTAAGGCACACCTGTGCAATAATCATGCTGTCTAATCAGCATCTTGATATGTCACACCTGCGGGGTGGGATGGATTATCTATGCAAAGGAGAAGTGCTCACTATCACATATTTAGACAGATTTGTGAACAATATTTGAGAGAAATGGTTATTTTGTGTATATAGACAATGGTTTTTGATCTTTGAGTTCAGCTCATGAAAACTAAGAGCAAAAAAAAAAAAGTGTTGCGTTTATATTTTTGTTCAGTGTATATAACATTATTCAGAATGGGAGCACATCAAAAGCGACACAGATACTACAATAACATGAGAGTATTTAATGTTACAAAAAAATCTAATTTTTTTCCTTAAACTTCGACATGCACAACATCTGTTTTTCAACACACCAACATACATGACAGAATAGCAAACAAAAGCCCCTTGAAAGTCATCCTTTTGTTCAGTGATCTACAAATGTTTATTACACCTCGTGATCAACTCAAAAGTTCCAACACACAATAGGCCGGTAAGATTGACCCACCAGTTGTGCCCCGATCCACCTTGAATGATAGTCATAAAACGATACAGCGATGAACTGTAAAGGGTAATATGGGATTGTGAAACGAGGGTGACGTTGAACAAAGCAAAAACACCAGCAGCCTCCTCCAGTGTGCATTGATGGGCAGAATCCGCCAATCAATGCAGAAAATGACACACAACAACTCGGCTTATATTAAAAGCACTGAAAGCATTTGGACAACCTGCCTGGAGAAAAATTGTGTTTGGGGTGTCCCTTAGGTACAATTCTACACATTTCACATAGGTGAATGCTGGGAGTTGTAGGCTTTGCCCCTTTTAAGTGCACATGGCCCATCTTGGCAGAATCTGCTGTATGATGTAAAAGGACAAAGGGATCTGTAATGGGGGTTTGCAGTGTTAATTGTGTGACTATAACCTGAAAGAGGCTGATGTGAAATCTTTAAACAAAGTTAGGGTTTTGACTAAAAATATGCCAAATTGAAAAAAACATGTTGCCAAACGTTTTATAAATGCAGTAAAAAAATTGAACAGTTTCAGGAATAAAAAAGGAAACGTACTACTTATTTTTGCCATGTATTCCATACAAAATAAATGCCCTTTTGCATGTGACAATTACATAATAAGCCCAATGTATTAATCATCATGAAGAAATGTAGAAAACCAAGCAATGTTTCCTTTGTTCTATTTGAGGCATCTGATAAACAGTTAAGTTTTTTAAAACCTGAATTTCCTGACAGTTTTTTCTTGATTAAAAGTATTCCAGTTGTTTTTTTTTTAAGGTTGACATCTTGGCTCTGTGAAAACAACTGGTCTGCTTTTGGTCACTGAAGACCCTTTCTCAAATTGAGGTTAGATGTAAATAGTGTGTGAAGGCATCTGCGTCTGTATATGCTCATGTGGTTTAGTGCACGTCCCCAGTTTGCAAATCTGATCACACTTGTACGTGTATGTGCATGAATTGAGCATCTTCGGCTAGTGAGTGGGTGTGTGTATTGTTCTATGCATGGTCATGTGTTTGAGAGGTCAAATGATTGCGGCTTTTCTGTCTGAGATATACCTCCCCATGAGGCCTGAGCCGTTTGCTGGAAAAGCTCTCTGACGCCCTTCCTCTGTCTTTCACTCCTACTGTCCACCACTCTCCCTCGCTCTCTGTCAGGCCAGGAACACAAACAGAGGTGCTGCCTTCGTGAGGCACAAATCCCCACTTCCTCTGAAACTTCCAGCGCCGCTTTTTTCCTGTCCAAATTCCACAGCCATTAAACTTTCCTGGCTGGAATTCAGAAAACAACTCGGTAGAGAGAAATATGGAGGAGTGGGTGGAGGATGGGGGATGAGGGATTGAACGGGGGGTGTAGTCCACACTGGCCTCCCCTCCTTCTCCTTCCCCCTCCTGTCTCCTCTCCTCTGGATATCATAGATATGTGCTCCTGCTGACTACCTAAAATAAAGAGCTGACTTCATACTTGTTTTCATTGCTGATCAGGTTTCCCTAAAAGTGTCTACTGGTTTTTGCTAAGGGTCAAGCAAAAGTGCCCCTTCTCTGGATCTTTTCCAATCCCCAGATGATATAAACCATGGTCAAAGTAGTCTAAAGTAAATATTCAGCTCAAGGCTGTGATATTGGACTTTAGTACTGCTGGTGCTAGTTTGATTCACCAACAGTAGTTACACAACACAAACAATGTGGCCTCCCACTCAGCAGACCAGCTGAGGTAGAGGTGGTGCTACCATGTTGGACAGATTTGCACTTTTTCACTTTCTTTGGATTGCGTCAGAAAGAATGTACAGAGCTTTAGTGACTTCCTACCGAAACACGGTCACACAAACTGACATAATTTCTGAACTTTGCCTTGCAGAACCCTTTATACCTCTTGAATTTTTTATTTATCCTTTGTGAATCCCAAAAAAAAAATTATGTAAGGTGTGTGTGTGTGTATGTAGGTAATTTTGATTGGAAAGGTCATGGCTGACCAGACAACATAAGTGCAAGTTGAACGTCCAAACTGCTTTTAGTCTGAGCTAAGTGTGAAAGGACAAGAGGGCAACAGGCATGGAAAGGGTAGGAGAAGGTCTAGTTTTTCTAAGCAAATGAGACACACCTTTTTACATACCTTTGGTGTTAAGGATGAACTTTACCTCTCTCACCATTTCCAAGCTTTGTCTTCTAGCCTATGCAAAATCCCTGGAGATCTAGAGGTCAAACCAGCTGCTCAGACATGTAAAACCCAAAGGATGAGGAAGGAACGTCTGTGTGTGCTTGTGTAACATAGATGGACAATGGGCTAGCTCTGGGGGTCTGTAGGAAGATATTATAAAAGGAAAGTACCAGACTAAATGAGAACAATCTGCTCTGGGCACAAGAACCTTGAGTGTGTAAAGCATTGAGAGGAGAGAGAACTAAAGTGCCTAAAGTGTCAAATGGGAAAAGGACTGACAGAAGAAGGATAAGAAAGTCTGAGACACCTGTGGCGGAAGCTTGCTGTTTGGTTGGGGGTGTTTTTAGGGGTGAAGTGACTGACTTCAGTTCAGTCCTGGACCCAAGCAGGCCAAGACCTGCTGGGCCAACGCTGCAGTGAACAGCCGTGCTGTAATAACTCAGGGACTGGGGGGCTGAAAGACGATAGCCTGGCAGGAATTGGTTTACAGCCGAGGTAGTCGACACTTGTGGACACCAACTTCCCCTTCAGACAGAGGGAAACTCAAAGCAAAGCTGTAAGGGTAGCTGTCCTGTCTGGCTACCTATTTGTAGAGACCTGTGCAGATCATGGAAACAAAATGATGGAAGAAGACAGGGTGATGATGACTGTTTGTTGGGTTTTGAAACCTGGTGATGTTGATATATAGCATGGCAATGGCATTTTTGCACTTGGACTTCATCTGGTGTTTTTGCAGAAAGAAAGGCTCTGTCTTCTGTAGGAGGAGATTAAGAAAAAGGATAAATTCCACTCGATTCACACCAGCTGCTGCCCTAGATTTCAGCATGTATCTGGTTAATGCACCATAGTTTTTGATGTGGTGTTAAATGGCCGTAATAATCAACAGCCTGACAGTAGGAAGTGTTGAGAGCTTAGGAGATTACTTAAAAGCTATAACTAGATAATGTAAATACTTTCATAAAGAGTTCCTCATATACATTTCTTTTTTGCAGCTCTAACATTCTGAACAAATCGTTTTATGACTGATACCTTGCTGTTACTTTTCTAGAATAGATAATGCAATAAAACCCAAGCTTACTGATACTGCATCAACTTATTTAAACATACAGTATAAACAAAAAACTCATTTTACTGTGTACTGTATAAGTAATAGTTTTTTAGAGTTTTCCATTAAAATGAGGCTCTATTAAATGAGACTTCATTAAAAATTGCTGCGCATCGTGTATGTTGTGCAACACAAAAGAGAATTTTAAAGTTCCTGTAACAGACAACAAAACAGAAACATATTGGGGGATATAATTTTTTGATTCATTGTTGGATGTTTATGTTTGCTGACCTATAAAGAACTGGAGCTTAATTGTGGTTTAATTTTAATGGACAGAATTTCAACAAAAAATTTATTACCTAAAAAGTAAAAATTATAATTTTATTGTCATAAATAAGTATTTGATCACTCATCAAAATATTACTTAGCTTGCAAGCACAAAAAACGTCTGTTCTCGGTAGAAGGCCTGTAGGTGGTTACCACATTTGGTGACTTCTCAGGAGAGATTTTTGCTGACTTCTCTTTACAGAAACTCAACAAATCCTTTGTGTTTTTAGGTGCTGCTTGGCAACTCAAAGTCTCAGCTCCCTTCATACATAATCTATAAGACTGAGGTTTAAAGACTGACCACATTAGGCCATGGTGACATTAATGGGATTCTTTTTATAGCCACTCTTTTGCTACCTTGTTGGTGTGTGTCGTGAGTCATAATCATACAGAGACCCATCTATGATCAATCTTCAGTGTTTAAGCTAAGGGATGAAGGGTTCTCGTCCATGATTTGATATGCATGTCAGTAAGTATGATTGACCTAATCTTCTTACTTGATGGTTTAGGTTACCTGCATTAGAGTCTTCGCTTGAGATCCTGGAGAGGTTGATTCTAAATATGAGAAGATTCTGTGCTAAGTATTGATCTTGTTTGTGATTGCATCAAGGGTGTTCTCTTAAAGTGTTGGAGTGATATCTATTCCCTTTGAAGAAAACCACCTCCAAAGCATAATGTTTCAAACTCACTGTTTGACTGTGGGTATAGTGTCCTTCAGGTCATACTCAGAATTTATTATCCTCCAAATAAAGTTAGTGGAGTTGATTTTGGTCTCACCTGAGCAGGGGCCGTCTCCCAAGCCTCTCTGAATTATTTAGATGTCCACTAGCAAACTTAAAAGAGGCCTGTGGATGAGCTTTCTATAGCAGGCGTCACAATTGGGCTCTTGATTATCTATCTTGCTTTGATGTCTTTTGGCAAATTGTCTGGAGGTGCAGGAGTGGAGAGGTTGAATGGAATTATTTTAATCTGTGAACAGGTGTCCTTTTATATGTGATGGCACAGTTAACATTGTTGCCATCACTTAGCCTCCACCCACTCCTCCAAAGGATCCAAATCCTGGAAGGGGTCTTTCTACATGAAGTTTATACGTTTTCCGTATGCATCCATAGATTCTCACCTATAAATAGTTATAGATACCACAACATGCAGGCAACATGCATAGACGTTAGCTGTTATAGAAAATGGATTGATATAAAAACTCTTTTTAAGGAAAAAATGCCCATTAATTTATAACAATTTAAATCTATCAGTGGCTAAGTAATATTAAATGTTTTAATACAATTAATTTCCAAGTTTCAAGTATTACCCATCTAAAAACTGACAGCAAATGCATTTTCTCATAAACTACATTTGTGTTGCATGGTCGAACAGGATCCCTCTGGGGGAAGCTGAGAGATGTTTTGAAAGCAATAAGTCAACACTGACCCGTGGCCACAGATGGCCTACAGTGATGGGCCATGTTGCTGTTAGCTGTAGGCAGCTACCCTACCCCGAATAAACAGTCAAACAAATGCAGAGGTTATGCTGAGGTTGTTTGATGTTGTCCACAGAGCCTGCTGATCAGCATAACAAGCTGTCAGTTTACACAGAAAAGTACAGTCAGAGATATTTCTGAAGGGTCCAGTGATGACAAAATGAACCTTTTACCTCCATCAACATTAGATGACCCTATGAAGTAATGGGTTGTGTTGTTTTGTGAGTTCTAGAAATAGAGGAAATATCTACTATTTTTAGCTGTTATGTCATTTCTTTGTCAGAGTGTTAGATGATGGAGCAGAAAAACTTGAATGAATGAATAATGTTCGGTTTTAGATGCATCTTTTTAATACACAATACTCTCCTCTATGATTTTATATATCCACCAGGCAAAACATTATGAATGTCAACCTAACAGTGTGTTAATCCTCCGTTTGTCTCTAAAACAACCCTGACCGGTCATGGCAGGAACTGCATTTATAAAGGTATGTATGGGGTAAGAACGCTGTCAAAAACAATGTGTATGTAAAGACGGAAATGTGTGCATATTTGTCAATAGTTGTGCATAAGTAAAATCGAAAAGAGGTATTGTATATTTTCTCTATAAGAATACAAAATAAAATGTTACAGCTTCAAGAAATTACAAACACAACGTTCAAGTTTACAGTTGTGGTTTATTCTTTATGAATACAATATGCTATAACAGTTTATGAATACGATTTATTTTCTATGAGAATACGAATTTACATCAGCGACTTGGTGTCACGTGATCTCAGGCTGGTAGGTGGAGCACGAGCACAGTTAGTCGATTTGCGTTGCGCATGCGGTGTCACACTCCTCACCGCCAGTAAATGTAGTGCCGGAATGGGAGATAATTCAGTCTAAAAGGAATATTAGGAACAGAGCGGAGATAGGGGGGAGAATCAAGAGTATTATTAATAAAGTGGACCAAGAGCATATATTAACGACATTAAGACATATATAAACTTTTTAACATTACCTGGCTGTGTACCGTAGTTTCTTGGTCCGTCATCTTGGCACTAGTGCTGCTGCTTCTTCTTCTGCTGGCAGTTCACAACAAATTCTGAGGTGCATACTGCCACCTACTGTACATCATTGTATAACTCCACCCACTATATTCTATGTTTTAGTTTTGTATTTCATAAAAATAAGAACAATGCTTTATTTATAATACTCTTAATTTCCCCCCTGTCTCCCCTCTGTTCCTAATATTCCTTTTAGACTGAATTATCTCCCATTCCGGCACTACGTTTACTGGCGGTGAGGAGTGTGACACCGCATGCGCAACGCGAATCGACTAACTGTGCTCCACCTACCAGCCTGAGATCACGTGACACCAAGTCGCTGATGTAAATGCGTATTCTCATAGAAAATACATCGTATTCATAAACTGTTATAGCATATTGTATTCATAAAGAATAAACCACAACTGTAAACTTGAACTTTGTGTTTGTAATTTCTTGAAGCTGTAACATTTATTTTGTATTCTTATAGAGAAAATATACAATACCTCCTTTGGATTTTACTTATGCACAACTAATGACTAATATGCGCACATTTCCGTCTTTACATACACATTGTTTTTGCAGCGTTCTTACCTTATAGGTATAATGTTTTATCTGCACCAAGTTGTTAGCAGCAGATTCTTTGAGTCATGTAAGTTGTGAGGTAAGGCAAGGCCTCCATGGGTTGGATTTGTTTGTCCAGCACATCTCAGTGATATTTGGTTGAAATGAGATATGGGGAATTTGAAAGGCCAAACAAACACAAACAGACTTGTTATTGTGCTCTTCAAACAATTCGCTTTGTACATATTCCTGCAGGAAGAGGCCACAGCCATCAGTGAAAGCTGTTTCCATTAAATGGTGTACATGGGCTTCAACAGGGCCTACGTAAGTGGTAGAAGATAACAGCCACATTGATGGTAGGACCCAAGGTTTTCCAGCACAGCATAGTTGAAACCATCACACTGTCTCCGTCTGCTTTCCTACTGGGCATCCAGGTGCTATTTGTTACTCCGGTAAGTGGCGCACACACACACACACACACACACACACACACACACACACACACTTTACCATTTTTTTTATCATTAATTTCTTATTCATTTCTATGGCCTAACCCTGACTTTAACACTAAACCTAACTTCAATTCAGACACACATCAGTCATACACCTAATGTCTAACCCAAAAACAAATCTTCTTATAGGGCCCAGGCTTTGGGCCCCATAAGGTGAAGTGGGTCCTCACCACTTGGTATATGTTGGAAAAATGGACCTTACAGTGAAAAATGTAGACAGACATGCATACACATACATACACACCCACGCACTGACATGCGGATAGTTTAAATGGTTAAAGGTCATACAAACACAGGTTACTATTACATTAATGTGGCCTGCTAGCTTTGATGCTGGATCCAGTCTTGGTTTATTAAATTTAATTACGCAATTAGGATATTGTCTTGAGATATCCTTTTTGTAGAGCAAAACCTGCCCTGGCACAGGTAGACAACTGCAATGCCAAGACAGAACACATGGGAAAAAAAGTTCTCTTAAAGTTGTTTCTACATTTGCATGCAGGAGAGTATTCCAGCCTTCAAGTGTTTCGCTGGTCTTTATGTGCACCCTGTATATACTAAATCCCATTTAATTCCCAGAGGATAAGGCCTCTCCAGCTGCACACCACTTGCACGCCTAGTGGTTAGCAAACTGACTTCCTGTTGCACCTCCTCCTCTCTGAAAGAGAGAACCAACTTTAGTCACATGTGGGCATGGGATCACCTGGCCTGTCTACATGTCAGCAAAATGGGAGAGTGAGCATAACAAAGCTGGAAACAATATTTTTTCAAGCATTGCAGAGCTGAAAAATAACTTCTGTTACATCACTCTGTATCTTTTTTCACATCTCAATATCTCTTTCCATTCTGTTCATCTGCTTGTGAAAAAAAAAAAAAAAAAAAAAAACAGGCAACACAATACTGTTAAAGTGTAGGTGGGTTTCATGGATAATAGTTGGAGACTTTTTGAAGTCAGTGAAAGGAAAAACAGGGCAGTTCCCAGGGGTCGGCTGGAGAGTCTGATGAGGCGACGGCACACATCAGGTCCAGAGAGTGAGGAAATCTATCAATCATCAGAGGCCCACAGGAAAAGGAGAAAGTAGCTGCTAAGGGGGGCAACCAAACAATGGACTTAAATGCTTTGTGTGCGTGTGTGACTATTGTTTGCTGCCCAGCCTCATTGTGTTGTGCTGGTAGCTTCCACACAATCTTTTTTCAGGGAGTCGGCACCTTCAGACACTCCCAAGATGGGTGATCTGTAGGAAGGAAACACGAAAGCCTCCTCCATGTATGCACAAACATATAAAGTGATAGAACAAATTAAAGCAAATCAGCATGGTCTTTTCAATAGTTTATAGTTAATAGAATAATTAGCTAATATTTAAACTCAGCATTTTTATCTTTTTTCTGTTACTAGAAACACAAAAATGCAGCTATCCTTGACTTAGTAATTCCTTTGTGTTGTCTGCTCCTGCTGTAGTGTTTTTTTTAAGGTTATTTAATGTAGTTTACAGCACATGCAGTTTGGTGTATTCAAAGATGGCATACTGGGCCCAAAAAATATTTATCTTCGCCCTGCACCAATCAGGTTTTACATTAACACGGACAGATTATTTTACTAACACTTCTCATCGATTATTTTCTTATTGTGGCACCTACTTTGATGCCTTAGTTAACAAGAAACAACAGAGCAAGTTTGTCACCTTGAGTTTCACAGTTGCTACAGTGATGAGAACAACAAAAGGTCTGCAACATACAGGACACAAGAACGGCAAAGGACAGATGGATTCAGCTCCGAAATACCACAGCAGCCCCAAACTGACATACACAGGGGCCAAACATAACGGAGGGCCTGCACAATCTATTGTCCCATACTTCAAGACTCTAATGATGTGTGGTGTTGCATTTATTAGGGAGGAGGGGATGGGCACCAAGGTGCACCGAGGACAGGGACCCCCATAAGATCCCCAAAGATGCCAGGGTGGAGTTCCCACAGTAGTTCCCCCAGATGGGAGCTGTCTGGGAGAACACAGGTGCTAATCGTCTGGGAGAAGATTTCCTTACACAGTGTTCAATGTTATTTCTTAACAGGAATAGTTTAAACTCTATATTGAAATTAATGCAAAGTGTATACTCACCAGTATCCCATTTGAATATTTCACATACTGCCCAACTCTCAAGCATTTGATGCATAAACTGCATCCAGATTAATTTTAGAAAATCTGAAAACAGATTTCCTCATTATTTTCATTTTATTGCTATAAATGCCAGAAAATTAAATACATTTTCCCCTGAGTAGTGAGGAATCAGCTTACAGAGCTATGCAATAGTTTACTTACCTACTGAACCTTTTTCTCATTTTGCTTAAAACATCTTAAAGAGCTGTTTAGTCCATCATCTGAAATGGAAAGAGTATGACACAACCACAACCCTACAAAGACACGGCCGTTCACCAAATTGACAAGTCAGGCAAGGAGAGCATTCACCAGAGAAGCAGCAAAGAAGTTAATGGTAACTCTGCAGGAACTGCAGAGATCCCTAGCTAAGGTGGGAGAATATATTGACAGGACAAGTATTATCTGTGCACGGAGAAGGTCCTGTTTGCAGTTTGCTACAAGCTATGTAGGGGACATAGCAAACATGTGGAAGAAAGTGCTCTGGTCAGATGAGACTAAAATTGAAACCTTTGGTCAAAGTGCTATGTGTTGCTGAAAATCAAAACTGCCGTAACACATGACATTCATGTTAAAAAATGGTGGTGCAGAATTATGCTGTTGTGAAGCTTTTCTTTAGGAATAATAAAAACAAGGGCAATGCTGGAAGAAAAGTTGTTAGAGGCTGCAGAAGTCTTGCGGCTGAGACTGAGGTTCACCTTCCGGGAGATAAAGAACCCTAAACATACTGCCTGAAGTAGAATAGAAAGATTCAGATTAATGCATTTTCTTGTGTTGGAATAGTCCAGTCAAAGTCTAAATCCAAGTGAAAATCTTTGGGAAGACTTGAAATTCTCTATTGACAGATTCTCTTCCATTATTTTAGTTGACCTTGAGCTATTTTGCAAAGAATAATGGGCATTATTTCAGCTGGGATAAATAACCCAAAAGACAGCAGCATATTTCTATCTATGAAAATGACTATTATCTTTATTATTATTATAGTATTTAGTATTTAGATTAAAGTTAACTATTCAAAATAGGAAGATCAGATAACCATTCAAGTAAAGGACAGATGTTAGCCTTCATAAGTCAGGAAATGGCCACAAGAAAAATAGCTAAACATTTCCATATCTAGAGTCAGAGCATTGGTTCAGTCAGACAACGGATGTAACTATTTAAATGACCTTTATTAGCCAGTATAGTATATTTGAGTTGGACATCTAGCCTCTCATCTCATTACAACATGGTCATGCTGCTCAAAATGTCAGTGATAAGTGCATCTATCTCCCTGACCATCTCTTCCGCATTTCCGGAAATGAGACAAAGGTCTCTGAGCCCAAGGGGGGTGGCGCTTTGGTGGAGGGGCACAGATTATTAGCGAATGATCGGTATATTCTGCAGGTTGTGTTAAAAGTCTTGTGTGAAGCAGCAGCGCAACTCAAGTTGACTGCCTAAATTAAGTCACAGGTGTAGCCTTTTTAAAAAATATTTAAAACGACTGGAACTGTGACGAACACAAAGGTAAACACGTGCAATTTGCTAATTACTGCTGGGACACACCGTTAAGTGTAGTGGAAAATCTATGATGCTCTGGGCATGTTTCTCTTTCAACTGACCTGGGAACCTTATTAGAGTGCATGACATAGTAATGATAAAATAACTGATATGGTTTCAAATTATCTGGAGACAGTACAGTGTCTTATCAATATAACATATAAAACTAATGTTTAGTGTGCATTTAAAATACATAAAACAAAGATAACTTTAATGCTAAAAGTAAATCTTTAATCAGTATGTTTGTTTGCTCAAATCCTTTAGATTTGATCAACCTTACTAAAGTTACAAAATTAGGATAATGGGACCCGAGTCACTTTAAAGAATGATCTGCATCTGAGGGGTTCATATTT
This sequence comes from Girardinichthys multiradiatus, assembly GCF_021462225.1. Classification (NCBI taxonomy): domain Eukaryota; kingdom Metazoa; phylum Chordata; class Actinopteri; order Cyprinodontiformes; family Goodeidae; genus Girardinichthys; species Girardinichthys multiradiatus. The sequence continues at coordinate 20,406,766 of NC_061803.1, read as the reverse complement.
GATTGATTTCAATGTTTTGGTATAAATCTGTATCCAATGCACATGTACAGTACAGGTAAGAAACATCTTTTCTGGACCACCATCAGTTTTCTCCTTGTTGATGCGTCTGTTTGTTTGTATGCATGCATCTGAATAAGCAGGAACTTATCTGTGTGTGTGTGTGTGGGGGGGTAGTATAAAGTGTGGGTGGGTGTGACATCACCACTGCTTGCCGTCTCGTCCTCCTCCAGTGCCCCTGATGCTGACAGGTCCTCCATTGTTCCAGCAAAGCGTGGGCTCCCAAGGTTCCCATGTGTTAGAAATCATCCACCCACGTGCTCCAGCAGACAGGGGCCCAGGACTATGAAACTGTATACTGAGAGTCTGTTGGCTGGAGGACGGGCCCTGATGAAAGACACTGTGACTGTAGAGAGAATAACAAACGCCAGGCTCCCAGACACTGTACACTCTGCACGCACACACACATACCTGCAGAGACACAATGCGGACACACACACGCTCACGAAGTAGGCAAGCACAAGTACAGTTTGTCATGACAGAGGCTCTTACAGCCCAAACTTAAGGGCCATTGGGAGCTGGTGGAGAGAAGGATAGATCATGGTGGTGGGTTGGATTGGTTTGCAGTAGCTGAGCTGACTTCTGCTTCTTCTCAAAGCATCTTTGGACACAGGCCAGGCTCAGTGCACTGGCACAGGTGAACACAGTCACAGTCTGGGCTTCACAAGTCGTTAAAACATAGAGAGCCGGGGAGTCTGTCTATCCTCCATAAGAGACAGACTTATTGTTTGACTGCATCCACATCTGCAGTCCTTAACTATGCAAATATATATGGAAACGTTTAGTCTTGCAGCTGACTTTTGTAGTTTTAGGCCAAATTTAGCTTAAACATTTATTTTATGATTTCATAGCACCCTCAGCTTTCAAAATCCACTATGCATTTAACAATATAAAAATCACACAAAACACATTCCTGCTTGCAATGTTCCTGCCAGGGTCTTATGGACGGTATTACCACAGACAAGCTGCTCATTGTTAGATAACACTCATCTCTTTTATGACACCTGTAGTTGAAAGCCTCTGCCATCTTGCATCTAAAGTTACAGTTGGAAACCCAAATCCCCAGAATTTACTGGGGACAGTAACATGCATTAACTTTCCAACTACTTGGCTATTTATTCATCAGCTAGTGAGTGTTGAAACACAGAAACTTATTTGTAAATCACCATCTACGTCTGAGATAGTATGGTTAATCTAATCGTGAAAACTTATATAAGCACTTAAAAATGGGACAATTCTGTGACTGCCTGGTTTTGATCTACCTACAGGTTAATAACTAGTAGATTATGAGACATTAAGTCTTTTAGAATTTCCCCAATTCTCAGCATTGCAAAAACATAGATAAATAATAAATATTAGGACACAACGCTGCATATGTAAAAAAACAAAACTGACAAAAATAAAATGTCAGTATTGGAGAGAATCAACTCTTGAAATTTAAAGGCCCTTGTTCCTAACTGGAAAAAGGGATGTTCCTCTGTCATAGGAGTGACTCTTTCATGTTTTGTTTGCAAGTTATGGCAGAATCGAGTGAAAGACGGACAGTTAGACAAATTCTCTTTTACACAGATGTTTTACATTAAGGAAACCGCAACTATATTTGAGTTGCATCCCTGACATACTCCAGTCCACACTGGAAATTAGCTCCACTTTTTCTTGAAGATCCAGGCACAGCGCTTTTTTGGGGCTGAGAGAAACCAAATAGAATGTACATACCAACAACTGCGACAAAGTTTCTGGTGCTCATGAACTTAGGATCTGAAGGTATAATTGTGGAGGACATGATATTGGGTTTGACAATATTAGGCTCTCACCTTTTGAACATGATTTGCACTGAGCTTATTTTCAAACTGAGGCAGTTCACAGTCAAGTGAAGGGTCAAGGATGAGGCTAAGCTGCAAGCAGATGAGTTCAAGTATCATGAAATTGTGTTCATAAATATTGGTATGAAGGAGTGAGAGATGGACAGATGGATCAGAGCTTTATTTGCAGTTATAAGGGTGTAGCGCTGGTCGGTGGTTGTGATGAACGAGCCAAACCCACAGGTACATTCCAGTCATCACCTATGGTCATGAGATATGGATCCTGACTAAAAAATAACATTATGGATAGATGCAGTCTTTTCAGAAGGTTATGCTGTTCATTGCCACCTATGAGGCCTTCATCTGGTATCCATATCACTGTGCCATATATCAAGATTGGAACACACCCTTATTAGGTATGCTTTGCTAGTAGCGTGTGAGACACCCTTTTGTCTTCAAAACTGCCTTGATTATTTGTGGCATATTTCCAACAACGTGCCAGAAACATTCCTCAGTTTTTCCTTTTTTAGATTTTTTTTGCGGCGCTATTGGCCTTTGTTTTTTCCAGACTATTTTGACAGTAGATTGACAGAAAACAAGGGTGAAGAGAGAGGGGCAGACAAGCAGTAAATGTTGCCAGGGCCAGGACTTGAACCTCGGACAACTGCGTCAAGGACTAAAGCCTCTTGTACATAGGTTGCGTGGTGTAACCCCTACACTATCAGCGCCATGCTCCACCTCCCTCGGACTTGTTGTTCCACATTAACATAGTAGCATCAGACAGTTGCTGCAGATTTCATAGCTGTAGATTCATTATGTGAATCTCAAATGCCACTACATCTCAAAGGTGTTCTTTTCGATTGTGTACGGTGGCCGGGAGGTGCAAACCAACATTACACAGTCGGAAACTTTTGCAAAGCTTGAGACAAATTCACATTTCAGAAAACAAATTTACATTTGGTTAAACAAATTAACATTTGAGATGTAAGGATCATGATTATTGATTAATATTTATCAAAAATTATAATTTAAAAATATCATAATTCAGGAAAATAATTGCTTTAACTAAAATCATTACTTACAAATAGAAATTAGAGATGTCCTCTGGTGTTGTGGCTACGCGCTCAAAGTTCTTAATAATTACAATTAGTTATTCATCACTAATAATTGATAAATTATTAACCAAAACCACTACATGTCACTGTTTATTCAACCGCTTCACCAAAGGTGGGGGAACTTCGGCCTTGTTTTTACAGATAATTCACTCTTGCACGAAATAAACACGAACGCTTTTCTTAATTATACTGTATATATGAAGATTTATTGAAGCCATATAATTCTGATATACCATTATTCTGGTCCAAAAAAACCTTCACCTCACTAACAAGCACTAATCTACACAAAGGGGATAAAAACGACTACCTAACAATAATAATAAAAGAAAATATATGCGCCTCTGTTGCGTCGTCCCGTGAAACACGCTGGAAATGGCAACGAAAGTTTATTTTCCATGGGTTTTATAATCCCGGGTCACGTCAGAGCTGCGATGTCTGTTGAGCTGTGCATGTTCAACTGTGTGACCACAATGGATGACTCCAACAGAGAAAACAAATTTACATTTGGGAAAAAAAATTTACATTTCAGAAATCACTTTAACAACACACAAAACACATATGCAAATGAAAAAATCTAACGGAAAGGCAATGTACCAACTCCTAGTGATAACGGGAATGCTCATGGCAACCCAAGATGAACAGAAATGAAGTGGCATTTTGTGGCACACATATGAGTAGATTAATGCGGTTTTGTTTTTCGTGAGGTCGGTCCTTAGAATCTGAGAGACAGCATGTTCAATTCATGTAGTGGCTACTACAAATGGTACTTCCACCACCGGAGGGTACAACAGGGTGCCAGACCAGCTGTAAAAGATGCTGCCATGGCAGCTGTTGCTGTTTTTGTGGAAGCTGATTAACCCATTTGCTGATTATCAGCAAATGGGTTGTCATTATAGTTATTAACTATCGACTGTTAGTCATTAATCACTTTCACATGATGATGTCATTACTGGTTATTATTTAATAAACAGTGTTAGTATAAGGTGACTGTATTTACTTGAGATATAAACTATGCCCTAAATAGCATTATGTGTATGTATAACGTGCTGAAAGGAGGATGAAGAGACATTTCACAAACAGTCGGTATATTATAGCTCATGAATGGTTACTGTGACGTTACTCACAGAAAATAAAATGAATTACTTAAAGACACGTTAGCACTCTGTAGAAGTCCCTGGCCACGAGGCTGCCACAGGTTACCAAAAGGTGCCAGACCAGCTGTAAAAGCCTCTAAGATGCTGCCACGGCGGCTGCCTCTGTTTTACTGTGGTCAAGCCAGATCGGAACTTTGTAAATGGTGCTTTAATCTGCAGGAAGTAGCTATCAGAAAATGGGTACACTGTGGTCATAAAGGGATGGAGATGGTCAGCAACAACACTTGGGTAAGCTTTTGTGAGTGAGAGATGCTCAATTAGTAGTCTGGAACCCAAAGTGTGCCAAGAAATATCCCCATACCATTTCACCACCAGCCTGCACAGGTGCAGGCTGGTGGTGCAAGACATGATGTAATTTAAATGTAATGACTACTAAAATATCTTTATTGCTTATTTTGATGTACATTTAGCCGTAATTTCAGAATAATTAAAGTAATGATGAGCCTGAAAATTTGGTTTGTTTACTTTTCATACATTGAATCCATTGAAACATTAATGCTTAATCCACAAACATTCATGCTACCCTGGCTTTCAGGTGAACAAGGCTTTCAAAGTTTAGGTTGGTCTGCAAACACTTTGATTGATTGGTCCTTTGTGTGATTATTTTCAGAGATAAAATGCCTCTTTACTTCCTGTGTCCTGCCTTGTGCTCCCACACAAGGCAGGACACAGCAGGTCAGAGTTCCAACCAGTGGGAGCTTTAGACCTGACTTACAGGGCCTGAGGCTCTGGTTTCCAATTTGCTTGAGATGCTACATCCAAGAGAGCCTTAGCAGGAAGTCTTACATAATTTAATGCTGTGTAGCTCCTCAACTTTGGCCCATCCTGACTGATTGTGGAATGGAAATCGAAGATTTGTAACTCCTAGAGGAGCCACTAATCACTGGAGACAAGAGGCTTGGGAAGAGGGATGAATGGAGAAGAGCTGCATTACTGACCATTTCACACAGGACTTCGTCACCAGGCTTGTTCACTTCAACACAGGTACACAATCTAACATGGAAGCTCACACACATGCAAACAGGATCATTCTGACATGACACCCATGCAAACACGTGCTGCCTGCATCCCTCCTTCAACACAACAGCTGTCTTGGGAGGATGTGGGGAAGGCAATGCACATTTCCCCCTCTTTTTCTTGACATTTCTGTTTTACATGTGTTACAAACTTACACTGACACACACAGCTGAAAGAACTGGGTTTGCAGGTGGCCTAAAATAACAATGCGAGTGAAGAGAAAGATAGGATGTGAGCACCCTTCTCTCAAAAACTTTGAAAGTGGGATCAGAGTGTGAGAGAAAGGAGAAAACTGCCCTGTTGAGTTTCTCTTGGGTCCCATTTCATTTGACAAAAAACAGCTACTGCAGAATAATGTGAGGTAAGACAGATATCTGTGGCGGATTCTTACTAATAAGTTTAAAATGAGGAGTAGTAGAGCTTTTTATATTCAGCGACCTGTTTGTCATGTTTATAAAATGTATTACAGAGAATAGCGCAACTTATTATTGGAGTCTTAAGAAATCAACCTTATGCAAAGTCTTATTGTCTTTTCTCAGAGCTCCTGCAGTATAATTCCTGTAAAATACCACCAGGAATCTGTGTCTTACATCTCTACAGCATCTAGTGCCCTTATAAGCTCTTTGAGGAGAGAAACTATTTGATGTAACTGAAGAGTTACCATTTCTGAATGTCAGAACAGCCTGCAGATGGAAGCCCAGTAGGAGAAGGACATGCTTTAATTTGAATGGCCAATGCTTGTAGAGATGACCTTCACACCTCTGGCGATCCATCAAGATCTTTTTACAGGAGCTACTGAAGTCAAAGGCTGCTGGGTTTTCCAGGTAAGTAGGCTCTTGGGGAGAGTAGGTAAGCAATCTAAAGTAATTTGTGAACTACGGTTATTAAAACCTTGAGAATATTTAGAGAATTTCAAAGCAATGTAATTAGATATTCAAAAAAAAATCATGATAGTATTTAATTAATTACACTTAGATATCCAAAGAAGTTCTGAAAAGAGTTTCACAAATAGAAAGGGAAATTTTGATTCCCACTATTTACTGCAATATCCTGTGCTGTTGCACTGTAACCTCTGAACCAATCTCAAGTCTAATGGATTTTCTTCCAAGATTGTCATATATATATAGCTTCATCCGTCTTCCCATGAACTCTGAGCACCTTTCCTTGTGCTGTCCCTGCAAAGGAAAAGCATCCCAACAGCATGATGCTACCCTCACCATGTTTCACTGTGGGGATAGTATGTTCAGAGTAATGTGCAGTGTTAGTTTTCCACCACAAATAGTGTTTTGCATGTAAGTGAGAAACGTTTTGGCTAATCTGACCAGAGCACCTTCTTCCGCATGCTTGCTGTGTATACATGGCTCGTGGTAAACTGGACTTCTTATGGTTTTCTTTTAGCAATGGTTGTCTTCTTGCCTCTCTTCCATAGAGGAACATGTGTGAAAGTGAACAAGTAATACTTGTCCTGTGAATAAATTCTCCTCCTGAGCTGCTCTCGGCTGCTTCTCCGATTAATGCTGTCCTTGCCCAGCCTACAATTGTGGTGGGCGGCTGTGATTTCTTAGGTTTGCAGACATGCTATGCTCTTGCCATTGTTGGAAGATGTCTTAAACAATACTCTGTGAGATTTTCAAAGCTTTCACTTATTGTTGCACTAGATTTTATTTAAAGGTATTAGAATAAAGAGGGCCAAATTCAGATTTTTTTTTTTTTGTAAATGATTGTGACAACCATAAGTAATTTTCCTTTCACTTTAACATTGTGATCTACTTTGTGTTGGTCTATTACATAAAATCCCAATAAAATACATTGAAGTTAGAATAGTTTTGCAAAGCACTGCAGATTTGTGTGCAAGGATCCCTGCATTCACAGTCACAGGTGCAGTTCTAATTTTGGGTTCCTCTAACAACCCAGGAAGATCTAAACTCCATTCAATGATGGAATTATTGTAATGATGTTTATTAATGTCTTAAACTAAGGTGGAATGTCAATAAAGTCTGATCTGAATAAGCTCCCATCAACGCCCACACAGATCTTCTGCAGATCTCAATAATTTGAAAGAATGTTTTTATAGTAACAAGTGGTCTCCGTAGATGATTCTTATTGGATTAAAATGACCTGAGAAGCACTGACAGAGCAGTAACATCATCACTGTCATTCCAGCCAGCTCATAAAGAGCCATTAACCTGGCGAGTTGGATTCAGGCTCCAAAAGCTAAAAGCATTTGGCCGCTGCACACTATTTCTAACGGAAGCATCTGGATGAGGCCAATTTGATCTCAACCTGAGTGGAACTGAGACAAACCCACGCATGATGGAGCTTGCTGGACCAAAAAAAGAAAAAAGAAGCCCTTGTTGGCTGACCACTTGTGTATGATGGAAAAAGGAAATAATAGGTGGGTATGGGTGAAAAGACGACTTCTCAAGTACAGGATGTTGTTGTAGCAGGTAGCCAGTCATCCAATTTCCTGCTTCCCAAAGAAAACAAGAGCTGGAGCTCCGGAGTCCCCAGACTTACAATGGTGGGCCTATGCTCCAACTTCGGCCAGCCAAACAAAGCCTTCAGAGGTTACTGCCCTTTCTGCTGGTCTGTAGGGACCGGAACCTGTGGGAGGGTTTGTCCATGCACACGTACACACAAGCAGAGTTGGGGTCAAGTGTTACTGTACACCTGACCCCGGTGGGCTCCCATTGCAGCTGTTGGGGGAGGAACAACTCCAAGACAATCCTGTCCCCCACCCCCTCACTCAGCCTCTATTAGGGTCTATTATTGTATTAGTGGTAATAGTAGTCCAAATAAACCATGTCCAATTGTAATGATAGTATTAATATCAGCAGTGTAAACTAATGAGGCTGGAATGTTTTTCTTTCACTCTGGAGGTTTCTTTAAAAGGCACTGGGGTGGTCAGATTCATGGATCAGATTTATTTTGCCGGCGTTGTGATTCTGCCAAAACACCCAAGAAGACTAAAATGAACGCTTCTCTTTTCACTTATCTGTTTGTAAAGAGGTTCATCTGTGTTAAACTTTTTTCCTACAGCGTCAAAGATTTAACAGGTCTTTCGAGTATTATTTATAGCTACAACAGGTCAAAAATGTGTGAACACTCCCAGTAAAATGCCAGGATTTGAGAATTAAAAAAATTAGACCATGATAAAACCAAACATTTTTCCACCTTTAATTTGACGTATATCCTGTACAATTCATATAAAAACAAATTTGCATGATGGTAAAATATAAATAGTAAAAAAGCTGCAATAACCTGGTTTTGTAAATCTGTCAATTCTCAAACTTAGGTTATGGCCGCACTGCAGGCAAAAGTGGCAAAAATTAAACTTTTTTGCCTATAAATTACCCATATTTAAATGATTATGACAGTCTGATCTACACAAAAGTATTCTGCTTACATGTGCGTCAAGCTAATCACTTGATATGTTTCTTAGAGACGCTCTCTTTTAAAATAAATGTCTTGCCACAGCAGTATTTCATTACATTACAGCAGACACCACTGATCAAGCTGGTCATAGTTTTGAAGGTTCTGTTTGCACAACTATATCAGAATTGATCCACATATGATCAAATGTGTAACATCCATATTTGCCTATATGAACTCTTTGTCAATATTTATGGGTTACCTCAGGCCTGTAAACTGTTCTTACTCGAGACTGATGACAAATAAAAATGATATTGTGAATAACAACACTAAAACATATCAGGTCTAAATCAAAATTAGAATTGAGCATTAGGACCTGTAGTGTAAATGTAGCCAAATACTTTGCTGAACCACTTTTTGGCTCCATATTGGATTAATTCCTGAGACTCCTACCATAAATGATAGAAAATATGACTAACCTTCAATAAAGTTCAGTTGTCCTAGTAAAATCTCATCGTGAAAAGGTATCAGCTGGTATATATGTACACAGCCTTATATATGGCCCAAATTCAACTTATTTCTATATATGGTTATCACCAAAAGAACACCATATCTGCAGTGAAATATGGTAGTGGCAGTATTATGCTCTGGGACAGTGGTGGCACCAAGGGGGCACTAGGAGGTGCTATAGCTCCCCCTGAATTTGACATAGAACTCCCACAGCAACTCGAAGTAAATGTATTATTTATAAATATTTAATATAGAATTTTCCTTTTTTCAGTTTCCTGTAATATAGTCTGACTGAGTTTAAGTTTAACCTAAACAGCAAAAAGAAACCCTAATAAGCAATCAATTATAATGAATAGAAGTATGAATTAACAAAAAAATAAAATCAGACAATGGGAAATGAAGATGAGCCTATGACCTCATTTCACATCCGTTTAACAGGTGACTGGCAGATCTAGTGAGAAAATTTATTGTGTCTTTTATTCCTTTAAATTTCAGACAATGAAGACAAAATGACACTAGCATCTTCTCTGTTTGGGCCTAAACAGAGAGGTTTTAGCAGTTTTAGGTTCAACAACAAAGCAACAACAAAGCATACTGGCTATGTAGTCAGCGAGGAAAACTATTAGGCACAGTTTCACCAGGTTTGCCAGATGCTGCAAAGATCATAAAAGCACGGATATACCATTAACAACTCTCAGGGGCTCTTATGCTGCAAAGATGCATTTTTAGCCTTCTATGATATAATATCTTTGACCCCTCATGTTACATTAATGAACTGTGAGAGCATTTCTCTTTTGTATTGTTGGAAAACAAATATACGAGAAAGAGCAAGAGGGACAGTTTGAGACCTGGCGAAACATTTCCAGGACCTTGAAATGAGACAGAATTATTTACACCTTTGCCCTTTACCACAGCAACCGGAATATTATTACATATTAAAAGGATTTCTGATGCTAACACTGCTCTGGGATTACTTATCCTCAGATGGAGCTATACCTTTTTGTGAAGGTGAAGGAAATCATGAAGAGTTGTAAAGACAAGTCAGTTTTGACCCAAAACATTCTGGTGTCTGCTAGGAAACTAAAAATGAACAGTGAATTTATATTCCAGCATAACTGTGAGTCCAAGAAGAACAAGAAGACATATGTTTTTTTTTCTCAATTCTGCTTGTTTTCAGTTAAATTGTACAGGATAAAAGTCACAATAAAGGTGTACAAAGTTTTGAAATGATTCATCATGGTTTATTTTTTTATATACTAAAAGCTTTTATTTTAACAGGGTTGTGCAGACTTTTTAAATGCACCACACAGCTTTCAGACGACATGCCTGAAGAATGTCACCGCACCTATCCATTCGGCAGTCGCATCCAAAGTGAGACTGAAGACCTTCTCCACAAGCTTTGATTGAAAAAGCAGATTCAGCTGCAGGAAACATTCTTGAAATAACTCCTCTCCTTTGAACACAACAGTCTCTGTGGGCAAAGAGCAATAAGAAAACATTCGTCAGTGTTCCAAACAGGCACTGACTTCACCCTCAGCACACAGCAGCAATATTCCTAAAACAGGCTTCCAGCAAATTCAGCCAAGTGTTTAATTTAAGTGAGCGGGCATGTGGTACGAAGTTAAAATAATCCCACATTTGTGGACATATTTATAATGCGGTTACAAGAGCTGCTGCATTATGCTGTTTCCACTGAAACACATTTCCATTTCTATTACTTCAACGGGATTAATACCACCTCAAAGGCCTAAAAAATATACAATTTGACAATTTTGTAGTTAGTAGATTAAAACATAATTTTAATTTATTTTAGGTTAGTCTGAATCATCTCTATTAATAACACTCGGTTAATAAAAAAAAGGTCTTTAGCCATATGCAAAAATGTTGACTGTTAAAACAAAGTGATGATTTGATGTGGGATTTAGGGGAGATGATGTGGATATCTTGTCAATAATCAAATCTATCTATCTATCTATCTATCTATCTATCTATCTATCTATCTATCTATCTATCTATCTATCTATCTATCTATCTATCTATCTATCTATCTATCTATCTATCTATCTATCTATCTATCTATCTATCTATCTATCTATCTATCTATCTATCTATCTATCTATCTATCTATCTATCTATCTATCTATCTATCTATCTATCTATCTATCTATCTATCTATCTATCTATCTATCTATCTATCTATCTATCTATCTATCTATCTATCTATCTATCTATCTATCTATCTATCTATCTATCTATCTATCTATCTATCTATCTATCTATCTATCTATCTATCTATCTATCTATCTATCTATCTATCTATCTATCTATCTATCTATCTATCTATCTATCTATCTATCTTTCTTTATCTAATTGGTAGATAAAGAAAGAAACTCTCACATAGGCTAAGGTCACTCTTATTCATTGGATGACCCACTTCTGGCATTTTGGCCAGACAGTTTTCTTAGCATACAATTTTTTGTAAATATGATTATAAGAGAGAAAAGGACAAGCATCAATGAAATCTCTCTCTCTCTCTCTCTCTCTCTCTATCTATCTATCTCTCTCTCTCTATCTCTCTCTTTCTTTCAGCGAACAATGGTGGAGGCATAATCATGATTTGGGGATGCTTTTCTTTAGTTGGGACAGAGAAGCTGCTCAGAGTTAAAGAGAAAATGGATGGAGATAAATTCAGGGCAGTAATGGAAGAAGATCTGCTAGACTTGAGTGTGGAGCGGAGGTTCAACTTCCAGCACGGCCACAGCAAATGTACATCCAAAGCTCTATGATGGAATGCTTTAGGGGACGACTGCGGCTTAGTGGGTGTGGTAGTCATCTTGCAATCCAAAAGTTGTGGGTTCAATTCCAGCTTTCTCCTGTCACATGCTGGTGTGCCCCTGGGCAAAGCACTTATCTGATCTGCTTACTGGTGTGTAAATGTGCACACTTTGTATGAATGTCACTCTAGGGTAAAGTTCTTTCAGTGTTCAGTCTGACTACAAAAGTGCTACATAATTCAGGCCATTTACCATTTAGATTAAACCCTGTTCATGCATCAGAATAGCCTAGTCAAAGTCCAGACTTAACTACAGTTAGAAACCAGTCGCAAGACCTGAAAGTTGAAGATGATCCATCCAGTCTGAATAAGCTGAGCTTCAGGGCTTTTTGTGTCAATATTTCACTCTGTAGATGATCAAAGCTGGTAGAGACACACACCAAAAGACCTGATGTGAGAGGTTGTTTAACAAAGCACTGACTCAGGAGAACAAATACAAATGTCTGCCACACATTTTTTCACAGGTACAGTGTGCACTACTTTTTGGTGGTGTATCACACAACATTCCTAAAAAAATGATTTCATGAAAAAAATGGTTCATTCTCTTTACTACCTCTTCATAACCTTTATTCCTCAATGTGCTTACTGTCTCACCAAACTGTCCTCAAATAAATTGTTCAACTAGGGACATACTCTGTACCAAATGTTCAGTTGTAATTCAGAAGCTGTTGCAGATGGAATAAATCAGTTGATGTTACTTGTTTTTGAAAATATGATTTATTCTTTGCAGAAAAAGTCAACATCTGTGTTTTATGAATGGCATTCAAATAGTATAAAAAGAACAATAAAAAAAAGGCTTGAAAAAAATCATAAGCAAAAGAAGAAACAGACAAATTATTTAAAAAACGTCTGACTCGGAGGCACTTAGGACTTGGCAATGAAAGTGCAGTCGGAGTTTTTCCAGGTGGTTGTAGTCAAGCATCAAAGGCCAAAGAGGGTATGTTTTCAAACACAATCACAGTCTGATATGTCATCGAGACACCTAAAGCTTCTGTCTGCCACCAATCCACACTGAGCTCAAGTTTCATTCATATTTAAACAGTCAGTACAAAAAGAGAGCGATTGTCAGTCTGAGTATTTATCAGTAAAATGTCAAAACAATGATTATTACATCAACTATGTACATCAAAAAACAATAAAAGCTCTACTCAGTCTTTTTTTCCAACAGTATAATTAAAAAAAGAAGTCTCAAATATTAAAGCTTCCTGCAGCCAACTTTCCACAGAATTAAACAAATGTGTCCATGTCCAGCTGATCAAGTTACAACTTTTTTTTGTAATTTCCTACAGTTCTGGCCTCCTTCATTCAGAGCTGGGTGAAGTCGCCGAGTCAATGTCATCATTTTCCAGGTCGTTGGGCGAAGCCGATTGTCCTCCCTTGACTCTCTTCCACTTCATCCGCCTGTTCTGAAACCAGACTTTAACCTGGGATAAGGAAATACAGATATATCATTAAAGTAAAAACACAGGAAGAGTATTAAGCAATATTAGGCCATTTTGGTCTCAAGCTTTTTTCTTTTTTTAAACTTAGTTTTAACAACATAGAATTCAACAAAGATTATATTTTTTATTAACAAAGAGATTTCAAAAATAGTTAATATTTAAGGTCTAACAAATGATTAATTATTATAACCCCAAGATTTTAGATCACCACTTTTGGTCTCTTGGATATAAATGTTAATATACATAAGATTTATTCATTTTTTTTTTTTTACCTAAAAAAAAGTGAACTTTTAGTTTTCTTTGGGTTTTGAATTTTTATATACTGTTAAAGAAAAAACTTTTTTAATGAGCCCAATTAATTAATAGCAACACATTTGATTCTTAAGTGGCCCTAACAAAGCTCTTAGGAGCTTAAGAACACACAAATCTACACCAGATGTTGTTCTCATAACACAACTGATTTGACTTCTTCCTTCCTTTTGCAATTCTTTAGAACAAAATTTATGACACAGTCAGAAGAAAATAATGAAAAAAAAAAAAAGACTGACTAGTAATCCTCCGCAAATCTTAGAGTGAAGGATAAAAATCACTTGGATTTTGCACAGCATGAACTGCCAAAACAAAGCTTCTGGTTTTGGCTCAAAAACCCCTTAGAATACAAACAAGGTATCAGATACACAAAAGACTTGCAGGATGTGTGTCTTTCCTTCACTATGCTACTCTCTGCTAGAAAAAAAAGGGTCAATATATTGGTGTTTGATTGTTTTGACATTCATACATTTATTACATTATATTGCACTGCACTACTTAGAATGCTCAAATATTATAACAGAAGGTTTGTTAGACGTTTGTTCAATGCTAAAAGTAATAGCAGGACCAACACTGAGGCTTAGTGAATTATTTTTGAGCATCATGTACACTATAATTAAGATTTTTGACAGTAAGAAATGTTAGCCATAAAAAAATTTAATCAAGCATTGCTTTAGTTGAATAATAGTTAAATTCTATCAACATTAACTTCTTTATTTTGGTTACAAATCCTTTCTAGATAGATGATCCAAATGTAATAAAGATGTTGGCTCACTTAACTGTAAGTGCAGAGTCCCGCAGATAACAGTAAAATTGATATGTCCGTGGGTTACACTATGAATGATCCTATCAGCTTGATTTAAGAACAATCATTAGACTTATAGTTGAAAGTTTCTTTGTAAAAGCAATAATTTATGTTTCTCTCCAGCTTGTTTAGCAACAGCCATAGTGCTAAAACCAACCGGCTAGCAAGATAAGTCTCTTAACATCGAGAAATTTGTTGCCCACGTAGGATTACGGCTAACACAATAATGCTATAATGCGCTGCTTGATATTTATAAAAGAAACTTTATTAGAAACTGCTTTGTTATTATTTTAATTGCAATGGACATGGACATTGAAACGAAAAGGAAAGAAAATAAGCAAGAAAGAGGGAGAGAAGGAGAAAGGAATAAAGGAGAGAAAGAAGGGTGAAGAGAATGCACCTGCAGAAACATATATAACAACAGTGTTGGTACCAAAAAATGCACCGTACTAATGAATGCAGGAGGTATTTAGTGGTAACTGCAGCTCAATATATAACATCTTTCTATCTGTTTACACCTGAATCTAAACACCTGTGAGTTTGAGTCTGAGCACCCTTGTGTATACGAGGTTTCTCCATAAGAATATGCAATAGCCAGTGTGAGGAGCCACAGACCTGCCCCGCTGGACCCAAAACATGCATGGAGGAGATCTGAGCCACAGGCATCCAAAGGCTCCTTAAAGCACAGGAACCCCGAGAAGACCACCACCAGGACTACCGCAAACCCTCCAGAGAAGAGCAGGGGAGAGTCCCAGGAGAACCACCCAGCATCCACAGTGCACCGGAGCAGCTTCAGCCATGGATCCAGAGACCCGAGACCCCGGGGCACATCACTCCCCAAACAGAGGCTCAACAGAGCCAGGGGGCCCTGGCCCAAGCAACCAGCCACTGGGAATGAGCCGGCAAACACTCAGACACCAAAAACCACCAATACACCAGTGGGCAGAGACACCAGTCACCGGCAGGGAGTATAGCGGGGAGGAAATAGCCCAAGGCCCAACCTGACAAAAACAGACACACACAGTCACAATTATACATTCCCACCTTTATGCGTACGTATAAAAATGCTCACACCCACACAGGTGGTCCCCTTCCTTCAGGGGTGGAGACAGACAGACTGCCCCAGCACCAGCCCAGACAAGTGCCGACACTACCCAAACCAGAGCGAACCCGGCCTAGACCCTGACCCCCACATTTGGTCACAAATTTATTCACAGGTCTACCTGGACCAAATGAGCCCGCCAACCAGACAAACACACCACATCACCGCCACTGCAACAACAGCCCAGGAAGAAACACCAACCAGCTCAGGTCCACTGACACCGCACAGCCGATTCATATACCGGTGATCCCACATCCAAAAAGAGGATACCCCCCCCCATCCCCCTCACCCGCAAATGCTGCAACTCCTCCACAACACCCTCCACTCCACTCCACCCACCTGACAGCGTTATTAATACTTGTTAAGAGACATAGCAAAAAACTAAAATGAGTATCATGAGATTCTCAAAAATGTTGGATTTTCAACCGTTACATCTTTACTGAAAGCTCTTTAAAGAAACCTTAATCTGGAAACTGACAGTAAATCATCAATTAAAACAAAGTTAGATTTAAGGGAATTTAAGATTCATAGTGACAAAATAATAGTAGTCTCTAAACTGTCCAAGTTTCTCTCCAGCTCATGTGAAGGTCAAACAAAAGCTTTGGCTGACTTCTGAGCATCTTCCTTTGGGACTCTATGTCTGGATAAATCTGTTTCCACCTACTGTCGCCTGTTCCAGTGTGTCCACTCATTCCAACCTATTATGGCAAATAGCCAGAGCATGTCATTGGAAGGCTGTTTGAAGTTGGTGCAAGAATGCTGAGAGAAGATGAATCCTGATTGTATGAGCGTGATGTTAGTGTATGTATTTGGGTGTGTGTGTGTTCCTAAGAGAGTCTGGGATTTATATTAAGCAGCCGACGACAGCATGTGTGTGGTCACTGCGCTGTGGCCTCATTAGGAAGAGCGCTGGCTCTGACAAGCAGACTAGGGTTTTTTCCAGCAGCATCGACACATGTTTTTGCCCGATTTCACCAAGTCTGGAGCTGCCTCCCAACAATTACAGCTGCATGTCATTCTGCCCGAACCACAGGCAAAAAAGCACTGTGGAAAAATGCTCATTGTAATTCAGATGCAGCTACGCTTTATGCATTAGGATGGCAGTATGATCAAGGGCTGAAAATTTGATTATGTTATACAAGAAATTAAAAACAGAATCAAATGGATAAAAATAATAGAATTATTCCGTTATAAGGTTGTTTATTTGCCTTTTTCCACAATGTTTGAATTTTATTTTTTTATTCAGCAATAGTTTAGTTTGAAAGTTTCTAACACTGACTTTTAGGAACTCCTGTAGGGCACAGAGAAAATATTTAAAACAATATTTAGATGCTTAAATATTCAGAAATGTTATTAATAATTTTGTGCATACAGATGCAGGTATTAGAAAATTATTTGACACTTGATACGAGATGATTTGTAAATAACTGAAGATTTGATGACAAATATTTTAATGCCAATTTCAACTGCATGCTTTCTGCCTGAACCACAGGCATTATTGAAGAAATGCTTGTTTTGATTCAGATACAGGTAGGCTGATGGATCAGAATGGGAGAACTGAGGGCTATGAAATTTAAAAAATATATACAGGAGGTTAAAACCGAAAGTTAAATGGATAAAAATAATACTTGTGGATAACCTTGTTCAACTGACATTTTTGACAGTGATTATATCTTTTACCCAGAAAAAGTTACATTTGAGAGTGTCACGCTGTAGGAATCATTATTAAAACCTCTTCGAGGGCACTGAGGAATAATTATAATCACTCTTTGGATACTTATCCAAGCAGTTAAAGCTCAGTCAGTCAGTCATTTTCTACCGCTTAGTCCATAGTGGGTCACGGGGAAGCTGGTGCCTATCTATTTTGTTAATTAAAGTAGATGATATGTGCTCATGAACATTGCCCTTAGTTTCTGTCAGGTCAAAAATTGCTTCTTATTTAATCGCGGTTTGGTGAATTTAACTGTAACTGTAAATGTAACCGGTGAAAAGTATAGATAACCAGCAGGTAACCTGATGGTTTTATGCTTGATTGGCCATGAAAAGTTATCAGTCGGAAACTAACAATACTATCCTTTTTACACACCATTCATAAGCTCTACCTGGTCCTGTTCACAACACTCTCTCCTGTGGATGTTTTACTGACTGAAGACGATTTTAATACCAGTTCTAAGTGTAACCAATTACAGCTGCATGTAATCTTGGCCAAACCCCAGGTTGAAATGCACTGTAGAAAAATCTTTTTGTAATTCAGATGTAGCTAAACCTGTGCATCAGGATGGCAGTATGAGCAAGGGCTGAGCATTGCTGAGCATTTGTGTTTGTTTATTTCACTAACATTTTTTTCTTGAATGTGCCATTTTGAATGCAGGATTTTGAGACCTTTCCTTTCTAATCATTCTGATTGTCCCTCAAGCAGTATTTAAGGGTAATCCCTTTTATTCCAAAAGTATCAGTGTATTTGTGTTGAAAGTACATTTTTTCTCATTAAAAGCTAGGCACCTGTCTTTCTGTGAGGTCCAGGTTGACGGCAATCTCGTAGCGACGGAGTCTTGTCAAGTAGTTGTGGTGGGTGAACTCCGCCTCCAGCTCCCTCAGCTGCTCCTTGGTGAACGCTGTGCGCTCTTTCCTGGCCTTGCAGCTGGAATCTACCTTAAAACTGGAATCCTGTATATCTAGGCAGAGGCAGAAACAGATCCAAGGGTTTTTACTGTTTGCTGGTGTATTATTTTCTTTTTTAATTTATTTAACATGTAGCTAATCCTTCATATTTACACTAATTGACTGCAAATAATCAGAGCTAGTTCTCAGGCTTTTTAGTACTCGGCCATCAACTATCAAACAAACCAGAAAAACCTTTGCAAGCTGATAAATCACAGTATCTCAGGCCTTTTAAAGGGAGGCCCCTTGTACACTTTACACTAAAACAATAATTTAGAAAGAGACCACCCTGACTTACTACTCAAATTCACCTCAAATATGCATTTCCCATTAATTATCCTTGAATGTTTACGCATCACAGTGCAATCAACGCTCCACAATCAGAGCGGTCATATAGATTGTGTGTGTGTATGTGTTAATGTGTGTGTCTGTGTGTAAGCATGTATCATGCCCAGGGCAGAGGCCACCAAACTGGCCACAGAGGGACTGAGTTAGGAGAGGAATGCAGCGGAACATCGTTAAAGCATCTAACAAAAGAACAAAGGTGCGGATGTGTCCGGGTCTGACTGACGGATTCCCACAGAAGTCCTCAGGGAAGAGCAGCATTAACTCATCTATGCATGACAGCAAACATAAAAGAAAAATTCCAAAGATATCTCTATGGAAAAAAGTCTATAATTATCAGAATTAAGAATATTTAATAAAGAAATGCATTTAGTAAATACATTTATCAGTAAATATTGTCAATAATTTATTGTCAGTGCAAATGATAAAATCTATATATATTTCACACCTAAAAAATTATATGATGTGCTGCAACACATGATCAAGAAATAATTTAATATTGTTAGATTGATAAATAATTAGATTTAATCAATTACTTATGTATTTGTTTTAAATTTTAAATAATGTATGACATGTTTAAGTGATAATATAATCACTGATTTATAGAATTTTGGCATTTATGGATCTCCATACTTTGTTAAAATATACTGATTCCTGTTGTCTTAAAATTATACCTCAATAATCAGAATAAAAACACAAACAAATGCAGATCAATTTGTTGTAAAACCTCTACATAATGAAATGAAGAGAATACTTTTGGGTCATAATTGCTCCTCTGTAGCCACGTTATGAGCTGATGTAATTTCCAGAAAATTGTTCTAATTTGTCAAAGTAAGAAGTTTTGCCTTGTGCCTGCCAGAACAGTGGATCAAAGTGGAAAATGGCTCAAATGTGACATTCATCTGCTTGTGCATGCTTAGTTTGATCCGTGTACGTGCCGAAAATAAACTGTCACAAAGGATTCTCTGCTTAGAGTGCTTTGCTCTGGAGCTTTGTCCAACAGGTTTACAGTTAAGGTGAACACCTGGCAGGCCACATACTGAGTAACACGCCCCACCCCCTACTGAGCCACTAATAAATATCCTGCTCAGCTAGAGGCTGTAAAACTTGCATGATGGAGGCTTCTGCACTCATCGGGGTTCTCTAAGAAAACAGCATTTGGTGCTTTTGGAGGACGGTCCGCAGGCAGTTTGTCACAATATAAACAGAATTAAAGCTGTTGTAAATAAAGCCAAGAAAACAATTATGTGAGTAGCTACATTTGCCTTATACTAGCCTTTATTTTAAAGGAGTTATCAGTATTTAATATTTATATTCATTACCTAATATGCAAAAACTAAGATGCTGAACAATGTATGTTGATTAACTTAATTATATTTTTGCTTCAGTAAAAAAAAAAACTTTTTTGTTTTTTTGCTGAAGAAATACAATAAAAATACACAAATGTTAAGTAGAAAGCTGATCTGTGTGTCCTGGAAATGATAATTTCATAAACCACATATGGCTATTAGCTTTTAAGCAGTGATTTCTTTGCCTGACGCCTTTGGACCAAATTACCGTCCCTAGGTTGAACTCAGTATTAAACACACTAAGATAAGTAAAGGGAAACTTAATGATGTCGGTACTGATGCTAAAAAGAAGATGTTTACATCAACATCTTTGAAATAAATTAATACAACCCAATAGAATAGGGTCATTCTTTTGGCTTGAATTCAATGCCGGATTATATGATTTTTACATTAAAACCTTTGGCAGCATCCCCCATCTGCACTACATTACAATATCAGCAAAAACTCAAGAAGGCTGACTGTACAGCAGCGGTGCCTATCATGCAAATGCCTTCAAGACATTTTCCTAATATATGCTCTTCTACCAGCCTGTCAATTTTATAAAGGCGAATAGCTCTTTTTTTAAAAACCAAGATCTGATGCAGTGGTCAGGCATGTTGCATGCACTCAGTGGGAGATTGTGTTACGGCTTAACGACAGGAAAATGTCAATGGATAAGAATGTAAGAAGTGGGCTTGGAGGAAAGTGAATTTACCAGACGTGGTCTGGCTTGTTTTCAGGGGAGAGAGTGTAGGTTACAATAAGGTAAGAAAGGGAGGGAATGGTGTGGGGGTGGGTGCTTGCAGAGAGCAGGGATGGGGGGGGGGGATTGTGTCTCCCCCCCCACCCCATCTTCCTCTTTTTTTAATAAGCCTCATGTTTGCTGCATGCATTGGTTCTGTAGCTTTTATCAGATATGTTAATTTATAAGGCTGGTTATTCTGCAGTCAAGAGGATAAAAAAAAAAAAAAGAAAAAATGTGTTTTTAACAGTATAACTTCATCTTATCTTGCATTAGCATAATTACACACTGAACATATTTGAAAACAATCCAGAATTTAGTTTAAAGGCATTTGTTCAATTGAGGAAACAAATCACACATTTACACAATCACAATTAACTGTTATTGCAAAATCACGAAGCCATCCAGCACCCTTAAACATTTCTACGTCAATATAACGAAAATATAACAGAATTTGTTTGTTTGGAATACAATAAAAAAGTGGATGAAAGCACCTAGGAAAATATAAATTACTCCTTGTTTTTCTTGGCTATAATAAGTTGCGACACATAACTTCGATTTGTCTTATATACCTTTTTGGATAATAAAGGAACATGCCATTCATGTCATGTGTGTTGATTCTTAAAGGTTTTTTGAACAAATCGGGTTTTCTTGCTCTTATTTGGGTTTCTAAGAAACACCAAATGTCTTTTTTCAAAAACAAATTAACATCTTGTTAATATTCTAAATTTGGTGAGTAATTAGGGGCAGTAGTAAAAATCCATAGAACGTAAAATTAAAGGAACTCTATCAATTTATGCCTTACTTTTCAGGTGATCAGAGTGCTTAGAAACCTTTATGAAGCAATCAGAAACATCTTGTTTCACTGCATATAAATAAGTTGTGATAAAATTCTCAATCATTTTAGCTACTCCTCAAAATGGAAAAGACAAGAAAATGCCATTTAGTTAAGGCAGTGAACTTAATCAGTAAGTCGGACGTGTCTGGGCCAGCTGCAGTCAATGTTTTTTTATTATCAAAGAGCATCAAAACCAAAATTAAAACACTTTTTAATAATATATTTTCAATAAGTAATGTATAGTAAATCATCTAAATTCTGTAAAAATTTTGGTCACAAACAACTGAGGACGAAGAAGATTTATTGTGGTGGAATATATAAAATATCAAAATGTGGCAAAAGATGCTTCTTTGTTGTCAATATACAGGTACAACACACTTCACTGTTATTGGCAACCCGGTAAAAATACTTTCAAAGCTTTCAAAGCTGATCTGAAAGTTAAGTTATTCAGTGGGAGGAAAAGAACACATTAAAATAATGGTGGTTCTACAATTATAAGCGTGACTAAAAGGCCTATAATGTAAATTAAACTGAAGCATTTTTAATTTAGACTTTAATTTTTAAACTTATCAATTTCTAGGAACTGTTAACTGGTATTTTTTTTACTTCTTGTTTATCTAGGACATAAATATGTAATTTTTCTCAACTAGGAAATAGGAAAGACAGGAGAACATGTGCAGAACATGCTCTTTTATATAATGTCATACTGCAATCATATGGTTTTTCTAAAAGCACTAAACTAAAAATTGTCTTTAAAAATATATATATGTTTGAACTAGGAGTGTCTGGCAATAATCAAAATGTCTAGACCATAGACGCTTCAGGTGCTCTTTGAGTAAACTTTGTTGGACACGGTTTTATTTTGCCAGAGTGAAAACTGGAGAACGGACACTTTCACACATTTAGATTCAGTTTAAATAAACGTTTCCTTTGGCCTGTTGGTCTTTGCTACTAAAGGTATCCCTGAGTCTTTTGGGAATCTGTCCACCATGCCTATCAGTTACTTTAACCTCATATTAGCAAGAGTGAAATCAGATAGTATGAGTAAACAACATTAAAATCCAACAGCAATACTTGTGCTATTAGTTTCAAGGGTAAACACATCACCTAACATTAAGTAAAGCATATACTCTATAAGGAGTCATGAATCAATTCTTGTGTAGTGAAATGAAAACAAAAATGTTCTAATAAGAACTACTGCTTTCCACCCAACTGTGGATGAATTTACTCATCTATTTTGTCGCCTGCAGTAAATACATGTTGATGCACCTGACAGGTCAAAACACGCTCCCACTTTCACACCCACTTGCAGTTTTTAAACTCCTTTTTAATGTAGATAAATGGTTTTAATCAATACTCTGTTTCCCACAAATACAGAGACATAATGAACCATTTGGATGCCTTAAACAAAAGCTCTTAAACAATGAGAGGATGCAACTGCAGCTTAAGGAGTGTCTTGAACACTGAGGTCTTGTCACCTACTAACCTTTCACATAGCAATCTGCAGAGAGTCCTACTGCTGTAAGGCGAAATTGGCGAGGAAATAACAGAAATGTTTGTTTTTGCCAGGTGTGATAGAGGTCAAGCAAGACCTTTTTGACCTTGACACAGGGTTTCAAAAAGCTTAAATGTGGCCTGGTTATCAGTTTATAAACTGTGTGTCTAGATATTTGTCTAGACAGTTATAGATAAAACTGGCAAATTATTCCTTCCCTTTTATTTCCTTTCTCTTTCCACCAGAGTACAAGTTTTGTCTTTACCTTTGACTCTGTGCAGCACTTTGGTCCGCTATGGTGTTTTAAAGTGCTCTATAAATAAAGCTGGATTGGAATGGATCGATTTTCATTGGATATTTAAATTTTCCTATGTGTTCAGATTCCCAGTGACCTTGCAAGGATAAGTGGGTACAGACATTGTACCCACTTGTCTGTACATGGATGAATGTTCATATTAATTTTACGTTTCATTTTAAAATCCGTTCTGTTTAGAGGTCTTGGATGAACTGAAGTCAAATTATAATTTTATCGGTTTTTATGTGATTGTACTATTGCACTATTATTCTTTTAATGCATTTTTTAATGTAATTCCTTTTTATCTCTGTTCCTATATTTTCCCATAAAGCATCTTAAAATACCTTGTGCATGAATGGTGCTATGCAAAATAAATTTGGCAAGTTTGTCCCAGCAAACCCACACTCACCTGTGGCATCTCTCTTTCTCTTATTGGAGCTCTTCTTGTCCGAGTCGGCTGATGCCACGCTCTGGGGTGAGTATTCTCCATCCAGACACCCAGGGGGGACACTGCTCAGCAACCTTTCAGTCCCCACGCTCTCGAGCTCAGGACCTCCGCCTCCTCCGGTGGCAACTACCGCGGCCGAAACGGGTGGGCAGGCGTTGGTAGATCTCGACCTGGTCTCGCAGGGGTTGAACTGCCAGTCAGCTCTTGGGTAACCTCCTTGGCTATCTTGATAGAGTCTGTCGTCACGAGGGTAGGCCGCATGGGGCGCACTCGGCACCAAGCAGGAGGTGGAGAAGTCCGTATAGGCCAGAAACTCTGGTTTTTGGTGCAGGGAGAATGGGCTTTGTTGGTAGGGTGACTGCAGATTGGTTCCTGGGACCCCAGAGTGGGGATTCCTCATGCACCCCCAGATGGGGTTGCTAGGATGGGTGCTCCGCATGCAGCTGCTGGCTGGCTGATCCATGGAGATGCAAATGGACTAGGCTCAATCTTAAGTGTTTAAACCCTCCTGTGAAAGCAAACTAGCACTACAAACCTGTATCTTGCCACTTTTGACTACATAGAACTTATCGAAGCTTTCATTTCATCTGCTGCAGAATGCTGATTTCTGTCAGGGGCTGCTGAGTCTTCCACAGCTGAGAACGTGTGAGGATAGATGCCTTTCAGTGACAGCGCTCTCTCTGTGGGAGTGTAAGTGACGTCCTCCGGCGTTTCTGCTCTCACACTCTATCACACTCTGAGTCTCTCGTGGCTCAGCGTGGGAGCTGCATCTGCAACTGCGTGACTCCCTTCTTTGGCTGGCTGTTTTCACAAGTCTTCTGAGGCGTTCTTGACAAGCAGGCCCTCCTCCTCCTCCTCCTCCTCCTTTTTAAACACATAGGTGGGAAAGAGTGGCAAGTTTATGGAGTGAAACATGAGCCTGCAGGAGGAGGAGCCCCACACCGTCCACATGTTGGTAGTGCCCTCCATCCAACCCGTCCTCATCATCTATTAATCACGGGGGGGGGGGGGGATTTTATATGCACGTCTAATGGGCTTTCCAGACGCAGGGTTTTTTAAGGGGACATTGTTTGAAAAGTATGAAGCAAGCACCCACCCACATGGGACCTCAAGACCCTGACTTATTTCAGCTCCTTACTGCTTTCTGACACCCAATTTAGTTCCATTTTTGACACCTTTAAAGGAAAGTTAACCGAAACCCCTTTACCTGGAACCATGATCCCTGGCAGTCCCATCAAATTTGAAAAATCTCTTTTCCTACCTCTCTCTCTTTTAATGTCCATTTATGTGTGGCTGAATCCACCTGGCTGGACTTTCTAAAGCTTCAAGGTGAGAGAACAACTGAATCTGATATAGGTTTTATGCAACCACTCACACCTCCTGAGGTTTTCTCATGTTAAGGAAACACAGTATGGAATTTCAGTGCCATATTTCACAGAAATGGACTAATACAATACTAATATTGTCTCTCAGCAAAAGCTGTGGCAGGGAAATTGTGCCTTTTTACTTGACTGATATAGAATTTTAATTACCCATATACCCATAACTGAATAAGGTTGCAGTTAGTCTATTTTCTGATCACTTATTATTCTTCATCTCTGTATACTCCTTACCTATGAAGTAATGTTTCTAAACCCCATAAAACCCAGGTTTTGGACTCTGACTCAGCATATCTTTAACCCACAAAATCCACTGAACCACACAACACAAAAGGGCAGTTTTTCTTCATGCTACTCATATTTGTGAGCTGAGGCCTGACCTCTTCGAGATGAGAGGTGGAGAGTTGCACGTTCTCTGACAGGAGACTGAAAAAGCTATGGATAGGAAAAATCTTTGTTCAGAACCTTTAATGGTTATTCAATTGCATGCAGCTGGTATTTCTCGTGTCTTTCTCAGTGTTTAATATACAGCAAACTAATCAGAGGAAAATTAACTCTGCATACAGTGTATGCAACCTTTTCACATTTTCTGACATTAAAACTATAAACTACAGTATGTTTTATCATGATTGTATAAGAGATAAACTTGTGGAGAAGGTTTATGCAGGGCTAGGGTAGAAAACAATGTCAAGCTTTGGACATCTCACAGGAACTAATCCATCAATTGAAAATAGAAAGAGTATGGCACAACTGCAAACCTAGCGTCATTTTAACCTGACAGGCTGGGTTTTCAGCGACTTCAGGAGGCAAACAAAAACAACTGAAAGGATGAGCTGCATAGATCCACTGCTCAGGTAGGAAAATCTGTTGACAGGGCAACTGTTATCTGTGCACTTCACAAATGCCTTTGTTATGGCAAACACGGGCATTTTGGAGGTAGAAAGCTATTGCTGCATAAAATTATAAGTAGTCCCATGTAACGTTTGCCACAAGTCATCCAGTGAACACAGCACACTTGTGGAAGATGGTGATTTGGTCAGATTAGAAAAAAAACTTCGTGGCCAACATGAATACTATTCCAACAACTTGAAGTCTTTGATTAGAATCGAAGTGGAAGTGCCTAAGTTGTCAAAATTTTCTCCAGTTATATGAAACATGGCTATACCTCCCCCACCTTTTTACACACTACTGGTTAGCTGGCTGAAAGCAGCCTCTAACTCTTTTGCTTTGCCTACAAGAAAGAATGAATTCACTATCTTGAAATCTTTCCAGGATTGAAAAACATAGACAGTCATATTGTGGAAACTAAATGATTGAATGACTGAATGATTCATATAAGTCTAATGAAGACAACAATGTTTAAAACTACAGTTAGTGAGCTATGGACATCAACTCCATAGCAGCCGGCAACAGGCTGGCTATCTGAGCAGATACCATGACTAATTAGTTAGCTAATTTTGGAAACAAGAAAAAACTTCCACTTAAAATTAGTAATTCCAAGGGGGTGCATGGAGCATCCCCTGGGAATTGTAAGGTGAGGTCCACACCAGAGCAAACTGATTTTTGTGTACGAGAGAGCAATGTGTTGAGTTCTCAACCAGCCGAACTGAAACTAAACTCTTAGTGGCATCAATTAAGATTAAAACTGAAGTGATTTCTTAATGAATGCTTGCAATGTTTGCCATAAATGATCACCAGATTACCAGATTAGATTCTTGTTATTTTGACCACATTGTATTTTATTTAATTATTTTGATATTTGCATTGTCTGATTGTTATGAGTGCATTATTTTTACTCTGTCCTGTTTCTGTATTTTAAACTTGAATATTTGTAACTAAAAGACCAAACCCCCAATGGGCATTGCAGATGCCGCATGTAATGCTTCTGTTATGTAAATAAGTATTATAATTAAAAGCATAGAATAGAAAACCTCTGATAAAAATATGAAAAACGTCTGTTGATAAATTTGGTGTGCTGTCAAAGAAAAGAAAAATGGACTCAAGCTATTAAGATTATATTTTTATTGGTATTTAAACCAAAGTATATTTATGTCCCTGTTTTTTGACTTCAACACAAAATAATTCAAGGAAAAAACTAAACACAGAAGAGCCTTGGTAAGAACAATAAAGCAATAACAAACCTCACAGACTACAAAGACCTAACTTTTAGTTTGGCAGCAAAATCAGCAGTGGACAAAATGACACAAAACGAGCAAATGAGATATAGAAACAGCGGAAAAAGAGACACTGGGGAGAGTGTTTAAGGTCACATAGCAAAACCTTTCCATTTAGCCAGCGAATTGTTGAGCCATGAAGCATCCCTCGTTTTTACTGGCAGCCTGAGTCCTGGTCACACCGCAGGGAGCAGAGGTTACACTACATTTGTGGTTAGAGCAGGGGCCATCTGTGTGTCAAGATAAATTACCCTGTCTTTCGGTCTGAGCACTCTGAATGTATACGTCAATAACAGCATGGATGCATTTTAACGAGAAGTCAAAGCAAAAGGGTATCGATCAGCAGATGGGTTTTATTTTGTAAGCTTTCATTTAGATTTTAAAAAACTACTACATGCTGGAGATAGGCACCAGCTTCCCCGCGAACCACTATGGAATAAGTGGTAGAAAATGACTGACTGACTGAAAACTACTACATGCCCCCTGCTTTTTAAAGCCAATTTACAGCAACATCCTCCACAACACCAGCACTGAAAACTACTGAACAGGTTCACTGTAATTTTCTGGAAAAATAGTTGTCAGGTGGCAAACATCCGCATACAGATTATGAACAAGCCTACAACTTTATAAGCAGTGTCTCGTGGGATTTGTAAATCTACTGCTACTTATCTAACTTCCTGTTCTAGCGAGCTGTATTACAGTGCTGACATTAGCTGAAGCTTAAACAGAAAAAAATGGAAGACTTAGTTTCAGCTGTGTTATTTCTTCTGTGCTTTTTTATTTTAGTTTATTTTTTTTTTACAATTAACCTTAAAATACCCTACAACTTTCAAATCCAGATAAGATTTTTTTTTCTGTGCCTAAAATCCAGTATGAGAATTACAGAAGAAGGACCAACCCTTGAAACTTATTAATGGAGATTCTGTAAAAAAGATGTATCCATAATTTTGCAAGACATTATAAATGCCGCAAACTATAATAGGGAAAAACTGAAACTATAGTGACCCAGGTTATTTGCATGTTTACGGTTACTTTTGAAATCTCAGAAGTTCTCTTTTATTACTTGTATAAAAGTTAAATGCAATAAAACCTGAGAAGAGAGTTGTAAATTGCAAAGATTTCTTTCCTGAGAAGTTACTGACTGAATAACACTCTTGTGGTCTATTTGCAGTTCTTATATAAGTGCTACTAACCTTATACTTTAACAAATGCATAAACTAAACATACATTTTGTATGGGTAACAGGTTTCTCAGAATGCTTCCACGCTGTGTTGGTGAAATATGAGCACTTCTGCTATGCCAGTGTTTATACAACACAAAGCGTGTTTGTTTGAGAAACTTTAGAGTACGTGGATTCAAACCCAGTCAGATTCACATCACAGACTGCAGATAAATGAGCTGGATATTAGTCACATCACCCTTCACCCTGCCGACAACCTGCTACTGTCAGTCTTACACAGAGTGCGTGAGTCAGTGTGTGTGTGTGTGTGTGTGTGTGTTTACACTACTGAAGATAAAGAGAATTAAGTAAAACGCAGAGAAGGTTCATGTTGAATTATTACTTTACAGCCATGTGAGCACAGCAGAACATTTCATATAAATGTAAGCATAAATTTGTATTTATGTTCGTAAAAAAATGTTGTGAATGTTTATGTGCATGTGCATGCGCATGCGCGTGAGTGTTTAAATCTGATCCATCTTCATGACACTGGTCTTCATCAGTCTGTTCATTCTGACAGCAAGACCCGCCGTGACCCGACATTCACCTGAATCTGACTGGACCGTGGGATTCTCTTTGTATCTTTGCTACTGTCCTATGGACCAGTGGGGTAATTAAGATTTAGATAACAACACAGCATGATGAACAAAAACAATCAGTCTGTGAAATCCCTCCTGCACCCTGCTGTTTATTTATCTCATGGTTATGTAACCATCAGAGCAAATGAAATATCAGCTTCTGCAATCTAACTTGCAGAGGGGAGCCAATAAAAAAGGCTACTGCTGTCTAAGTGGTGCAGCCAAGAAGCAAATCACACCATCCAATAAATGTAAGCTCAGCAGCACTGGAACTCTCCAACTTAAACAGATACTTTGAACTTTGAAGTGAGGTTCTGTAGAATAGTTTTTACTAGTTGGTATGTTACCTGCAGTTGACAGAAGTCATCGCAAATTAATTTGTAGATAAAGAAAGAAACTCTCACATAGGCTAAGGTCACTCTTATTCATTGGATGACCCACTTCTGGCATTTTGGCCAGACAGTTTTCTTAGCATACAATTTTTTGTAAATATGATTATAAGAGAGAAAAGGACAAGCATCAATGAAATCTCTCTCTCTCTCTCTCTCTCTTCAGTGCTTTCAGACCACTACACATTTTCCACACTTTGTCTAACACAAACAAAACAAGTTGTCATTAGCAGTGACTATGTGCTTGCATGGTTGTCTAATCATTGTGTCTCTGCTTTTAGACGATGGATGGATGATTTAAACCACATTTGGAAAAAAATCTGATTCTTTATGACAAAACAATTATAAGTTGTGCAATTAACACATCTGGCTTTTGTGGAAAAGTTGCACAGTTCAAAAAAGCTACACGAAGTCAGATTTGCAGATTTATTTCAAGCCATGTAAGCAAAATGTACAAAATGCACACAACACAACACACGAACAATGGTGGAGGCAAAATCATGATTTGAGGATGCTTTTCTTTAGCTGGGACAGAGAAACTGATCAGAGTTAAAGAGAAAATGGATGGAGATAAATTCAGGGCAGTAATGGAAGAAGATCTGCTAGAGACTTGAGTGTGGAGCGGAGGTTCAACTTCCAGCACGGCCACAGCAAATGTACATCCAAAGCTTTATGATGGAATGCTGCCAAACCCGCTGTTTCATGGCAGTATGTTTTTTTGTGTTTTGGGAGAAATGTATTTGAGTAAGAACAGCTGATTTTATGTGTGGCCAGCTGGCTTAGAATGTTATTAAATACAGGGCGACACGCCTGCGTGTAATTTATAAAGCTGACATTGTGTCCTTCTCTTTTCTTTTAGCCTGAAGGCATGGTTTATGATTTGTAAATAGTAAAATTATATTTTGATTTGACCTGCTCCAGCCATTGTTGTCATTTATATTATTGTAGTCACTCTTGAGTTTTACTTTTCCCTGCACTGCTTCCTCAAAATCTTCTCATTTTACGTCGTCCCATGGCCAATCAGTGAACAGCAATCTGTTCAAGTCACATGTAGTCCCTACTCAGACATGGTTGTACCTGCTCAGGAGCAGGGAACAAAAAAGCGGAGTGCAGCTGGGCTAAATCAAGCCAGTGGAAAAGGGACATATCTACACTGCGTGGCCAAAAAAAAAAAAGGTTTGCCCCCTGTATTTGACAAAGCCAATAGGTACGAGCCTCCTATTGGATAATTACTGCATGGGCGATTATGTTTCAGCTGGCAAGTCATTTAACCCCAGTTGATGAAATGAGTAGCTTCTCATTCCTTAATATCAAAACACACATGCTGTCGTTGTGGAAAAGATATCAGCCTGTGAAAGAGGGGTTAAATCATTGGCATGCATCAAGCAAAGAAAACATCTAAGGAGATTGCAGAAACTTCTAAAATTGTGTTGAGAACTGTCCAACGCATTTTTAAAAACTGGAAGGATAGTGGGGAACCATAGACTTTGAGGAAAAATGTGGTCTGAAAATAATGCTGAATGATCATAATCGGCGATCTTTTAAATATTTTGCCTAATCAAATCGAAGAAAAACAACAGTCGAACTCAGTGGTATGTTTAATAGTGAACGTGAGAGCATATCGACATGCACAATGCTTAGGGAACTCAAGGGATTGGGACTGAGCAGCTGTGTAGCCGTGAGAAAACCGCTGATCAGTAAGGCTACAATAGGCTAAAAAAGGCTACAGTTTGCTTCAGAGCATAAAGATTGGACACTTGAGGATAGAACCATATCTTGTGACATTGCAGAAGCTTATTAAAACAATGCCACAGCAAATATGTGCTGAAACCAAGCTAAAGACTGTCCAACAAAATGAGTGTGTGACCTTTTTTAGGTGGCAACATTTTTTTTGGCGGTCAGTAAGTCAGTCAGTCGAACACTGTGAGTTCCACAGCCTTCAGCCAAATACGCATACTCACCATGTAAAACGGGCATGCATCCAAGTGACACAAAATCTTCAGAGAAGTGACAAGTTCAACAAATTCACTTTATTTTCTCACTGTTAGATCAATGTAACACATTGTTTTTTATTGCAACTAAAATACTGACTCCACATTACTTACTACGTTGAACCACAATTTCCAAAACTCTACCTGTAAGTAATATACCTAAAAAAAACCTACATTCTGAGGAAAATTAGCTGTCACAGTGTTGCATTTCACCTGCACATTAGCAGGAGAAAGTCACGTTCTGTGTGGCCATCTGGCTAATTTACTGGCTGCTTCATATTTTATGAGCTCATTGCAGGCTCTGCATGTTAAATGCTTTGTGGAAGGAGGGGAATAGTGTTGAAAAATGTAAACCAGAGTCTGCACCATGAAACAGGAAATGTTTTTAGGCCTGAGTTAGACATGTGTTAACCCACCATTCTTAAAGTCTACTGTAAACATAGAAAAGTGATAAATAGCTGGAAGTGATTATTCATGCTTCAAAAGGAATTTATAATGTACAATGGAGTGTTTAAACAGTTGTGTGCAGAGAAAAGTTATGGGTAAAATAAATGGAGTGTTTTCTCCATTCTTAGTTTGCCAACAGTACAACCACCAAGCATTAGCTGAGCTTGATACGTAACTGACTGCTGTGCTGACAAATAGACGGAGGTTTGAGGTTGCTTTGCCAAAAAAGAGTAATGATGTCAGTTTTGGCTGTGAAAAAGTCTCTGAAATGAAACAGAATGAAGTGTAAAGGTGCATGGGAAAAGTTAATTTGCTCAAGTTATAGTCAAACCAATGTTGTTTGATTTTTCATTTCTACTTTTCGTATTGTAATGCGGGTTGCAAATATCCAGTAATTTTTAAAGATTGAAACTTTTCATGGCAATTGATTGGAATTACAGAAATGTATGTGAATAAATAAATTTTATATAATGTATGTTGGGCATGTATTATAGTTTGTAGGCTATATAATTTGAAATAAGATTTGATGATGGTATTGGGTTAATATAAAAATCTGTTGTATTAATTTATAATTCAAACATTACATGAAAATGTATTCATACAGTAGATAATGAGCTGATAAGTTAGATCCTAAATGTAAGCTACCATTTCATCAATCGTTTAAGAGGCTATCATATGATGCTAGCAAATAATGCTGTTTTTTCTACTTTTTGTAGAATGTTTCTATAACCATCAAGTGAAAAATATTTTGAAGTAACATTAGTATTTTTACTAGATGTTGCTATTCTACATAAAATAAGCCAATGTTCAAGTAAAGCCCTTGTGTATGTGTAAACATATTCTTGAATTAACTACATAGTAGGTAGCCTTAAAGGCCGATGTTACTTTAAATAAAGATACTCATTCGTTAGTGTGAACTAAAGTCATTGGTACAACTTGCTGAGATTAACATTATTTTACAACATTATTGTATCATATCAGCATTTCTTATTTCATAAAGTGGAAGGGTTTAAGTAAAGTCTTATCATGTACAGTGGGGAGAACACATATTTGATACAATGCCAATTTTTCAGGTTTTCCCACTTGCAAAGCATGTAGTAGTCTTTCATTTTTATCATAGGTACTCTTCAAATGTGAGTGACGGAATCTAAAACAAAAATCCAGAAAATCACATTGTGTAATTTTTAAGTAATTAATTAGCATTTTATTGCATGACATAAGCATTTGATCACCTAACAACCAGTAAGAATCCCAGCTCTCACAGGCCTGTTAGTTCTTTTTAAGAAGCCCTCCTGTTCACCACTCATTACCTGGATGAACTGCACCTGTTTGAACTCAGTTATCTCTATAAAGACACCTGTTCACACACTCAATTAAACAAACTCTAACCTCTCCAAAATGGCCAAGACCAGGTAGCTGTGTGAGGACATCAGGGATAAAATAGTAGACCTGCACAAGACTGGGATGGGCTACAGGAAAATAGCCAAGCAGCTTGGTGTGAAGGCAATAACTGTCACCGCAATTATAAGAAAATGGAAGAAGTTCAAGATGATGGTCTGGGGATCCATGCAAGATCTCACCTTGTGGCAGGAAGGTGAGGGATTAGCCCAGAACTACATGACAGGACCTAGTCAATTACCTGAAGAAAGCTGGGACCACAGTCTTAAAGAAGACCATTAGTAACACACTACACCACCATGGATTAAAATCCTGCAGCACACGCAAGGTCCCCTTGCTCAAGCCAGTACATGTCCAGGCCTGTCTGAAGTTTGCTAATGACCATCTGGATGATCCAGAGGAGGAATGGGAGAAGGTCATGTGGTCTGATGAGACAAAAACTTAGCTTTTTGGTCTAAACTCCAGTCGCAGTGTTTGGAGGAAGAAGGATGAGTACAACCCCAAGAACATCACCCCCACCGTGAAGCATGGAGGTGAAAACATGATTCTTTGGGGATACTTTTCTGCAAAGGGGACCGGACAACTGCATTGTATTGAGGGGAGGATGGATGGGGCCATGTATCGGGAGATGTTAGCCAACAACCTCCTTCCCTCAGTGAGGGCATTGAAGATGGGTCGTGGCTGGGTCTTCCAGCATGACAACGAGCCGAAGCACACAGCCAGGGCAACTAAGAAACAGCACTGTAAGAAGCATCTCAAGGTCCTGGAGTGGCCTAGCCAGTCTCAAGACCTGAAACCAATTGAAAATCTTTAAGGGAGCTGAAAGTCCATATTGCCCAGCAGCAGCCACAAAACCTGAAGGATCTGGAGAAGATTTTTATGAAGGAGTGGTCCAGAATCCCTGCTGCAGTGTGTGCAAACCTTGTCAGTCAAACCTAGAGTTAGTAGTATCCTCTTATGAAGTAAATTTGCTGCCAGTGGAAAACGTGGATAGAATAATGAAGACAGTGGACTACCTCCACATTCTTCAGCTGAACCTCGAACTGTTAAATGTTTGAAACTTGCACAAATTGGATGTTCCAACAAGACAATGATTCTAAACACACATATGTTTTTAAATCACTGAAGTTGTATTTTGTATAATCATCCCACCCTGAAAAAAATAACAGTTAATTAAAAGTCAAAAATTAATGATACCATGCCCAGGAGAGTACAACCCCAATTCAAATAACGGTGGTACGTTGTGTAAAACATAAATAAAAACAGAGTACAATGATTTGCAAATCCTGCTCAACCTATACAGTATGCTACTGAATACACTACAAAGACATGAAGTTAATATGTTAAGTTTGGGATCAGGGCCACACCAAAACCACACCTCCACTACCCTGCACTCTACCTAGTTCACTCATATCTCACAGTCTGTCACATTCTTTCAAGCCCACCCTCCCTTACCCTCAGCCCTTCTCAACTCATCCCCCTTCCTTCCCTTCATTCCATCCCCCTCATCCCTACTTCGTCATTCATTATCCTCTTCTGTTCGATGCAGGTTCCATCTAGGGGGGTCCTGGGTGGACTCCTAAAAAAGCAATTTTCCTAAAGACTGCACCCCCATGCTGAGTCTCCTCCTCCTTGGCCTTCTGGCAGTCTCCCCAGATGACCTAATCCTCATTTCCACTTCATCCATCCCCGCAACCTCTTCCTTCATTAAACCTTTAATCTCATATCTTTATGGCGTGGTCCTTGCTAGTGAAAAGATATTTAATGTTCAAACTGCAAATATTCGCTCATTTTTAATTTGATGCTTGCAACACATTCCAAAAAAAGCTGGGACATGGGCAACAAAAGACTGAGAAAGTAGAAGAATGCTCAAAAAACACCTGTTTAGAACATTCCACAGGTGAACAGGTTAATTGGAAAAAGGTATGTTTGTGTGGTTGCGGAGGCATGGTGGGGGCCGTCAGTCCTGGGTGCGTGGATGCTGGCCAGGGACTGCTTGCCGGGTGAGTTTGTCCTATCTGGATATGGAGTCGGGGGTCCATTATGAGTACGGTTCATAGTGGTTTCTGCACTGTTGCACTTGGGAGCAGAGGCTGGGGTGGCGTTGCACGGTGCCCTTGCCTTGCCATCGTGGCATGCTGTGTAAACAGAAAGAACCAGTGAGAAACAAAGAGAACTGGTAAGTTAATATACTGAGGCAGGGGTAGAGAAATGACAGACAAACCAGAATAGCTAATCCGAGGGAATGATTGACAGCTGAGGCAGAGAGAAGGCAGAGCAATCAGAGGATATGTGGAGCAGCTGAGTCAGAAGAAAACAGTACAGCAAAGAAGGGGAGAAAAGGCAAATAAACATGCATGCTCTAGGGAAATGCCAAACAGAAATCTAACAGGAAACAATCTAAATGTAAAAGGATCACAAAAAACACAAAGAATGAACTAAAGAAATTCAGCCAAGAATAATTAGGACAAGGAAATGAACAATATGGCAAAACCCAAGTGTCAAAAATAACAGAATATGGCAAGCTCTATCGAACACAATGAGGAACATGCTCAAAAACATTAATAGAAATTAAAACCATAACCTGACACCTTAGGATCTTGACATTTGCATTGTTGAGATTATGTACACCAGGCACCTGTTTATGGGTGGGATATATTTCAGAGCAAGTGAATATCTTATCTTTAAAGTTGATGTGTTAGAATCAGGGAAAATGGACAGGCATAGGGCACGTGAGCATCAGAATTGGACCATGGACCAACAGAAGAAGGTGGCCTGGTCTAAGAAGTCAAGCTGGCAGAAACAGTGTAATGAATTGGGCACTGTTCAGCTGGGAAACCTTGAGTCCTTCCATCCATGTAGTATGGAAGGACTCAATATTGGTGTCAATACTTTGACACCATTTACCTACGCATTGTTGCAGACTGTGTACACTCTCATGAAAATTATATTCTCTGATGCTGCGGCCTCTTTCATGATTATGCTCCCTGCCAAAAAGCTGAAATGATTCAGGAATGGTTTAAAGAGCCCAACAAGTTTAAGGATAAGATCCAGCCAACACAATCCAGCCACTTTTTTCAACAAATTTGCCAATGTCTTCTGATGTTTGATAAAAAAAACAAAATATGGAGGTTCTCAAAAGCAGAGGGTAACAATAGTTGGCAAGGGGGAATTATATATGATGCTTGGCCAGCACAGTGCAGTGCTCAGCACTTTTACCACTCTGTGCTGCAAAGACTTGTATCTAATGTTACAGTAAAAATCTGTGGAAGTCCTACTGGCTGACTGATCCATCATAAAAAAAAAATATATATTTTTAGAATTTGGGCTCCAATGTGCTACCAATCTTTGAAATAATCTGCAAGCTATTTGCTGAGTACTGCACAAAATCTATTGTTTACAAAAATTACAGCATCTACACAGGAGTGTGTGTATGTGTGTGGGTGGGGGGTTGGAGAGACGAAGGAAAGGGGAAAAACCACAGGTGCTAATAATCACATATGATCACAGATGATTAGAATCAGGTGTTGGCAACAGTTTTCGCTGTTGTGGGAGAATATCACAACTCTCCAAGGTTTGGACCATAATCATTTCACATTGTTACGCAGATTTGTGCTTTTTCACAGATAATCAGAGAAGGTCCAATGAATTATGGCCAGTTTTGATCTTACCATATCTGTTTAAAATTACAGGCAAAAATAAATCTTGAATTTTTAACAAGAATGTGTAAGACAAAGTCTATCCAAACATTTGGTCAGTTGTCAACAAAAAGGATGTTAACCAGCGCTCTTTTAAATACATGTGAGAAAGTATTTTTCTACTCACAGATTTCTTCTGTCTTTACATTGTTTGTAGCACTTTTAAAATCAGACAAAGATAACCTAAGTAAATAAAAAAAATCTAAAAATAAATAATAAATAAATCTAGCTAAACAAAACCTGGCCATGTCAAGAAGTAAAAGCTCATGAAATCTTGTAACTATTGGGACACCTTTGCAGCAACAAATACCAACAATTGTTGGTGATAATTGGCAGTGAATGTATCACAGAACTGTGGAAAAAATGTGTCCCACTCTTCTGTGCAGAATTGTTTTAACTCAGCCATATTTAAGGGTTTTGAAGCACATTTAGCTTGTTAAAGGTGATTCCTGAACAAACGCTAGGCCACTTAAAAAATTTCATCAAGATTCTTTGTGTTCTTTCTGGTCTACAGTTGTTTTGGTCATATGATCTCTCTCATGGATGCCATTCTTGCCCAGTCTCTTTTTGTTGAATCATAGACATTGACCTGAAGAAAGGTAAGCGAGTCCTGCAGAGCTTTTGTTGTTGTTCTGCGCTCTTTGTGACCTCCTGAATGGGCTGTCAATGTGCTATTGGAATAATTCTTGTAGGCTACCTACTCCTGAGAAGGTTCAGCACTGTTTTGTGTTTTCTGAATTTGTGGATAATCTATAGAGAACCAAACCCTAAGAAACAGCTTTGTAACCATTGATAAACTGATAGATGTTAATGACTGTTTCTCATCTACATCAGGTTTTCAGACAAGTTCTGTCTGAGTGACTCGGTTTTTTACATTTTCTCAGGTTATCTTGGTCTAATCATACATTTTATTTATTCATCTAAAACATTGATCTGTGGCAAAAACAGAAGAAATCTGTAAGGGGGCAAATACTTTTTAACAGCATCCAACTTGGATTAAGTAAAAAATACATCAAATAAAAAAAACGTTTTTCATGACAATATAATATGCTGAACCAGGCTATCACAGTTTGCAATTTGAAAAAAAAAAAAAAACAGCTGGTATATACAAACAGCTCGGTTGCGCTTGTGGGCAGAGACTTGTGGGGTACGTGGAGCTTGTGCTGTGTGGATGTGTCTCCATTGGCTTTTCAGGGGTGGAGCTCATCTGTGGGGGTGTGCCCCTGTGGGCAGGGGATTCATGGCACTTGGGTTCAGGGGCATGCATTTGATATCTGTGTCGTGGTTGATGGTGGCCCTGTGGGAAGATTCATTTTGGGGTTCATGGGGGTGGCAGGTTCGTGAATTCATTGGGGGGTTAGGACTGTTTTGTCCTGGGATGGCTCTAGTTGGCTCTAGCCCCTCTCCAGATGGGGACAGGGGTCATTGGGGCCTGGGTTTGGAGTGGGGGATTGGGGTCTGGGCTGGAGTCGTTCAGGTTTAGGCGATGCTGGCGCTAGTCTGGCCTGATGCTGGGGTTGTGTGCCTGTCTCCACCCCAGAATGTAGGGGACCACCTCCTGGGTCCAGGGGCTGGTTGCTCCTCTGGTGTATCAGGACCTGGACTTGGGAGTATAGAGTATATTTTGGGAGTGTGAGTGAGTGTTCGACATCCATTGTTGTTTGTCTTTATGTTGGGTGTGTGGGTATGAGTGTTTTTATTTGTCCATATGAGGGTGGGAATGTGTGATTGTGACTGTGGCCCCCTGTTTTTGTGCCAGGTTGGGTCTTGGGCTGCTCTCTCTCCTGGATCAACTTAGGCACCCCATCAAATGTGGCCTTTTTTCTCCCCACTACAATCCTTGCCAGTGGCTGATGTCCCTACCCGCTGGTGTATTGATTGTTCTTGGTGTCCAGGTCTGGGTGCTTTAGGCCTAGGTACCCCGGCCTCTGTCATTCCTCTGCTAGGTGGTGATGTGTCCTGGAGTCTTGGGTCTCTGTGTCCATGGCTGGATCTGCTCCAGCGTAGATGGCTGCTGAAGTGTGGGCTCATCACTGCAGCTCCCTGGGGCTTCTGCAATGTGGCTGCTGGGGGGTTCCCCTGGGGCTCTGTGCTGTTGTCCTTTCGGTGGTCCCCCCAGGATATGCTCTTAGGGGCCTTTAGATTTATGGATGTATGGTGCTCTGATCTCCTCTGTGTTTGTCTCGCGTCCAGGGGGACAGGTCTGTGGCTTCTCACACTCGCTATTGTATATTTTTATGGAGAAACATTATATACACAAGCACGCTCACACATACACTCACAGGTGTTTGGATTCAGGTGTTAACAGATACAAAGATGTTTTATATTGAGCTGCAGTTACCACTAAATACATCTTGCATTCATTAGTACCATCAACGTTGCTGTTGTTATAAATGTTTCTACAGGTGTAGAAGCAGTCTTCTAGGGTGTTATCTTGTATTTTCTTCATCCTTATTTCTCTCTATTCTTTTCACCTTTTCTCCCTTTTTTCATTTTGCACTACCTCTATCTCTTTCTTGGTTCTTTTTTTTCCTTTTCGTTTCCATCTCCGTGTCCAATGCAATTAAAATTATCCCAAAGCAGTTTCTAATAACGTTTATTTAATAAATATCAAGCGGAGCATTATAGCGTTAGCCATAATGCTCCACTTGTTAAAGAAAATCTGTTGGGCTTCTTCTTGGCACAATTGGCACAACAATCCTGAGTGCTACTCTGGCAGACATGTCACTTAAAAAAAAAAGTAAAAACAGAGAAGCGTACTTAATAGAACTAATTAATGTATCCCTGTTCTAGTCATATTGATCACCTAAAGTGGTTTACACTACAGCCACATTGTCTAAATCGCACTCATAAACACGCACACATTAATACAGATATGCAGGTCAGTAGACATCTTGGGGTTAAGTGCCCAGGGGCACATTAACATATGACAGGATGAAGTACAGATAAATCCCACAACTTTCAGATTGCAAGAAGACTATTCTACCCACTGAACACAGTCACAGTCAGGCAAGTTAAGCCTGAAAGTAACTTGGATAGTTAATACTTTGCCATACTATCCATACCCCCTGAATATTTAACATTTGGTCATGTTACAACAACAAATTTTTGTTTATTTTGTTGGGGTTTTACTCTTACTCTTACTCGTCGTCTTCCGCTTTATCCATAACCGGATGGCGGGGGCAGCAGACTTAGTAGAGACACCCAAACTTCCCTCTCTCCAGACACCTCCTCCAGATTCTCCTTGGGCAGCCCAGGGTGTTCGAGGTCAGCCAAGAGACATAGTTCCTTCAGCCATCTCCTGGACCTCCTCCCAGTGGGACGTGCCTGGAACACCTCCCGAGGGAGGAGTCCAGGAGCCACCTTAACTGGCTCCTCTAGATGAGCAGCGGCTCCAAGCTCCTCACCCTAACTCTAAGGGAGTGCCTGGCCAACCTACGGAGAAAGCTCATTTCAGCTGCTTGTATCTGGAATCATGTTCTTTTGGTCATGACCCAAAGTTCATGGCCATAGGTGAGGGTAGAAACGTACCGGTAAATCGAGAGCTTCACTTTTTGGCTCAGCTCTCTCTTCACCACAAGGAACCGGCACAGCTTCCCCATTACTGCGGCAGCTACACCTATTCATCTGTTGATCTCCCGCTCCATTCTCCCCTCACTCGTGAACAAAACCCCAAGATACTTGAACTCCTCCACTTGAGGCAGGAACTCCTCTCCAACCTGAAGAGGACAAGCCACCCTTTTCCGGTCGAGAACCATGGCCTCGCACTTGGAGGGGCTGATCCTCATACCAGCCACTTCACACCCCACTGCAAAGCCCTTGCTGTAGGTCCCAGCTAGAGGGGGCCAGCAGGACCATGTCATCTGCAAAAAGAAGAGACAAAATCCACTGGTCCCTAAACCGGACGCCCTCCGGCCCCTTGCTGTGCCTAGAAATCCTGTCCATAAAAGTTATGAACAGGACCAGTGAAAAAGGGCAGGCCTGCCGGAGTCAAACATGCACCGGGAACATGTCCGACTTAGTGCCGGCAATGTGGACCAAACATCTGCTCTGCTTGTACAGCGACCGGATGGCCCTTGATAAAGGGCCCCTGACTCCGTACTCCTGGAGCACCCCCCACAGGGCACCATGAAGGACACATTCGAATGCCTTCTCCAGGTCCACAAAACACATGGGCAAACTCCCATGAACCCTCAAGTACCCTGTAGAGCGTGGAGAGCTGGTCCAGTGTTCCATGGCCAGGGTGAAAACCACACTGCTCCACCTGAATCTGAGGTTCGACTATCGGCCGGACTCTCCTCTCCAATACCCTGGCATAGGCCTTACCAGGGTGATTCCCCCTATAATTTGAACACACCCTTCTTATGAAGAGGGACCACCACCCCGGTCTGCCAGTCCAGAGGCACTGTCCCCGACCGCCACGCAATGTTGAAGAGGCGTGTCAACCATGACAGCCCCACAACATCCAGAGACTTGAGGTACTCAGAGCGGATCTCATCCACCCCCAAAGCCCTGCCACCATGGAGCTTTTTAACCACCTCGG
This sequence comes from Girardinichthys multiradiatus, assembly GCF_021462225.1. Taxonomy (NCBI): domain Eukaryota; kingdom Metazoa; phylum Chordata; class Actinopteri; order Cyprinodontiformes; family Goodeidae; genus Girardinichthys; species Girardinichthys multiradiatus. Next base: position 20,365,280 of record NC_061803.1, on the reverse strand, counting down.
TGATTTCAGCCTGGGTGATGAAAGAGTCCAATCCCGAGTCCCTAGTCTCTGCTTCCACCAAGGAAGGCGTGACACCAGGACTGAGGAGATCCTCAAAATACTCCTTCCACCGCCCGATAATGTTCCCAGTCGAGGTCAGCAGCTCCCCACTCCCACTGTAAACAGTGTTGGCAAAGCACTGCTTCCGCCTCCTGAGGCGCCGGACGGTTTGCCAGAATCGCTTCGAGGCCAAACAGTCGTCCTTCTACATGGCCTCACCGAACTCCTCCCAGGCCCGAGTTTTTGCCTTTGCCACAGCCTGGGCCACGGCACACTTGGATTGACCTGTACACGAATTCCCTGTATTTAGCTCCTTCTATTTTTCCATCAACTCCGATGGTACCATGATACTGCCACCCTTGTGTCACCACAGGGATGGTGTGTTTAGGGTAACATACAGTGTTTTTCTCCTCATTTGGCATTTTGCATGTAGGCTGATAAGGTCATCTGACCACACCACCACCTTCCTTGAATTTATGCATGACTAGTAATTGTCCTATCAACAGAATCTTCCCCATGAGCTGTGGACCTCCATAGTTACCATCGGCCTTTTTTGATTAATGCTGTTGTGTTCATTTTGGATCAGATAAAAGGTGGCTGAACACAAATGTACGCTACATTTTTTAAAGTAAATTATGCATCCACATTTACATCCAGTTCACAGGTATATCCTACTTTGTGTTGGCCCATTGCATACAATCCCAATAAAATAAATAAGTTTGTGGTGTAATGTGAAAAAGTAAAACAAGTATGAATACGAATTTTTTTAAGGCACTGTACCAAGGTTTCATCACAAATCTGTTAAACCGTATATTACATGTTCATATGAAACCATTAATGAGGCAAATTGTGACTAAATACTTCATGAAGACGATATGTGGACATTTTACTTTTCAATTTTACATTAAATAAAATAACTGAACAACTGTGGTGGTTTTAAGAATAACATTTCCTCTTCTGTTGCTCTGATGATGTGGAATTTCCCAAATCCTCTGTGAGCTGACCCCAAACATGCTGTCTGTTTTATTATAGGCCTTCAGCTTCCATATTGGGTTACGTTACAACAATGAAAGCACTAATCTTTACCTCACTGACACACAACACCACAAGAACTAATTTCCCTGCAGCCACAGTGTTGCCACATGTATGGCACGAGCAGGACAGAGTTGGGTCAAACAGTGGAAACCAGACAACTGATTTCATTGGCAACTACATTGGGTTTTTATTCCAACCACATTCTCAGTCAGCTGTTGGCCACAGGATGAGTTGATTCTCCATTCATGGAAAATCAACTGGAGAGTGCTCTCTAGTGGTTTGCAGATGGAACAGCTTTACTAAGTCAAAACTTCAACTTATTTCAGAAACATTTTACAGATTTGAAAAGAAATTAACTTTTTATACAACATTTGATGAAATTCAGTTACTTGGATAACAGGTTTCAATGACTTCCATTCCTCATAACCCAGGATAGTTTTTAAACATAATAACAGTTGTCAGGCTGTTTCAAGAAAGTGCCGATCATCAATCTTTGTCTGACAGGTAGGTGTCGTGCCAAACAGCAACACGGCAGGACGCAACCTTATTGCCTTGAAATCCAGAAAGCTACATTAACTTCCCTTCAGTATTGTGTCACTGATATGCTTCTGTACTTGTGCCAAGTCAAATCAATCCAGCCCCAAAAAGTAACCTCCCATCCATCGTGTTTGATAGGATTTTCCAGCTATTTCAGAAGGTGAGTCTTTGCTGCTTTTGTGGCAAAGTTGCACATTGCTCTGAATCCTTGAAATTTCTGCACACATGGATAACAATACAGTTGCAATACAGGAAAGTAGGAAACACCACACCAAGCTTCATGTGATCACCTCCACTATTTAACACAAAACACAGTCTAAAGGAACCATACATGAGAAAATGATTAACTTGTTCCATGGCAAACATTGTAATTTAGATGAGATTAATTGATGGGGTTCCGGTTTTGCTACAACATGCAACATGCTAAAATGTACATCAGGTGTAATTTGTTAGTCAGATTTGAGCTGTTTATCAAATGTTGTCTGACCTAGAACTGGAGCATGGATAAGTAGGTGGTGAATTCATGTTGCCAACCTTCAAGGCAATTAAAGCACACCTTAAAACATTTTTAAATGTTCTTCCGTCACCTGTTTTACTAAAACTTGTCTCAGTGATCCGATCCACGTCTTCCTCTCACTACCGATCCTGTAGAACAGCTTTCAGCCAAAACAAAAAGCCTATTTTGTCGGCATAAACAATGTTCAGAAATGTGCGTCTGCTGACTGTAGCAACCTCTCTGAGTCCCTATTACAGCTCTGAAGCCTCAAGAGTCTGAGGCCCCAGCCTGTTCACACATACATGGGAAGGCCTGTTTTTCTGGTGCTCGCATATAACGGAAAAACATAATCTAATGACTTTCAAATGCCATTTGTGTTATCTCTTAGTTTGAGTCAAGACTGGAGTGGGAGAAAGGTTATGCTATGATCCTTAGGTGTTTGAGAGTTTCATGCCTCTGTTTTCTTCATTTCCCTGTTGATCATATTCTCTTGCCATTTTGTTTTTATTTTGCCATTTTTATTTTCCTTAGGCCACTTACACTTCAAAGAACAAGGGGGTACTTGCAAACCTAAAAAAGACCATTCCAACTGTTAAGTATGGAGTTGGCAGCATCCCTTTGTATGGGTGTTTTTATGTAGGAGGGACTGGCGCTCTTCACAAAACAGACATCATCAGGAGAAAAGAATACTATGTGGAAATTTAGAAGCAAAACGTATGAATCTGTAGGGAAAAAAGCTCTGGCCCAGATGGCTGTTATGAAAAAACAGTTTGACAATTTCAAAAGGCTCATAGAAAAGGACAAAACATTCCGAACCTTGAAATTGTGCAAAGAAAAGAGTCTTTGTTTTCATTGCTTTTCCCGTTATATTGTAAAAGGTGTTTAAACTTGGATTCAGGCTAATGTGAATGTGAATTGAAGGGAGACTGATCATGAACTAAATTAGAACAAAAGCACGCATTTTATTCCCTAAAATTATTGGAAAACCTTAATAAGACTAACCTTAACCACAAGTTACCAAATTAGCTGTACCTAGAGACAAAGGAACACCCTGTTTTTTTGGCATCAGGAAAGACAGAAGAAATATGCCTTTGTGTGTTCAGCTATGTAGACAGTCGCAGGAGTATTGCGTGTTCATGGAGTACCTTCCTTCCTGTCTGCTTCATGTTGTTTCCAAGCTGCACAGGGCTGGACTTCCTGCTTTGGGAGTAGGGACTCTTTGAAGAGACATACTGAGCACGCTCTTCATAGGCTTGTCAGAATCGGATTTGGCTAACAAACACCTCAAAAGGGAGCAAACTCACTGAGCCAAACACTTCCTTAAACATCGAACAACCTCTGTTGCATTTAGACTCCTAAGACACAAGGGCAGCCAACTCCTTAAAGCTCACAATGAAGAATTTGAGTTGTGGGACAGAGCGCATGTCAGGACATATGCATTTCAGTAGACATGTAATGCAGGATACTGATGAACAAAGTACAACTTCAAACAACTAATGTTAAATCAAACAGTTGGGTTAAAGCAAAAGGAGTGAAAAATCAAGACATTCATAACCATTCATTACAAAAGTATTCATAAACCCTGAACCATTACATTTTGTCACCCTAATTAAATTCAGTGCAGTCATGACAGGACAACTATTATGTGTACAATGTAAAATTTGCATAAGCCTCCAGGGGTCACAGCAGACATGTCTAACAAGGTCAGGTGACACCAAACTGTATGTGTATATGTGTGTATATAAATATATATATAAAAAAAAAAAAAAAATATATATATATATATATATATATATATATATAAATAATAATATATAAATGTCTAATATACACCAAACTGTCTGTGTATATGTGTGTATATAAATATATAAATATATATATAAAAAAATATATCTATCTATCTATCTATCTATATATATATATATATATTTACACTGCTCAAAAAAATAAAGGGAACAGTTAAACAACACGATATAACTCCAAGTAAATCAAACATCTGTGAAATCAAACTGTCCACTTAGGAAGCAACACTGATTGACAATCGATTTCACAGCTGTTGTGTAAATGGAATAGACAACAGGGGGAAATCTTTGGCAAATTAACAAGACACACTCAACAAAGGAGTTGTTCTGCAGGTGGGGACCACAGACCACTTCTCAGTACCTATGCTTTCTGGCTGATGTTTTGGTCACTTTTGAATGTTGGTGGTGCTTTCACACTTGTGGTAGCATGAGACGGACTCTACAACCCACACAAGTGGCTCAGGTAGTGCAGCTCATCCAGGATGGCACATCAATGCGAGCTGTGGCAAGTAGGTTTGCTGTGTCTGTCAGCGTAGTGTCCAGAGCCTGGAGGCGCTACCAGGAGACAGGCTAGTACACCAGGAGACGTGGAGGAGGCCATAGGAGGGCAACAACCCAGCAGCAGGACCGTTACCTCCGCCTTTGTGCAAGGAAGAACAGGAGGAGCACTGCCAGAGCCCTACAAAATGACCTCCAGCAGGCCACAAATGTGCATGTGTCTGCGCAAATGGTTTGAAACCGACTCCATGAGGATGGTATGAGGGCCCGACGTCCACAAATGGGGGTTGTGCTCACAGCCCAACACCGTGCAGGACGCTTGGCATTTTCCAGAGAACACCAGGATTGGCAAATCCACCACTGGCGCCCTGTGCTCTTCACAGAAGAAAGCAGGTTCACACTGAGCACAACTGAGCACATGTGACAGAGTCTGGAGACACCGTGGAGAGCGATCTGCTGCCTGTAACATCCTTCAGTGTGACCAGTTTGGCAGTGGGTCAGTTTCTTTGGAGGGCTGCACGGCCCTCCATGTGCTTGCCAGAGGTAGCCTAACTGCCATTAGGTACCGAGATGAGATCCTCAGACCCCTTGTGAGACCATATGCTGGTGTGGTTGGCCCTGGGTTCCTCCTAATGCAGGACAATGCTAGACCTCATGTGGCTGGAGTGTGTCAGCAGTTCTTGCAAGATGAAGACATTGAAGCTATGGACTGGCCCGCCCGTTCCCCAGACCTGAATCCGATTGAGCACATCTGGGACATCATGTCTCGCTCCATCCACCAACGTCACGTTGCACCATAGACTGTCCAGGAGTTGGCGGATGCTTTAGGTCTGGGAGGAGATCCCTCAGGAGACCATCCGCCGTCTCATCAGGAGCATGCCCAGGCGTTGTAGGGAGATTATACAGGCACGTGGAGGCCACACACAATACTGAGCCTCATTTTGACTTGTTTTAAGGACATTACATCAAAGTTGGATCAGCCTGTAGTGTGTTTTTCTACTTTAATTTTGTATGTGATTCCAAATCCAGTCCATTGATGATTTCTGTGTGATTTTGTTGTCAGCACAATCAACTTTGTACAGAACAAAGTATTCACTGAGAATATTTCATTCATTCAGATCGGATGTGCTATTTCAGTGTTCCCTTATTTTTTTGAGCAGTGTATAATTATATATATATATATATATATATATATATATATATATATATATATACACTGCTACACTGTCACTGGTGGCTTGACTTTGATTTACAGATGTGTAAAGGTTACAAACTGCAGCTCTATCAACGTTTACCACAATGAAGATGTAAACATTAATCATTTCATCCAATTAATTGTTTCAATGTAACTTTTCTTTCTATAATTTTATTATTGTTTTTCTTTTTTTTAGCTGTGTCCTGTCTGGCAGAATAGCGCTCAGAATTGTTGTTCGAGTACCAAGAAGCCCAACAGATTTACTTTCACAAGTGGAGCATTATGGCTAACAAGATAACACCCTGGAAGACGGCTTGTACACCTGCAGAAACAAATAAAACAACAGCATTGTTACCGAAAGTGCACAGTACTTATGAATGCAAGATTTATTTAGTAGTAATTGCAGCTCAATATGAATCATCTGTGTATCTGTTAACAGCTGAATCTAAACACCTGTGGATATAAGTGTGAGCGTTCTTGTGTTTCTCTACAAAAAATATGCAATAGCGAATGTGAGGAGCCACAGACCTGCCCCCTTGGACCCGGGACAGGCACAAAGGAGATCCAAGCCATAGACATCCAAAGGCCCCCAAAAGCACAGGAACCCCAAAAGAACCATCACCGGGACTACCGCAACCCCCCCAGAGAAGAGCAGGGGAGAGTCCCAGGGGAGTCACCCAGCAGCCACAGTGCAGAAGCCCCAAGGAGCTGCAGCGACAAGCCCACAGGCCCCGCCGGCAGCAATCTACACCAGAGCAGATCCAGCCATGGACCCAGAGAACTGAAACCCCGGGACACATCACTCCCCAAGCAGAGGCCCGACAGAGCCCAGAGGCCCAGGCCCCGGCAAGCAGCCACCGGGAGTGAACTGACACACACCAAAGCAACCAGCCCTGGACACCAAGAACCACAAGTACGCCAGCGGGCAGAGACACCAGCCACCGGCAGGTAGTGTGGCCAGGGAGGAACTGATCCAGGAGAGGGAGCAGCCCAAGACCTAACCTGACACAAAAACATGCACACACAGTGAAAATTACACATTCTCACCCTCATGCGTACACATAAAAACACTCACATCCACGCACCCAACGTAAAGGCAAACAACAATGGATGTTATACACTCACTCACACTCCCCATACATACTCTATACTCGCAGGTCCAGGTGCCGATACCCCATAGGGGCAACCAGCCCCAGGACCCGGGAGGTGGTCCCCTTCCCTCCGGGGGTGGAGACAGGCAGACTGCCCCAGCACCAGCCCAGACTAGTGCAGGGCACTGCCCGAACCCGAGCAACCCCAGCCCAGACCCCGACCCCACGCCCCGACTCCAGTCCCCAACGACCCCCTTCCCCAATCCGGAGAGGGGGCCATGAACAAAAGAGGGGTTTACCTGGTCCAAACGAGCCCGCCAACCAGAGCCGCCACAGGATGAAACAGTCCCAACACCCCCAATGAATTCTGATCTCAGCCCCATTAGTCCCCCACCCTCCATGAACCCCAACATGAATTTGCCCCTTACCACACAGCACGCCACGACGGCAAGTCAAGGGCCCCACACAATGCCACGACTGTGATTGTTTTTCAGCAACCTCAAAAAGATCCTTAGGTTTGTTTTGCCAACGAAGACGAGAGGCATAGCTCCATTCATCAAAGGTTTCATGTTTAAGAAAAATTCAAATGTTTCAGAATTTAAAATTGGAGGTATAGCAGAGATTGAACAGTGGGGAGTCAAACTAATGATAAGTGCATATCTCACCCACCACCGAATCACTTGTTCAGTACACCAGCCCCAGCAATGCCATTTAAGCCGCAAGTTGGATTGAGATGCCATCACCAGACCAACCAACACACACACCAGAAAAAGCTGCAGAGAGAAATAAATAAGTTAGTGGTAAAATATTAAACTCGGACACCTAGTGGTCAGCCATCAAACAAAACTTACTGGGATCAACAGCAAGACAGCCAGAAGGTTTTCAGTTCACTGTCAGGAAAGGCTCTTGGGAGAGGATCCAAGTGTAGACAGACAGGCAGGCAGAGGCAGTGAGGTGAGTTGAAATGTACTATAATTGTAACTATGATGATGTGTCAATGTTAGAGAATGCAACCAAATGAGTTAAAATCAAAGGAACACAGATAAATCTAAACTTAACTGTGAAGTTTGTATACAAGGAGGTTTGCTCAGACTAGAAACAGGGAGCCCGAGGTATGAGCTAAAGAAGCACTTCAGCTTGTGTACACAAATGTAGCTGCCCCATCTAGAGGTGGACAATCCAAGTCCAGAAAGTAAAAACCATGCCTAGTTTTCCTTCATCCTGTTCATTTAACTAGGTGATTAGTCCCTATCTATGTTGTGGAGATGGAAATGTAAACAGCTGGAACTAATCTCTGTACAGGCTTCTTACTTTCTGGACCTGGATTGTCCACCTGTAGATCCAGATGCCAGATACCCGGTTCAGATATTCATTTGCAGTTACAGATGACTATTCAGGGGCAATATTTGTTTATTTCTTGAGAGCCAAAAGTGATACTGTTAAATCCAGATAAATGTTTATCGCTGATACTGCCCCTTATGGAAGAATTAAATGGAAATGGAAAATAATTGACATCCAAAGAGTTCCAGTCATTGCTTAAAAGTAATGCTATAAAACATGAAACATCAGCACCTCACTCACCATATGAAAATAGGAAAGCTAAGAGGAGCTAGAGAAAATTATTTTAAATTGTGTGATGTATGTTGCTAGAAAGTAACCTGCCAAAAGAGTTGTGGACATACGCTGTAATGTCAGCAGCGGTTATTAGAAACAGATGCTATAACAGAAATGTAGGACAAACTCCATACTACATGCTAACAGAAAAAAAGCTTGACCTGTCAAAAATGAGAATATTTGGATCAGTTTGCCAAGCAAACATGATAACTTAAAGTTGGACTCTTGAAGTGAATGAGTAATCTTTGTTGTGTATGATAGCAACAGTCCACTTAGTTTATTTACTTATTAAGTGAAACATGAGACAGTGATTGAAGTATCAGGGACAGACACCAACACTAAAAAAACTAAACTAAACAAACCTATTGTCAGCGTTCCAAATATGTATAGTTTACTTGATATCAATTTATCCAATTTAGTCTGTTGGAGATCACAGGATCAGAAGATTTTGATATAAAAAATACAACATACACTAATAAAGGAAATGCTTAAACTAGACAATATAAACTTTTCTGAGCATCACACTTCATTACAGCTTCAGGAAACACCCTATTCTCACATCTACCCATCAAATTAACAGTGTTCTAAGGACTGGCAACTGTGACAGTCACGGGACCATGCTGGAGAGCCTGATTGAAGTGCTTCCAAGAATTCTCTGGCTTTGCTGTGTAGCTCCTTCAGCAGCAGCAGCCGGACATAATCTCTTTAGCAGGTGTAGCTATATACAAAGCCCCAATGGCCACAGACCAGAGCTGGACAAACTTTACTGTTGACATCTGGATTTTCCTTTTGTTTTTATTTTCCTCTTCCTTCTCTTTTTTATACCATCCATCATCTTAAAATCAGTTGCAATGCATTGTAAAAGTTTTCATACCCCTTGAACGTTTTCACATTTTGCCGCGTGAGCACAAACGGTGATGTACAGGTCCTTCTCAAAAAATTAGCATATTGTGATAAAGTTCATTATTTTCCATAATGTCATGATGAAAATTTAACATTCATATATTTTAGATTCATTGCACACTAACTGAAATATTTCAGGTCTTTTATTGTCTTAATACGGATGATTTTGGCATACAGCTCGTGAAAACCCAAAATTCCTATCTCACAAAATTAGCATATCATTAAAAGGGTCTCTAAACGAGCTATGAACCTAATAATCTGAAACAACAAGTTAACTCTAAATACCTGCAAAAGATTCCTGAGGCCTTTAAAACTCCCAGCCTGGTTCATCACTCAAAACCCCAATCATGGGTAAGACTGCCGACCTGACTGCTGTCCAGAAGGCCACTATTGACACCCTCAAGCAAGAGGGTAAGACACAGAAAGAAATTTCTGAACGAATAGGCTGTTCCCAGAGTGCTGTATCAAGGCACCTCAGTGGGGAGTCTGTGGGAAGGAAAAAGTGTGGCAGAAAACGCTGCACAACGAGAAGAGGTGACCGGACCCTGAGGAAGATTGTGGAGAAGGGCCGATTCCAGACCTTGGGGGACCTGCGGAAGCAGTGGACTGAGTCTGGAGTAGAAACATCCAGAGCCACTGTGTGCAGGAAATGGGCTACAGGTGCCGCATTCCCCAGTCCTGGGCTACAGAGAAGCAGCACTAGACTGTTGCTCAGTGGTCCAAAGTACTTTTTTCGGATGAAAGCAAATTCTGCATGTCTTTCGGAAATCAAGGTGCCAGAGTCTGGAGGAAGACTGGGGAGAAGGAAATGCCAAAATGCCAGAAGTCCAGTGTCAAGTACCCATAGTCAGTGATGGTTTGGGGTGCCGTGTCAGCTGCTGGTGTTGGTCCACTGTGTTTTATCAAGGGCAGGGTCAATGCAGCTAGCTATCAGGAGATTTTGGAGCACTTCATGCTTCCATCTGCTGAAAAGCTTTATGGAGATGAAGATTTCATTTTTCAGCACGACCTGGCACCTGCTCACAGTGCCAAAACCACTGGTAAATGGTTTACTGACCATGGTATCACTGTGCTCAATTGGCCTGCCAACTCTCCTGACCTGAACCCCATAGAGAATCTGTGGGATATTGTGAAGACAACGTTGAGAGACTCAAGACCCAACACTCTGGATGAGCTAAAGGCCGCTATCGAAGCATCCTGGGCCTCCATAAGACCTCAGCAGTGCCACATGCTGATTGCCTCCATGCCACGCCGCATTGAAGCAGTCATTTCTGCAAAAGGATTCCCGACCAAGTATTGAGTGCACAACTGTACATGATTATTTGAAGGTTGACGTTTTTTGTATTAAAAACACTTTTCTTTTATTGGTCGGATGAAATATGCTAATTTTGTGAGATAGGAATTTTGGGTTTTCATGAGCTGTATGCCACAATCATCCGTATTAAGACAATAAAATTTGAGAAGGACCTGTATTTTATTGTGATTTTATGTGACAGACCAACAAATAGTAGCATATTAATGCGAAGTGTAAGGAACCTGTTTTATGATTTCTTTTTTTTGTTTATGTATGACGTACACTTGTATTCAGTATACTTGCAGCTACTTTTTATCACAATTGCAAGTCTTTTGGGGGAATGTCTAGAAACTTATTTTTTTCATTCTTATTTGCAAAATAGCTCAAGCTCAGTCAGACTCGATACAGACTGTGATTCAATGACATTATCATGTCCTGCAAATGATTCTGAATTGATTTTAGGTCTAGAATTTGACTACCATTCTAGCACATAAATATCCTTATATAATAATATCCATTCTGTTGTGGATCTGTTAGGGCTGTTGTTCTGCTGGAAGGGACAACTCCACCCCAGTCTGAAGTCTTTTGCAGGCTCAAACTGGGTTTCTTTCAGGATTGCTCTGTACTCATCTTCCCATCAACTCAGATCAGCTTCCCTGTGCTTGCTGAAGATCGTCCCCAACAGGATGATGCTATCACCAACATTTTTCATAAAACAAGCAAACAAATTGCTTGGCTTACAAACGAAATGCACACACATTTTGTTTGTAAGCCAAAAAGCTAAATTTTGGTCTTATCTGATTTGTGCACCTTCTTCCACATGTTTGCTCTGTCCCTTCATGGCAAACATTACATGGGACTTCTTATGACTGTCTTTTAGCAACCGATTTCTTCTTGACACTGTTAAACATCCAAATTTGAGGCGTTCTCAACTCCAACCAGGGAACTTGATTGTACTGGATTTCCTTTAGGGGATACAAATGTGCGGTTGTCCAGTTTCTATTTGAAAGCAGAATTAAACCATTAAAGTCCATTGCATCTTGTTGATCACATAAAATCCAAATAAAATACATAGACGTTTGTGGTGTAACCTAAATAAAATGGAGATGTTCAAGGGGTTGGAATCCTTTTGCAAAGCACTGTAGACAAATATAGACATTAGTTTTCTTGTTCATGGTCTAGCGCTGCATATTTTACCACACATATCATGCCCTTTTGTGCTGTTTGTCTGTCCACAAACTGAACCCTGATAGGATTTCACTGGTTAATGTACTCACTGGGTATTTATTTTAATGGGAGCTGTCTAGGGCAATTTTTCTCACATCACAGATACTCTGTGTCTTATCATACTGTCGTCTGCTGTGGCTTTGGCAAGGCAAACACTGCATTAACTCCTCCATTACTCTGACTGAAGCCCTGAGGTTTTACTTCTCAAATCTTGTCATTATGCAGTGGATGCTGTCATTGCCAATCCGTCACATCCTCTGGCTTGTCCCAGTTAAAACAGCATTATCATTTCCACTGTGGTCATTGCACATCAAAATTCAGCAAATAATGTACCATTGGAGCACAAAATGTGCACTGATCTCAAATTTCAGGCTTTTTGAATGCTGTCTTTTCAATGTGGTTTAAGCCTTTTTCATTTAACTTCAGTTAAAACCATTGCAACAAGAAATTAAGGCACTATCCAACAAAATATTTTCTCTCCTGCTCAAGGCAGAGATAACATTAAATATAACATAATCTTTGCGTGTGGTATAAAAAGGATTAATTTGTATTTGCACAACCCTGCCCCTTTAACAATCCCAGGAAAAGCTGAAAAGACCATCTCCAGAGTAGGACCAAAGGAGTGCACCGGGAGTGAGCTGACACACACCAAAGCGCCCAGCCCTGGACACCAAGAACCAGCGAGCAGAGATACCAGCCACAATCACACATTCCCACCCTCATGCATACACATAAAATCACTCACTCACTCACTCACTCACTCACTCAACATACTCTATACTCCCAGGTCTGGGGGCAGACAGCCCCAGGACCAGGAGGTGGTCCCCTTCATTCCGGGGTGGAGACAGACTAGTGCCAGCAGCACCCAAACCCGTGCAACTCTAGCCTCCAACGACCCCCATCCCCCATTCGGAGAGGGGGCCACGTACAAAAGAGGGGTATACCTGGTACAAATGAGCCTGCCAACCAGAGCCATCTTTGGATGAAACAGTCCCAACCCCCCAATGAATTCTGATGTCACCTCCATGAGCCCCCTACCCCCTATTAACTCCCAACATAAATCTCCCCACAAGGCCACCCCCAACCAGGACACAGATGTCAAACACATGCCCCCGAACCCAAACACCATGAATCCTCTCCCCACAGGGGCACACCCCCACAGATGAGCTCCACCCCACCCGGGCCATGAAGACACACCCACACAGCGCAAGCTCCACACAGGGCCCCGCTTCAAGCGCCCCAGCTACATCCTGCTTTCCACCACACAGTGCGCTGCGACGGCAAGGCAAGGACCCAACACTACTCCACCCCAGCCTCCACCCACAAGCGCATCAGCTCTGACTTTATCACCTTGTGGCTTTATGATCCCACCTCCGACTGTGAAACCAAGGCACTATCTCTATTTTGACCAGAGAACACTTTGCTCAGTTGATTGGCCAGCAGTCTTCCTTCTGTCCAAAACTGTCCTTAGATGTTTCATGTGTTCTTCCCAGGTTCCACTGTAAATGACAGTGTCATCATGATTTGCACATGCAATCAGTAAGTCTATACAGTACATGGTCCATCAGTCTTTGGAAGGTGGCAGGGGCTCCATCTAGACCAAATGGCAGAACAGTGAACTCAAACAGCTTCCATGATGTGTGAAAAGCTGTTAACTCATTTGACTCTTCACTGAGAACAACCTGCGCTTTTTCCCCAGACACTTTATCTATTAATCCATTCACGGGGTAGGGTATGAATAAATTGTAAGAAATTTTGAGTTAAGATCCCTGAAGGCAATACAAAACCTTATAGCGTCATGAATTTTGAGAACCTGAACTGAAGGCACTACTTACTTTTTAAGGGGCGGATAATTCCCAGGGACAGCATAAGGTCCACCTCCCTCAGTGCTCCCAGAAAACGCTCCAGTACCCTGTAACTCATGCGTCTGACTGGCGCCTCATCTTAGGCTTATACCTATAAAGGAGTTTGAAAGGGAAGAACCCAGTGGAGGTCTGGCAAACTTCTCTATAAGTAAAAAGGAGGTAGGGCAACCACTGATCCCACATAGTTCCAGTTTCGTCCACAAACTTACAGAGCATTTGTTTAAGGGTCTGGTTAGACTGCTCCATTAACCCATCTGTTTGGGGATGGTATGGGGTGGTCCTCCAACTCCTAATCTGCAATACTTTATATACCTGTTTAATAAAACAGAGAAAATAAGTTCGAGCCATCCATGAGAATTTCACGAGGTAAACGAACTCTTGAAAAGAACTGTATCAAGGAGAAGGCCACAACTTTTGCTTTTTTCGTTTTCATTTGGAAGACTTCAGGATATTTATTGCATAATCTGTGGAAAGCAACATACAGTCTAACAATAAACTGTATGGCATTTTCCAGGTGGCTGATAGTGTCCATCTTGAGTTGTTTAAAGGTGTGAATCCTTCTCCTTAACTCAACAAAATGGCTGACAATACTGGTTAATTTTGCTGTATTTGCTGTTTGTTAGCACTTGAGTGGCACAACTGGGGTAGCCAGAGCAGGTAACTTCACCACAGTGCCTTTAAACTTCTCTTGCTTACTTTGACTTAGTGATTTCCTAGATTTCCCATCAGGATCAAAGACACGATCAAAGGAAGGTAAGGTACTCAAAGTTGGTGTCATGAAGTGGTTTGCGGGCGGACCAAAGTGCAGACAAGAGCTGGGCAGCAACATGTTGTAAAAGGTTTTCAGCTTTATTTCAAGAGGTTTTCAAAGAAACCAAACAAGGCACTGCAGATACGAACAAAAGTCCAGATCCAAAAACTTACAAGATAGGTTCTGCAGGAACATGGAAAAACTCAGCACAAATACGTGGGTTGAGAACGGGGTATGACAAATACAAGGAACCAGCAACAAACAGAGACACCAAACCAACTATTACTGGTCCTTCTCAAAATATTAGCATATTGTGATAAAGTTCATTATTTCCCATAATGTCATGATGAAAATTTAACATTCATATATTTTAGATTCATTGCACACTAACTGAAATATTTCAGGTCTTTTATTGTCTTAATACGGATGATTTTGGCATACAGCTCATGAAAACCCAAAATTCCTATCTCACAAAATTAGCATATTTCATCCGACCAATAAAAGAAAAGTGTTTTTAATACAAAAAACGTCAACCTTCAAATAATCATGTACAGTTATGCACTCAATACTTGGTCGGGAATCCTTTTGCGGAAATGACTGCTTCAATGCGGCGTGGCATGGAGGCAATCAGCCTGTGGCACTGCTGAGGTCTTATGGAGGCCCAGGATGCTTCGATAGCAGCCTTTAGCTCATCCAGAGTGTTGGGTCTTGAGTCTCAACGTTCTCTTCACAATATCCCACAGATTCTCTATGGGGTTCAGGTCAGGAGAGTTGGCAGGCCAATTGAGCACAGTGATACCATGGTCAGTAAACCATTTACCAGTGGTTTTGGCACTGTGAGCAGGTGCCAGGTCATGCTGAAAAATGAAATCTTCATCTCCATAAAGCTTTTCAGCAGATGGAAGCATGAAGTGCTCCAAAATCTCCTGATAGCTAGCTGCATTGACCCTGCCCTTGATAAAACACAGTGGACCAACACCAGCAGCTGACACGGCACCCCAGACCATCACTGACTGTGGGTACTTGACACTGGACCTCTGGCATTTTGGCATTTCCTTCTCCCTAGTCTTCCACCAGACTCTGGCACCTTGATTTCCGAATGACATGCAGAATTTGGTTTCATCCGAAAAAAGTACTTTGGACCACTGAGCAACAGTCCAGTGCTGCTTCTCTGTAGCCCAGGTCAGGCGCTTCTGCCGCTGTTTCTGGTTCAAAAGTGGCTTGACCTGGGGAATGCGGCACCTGTAGCCCATTTCCTGCACACGCCTGTGCACGGTGGCTCTGGATGTTTCTACTCCAGACTCAGTCCACTGCTTCCGCAGGTCCCCCAAGGTCTGGAATCAGACCTTCTCCACAATCTTCCTCAGGGTCCGGTCACCTCTTCTCGTTGTGCAGCGTTTTCTGCCACACTTTTTCCTTCCCACAGACTTCCCACTGAGGTGCCTTGATACAGCACTCTGGGAACAGCCTATTCGTTCAGAAATTTCTTTCTGTGTCTTACACTCTTGCTTGAGGGTGTCAATAGTGGCCTTCTGGACAGCAGTCAGGTCGGCAGTCTTACCCATGATTGGGGTTTTGAGTGATGAACCAGGCTGGGAGTTTTAAAGGCCTCAGGAATCTTTTGCAGGTGTTTAGAGTTAACTCGTTGATTCAGATGATTAGGTTCATAGCTCGTTTAGAGACCCTTTTAATGATATGCTAATTTTGTGAGATAGGAATTTTGGGTTTTCATGAGCTGTATGCCAAAATCATCCGTATTAAGACAATAAAAGACCTGAAATATTTCAGTTAGTGTGCAATGAATCTAAAATATATGAATGTTAAATTTTCATCATGACATTATGGAAAATAATTAACTTTATCACAATATGCTAATATTTTGAGAAGGACCTGTAGTACCTGAGCAGAGTGGACCCAGAGGCCTTTCCTTTTGGGACTGATCAATATGCAGTTATGTCTGAACTCCTTTCAATAAATAACATTTTGACAGGTGTCTAAATGAGCCAGCCAGACTTTGATTAAACTGTGCTCAGTGTATTTTGTGTCAGCTGCTAAGCTACTATCAGAAAAAATATATATAATAATTTTGAACCCCAACATAAGTCGAAACACAGATGTACGAAGCGCATCTCCTACATGTGATGACTTGTCTCTGGGCAATTCAGGCTGGAGCAAGCGAGAGAGACCAAGATATTCAGAAGCTAACAGGAAGGCGCCATCTTTCTCTATTTTAGTTTTCAGTCTCGGAATTCTGAATTGGATAAAGATTATGTCAGCAGATCAGAAATTTGATCTACGCAATTCTACTTACTGCACCTATACTAGCTTAGACGTAGGAAGAAATAATGTTGCTGAACAAATTAGCATACTGGATTTTTAGAGTAGCCATTTTACAGACAGCTAAACTGCAATCTTAAACTTTTGGCTCTTAAGTAAATACAGTGAGGAAAATAAGTATTTTGAACACCCTGCAACTTTGCAATTTCTCCCTCTTAGAAATCATGGGGGGGATCTAAAATTTTCAGTAAGGCTACTTTTAATTGGGTGAGATTTTTGGCTACTCTACACACCTCTGATAACATAACAGAGGATGGATGTTTATGCTAGATTTCACCAGGGCCTGAAATACACTCACCGGCCACTTTATTAGGTACACCTTGCTAGTACCGGGTTGGACCCCCTTTTGTCTTCAGAACTGCCTTAATCCTTCGTGGCATAGATTCAACAAGGTACTGGAAACATTCCTCAGAGAGTTTGGTCCATATTGACATGATAGCATCACACAGATGCTGCAGATTTGTCGGCTGCACATTCATGATGCGACTCTCCTGTTCCACCACATCCCAAAGGTGCTCTATTGAATTGAGATCTGGTGACTGTGGAGGTCATTTGAGTACAGTGAACTCATTGTCATGTTCAATAAACCAGTCTGAGATGATTCGTACTTTATGACATGGCGCGTTATCCTGCTGGAAGTAACCATCAGAAGATGGGTACACTGTGGTCATAAAGGGATGGACATGGTCAGCAACAATACTCAGGTAGTCTGTGGCGTTGACACGATGCTCAGTTGGTACTAAGAGGCCCAAAGTGTACCAAGAAAATATCCCCCACACCATTACACCACCACTACCAGCCTGAACGTTGATACAAGGCAGGATGGATCCATGTTTTTATGTTGTTGACGCCAAATTCTGACCCAACCATCCGGATTTCACAGCAGAAATCAAGACTCATCAGACCAGGCGACGTTTTTCCAATTTTCTATTGTCCAATTTTGGTGAGCCGGAGCAAATTGTAGCCTCAGTTTCTTGTTCTTAGCTGACCACCCAGTGTGGTCTTCTGCTGCTGTAGCCCATCCGTCTCAAGGTTCGACATGCTCTTCTGCATGCCTTGGTTGTAATGAGTGGTTATTTGCCTTTCTATCACCTCGAACCAGTCTGGCCATTCTCCTCTGACATCAACAAGGCATTTGCACCCACAGAACTGGCTATTTTCTCTTTTTTGGACCATTCTCTGTAAACCCTAGAGATGGTGGTGCGTGAAAATCCCAGTATATCAGCGGTTTCTGAAATATTCAGACCAGCCCGTCTGCACCAACAACCATGCCACGTTCAAAGTCATTTAAATCACCTTTCTTCCCCATTCTGATGCTCGGTTTGAACTGCAGCAGATCGTCTTGACCATGTCTACATGCCTAAATGCATTGAGTTGCTGCCATGTGATTGGCTGATTAGAAATCTGCATTAACAAGCAGTTGGACAGGTGTACCTAATAAAGTGGCCAGTGAGTGTTATTGCAAGTCAAAAAAACCCAAAAAACATTTTTGGCTAATCTAAAACATAACATAGTGGTGCAAAAGTGGCTTGACCTGGGGAATGCGGCACCTGTAGCCCATTTCCTGCACACGCCTGTGCACGGTGGCTCTTGATGTTTCTACTCCAGACTCAGTCCACTGCTTCCGCAGGTCCCCCAAGGTCTGGAATCGGCCCTTCTCCACAATCTTCCTCAGGGTCCGGTCACCTCTTCTTGTTGTGCAGCGTTTTCTGCCACACTTTTTCCTTCCCACAGACTTCCCACTGAGGTGCCTTGATACAGCACTCTGGGAACAGCCTATTCGTTCAGAAATTTCTTTCTGTGTCATACACTCTTGCTTGAGGGTGTCAATAGTGGCCTTCTGGACAGCAGTCAGGTCGGCAGTCTTACCCATGATTGGGGTTTTGAGTGATGAACCAGGCTGGGAGTTTTAAAGGCCTCAGGAATCTTTTGCAGGTGTTTAGAGTTAACTCGTTGATTCAGATGATTAGGTTCATAGCTCGTTTAGAGACCCTTTTAATGATATGCTAATTTTGTGAGATAGGAATTTTGGGTTTTCATGAGCTGTATGCCAAAATCATCCGTATTAAGACAATAAAAGACCTGAAATATTTCAGTTAGTGTGCCATGAATCTAAAATATATGAATGTTAAATTTTCATCATGACATTATGGAAAATAATTAACTTTATCACAATATGCTAATATTTTGAGAAGGACCTGTATACTGGGGAAAGACAAAGGCAGGTAATCAAGGGAACTGAGAACAGGTGCGACAAGGAGGCAGGGGAGCAGAAGTAACAGGTGAAACAAATAAACAATAAAGAGAAACCAAGACCTAAGCAGAACAATAGACTAAGATAAAATAACCAAAACATAAGAAATCTAGAATAAGAGGTAAAGGAAACAGAGGAACTGGAAGGAACAGAAGAATAACAAGAACCTAAGGCCCAAGCAAAAGGAAACCCTGACTACAAGTAAACAAACAAACACTGATGGAAACAAACTGAGAATGAAGCAGAGGACTAGAATAAAAGTAAACAATAACTCAAGCTGACCTAACAGGAATCAGAACTGGAATGCTAGAAACTAAACATAAAGAACTAAGCTAGACAGAACAGAATAAGAACACAGAAAGGGAATAAAGATGAGGAGGAACAGAAAACAGACTAGAAAAACAAGAAGTGTGCAAGGTGAAAAAGAATATCAAACCATAAATAAACACAGAGATATTAAAAGAGGAGCTAACGAATCCAGGAGAACAAAAAATCCTAATACAGAGATTAATCAATAATAGAACCAGGATGCTGTCACTCCGTGACAGTTGGAAGATGCTGGTTTTAACAAGTCATAAAGCACTGCCAGGTCTTTACCCAAAACTACTGGAAATAGCAAGTTATCTGCTACATTCAATAGATATGGTTGCTCTTGTACTTCAATACAAATATCAGTAGTAAGATAAGGCTTCTCATCACTATGCACACAACAGTACATATATTTCTTGGTCCAAATTGGCCTGATTACTGCCAGTAACTTTCAAGGCTTTGCTTCTTCTCCCACTGGTTTTCACTGTGGTCATACCCGTTAAAAATCCCTTTCCCTGTTTAACATCTGAGTTTTTACATGAGACAAAGCACATCTGAATCAGTTTTAATGGGTTTTGTGGACACATAGGTTTAGTGTGACCTTCTTGCCCACAAAGGTAACAAACTGAGATTATTTTTATTAGTTTTATAATGAGCATTAGCAGACAGTTAATTTCTTGTTGAAGTTTGAAGTTTTACTCACACTGTTGCTGAATCCTGGTCATCCTTAGATGGTGCTGGCCTGGGGTGTCCTTCTCTTTCATGGTAGCATTGGTCCATGGCTGGCCCTTCCTTCTAGCAGCCACTAACACATCAGTAAATGTGGAGGCTTCTGAAGCTCGGGGACAACATTCCTATATACTGTTCCACCATTAATATCTTACCAATTTCTTGCCCTGTTTTGCCCCTGGGTGGAATCAATTTCTTATACAGCTCCTTCAACCTAACATAAAGCTCTTTGGGGCTCTCATCAGGTTGAACATACAGGGAACGGAACCTTTGTCTGTAAGTCTCTGGGTTAATGTCACTGTGGTCATTTTACACAAAAGTGGGTTTTATTTCCCCAAAGTAACAAAACTTGCCTCAGGGCCCTTAAAAGCGGTCTAGTGAAGAAACTAAACCTAAGCCATAACATAACACAAACTCAAACTAACCATTTCAAGAAATGAACTGACCTACCACACAACAAACAAAGGGGACTTAAATACTGGCGGATCAGACCAGACTGATCCAGACCAGACAGGGGTTTAGTTGTTAATGACTAACAACTAAACGTAAAGTTAACCAAATAAGAAAATCACAAAGCAAGTGAACTAATGCAAGAATGAGTGACTACATGGTCCTCTTCGTGGTAGAGCTCTGCATGGTGTCACCAAATCAGCAATTCTTGGATGAGAGTGTGCCATCATTGTTGTCCTCAATAATTTTAGCTCTCAGTCCAACAAATCCTCCTCACAGCACCGGCAAAACAGGAGAACACTACAAACATTAAAAGGTGTTTGACAAAATAAAATACTCAAATGTTAACTAAATGTGCACACTCCAATTAGAACTAATGTATTTCAATACTGCCAAGCAAAAAAATTCACAAACAAACCTATTCACAAACATGGAGACATTTCTTTAATAAATTCTTTGGATTAGACCAAAGTGCAGATGTTCGGCCATAATCCATGTTTGCCAGAAGCCAAATGCAACAAATCAACATAAACAACTTGTAAAATGGTAAACCATGGTGGTGGAGGTGTCATGGTTCTGTCACGGTTTACTTGGAATTGGACCCAGAATGCAGACGAGCAGGCAGCGGGATGGTAGGTGAAAAATATTTAATAACGAAAACTCACTCACTACAGGAGGCAGGAACAAAACAAACGGACAGGCAAGACAGGCATGGCATGATCAAAAAATAAGACTTGAGCATCAAACTTGACATGAGCATGAGAGTGAAAGATGTTTCCGCGATGACTAACTGAACAGGTGTGTATAAATGGAGCATGGTAAAGGTGGAGCAAGGAGACAAATTAACTTGGACAGGTGAACCGAATAAACTTAATTGACAGAGAACACAACGTGACAGGAGCAAAACAGAGACTCTTGAACACAAACTAGAAAAACATGAAGCAAAAGCATAACCAGATCCGAAAACCAAACTTGACAAAACATGAACAAGACGACAAAACAAAAGCATAACCAGGAAAATAAACAGAATTCAAAACTTGAACAGTGAAAAACATAAGGAAAAACCCCGAAACCAAATACCAAACAACCCTACATCATGACAGGAGGTGACAATTTGGGCTGAATTAGCAACCACAGGACATGGGCACCTTCAATTTTTGAGTTCACCTTCAATGCTTCTTCATCACACAATCTTAATATAAATTAATCCGAAAACTTTTGCTTTGAATTATACGTGTTAAAATGGTTTCAATCCGCCATTTAAAAATTTTTTACTCAAAGTTTGTGCAATTTTGGTGTATTTATTAGATATATAAGATAGTCATCAAAGACAAAAACCTAAGTTTTTGTAAAGTGTCAAAATCATATTTACTCAAAGAATTCGTTAACAAATTTTACCCACTAACAACTGTGTTCTCGACCAGGATGAAATGTACTCTAAGTTAGGATTGTTTTTCTGCATTTGGAAACCAAAGTAGCCAAATATTTTGCTGCTCAATTTCATTGGTACTGATTGTGTGTTTCAACGTAATTATTCAAGATTTGTATTCATAAAAGTAATTCTAATTTATTTAAACAGGTGATCGGTGATCGGTGCAGATGTGGTCTGGGTAAAGTGTTGCAATCTCCGTATTCACCTTTATCGATAGCTGTCTGATGACTACTCTGTGCCTGATGGTCAACCATACTGGTTAGAAATCAAGCCAAAAATCACTTTCTCAAGATCTTCTTGTACTCGTACTCGTCGTCTTCCGCTTATCCGGGACCGGGTCGCGGGGGCAGCAGACTCAGCAGAGACGCCCAGACGTCCCTCTCTCCAGACACCTCCTCCAGTTCCTCCAGGGGGAGCCCAAGGCGTCGCCAAGATCTTATTTGAGCATTCTAATGTTGCCTTATTTTCCACGTTTTCAAGAGCAATCATCTAAGGAAAGACTCACATGATCATGCCTCAGCTTCCTTGAAGAGCTGTTCCTTCTGAAGCCTCAAACCCAACACTCTACCTTCCTAAGGTATATTGAGATCCTCTGAAGAACCTCCTGGATTACTCCTTTGTTTCCACGGTCATATCCTGCAGCTTATTCACTTCTGAGTCCTCTGAGTCCTTCCTGCCTTCTCTCCCACCCACCTGCAACTCTATACTACTCTCTTGTGGTAGTGGTTTAATTTTTTTTTTTCATTTTACTGTGTACTAATGCAATGTATTGCTTGCTTTTGTTTTATTTTTTCCTTTATGGATTTGTTAGGGAGTGATTTTGCTTAGGTTAAATTGTACAGTGTACATGTCAATGCAGTGTACATCCCAATGTACATAAATTTGGAATAACTTAAAATTAAGGTTTCAATTTTTGCCATTTTGCTGCCATTTTAAAAGGAGTAGTTTCTTTTATTCACATTAAACTTGTCAAAGCAAGTTTTGAAAATCACCAGCTGTACACAACGTTGGTGAAAGTGCTTTACAGAAAAACAAAGGAACACAAAATACATAGAAAATATGAAAAATACAATACAAACCTAGAACATCACATGGAAATATGATACAAAATTACATAAAAAAACAAGTGTTACTTTGCATTGCATAGATTACAGTATATGCTGAAGATGTAAATATATAAAATATGTCTGTTCTAAATTGACTTGTGTTTAGACAGAAATATTTATTAATGTTTATCAATGTCACACTGAATGCATTGGAAATACTAGCTTACTGTGCTATGCAAATGTGTTTAAACATCCTCAACCATTCTTACATTTTTGTCATACATAACCACAAACTTTAATGTACTTTCTTGGAATTTTATGTGACAGACCAACATAAGGTGGTGCATAATTGTAATTCCCTGAGGAAGGGAAAAGATCCAGGACTGCCTGGAAGGTTGGTCAGAGTTTAAGGTAAGACAAATTAAGCTAAATACAAAACAATCCTGGTAGAAAGACTATGAGAGGCTGCAGAAAACCTTGAGACTGGAGCAGAGGTTCACCTTGCAGCAGAACAACGACCCTAAACATAGATCCAGAGTCACAGTGAAATAGCTTAGATCAAAGCATATCCATGTGTCCGAATGACCCAGTGAGAGTCCAGACCTGAATCCAATGCAGAATCTGTGGCAGAAAATGAAATTTAATGTTTACAGATGCTCTCCGATCAAAATAGTTATTTTGCAAACAATAGGCAAGCATTTCTGAATTTCATTCCGTCTAGACAAGCAAAGCTGTAAAGGACATGCCCCCAACAGACTTGCAGCTGTACTTGCTGCAAAAGTCAATTCTGTAGGGGGGCAGAATACCTTACAGATTTTTATTTGTGAAAAATATTTAAACCTACTTAGCATTTTCCTTTTAGCTCACAGTTATGAACTGCTTTGTGTGGATTTATCATACACATCACAATAAAATAGGTTTTAATGTGACAAAATGCTTAAAAGCTTGTGTGTTATGAGTGTTTTTGCCAGGGTCTATATTTTCAGTAAAATCAGACAATAGTATTCATTAGCCAGCCTAACTAGATGCAACTGAGTTCTAATGGGTTTTGTTAAATGTACATACATTAAAATCTGAGCTCTAATGCATGTCTACTGCTGGCTCTGTTTCCGTACACGCATGTGGGTGTGATTGGAGAGCTCAGCTTGTGGTTTCTAACATCATCACTATGTCTTCCAAAGTACTGTTCAACTTAGTTGTCACCTCTCTGAATATGCATGCTTCATTTTCAAGATATTTCAGTTTTCCTCTTCCCATGGTTGAGCACTGACCACAACCTATCCTGCTCCTTCTACCCACCAACACAGCCTCCATCATGCAAGAAGAAAATGGTCCCCAATCACTTTCACTCTGACTTGAGCTGAACCAGACGCTGCTTTCTGAGTGTTGTATAACGTGATGATGAAGCCTGGGTGATGTGTTCCTGTTATCTAATGTGACTGTGGACTCCTGCAATGGTTTTGCAACCACAAAATGAGAGACAACCACCATACATACCTGAGGAAATGTGATGAAAGTCGGTTAGTGCTCACCACTAACAATACTCTTTATAAGTAGCATTTTCATTCCGTTATCAGGGTAGGTTTTACCATACTTACTCAAACAGGCTTTGTTCACTAAGCGTATTTTCAAATTTAACAAAATAACATGCCAGAATTTGCACCTATTTTCTATGAGGATTTACCTGAGTTATAACATTTTTGTCACGGAGTGACATTTTTGGACTTTGTTTTTGGATTTGTGTTTGTTTATCTTTTTGCTTAGATGTTTCTGTTTTGGTTTTTGTATCATGTTTTCTTTTCTCCCTCTTCCGCCTCCTAGTGTTTACTTCTTAAGTTCTTTTATGGTTGTTTTCTTATTACTTTGTATGGTTTATTATTATTGTAATTATTATAGTTCTTGGTCTTCCCTGGATTCTCTAGTTTTATTTCTCTTTAGTATCTTTATATTTAATTGTGTTTTATTATTTGTTCCTTTGCACTCTTCTTGTTTACTAGTTTATTTTCTGTTTCCTTTCCAGTTGATTCAGTCAGTGTGGTTAGGTTTGTTTTCTTTTGTATTCAGGTTTTCTTTATGGGTTCTTTGTTTGTTCTCAGGTTGTTATTGTTGTTCCTATGTTCCCTCTAGTTTCTCTGTTTACTTTCATCATGATTATTCTAGCTTTCTTATTCCCCATTTGATTATTTATCTTTGTATATCGGTTTGCTTGGTCTGTGTTTCTGTTTATTGTTTATTAGTTACTTTGCCCATCCTCAGTCTTTGTATTTGTTTCACTTATTCCTTCTGCCTCCCTGCCTCCTTGTCACACCTTTTCCCTGTTTTCTCTGATTACCTGCCCTTTGTTATTCCTCAGTATATTAGTTGGTTTTGTGTCATTGTTTGTTGCTGGTTCCTTGTGTTTGTCATACCCTGTTCTCAACCCACGTATTCGTGCTGAGTTTTTTCCATGTGCCTGCAGAACCTCTTGTAAGTTTTTGGATCAGGACTTTGTTTGTATCTGCAGTGTCTTGTTTGGTTTCTCTTGAAAACCTCTGGAAATAAAGCTAAAACCTTTTACAACATGTTGCTGCCCAGCTCATGTCTGCACTTTGGTCCACCCGCAAACCACATTATGACAATTTTTAGAGTTTATATTCATGCTTCATCAATCTGTTCTCAATTTAGTAAAACTACTTTAAAAATATAACTACTATGTAACCACTGAATGCAGCATAAAACACCTCAGATGTTTGAATTATGACAAAACATTAAAAAATATTTTTATTATGGGATAGTACACTTCCAGGCACCCTGACTTTATTATGTTAATGTTTCTGAGAGCCTTTCTGAAGGTCTTTCTTAGTTTTTGACTCTTGCCTCCTTTTTCACTAATTTTCTGTTCGGTGCCTGGCTGTGGCAGCTTTTGTTTTTTCATTTGTGCTGAAGAAATGAGAAAAGTGGACAATGGATGGAAAAAAGGTGAAGAATGATGCAAAAAAAAAATGCTTGTTTTTAAGAAATAGGAGAGGAAAACTACAAAAGACAATAACAAAGGACATGAGGTGCATCGTCATTCAGCTGATCATTATCTCTATACTGCCTTAGAAAATAATTTAAATGCCTTCAACATTTGAGATTTTTCATCACGTTACAACCACAATCTCTAACATATTTGTTTGGGAATTTATGTGGCAGCTCTGGAGGAGATCGACAGCTCAGGTGTGTGTCTGTCGACATGACAACAGCAACATTGAAGACTCATTAGTTGTAAGTGGAAAATCATCATAATTAACAGAAATAAAGGCTTTTTAACATCATTCTGTGTTTCATTAATCCATAAAATAAGTTTCACTAAGTGAATTCAGTTACTGAAATAAATAAACTTTTCATTAATATTGTACTTTTGAACATGACTGTAGAGCAATCCTGGACAAAAACCTGTTACAGGCGATCAACTTTATATGGAGGTGGAGGTTCTCCTAGTAAGACAATGACCCTTAAAATACAACCAGAGCAAGCATGTTACAGTGGCCATCCAGTCAATGTACAGACCTAAATCCAATTAAGAGTATGTGCCAGGACTTAAAAAACGTCATTCACAGAGAGACTCCGTCCAGTCTGTTTAACCTTGAGCTGTTTTGGAAAGACTA
This sequence comes from Girardinichthys multiradiatus, assembly GCF_021462225.1. Taxonomy (NCBI): domain Eukaryota; kingdom Metazoa; phylum Chordata; class Actinopteri; order Cyprinodontiformes; family Goodeidae; genus Girardinichthys; species Girardinichthys multiradiatus. The sequence continues at coordinate 20,338,747 of NC_061803.1, read as the reverse complement.
ATGGACCGACATTTTGGTCTCTACATGTGCAGAACTGGCTGAGACATACTCCAATAGACTTGCAGCTGTAATTGCTGTGAAAGGTAGTTCTTCAAAGTATTGACTAAGGGGCGTTGAATAAAAATGCATGCTTTTTAAAATATTTGCTGTTTTACCACACTTTTTATTAATTGACACTTTTTTTATTTAATTTCTCACATTTCTGATAGTTACATTCTTCTCTTTTATTGTACAACCTAGATTATTTTTCAAGTATTTTCAATTTTTTCTGGAAGTCTTTACTTCCACCTTAGACTTCATAGACTACATACAGAGCTGTTTCTCAGTATAAGATATTAGATCAAGCTTTTTGATGAGTGGGCCAAAAACAGACTTGTCAGGTTTGTTATATTCAATATAATTGTGTAAATGTTTTCTTTAGAAGTCTCAGAAAACACTTTAAGATTCATCACGTCCAGTTTTTATCCAACACTGCCATCTAGTTGCAGCAGTAGGACTGGAAGAACAGGTCTTTATCCTCTCTCAACACAATATGATATTTGTATATTTTGGACCATAGCTGACCTGATATTTAATGCCCAGTGATGACATGGAGTTTTGCAACAGCACACTCTAGGTTAACCCGGCAACCCTGACTTTGTTCAATGTGTGTTGGAGATCACATGCAGACTGATTTACGAGCCTCAGTCCTATCAGGATGTCAGATCAGGATCATTTTCAGGTGAAGGCCTTAAAAAATAGAAAAATATATTGTTTTTAGCTTGAATGGAAAAAGATGCCTAGATTTTAGTCACAATATCAGCCGGACAAAGAAAATGTATTCTTTTTAAAACGTAGGATAAGAAAATCAAATGATGTGTGATGTGGTGAATAAGGACCATAAGGACCTGGAAACTGGTGACCATAAGTTGCTGTTTGCTGCAGTTTGCTAACAGTTCATCCATCCATTGTTTATACCTGCTTATTCTTGCAGGGTCATGGAGGGGCTGATATCAGCAGTGATTGGGCAAGAGGAGGAGTGCAACCTGGACCAGTTGCCAGTCCATCAAAGGGCTTTAACAGTCCACTTTGGAGGTATTTTACACACCTGTTGATTCTCCTTACTGTACGTGGTAGCAGTATAAACTTGGGTCCTCTCCCCACCTTGTTTATCACAGTTCCAGTTGTTTTAAAACTTTTAATCAATGCTCTGACTTGCAAACTTAAAATCAGAGGAAGCTGATTTTAGTTGCTTTTTTGTGACTTATGACAATCAACACACCTCTGTTTAACCTAAATGGCAGGTTTTTTCTGTATGAATTCTGTATGAGTATTTTGTGTGAATAGTATTTTTTAAAGCAATTAAAGGTTTCCAGATATGCTGATCAACCTAAAAAAAACGATTCAGTATAATCTAAATATATATAAAGTGAAAAGTTAGAAAAAGTAATAAAATTAAAAGTTAGATTTTTTTCTCATTTATCAGTATGAGATTATTCCTTTGCAGTAAGAAATGACTATGGCTCACCAATAAGCATAATGTGCACTGTGTAGAGTATACGTGACCCATTGCACTACACTTGGCATGACACTCATATTTTTTTTTCCATGTCTCAAGATATTCAACACAGTAAATCAATAAAATACATTTACTACAATACTTTAGGGGTCATAATTCAGAATATAAAGATGGAAAAGCATAGGAACTGGGTCAAACTGGCCTCCACATGTTTAGTAAATTAAATTTAACAAGCATTGTTGAGAAAAGCACAGAATGAGATACAGTTATATTGAATCAATTTGTAACAATAAATGTAAATTCAAAAAAGTTGACTTGTTGGTACAAAAAAGTTTTTTTTTTTTTTTTTTCCTTTTAATGAAACATAACAAATGTTGTATAAGTTTGTGGGACTCTGGAGATCCAACTCATGTCCAATGCTTTACGTTTCTCTTGCCAGGTGCTTTTATAGGCCCCAGCGAAGACAGATCTGACAGAGGAGATCGAAGACAGGAAAGCATCAGGGAGCAAAAAAATGAAAAGAAATGATAGACGGCTGTCAGATGGGCCAAAGAGGATAGGAGGTCTTCTGCAGGCCAATGCTGAGTCTTCCTAAAGCTGGGCCAGAGCAAAGGCTTTGGTGTGACCTTTCTTTTCCCTGCAGAGAGCTGGGGAGATGGCTGTAAATCAAACGAAGAAAGAATGAGTAGTCAAACCCAGAACTTATCCTGCAGGTCATGTGCACTGGAAGAGCTATGTCAATTCAAATTATGAATCCAAACTATACTGTGTTGGAATCTCTGCCAGACTCCTGTTGACATCAGTGCCAACAAAAACATTTTTTTTACTAACCCCAAGTTTGGAGACCTTAAAACATTTTTCCAGGAACACATTTAGAGCAAATCAAAGAGCAAAGAGATTAGTAAAAAAAACATTAGTGGCTCTTTCTGGCAGAATGGATCAAGCACCAATGTGGATCTTCAACAGCCATCCATAATCTGGATGCTGAAAAATCTTCCTGACATCAGTTGAAACCAGTAGGGTCTGCTGTGCTTCATAGTTAGAGAAGCATTTCAGGACAAACAGATGTCTTTGAAGTTAGCAAAACAAATCAACTACTACAACAATATTTTTAAGTATTGCAAAATCTAAACACTGCACAACATTTTAAAAATAAAACATATTACAGTTTAGAACAAGGAAATATTAAAATCTTTAAAGTTGGAAAAAAATTGAAATTCATTGGGGGTTTGATACTGCTACGTCCTAGGGCAGCTCTGGTTGGCTGGCTTGTTTGGACGAGGTGGATTCCTTTTTTTAGATCCATCTCTGGATGGAGTCGGGGGTCATTAGGGGCCAGAGTTGGGGCGGGGCTTTGGAGTCTGGGCCCTAGTCTGGACTGCTGGCTTAGGTAGTCTAGCTGTCTCCACCCCAGAATGAAGGGGACCACCTCCAGGGTCTGGGGACTGGTTGCACATCTGGGGTATCAGTACCTGAACCTGGGAGAATGGAGTGTGTATGGGGAGTGCCAGTGAATGTGTAGTGTCTATTTTTGTGTGTCTTTACATTGGGGTGTGAGTGTTTGTATTTGTATGGATAAGGGTGGGAACCTGTGATTGTGGCCACGTATTCCTGTTTTTCTAAATACAATTTGTATTAATACTGTGTACTCTTCAGTAACATTGTTGTTCTTATATATGCGTTTATTGTTTGTCCCTGTGGTTTTTCTTTTTTTTCTCTTTTTCTCTCTCATTCTGCAGGTGTAGAAGGAGACTTCAAGGGTGTTTTCTTTATCCTTCTTTCTCTCCTCGATTTGTATCTCCTTCTCTCTCCTTTGCTGTCTTTTAACTTTTTGCCCCACCTCTCTCCTTTTCTTTTTGCTTTTTTCCATTTCACTTTCCTTGTCCATTGCATTTGAAATAACCCTAAAGCATTTTATAATTAAGTTTTATATATATAAATATCAAGTGAAGCATTATAGCCAAAGCCGTACTGCTCCACTTGTGAAAGTAAATCTGATGTGCTTATTGGCAGACAACAACTGTGAGTGCTACTCTGCTGGACAGGACACATAAAAAAAAAAAAAAAAAATCCCTCCATAGGGCACAAGTCTGTCAGGTCTCCAGCCTACTGTCTCCAGGCCTCCTCCTCGCTTGATAAATCACGAATGAGGAATCTGCACTTTATGTGTTCACATGTTGGACACTTTGCTATCATTTAATTTAGCCTTGGGTGGACATTATGTGACACACTGATGCCCGAGTTCCAAACATAACATCATCACTCTTCGACAACTTTTTTCCTTAGTTCTTTGCTGCTCATTTGTTTCTTTTATATGTTTTTACAAATTTTTTATTTCAGACATGATAATCATGCACTACAAATGACCTAAAAGCCCAACCACAGAAAAAATAGTAGAAATAATGATGAACCCCTTTCATTTTTTTAAAACACTAAGGGGTGTAAAATTCAATTAAATTTAGATTACAAAGGATAATGTTACCTAAAATCTATTGATAAATGAAAAACAATTAGTACACCAAAGTTAGGAAAATCAGAAACAAATAAACATGTAACTATGTTAGAAATAGGTTTTAATTGCACATGTCCCTCAGAGCCTAGCAAATGTTTTCAAAGCCTTAAACATTTTCACATTTTGTGCTTTACAAATACAAATCCAACAAGGCTGGTGTCCATTTGTATTTATCACCCTTTACTCTGAAACCCTTAAATAAAATCAAGTGCAAACAATTTTCAATTCAGTTTTATTTATATAGCGCCAATTCACAACATGTCGTCTCAAGGCATGAAGGGTTTGGAATAGTGCGGACTTGTTGGGGAGGTTAGAATAAACTCGATGCTGAAGGCAAAGTCAGGTTCAGGTGACCTGCAAGGCAACAAATCCAAAATTACAAAAGAGCAAAGCAGGGTTAAGGCAAAGGCAAAGTAATGTGGCTTGAGCTGTACAACAAAGGGCAACACTCTGGCAGTGAGTTGCTGGCAGCCTCCTCCTTAAATACTCCTCAGCAGGAGATAGAGAACACCTGTCACCTCTCCTCTGGTTCAAAACGCCATCTAGAGGCTAAAAACAGAAATAGCACCAAAACAGACAGACATGGCACAGATCCTGACAGTAGCGACAGTGGAGAGGATAAACTCCCTTTTAACCGGAAGAAACCTCCAGCAGAACCAGGCTTAGTGTGAGCGGCCATCTGCCACGACCAACTGGGGATTTGAGAGAACAGAGCAGAGACACAAAGAGAACAAAGAAGCACTGATCCAGGAGTACTTTCTATGAGAAGGAGAAGTAAATGTTAATGGATGTACAGGTCCGTCTCAAAATATTAGCATATTGTGATAAAGTTAATTATTTTCCATAATGTCATGATGAAAATTTAACATTCATATATTTTAGATTCATTGCCCACTAACTGAAATATTTCAGGTCTTTAATTGTCTTAATACGGATGATTTTGGCATACAGCTCATGAAAACCCAAAATTCCTATCTCACAAAATTAGCATATCATTAAAAGGGTCTCTAAACGAGCTATGAACCTAATCATCTGAATCAACAAGTTAACTCTAAACACCTGCAAAAGATTCCTGAGGCCTTTAAAACTCCCAGCCTGGTTCATCACTCAAAACCCCAATCATGGGTAAGACTGCCGACCTGACTGCTGTCCAGAAGGCCACTATTGACACCCTCAAGCAAGAGGGTAAGACACAGAAAGAAATTTCTGAACGAATAGGCTGTTCCCAGAGTGCTGTATCAAGGCACCTCAGTGGGAAGTCTGTGGGAAGGAAAAAGTGTGGCAGAAAACGCTGCACAACAAGAAGAGGTGACCGGACCCTGAGGAAGATTGTGGAGAAGGGCCGATTCCAGACCTTGGGGGACCTGCGGAAGCAGTGGACTGAGTCTGGAGTAGAAACATCAAGAGCCACCGTGCACAGGCGTGTGCAGGAAATGGGCTACAGGTGCCGCATTCCCCAGGTCAAGCCACTTTTGAACAAGAAACAGCGGCAGAAGCGCCTGACATGGGCTACAGAGAAGCAGCACTGGACTGTTGCTCAGTGGTCCAAAGTACTTTTTTTGGATGAAAGCAAATTCTGCATGTCATTCAGAAATCAAGGTGCCAGAGTCTGGAGGAAGACTGGGGAGAAGGAAATGCCAAAATGCCAGAAGTCCAGTGTCAAGTACCCACAGTCAGTGATGGTCTGGGGTGCCGTGTCAGCTGCTGGTGTTGGTCCACTGTGTTTTATCAAGGGCAGGGTCAATGCAGCTAGCTATCAGGAGATTTTGGAGCACTTCATGCTTCCATCTACTGAAAAGCTTTATGGAGATGAAGATTTCATTTTTCAGCACGACCTGGCACCTGCTCACAGTGCCAAAACCACTGGTAAATGGTTTACTGACCATGGTATCACTGTGCTCAATTGGCCTGCCAACTCTCCTGACCTGAACCCCATAGAGAATCTGTGGGATATTGTGAAGAGAACGTTGAGAGACTCAAGACCCAACACTCTGGATGAGCTAAAGGCCGCTATCGAAGCATCCTGGGCCTCCATAAGACCTCAGCAGTGCCACAGGCTGATTGCCTCCATGCCACGCCGCATTGAAGCAGTCATTTCTGCCAAAGGATTCCCGACCAAGTATTGAGTGCATAACTGTACATGATTATTTGAAGGTTGACGTTTTTTGTATTAAAGACACTTTTCTTTTATTGGTCGGATGAAATATGCTAATTTTATGAGATAGGAATTTTGGGCTTTCATAAGCTGTATGCCAAAATCATCCGTATTAAGACAATAAAATACCTGAAATATTTCAGTTAGTGTGCAATGAATCTAAAATATATGAATGTTAAATTTTCATCATGACATTATGGAAAATAATTAACTTTATCACAATATGCTAATATTTTGAGAAGGACCTGTAGCTCCTTTAGTGGTTTCATCTAGAAAAAAAAAACAGATAAACTCTGAGCCAGTTTTCAAGTTTAGAGTATGAGCACATACAATTAGTCACAGTAAAAGCTCAGTCAGTAGCTATGTCTAGGAGAGACAGGGTTAAACATTGAAAGACAGGGCCATGTGGATCATCGGTAGAAGGTGAGCATTAAGTTGTCGGCAGCAGAAGCTTTGATGATGCCCCCCTCCAGGAAGGTGTCACAGGTAGATACAGTGATGGGTCAAGTGTAGCTTCTAGGAAGAGAAAAGAGAGAGAACATAAAGTTAAAAGCTGAAATAATAGCAAATAATGCAAAGAGAGTACTATGGAGAGTAGTATGAGAATGTAGCAGAGAGAGTGAATTATGTCATCCAGCAGCCTAAGCCTATATCAGCATAACTACAGAGATAGCTCAGGATAATCTAAGCCAGTCTTAACTATAGGCTTTACCAACAAATACGATTTAAACCAGCCCAGCGCTGTTCCCCTGATCCCTACAGCATGTTCCAGCCTTTCTAAGGCAATATTGTGATTGACTGTATCAAATGCAGCACTGAGGTCTAACAGGACAAGTACAGACACAAGTTCATTATCTGAGGCCATAAGAATATCATTAGTGACTTTCAGCAGAGCTGTTTCAGTGCTATGATGAGCTCTGAAACCTGACTGAAACTCTTCACACAGATTATCGCTTTGTAAATGCTCACACATTTGATTAGCAACTATTTTCTCAAGAATTTTAGATAAGAACAGAAGATTGGATATTGGTATGTAATTTATTAAATCATCTTGATCAAGCGAAGGTTTCTTAAGTAAAGGTTTAATTACAGCTAACATGGTACATATCCATTTACTAAGGATAGATTAATCATATCTAAAATGGGGCTGGTAATCAGAGGGAACACTTCCTTCAATAATTTGGTTGGGATTGGGTCTAACATACAAGTTGAAGGTTTAGATGAAGCTAATATTTCTGATAACTCAGGAAGCTCCACAGGATCAAAACAGTCCAAACACAGATCAGGTTCTACAGTTACTTCCAGTGTCAGTTACACATCAGACACAATCAGCCGGGCAGAATAAAGAGGCTGGAAGCCAGTCACTCTTCGCCTGAGTGCCTGAGTGTTAACCATCACTGGTAACAACAAGCCACCTCTTGTGTTTCTGAGCATTCATCCTTGTATCTTAGTTACCTCTGAGCCAAGCCTGAGCTTTCCCCTGAACTTCTTGTGTTCTTCCTCTGCTAACCCTTGTTCCTGTGTCTCTCCTCTCCAAGGGTTTCCCTCACACTAGCCCGGACTCTGATGACCATTTGTGGACTCACCTTCTCGTTCCAAGCTTCCTGTGGACTCCGGATCATTACCTCCATGACTGGCATCCTCCTTTCTGCACTACCTGTCCGCCCAGCATCGCAGCCATCCGAGGCCTCTGGATTGCACCTCAGCTGCAGTCAAACAAACCACAAATCATTCTCCCACTAGCTTCATTCCCCGCGGACCTCTCATTCTTCCCCCGCCCCCGGCGGATCATTCTCCAAACATCCAGTAAGCCTCTCACTGTTCATCTTCACCCACCAACTTCTCCCACTTACCTTCATTTCTGTTACAGAGCACCCAGTCTCCCCGCATTGCTGTTTCCCTCCGGACCTGAATACTTGTTCATCACAATTCATTGTACGACAAACCCTTTAACCGACCTTTCTGCTCCTGAGAGTCTTTTCTGCATGTGGGTCAGAAATATCCCCAAAACGATGACACTGGTAGACGGTACAAAACAACAGACAGAAGTGGTTTTAGTGCGTTGCAATTTGGATGAGGGAAAACTAAGGATTATATATTCAAAAGAGTTGTAGCTTTTAATTGGTCTTGGACTAATCAATAAATCAGACTGAAAGATGGTTGCTACTCCTCCTCGCCCAGTATTTCGAGGAATGTGAAAATTTGAATAATTAGTAGGAGTTGACTCATTTATAGTAACATAATCCTCTTGCTGCAGCCAGGTTTCTGTGAGACAAAATAAATCAATCTGATTGTCACAAATCAAGTCATTAACTAGCAAAGTCTTTCAAGAGAGAGATCTTATGTTCAGTAAGCCACATTTATTTTTTATTTATTTTTCTTTTTAGTCTGAGTTGTATTTATCTTTGAGATTTTCATGATTTCCTCCTTTTAGATTATTTTTTAAATTGAATCACAAATAAATCCATATTTCTACATTTTATTAGCATTAAGATCAGGTAATTTTTTAAAACTACATAACCCCTCAAATAAGACAATTGAGGTGTAGAATGCATAGTATTTTGTGTACAGGTATTGTTTACCTTAGACCATTAACAGTCTGTATTTTGCTCACAGGATTATCCTTTTATCACTCTGTTTTGCAAGTGTTGTGATAAACTTAAAGACATATTTAAAAAGGGACCTTTAGTTTTCTTGAGAGCACATGCTTAAGATTTTTTAACCCAACAGGGTTCCTGCACCTACAAGCTAAGTGCAGAACAAATCAAAATCTACCCAGATAAGTTACTTTTTAAAAACTGATTTTCTAGAACTTACTAGGCTACCTTTCCTAAATTCAAGACTGACTTTCTGACGTGTATTGGGTACATTACAAAAATTATTTGTATTGTCAGCTCACTGGTAAGTTGTTGCTTATTGGTAGTCAAAAATAACTTTTTGAAGGCTTTGTTCCAGAAGTTGCATTGGACTTTGCTTGCGTCCACAGAAAACCTAAAATTTGCAAGTTACTTTTTCAGAACTGACAGATTATGTTCAGGTTATTTTCTGGGTATTACAAGGTTACTATGTAGTAAATTGTAGCCTGGTACATTTTGGTAGACAAACTATATTATCTCAATCTTGATCTTACATGTTATTTTCCACAACATACTAGTTATTTTGCCTGGCTGATAGCTTTCTAGAACTTCCAAACATTGAGATTAAGTTATTTTTCCATAACTTAAGGGTTTCTTTTCAGAAATTACATGGTTATTTTCTTGCATTACATGGTTCTTATCAGAACTTAAAAGTTGATTTTTTTTTTGGAAGATATTCGTTACTTTAAGGAATTTCCAAATTTATAGAAAAAAATCGAGAGATTACCTACAGTAAATATACAGGTTGTTTTCTTAAGCTTGCGTGTTGCTTTTCACAATTTGCAGGTACTTCTGCCTGATATGGCAGGTTATTTTCGAGAACCTACAGCTTTCTTACCTGAACATGCCATTCATTTTGGGAACTTACAGAGAACCTGCAGGTTGCACACATGACTGGATGCCAGAAAGTACAGGTTACTTTCAAGGGTTTTAATATTTCATCCCAGAAGTATGTGATTACTTTCTGGAATGTTCACTGTATTTTTCCTTGCATTTACTGGTTAATTTCTGAAACTCAAAGGATGCTTTCACAGAACAAAGTTACTTTCTGATTCTTACAGCTTATTTCCATATCATACACATTGTTTTTCAAGACCTTTTCAGTAACTATCAGGTTTCTTTCTTTAATTTCACATTGTATTTTCTGTGATCTACAGTTTTTTTTCCCATAATTTACAGTTACTACCCTTGTTCTTACAGAATAATTTTCAGAATTTCTGAAAACCTTCTGGAAATTATAGATCACCTTCTGGAATGCATACACCCTGCTTTCACTCATTACCTTCTGGAAACTGGGAATTTTAGCTCTGGGTACTTTAGCTGCATTATTAGGTGATGTGTAACCCACTACTTTCCTGAAACTTCCAGGGTTCTTCCTGTGATTATTTAAAATAGTAGAAAAGCACTATGACTGGATTTAGAGGGTACTCTAAAACCGTGTAATTATTTTCTGGAACTTATTTATCAATTTCTGGAATTTAAAGTGCACGTACCTTGTATTTAGGGATTACTTTCTGGAACTTGAAGGGTACTTAAGTTGTATTATGAAGTGACCTGTAACCTAGTACTTTTTGAAACTCTAATTGTATTTTCCGAGAACTTCCAGAGTGTTTTACGAATCTTATAGGGTACATCCTACTTGGACAGATGTTTGGGTTTTTTCAGAATTTACAGATTTCTTTATAGATTTTCGGAATAATGGAATTCACAAGGTATTTCTAAATCCATTCACATGTAATTTTCTGGAACTCACCAGGTTTCTGAGCTGTATTATGAGATGATTTGTAGCCTGGTAGTTTCCAGAACTCTTCCTCCTCCAGCACTTACAGGGTACTTTCCTGGAACCTGCAGGTTGCTTTCTTAGAGCACATAGGTTACCAATCATCTCGCATGGTCAGGTCACTTAAAATCAAGATTAGTGTTAAATTACACACTTTGCAGTTCTATTTTCATTGAATGATTTGAAAAATGTTTAAGTTTAATTTTGGATGAGGTGTTTTGAGATCTGAAGAAAAATGTATTTTTATATCTTCAAAAGATATAAATTAATATAGAGTCAGGTCTCTCAATGCTTTGAGAGGACCCCTGTATTTGTTTGTATCTGCTAGCCCTCCCATGAGAGTTTGGCCCTGATTACACCACCCATGTGCTGCTTTCTCTGTCTCTCACATCTGTCTTCAATTGACCACAACCCAACCGAGACCATGACCGCTCATTATTCATAGACAACAAGTTACTCATGTGCTTTACACCATTGTGGTTACGTCACATTTAGTTATACTGTCGCACAACGAGCTCCTGCTGAGTGAAAAGGGACTGTTGTGAAACATTTGTGGAGATTTATTTCCAAAAACATGTCTCCTCTTTTATTAGACTGCCCTGGATCCTAAAGATGAACGACAGGTTTGATTTTGTTTCATCACCATTAAACGTTTTGGACGTTTGTTGGGCAACGATGCTTTTTTTCCTATTGTGCCATGACTGGAAGGGTTATCCTTGGTTTGTACACAGGAGGGAGCTGTGTGACTGGAGTCTAGTATTTTCATGGACAGACATACCTGCTTTTTTTAGAGACTCCTGCCATGATAATGTTCCTACCGTGTTTTGCAAGAACAAATACCCTAACTTTTTCATATTGGAACCACTATGTTCCATGTATTGTATTGTGAATTAAGGCGACAGACCTAAAACAAAGCGTAATAGAGCAATGGAAAGTAACTATGCTTTTCTAGATGCTCTACCTGATGATTCTGTTGAGTATGTCAGTGTCCCTCACCATCAGGCTGCTGCCCCAGCAGACAACAGCATACATGACTCTGCTATCCACCACAGACTCATAAAACATCCTCAGTATTATCCTCCACCACTTTCTTCTCCAGAAAATATAGATTTTGACCCTTTTCATAGAGTGCTTCTACCTTTTTAGTTCAATTCAGTTTGTGGTTAAGGCACACTCCCAGGTATTTGTACTCCTGGACCTCATCCACGCACAGATTTTATCCATTGAATTGCACTGAAAATTGGTTCTGCAAAGTATTGACTCAGATATTGAATATATATGCAGACTTTTCAATTTTATGTGTAAAAGAATTTAAAAACCATTCAACATGTTCCATCCACTTCATTATAATCTAATATTTTGCTTTGGACTATCAGACCAAATCCCCCAAAACCACTCTGAAGTATGTGGTTGTAATGTGACAAAATGTTCAAGGGGTATGAATACTTTCAAATTGCACTGCAGAATTTGAGAAAACAAGCTGTTATTGGGCAAATTTATTTCCATTAAGTTTCATCATGGAGACCTGAAAGTCTTTCCTCATCACAAGCTCACAGATGGATTGTTGTAGCTTTTGGATACTGATGTGGTAAAACGAGCATGATGTGACCTGGTCAAGCTCTCACAGGGCCGTCTCTTGAGTGAACTTGGACATGCTGTGTTTGGAAATCTTTCACACAAGGCGCAGACTGTTTCGGTGCTCTTGAAGCTCAGCATCCGTCGCTGGAGGACAATTTAACATCCAACTCAATAAACAGAAGTCACTGGTGTGCCTGCACGTGTGTGACGGCTTTTAGCACTCATGTGTCAGGAGTTGGACAGAGCTCAGCCCAAACTTGACAGCACATCTTGTTTAGTGAAGCATTGTTGTTGCCTTCCATCACTTTATTTTTCTTATGGAAGTGATGTAAAACTGATACAAACACCCTGAATATAATCTGAAATGTGAAAACTTGAGTCCTTATATCAGTGGATCACAAATGATCCAGTCCACTCTACATCACTGAGTTCAAATAACTATTCCAGGCAGAGCAATCCTTAATGAAACATGTCAACTTCTGGCCTTAAATTGACTCACTGAAACAAAACAACTGCATCCAGTTCAGACCAGGACTTGATACAGATCTGAAACTCATTTTCTGTAATTCACTTTCTGAGACCTCAGCTTGCTTTGTTAAGAGTTTCTGTGACAGCTCATGCATAATATAAAACTCAGGCCGAATAAACAGCCAAAGGGTTCCAGGGTCAGTAATACTTACAAGAAAGCATTCATGTAGGGTCTGGCTTTGTTCTTACCTTCTCTGTTGCTTCCTGTCGTTACCTTCTTTCCCATGCTTGCGTGCAAAATAAACATACCGGCGCCACTGGAATGTTATCCTAAACCAACTAATTTGCCTTGATTGCATTAATATTTTTTTTTATTCAGAATTGCCCTTTTCCGTTTTCTACTGCCGTTTATTTTTTTTTCCTTCCTTTGCCATTCTCCTTTACTTTATTGCTGTGACAATTAGCAAACAGTTAAGGGTGATTAATTCTCAGACAGATCCCCTTTATTTCATGAGTGTAGATGCTTTACATGGACGTGTGTACATAATGTTGTCTCCTACTGTCGCCAAGTAAAAATGAACAAGAAACATGATTTAAATAGGCACACAGAAATCCCTGGTGGGGTGGAGAGGGGACAGGCAGGCAGTGATGTATTTCATGTGTCAAATCTTAACAGCAGTGTACTGAAATATTTTGATGAAAACACCCTTTGCCACCTCGATGTAAAATTATTTTACAATTTCAATTTTTTTGGCAAATAAAAAGTGTGATTTGTATCTGTATTCAGCCACCTTTACTCTGATACTCCTAAATAAAATGTACTGCAACCAGTTGCCTTCAGAAGTCTGTTTAGTGAATAAAGTTCTCTTGGGTGTAATTTCAATTCAATTCAATTCAAGTTATTTAAAGCGCTAATTCACAACACCTGTCATCTCAAGAAAGTTTACAAAGTCAATTTAATCGGATTATACAGATTCCAAGTCAAGTACATACATTCCAGTTTGTCCTAGTTAGTCAAACAATACAGTCAATTGAGTTTATTATTCAAATTAGTTAAATAGGTTTCTATCGAAGGAAACCCTGCAGTTTGCATCAAGTCAAAGACTTGCAGCATTCACTCCTTCTGGAGGAGCATGTAGCAACAGTGGGTAGTTGTTGCATTGTCGCTCAAAATAAATCAATCTGACCTGAACATAGGTTTTTTTATTGTTTATTTATATTGCTTGAATTATTCAGTATGGTTAAAACTAACATCAGTTATCCATATGTCCAAATGTGTTACAAAAACACAATTATTGTCCTAACTTTTTCATCTGACTGTAAATACAACCATGTATCTTTGTCGTTTCCACAGAGCTGTGTGCAGGTTGTTTGGTGTTTTTCAAAACCCTCTTTCTGTTCAAGAGCTGGTTTCCTGAGCCATACACCAGATTTTTTTGCTCACTTTGAGAGGTAATCAGGAACTCATCTTTTTGCATTCTTTGCTCCTCGAAGCTCTGACACTATCCTCCTTAGTCTCCCCTGACAGAAACAGGATTCCCCCATTGATGTCTGAGTTCTGGACTCCAGTGATCCACTTTCTGGTTCCTAACGTCTGTGTGAAGGACATTTACCTGGATCACTCTCATTTTCTCTGCCACTCCTCTGTCAGCCCTCCTGGTGACTGCTATCAGAATCCTTACCTCTGCCTTCACCCAACTCACCTAGCTGTCCACCCTCTGGTGCATCATTGCTCACCAGGTCCCACCTGAAAGGAAATTAGGACAAAACATCAGTTGACCACCATACCTAGAGCTCCTCTTGACCTGAATAGACTCACCTTCTCCAAAAGCTCCAACTATTTCCGCATCAGTAAGCCAGGCTCACTTCCTTTCAGCCCGTTATTCATCATCTCCATAACTAGACGCAACCACCTACCTTTCAAAGTCCCATTCTAGAACCTGTTCCCAAAACCTGCAGAACATTTTTCCTGCACATATACAACAAATCCTTTTCTGAACTTTCACATTGTGTCCATTGTAATTATTGCTTGCACCAGACTCTTATCCTAAACCATGACAATCTGTGGTAAGACTTTCAAACTGCTGTTTAGTGATGCTCTACATCCAGTCCAAGTGAACTTGAACAATCTCACAAAGAAGAATGGGAAAACAAATCTGTATGGATCTTTAAAGCTGGTAGAAACTTACTCTACAAGACCTGCAATTGTAATTGTAGCAAAAGCTCTTTTTACACAGTATTGACTGAGGGGGATGAATACAAATGCACACTACACTTTTCAAATCTATATTCATAAAAGTTGAAAACACCATCTTTTTTTCCACTTTACTTGTACACTATTTTGTGTTGGTCCATCATAAATTCCTATGAAAAAGAAGTGTGTGGTTGTAACATGACCACATGTGAAAAGGTTCACAGGCATTTAATGCTTTTGCAAGGCTTCGTATACTGCATTTACAATTTTAACTTAACAATTATTTAGGAATCAGCTTGGTGATGCTAAAATCCAGTTTTCTATATTTTATCATTTGTTTTTAAGATTAAAGAAATGGGAACAGATCCTGTCCAGGACCATTCCCTACAGTCACACTTCACACTTTGGTCTACAGTGATGTATTTGCACTAGAGATGTGAAAGTATTTATTTTCTGCATTTGTATGAATTAGATCTTTTTATCTTTACTTTCTAAATGTGTTATTCTTTTCTAGGTGTTGATTATGATGCAAGCGGCACAGTGGAACAGTGGTTACCACCGTTGCTTTGCAGTGAGAAGGTCAACTCTGCAGATGACAATAAACACCTCTGAGTGCTTATGGGCTGCTGATAACAAGGTGCCCAAACATTTATTTAAAATCATTCCGATATGATCCCACAAAACACTGATTCACTTTAGAGTTTAGTTCTGTATGTGCCTGAATGATTCATAGGTCTGAGTTAAGTTAGTTGAAAAATAAAGACACACCCTTCTGAGAATGATCAGGTACTGGACTGAAGTCCAAAGAAAGACCTTCAGAAAACCTGGAAAACTACTGATTAAAAGCATTTTAAAATATTAAAAAATTACTTGGAAATATAATATGACAAAATAAAGGAAGACTCTGGACTTCTACACACTGCTTTGATGGAGTTAATCAATGTAATTCCAAGAAAAAATATTGGGGACATGGGAGCTGCTTCTATGTGGAAACTATGCACTCCCTGTTAGTATTCATTGATGTTTGTTCTCTGTCTGAGCCCTGTCATAAAAATTATTTTGGGGTTATGATGTGTTTGCTTTCACAGTGCTGTGGAAAGACCTGAGCTTCTGATCTCCCCTGTTTTCTCACATCAGTCATTTCTGGATGAAGAGATGAAGAAGATGAAATAAACAAAAGCAATTATTTCCAGACATTGCCTTTGCAAATCAATTGTAATTCATATGAATCTCTCCATCACATCTGGTTATATAAGAAAATAATCTTTTTTGAATTTAAATACATTCAGATCTTTCAGTGAAAGATTTGCAGGAACTCCTTCCAGGATCTGCAAAAGCAGCAGAAATGTCTGATCACAGTAACAGCCCTCGATGGCGGAATAAACATTATGGTCCAATCCCTGTTCAGATACTCAGATGTCAGCTTGACATGCATCATGATTTTGTGAGGCTATAAAGTGTTTTATTGCCGGTTGTGTTTGATGACAAACTTCAGCTGGTGCGCAGAAGATTTGCACAGGTGTTCATCTGCTTTGTCATTCTGTTACAGCTGCTTTGTGAAAATCAGTTCTTTACATTTTAGACTCTGATCGTAAAGATGCTGCTTTCCAAAGAGCACATGGCGCTCACATCCGATACCGATACTTTATATGCTCAGGTAATAGTAGTTTTCCCAGTGAATATTAACACAGATTCCAGGTTAGGACAGACGATGTACAGGTCCTTCTCAAAATATTAGCATATTGTGATAAAGTTAATTATTTTCCATAATGTCATGATGAAAATTTAACATTCATATATTTTAGATTCATTGCACACTAACTGAAATATTTCAGATCTTTTATTGTCTTAATACAGATGATTGTGGCATACAGCTCATGAAAACCCAAAATTCCTATCTCACAAAATTAGCATATTTCATTCGACCAATAAAAGAAAAGTGTTTTTAATACAAAAAAACATCAACCTTCAAATAATCATGTACAGTTATGCACTCAATACTTGGTCGGGAATCCTTTTGCAGAAATGACTGCTTCAATGCGGCGTGGCATGGAGGCAATCAGCCTGTGGCACTGCTGAGGTCTTATGGAGGCCCAGGATGCTTCGATAGCGGCCTTTAGCTCATCCAGAGTGTTGGGTCTTGAGTCTCTCAACGTTCTCTTCACAATATCCCACAGATTCTCTATGGGGTTCAGGTCAGGAGAGTTGGCAGGCCAATTGAACACAGTGATACCATGGTCAGTAAACCATTTACCAGTGGTTTTGGCACTGTGAGCAGGTGCCAGGTCGTGCTGAAAAATGAAATCTTCATCTCCATAAAGCTTTTCAGCAGATGAAAGCATGAGGTGCTCCAAAATCTCCTGATAGCTAGCTGCATTGACCCTGCCCTTGATAAAACACAGTGGACCAACACCAGCAGCTGACACGGCACCCCAGACCATCACTGACTGTGGGTACTTGACACTGGACCTCTGGCATTTTGGCATTTCCTTCTCCCCAGTCTTCCTCCAGACTCTGGCACCTTGATTTCCGAATGACATGCAGAATTTGCTTTCATCCAAAAAAAGTACTTTGGACCACTGAGCACCAGTCCAGTGCTGGTTCTCTGTAGCCCAGGTCAGGCGCTTCTGCCGCTGTTTCTGGTTCAAAAGTGGCTTGACCTGGGGAATGCGGCATCTGTAGCCCATTTCCTGCACACGCCTGTGCACAGTGGCTCTTGATGTTTTTACTCCAGACTCAGTCCACTGCTTCCGCAGGTCCCCCAAGGTCTGGAATCGGCCCTTCTCCACAATCTTCCTCAGGGTCCGGTCACCTCTTCTCGTTGTGCAGCGTTTTCTGCCACACTTTTTCCTTCCCACAGACTTCCCACTGAGGTGCCTTGATACAGCACTCTGGGAACAGCCTATTCATTCAGAAATTTCTTTCTGTGTCTTACCCTCTTGCTTGAGGGTGTCAATAGTGGCCTTCTGGACAGCAGTCAGGTCGGCAGTCTTACCCATGATTGGGGTTTTGAGTGATGAACCAGGCTGGGAGTTTTAAAGGCCTCAGGAATCTTTTGCAGGTGTTTAGAGTTAACTCGTTGATTCAGATGATTAGGTTCATAGCTCGTTTAGAGACCCTTTTAATGATATGCTAATTTTGTGAGATAGGAATTTTGGGTTTTCATGAGCTGTATGCCAAAATCATCCATATTAAGACAATAAAAGACCTGAAATATTTCAGTTAGTGCGCAATGAATCTAAAATATATGAATGTTAAATTTTCATCATTACATTATGGAAAATAATTAACTTTATCACAATATGTTAATATTTTGAGAAGGACCTGTAAATGGAAACAGGGAGAGAAACAAGCAAAACATTTTTTTAATTTAACAGTGAATTTTAGGGCCTGAAGGTAAATATAGTGACAAATGCCATGCTTGGTTTTGATGCTGTTCAACAGCAACTCAGTTGCAGTTGCATCCTGGTGCCATGTGTTCCCCTAGGTAAGCACACGCTTGACCATACATGTGATGTAACAGAAAACATGATTTATAAAACCATTTTCTTTCACTGTTTTGTGGGTCAGTTCTGATGCACCCTAAATTGTCTACAGCTATGCAGCCCAGTAACAAACTGATGAACTGTCTATGCTGTCACCTTTCTATCAGAACCAGCATAAATTCCTTAGACATTTGAGCTGCGGTGGCTCATCTGTTGGATTGGACCACAAAGGTCAACTTTTTCTCCCTATGTGCATCCTAGACCATGTTCACAGTTCCTTCCTTAGACCAGTTTAGATATACTTTCTGTCCTTTTAACCGGATAAAAGGAAATTACCAGCTGGTGAGAATAATGATCTCAAACCAGTATGATTGGCAATGCCTTGGTCTTGTCAAGATAAATAACACTGTGGAACCTTTAGAACCAATTACTAAAATATTCGGTGAATGCATGTATATTTATTAGCCTAATTTTAATCTTATATGAATTAGACAACATCCATAATATGTATTAATATCTCCTTCCAGTTCTTTTTGACAGGAATGTTTATATTGAGTATATGTAAACATGTTTAGACCAGTATATGTGGTTTGGAAGCATCCTTGCATGTATGATGAAAGGACTGGTATTCAAGGCAAATAGAGAAATAAAAAAACAAAAAAAAAAACAAAAGGAAGCTGAAGAAGAGCAAAAAATGAAGAGCATATGCAGACATTCTGGCAGGAAACAGAGGCAGGAAGCCAACAGAAACTCGGCTCTAATCTGTGACACAGATCCAAACTAAAAGACAAACGCAACCAGTCACATGTAGTGACTGGCACCTCACACACACTACGTGCAGATACACACTGTGTGTTGTAATTAGATAACAGTGCACACGTTTCTTAATAAACATGTTTTATTGAAAATTACTCAACCTTGCACAAACAGTTTAATACATGAGCCTAAATATTTGGAAACATAAATCTGGCATATTGTCAATACTAACAGTAATTGTTCAATAGGTTAACTACCCTCATGAGAAAAATGAGACAACAATTCTAAAACAACATGCAAATAATTCAGGAGACATTTAAAACAAGAACAGAACGAGATTTCACAGTAAAGTGGCTTTTTTTTTTTTTTTCCCGTGTCTTGTCCGACAGAGTAGCAGCGCTCAGAATTGTTGTCTGAGTGCCAAGAAATTGCCCAACAGATTTACTTTCACAAGCAGAGCATCACAAATAATGCTTTAAAGCTCTGCTTGATATTTATAAAATAAACTTTATTATAAACTTCTTTGGAAATATTTCAATTGTTACAGACACAGAGACTGAAATGAAAAGGAAAACGGAAGCTTGAAAAAGAGAGAGATGGGGCAAAAGGGAAAAAGGGGAGAAAAGAAGGAAAGAGTGGAGGAGAGAAAGAAGGGTGAAGAGAATAAAAGATTACACCTTGCTTGCTTATATACCTGCAACTGTTTTTTTTTTTGTTTTTTTTTATAAAAACTGGCTTTTTTATAAACAGGTTTGCCTAAATACATCTTAATCTGTAGAACAAAATTTAAAAGATATACGGCATCTGTTAAACTGCAGATGTGTAGCATAGTGACTTTATTGCATAGTTCATACAAATGTTACAAAATTTGTAAGAAACCGTCAGTATGTTGACATTTCTTTCAATATATTAGTTCTTCATGTCCTGTTTTATTGTACCTCTTGTTTTGCTTCATTGCTGGCATGTCTTAGCTTTAGCCTTCTGATCCTCCCTCTCCTAGGCTTTGTTTGCTGATTTATTCACCCTACCTTATGTAAGTTGCTACCATCCCTCAACGTGTTTTCCTCCTGGTTTCTTTTGTCAGCTGTGTCATTCTTTTGCTTTTTGAATATAAGCCTCAAAAGTTAAATGAACTGTGCTCCCCCTTGTATTATGTGTTAGGTTTAAAGGATGTATACATCATTTTACAACTTTTCCTTTTCAGGTGTGTTATGGCTTGCAGCTCACAAATGACTATTGTCAAAACGAGAAACATGTAAAAACAAGTTTGAGAAAAAGTGCGAACACCTAAACTGAGAACACATGGAAATTGCTGACAGTTGGAATGCAAAAGTCAAGCATAAGTGCATAACTCAACGTCCACAAGTCAAGTCTTTAGCTCAAATCCAAGTGCAGCTGCAATCATTTGACTTAGAAAACAAAAAGTCGCTGCTAAACATGCATGCGGATCATTTGAAAGGAGTAGTTATTTAATGTCCTCTTCTCTCAACATTGGGTTGTTGATTTTATTTAAATCAAAATTCTAATAGTAGATGTAAAAAAAAAAAGATTCCAATAGAGAAACTGCTTTTCTGTAGATCTTAAACCTCTTTTGCTTGCTTCCCCCATACATTCTGCATAGATGAGTTTTGTTTCAAAAGTGTTTGCAATGGCAAATCAGTGGCCACACATGTTCCTGTTAAAAAGGTTCTTTGCCAACAAAACTATCCATTCTCTGATAATTGTGTAAGACCTAGATTTGTTCCTACAGACTCTAGATCATAGATATCATCCACAAATAGTGGTGACTTCTTTTTTTAGTTGGTGTTCCTCAATGGGCTCTTTTGTCTTTTAGAAGAGAACCGTCATTGTTTTCCGGATAGATCTGACCCACATACAGAAGTACACTCCGGTGAACGAAAATCAGTAAAATAATGTTTTATTGTGCAACAAGTAATCAGAACATGAGCGAGTGAATCTCCAACTGAATGGAAGGAAGGGGAAGAAAACTGGTGAGACAAGGAACTAAAATGAGGCAGAACTAGTGATAAATTACTAAGTTGAATAAGTGAACGGCTTACTAAGTTGATGCAGTCAGGTCGCCAGGGCTTGAGGGATTTGGGGTCTCGGTTTTCAGAGCAGTGTTCATTCTGATGTTTCCTCTGGTGCTGTTTGAGGGAGACTGGAAAAACCATGTAGTAATCCAAGATGCAGAGGCTTATGTTTGAGAGTGGACAGGGTACGGTTAATGTCTTGATGCAAGAAACGAAGGAATCAGGAAGGCTGCAAGCCAGAGCGAAATCCAGTCGAAGTCAGTAGCTCAGAAATCGAAGTCCTCGAAACGTAGGAAGTCTTAACCTACAGAGCTTCTGAGACTAAAGTGAAAAGGAAAAAAGAAGCTCGAAAAAGAGAGAGATGGGGCAAAAGGGAAAAAGGGGAGAAAAGAAGGAAAGAGTGGAGGAGAGAACGAAGGATGAAGAGAATACAAGATTACACCCTGCTTGCTTATACACCTGCAGCTGTTTTTTTTTTTTAACAAAATAGTACACAGTACTTATGAATGTAAACTGTACTTAGTGAGAGGTGCAGCACAATATAGAACATCTGTGTATCTGTCAACACATGAAGCTTAACACCTGTGAGTATGAGTGTGGACGCACTTTTGTATACAAGGTTCTCCCCAAAAATATGCAATAGCGGGTGTGAGGACCCACTGACCTGCCCCATGGTCCCTGGACAGACACTGAGGAGATCCGAGCCACAGACATCCAAAGGCCCCCCACAGCACAGGAACCCCAGGAGAACCACCGCCGGGACTACCGCAACCCCCCCAGAGAAGAGCAGTGGAGAGTCCCAGGGGAACCACCCAACAGCGACAGTGCAAAAGCCCCAGGGAGCCGCAGCAACGAGCCCACAGGCCCCGCCGGCAGCCGTCCATGCCCGAGCAGATCCAACCATGGACCCAGAGACCCAAGACCCCGGGACACACCACCCCCCAAGCAGAGGCCCGACAGAGCCCAGGGGGCCAGGCCAGCACACACCAAAGCACCCAGCCCCAGACACCGAGAACCACAAGTACACCAGCGGGCAGAGACTCCAACCACAGGCAGGTGGCAATTCTGAAGAGGAGTTCAAGTATCTTGACTCTTGTTTAAGTGACAAACAAATAGATCGCAGCTTTGTTTCAGCAATGACAGCTATGCCCTGCTCTATCATAGTAAATAGCTGAGCTGAAAGCCAAAGAGAATAAATAATGATATTCCGGGTACAAGAGGCCATTGGTTGCCTCTTAGATGATTCCTGTTGGAGAGTCTCCCTAGGTAATTCTTACTGGCAGGACACCCTAAGGCTGAACTAGAACTGGCTAAAAAAAGACCATGTATCTCTCCTGGCCTGGGGACACCTTGGAAGGCAAAGATTGTTACTGGGAAGAAGAATTTCAGGGATAAGAGGAAAGGATGGATGGATAGATGATTTAGGCCTGTATTTTTTTTACCCTGTCCTTATGAAGCCAAATACTTTAGTAAATAGTGGCAGGTAAAATCATCTTGGAAACAACTTATTTTATTCCTGGCACAGCCAAACAGTACAACATAGAGTAGAGCTTTCTTTGAAGAGTCATTAGTGTTAGCCGAACTAAAGACATCATGCGACAGGAATATGTTAATAGGGCATGATATCTCAGAGTAAAAAAACGTAACAGACAGAACTGATGTCTATTTTTGTCATCTTGCGTGTGCTGTACGTGTGGAGCAGCAGTTACAGAAGCCCATAGGGGATTTGCCTGTTAGGCCCAACCGTGGCTCTCTTATCGCTCACATTTCTTTATCTTCAACATGGTAATTGCTGACTTCCAATCGTGCTCGTTGTTTCCTCTGACAAGGGAAAGTTTTTCCTTTTTAGCGGCAAGTTTATTTTGATTTCCTTTTTGAACTCAGAAAGGCCCTACCTCCCCATAGACAAACATGAAAAAATCCATAAATGCATACAGACAAAGATGGGGACACACTTATATTTGCTGATGTCAAGATTGAAGGAGAACTCATTGGCCTCTATAAGGTGCCATTACGGAATATATAATGTCCAAGGTGTTTTACAGAGGCTGAATATACTCTGCACTGCATGTGAAAATGTTTTACCCTTTATAAGACCAACTGGGGGTTGCTTTGTTATGATTTAACATTAAAAGCATTAGACGTTGATGGAATGCAGAGATTAAAGTCTTCTGATGATAAAAAGAAAAAATGTAAGATTATTTTTATCTAGTAAAATCTAGATCCTACAAAAAAAAAAAAAAAAACATGTATATTTTTGTGAAACAATTTAAGACATCCCCACACTTGCATTCTCTATTTAAACCATTGGTATGTTTTAAGGAATGCATGCAGTCTTCAGTTTCCTTGTGTCAAAGGGGGACCATGCCACAATTTTCTATCGTTCTTATCGAGGGCTGACTGCTCTACAGGGGCCCAAATTGGTGCTTGAGATGATCCTTTGGTTGTGGACGAGAGAAGGGGGGAAATTATTTACTTCACCATTGATGTGATCTGGGTAAGCTGGTCTGGTTTCAGTGGAACAGACTATTAATGGTAGACACCACTTGAGATTTTATTGTGCTAGAAATAACCTGACATGTTTTAGGCCTATACCACACAGTGGTTTCAGCATATCCAAGGTTTCTCTGAGAGATTGTGCATAAATATGGTTATAAACTCTGTGAGTCAACTCCTTTCCACCCATTCATGTCAAACTGGTGGAAGTGAATTCAGAGATGTAATCAGAATGAAGCATAAAGGAAAACGGTTAATGTGCAGAATAACAACTATATCATCTTCAGCTCCACATCTTTATAGCCAGATAAAACTTCGTAAAAGAACTCAAAAAGATAGGGTGTGGCATAGCACTGCTTGTCAACAACAGATCAGAATCAGAATCAGAATCAGCTTTATTGCCAAATTTGTACATACAAACAAGGAATTTGCCTCCGGTACACTTTGCTCTTTTGTTCTGTTTTTGCATTACAGAATATACAAATTTACAATTTACAATTTACAATGTACAATATACAATGTACAATACAATATTCTGCATTACAGAATATACAAATTTACAATTTACAAGGTACAATATACACATATCTAATAAAAAAGGTGCATTTGCAACATCTGTATGCTGTTGTTCTGTACTCTATTGAATGTTCATCAGAGAAACAGCCTGGGGGAAGAAACTGTCTCTGTGGCAGCTGGTTTTAGTGAACAGTGCTCTGTAGCGGCGGCCTGAAGGTAAAACTCTAACAGTTTATATGCAGGGTGTGTGGGGTCGGTGGAGATTTTGGCAGCTCTTTTCTTGACCCTAGACCTGTATAAGTCCTGGATGGAGGGAAGGTCAGCCCTGATTATTCTCTCTGCAGTCCTGATTATTCGTTGCAGTCTGGACCTGTCCTGTTTTGTGGATGAGCCAAACCACACTGAGATGGATGAAGACAGGACAGATTGAATGATGGCAGTGTAGAAGATGACCAACAGCTCCTGTGGAAGGTTGAACTTCTTGAGTTGCCTCAGGAAGTACAGTCTCTACTGGGCCTTCTTTCGAACAGTGTCTATGTGTGAAGACCATCTCAGGTCCTCAGAGATGGTGGTTCCTAAGAACCTGAAGTGGTCCACGGCCGATACAGTGTTGTTGAGGATGGTGAGGGGGGTGTATGGGGGTGGTGTTCTCCGAAAGTCCACCACCATTTCCACAGTCTTGAGTGGGTTCAGTTCAAGGTAGTTCTGACCGCACCAGCGTACCAGCCGATCCACCTGCTGTCTGTATGCAGACTCATTACCGTCCTGGATCAGTCCAATGACAGTGGTGTCGTCTGCCAACTTAAGGAGTTTCACGGACGAGTCCGATGAGGTGCAGTCATTTTGTACAGAGAGAAGAGGAGTGGGGATAGAACACACCCTGGGGGGCACCAGTACTTATTGATCTGGATCGGGAGAAGATGCTCCCCAGTCTCACCTGCTGCTGTCGGTCTGTCAGGAAGCTGTTGATCCACTGACAGGTGGAGGCTGGGACATTGAGCTGTGTGAGCTTCTGGTGGATAGTGTTGAAGGCTGAGCTGAAGTCTACAAACAGGATCCTGGCGTACGTCCCTGGACGGTCGAGGTGTTGCAGGATGAAGTGTAGACCTAAGTTAACAGCATCATCTGCCGACCTGTTTGCTCGGTAAGCAAATTGCAGGGGGTCCAGCAGGGGGCCTGTGATGTCTTTCAGGTGCTTCAACACCAGCCGCTCAAAGGATTTCATGACCACAGACGTCAAGGCTACAGGCCTGTAGTCATTTAATCCTACGATGGTGGGTTTCTTGGGAACCGGGATGATGGTGGATCGTTTGAGGCAGGAGGGGATCTCACATTTCTCCAGTGACTTGTTGAAGATCCTTGTGAAGATCGGAGCGAGTTGATGTGCGCAGTCTTTCAGGCATGATGGGGAGACGTTATCAGGTCCTCCAGCTTTCTTTGTTTTCATGCGCTGAAAGAGCCTGTTTACATCTTCCTCTGAGATCTTTAGTGCAGGCAGAGGATCTGATGGTGGGGGGTTGGGTACTTTATGGGAGGAATTTGTTCTTGAATGGGATGTAGAGGGGATGATTTGAGGTGTGAATGGCTTCTTGTCATGTCTGCAGTAGAAGCCATTCAGATGGTTGGCCAGGCGAGGACTCTGTTCAGGATGGGTGGAGGGGCTCTTGTAGGCAGTCAGGTTTCTCAGACCAGTCCATACAGCCGAAGCGTCACCAGTAGAAAGGCTGTTCTTAAGCTTCTCACTGTAGCTGCTTTGATCTCTTTTGTTAGTTTTTTCCTGGCCTGCTTGTACCACGCCCAATCTCCACTGCTGTGAGCTTCTTCCTTTTCCCTGCGCAGATTCCTGAGGTGTGGAGTAAACCATGGCTTATTGTTCCCAAAGGTGCAGACGGTCTTGGTCTGCACACACATGTCCTCACAGAAACTGATGTATGATGTCACCACATCAGTTAGTTGGTTTAAGTCAGTGGCTGAGGTTTCAAAAACAGTCCAGTCTGTGCATTTAAAGCAGGCCTGTAGCATCTGCTTTGATTCCTCAGTCCACTTCTTAACAGTGTGAACCGTGGGTTTAGAAGCTCTTAGTTTCTGTCTGTAGGTTGGGATGAGGTAGATTAGATAATGATCTGAAAAACCCAGAGCAGCCCTGGTAAAAGCATGATATGAGTCCTTTAAAGCTGTGTAACAATGGTCCAGTGTGTTTTTGTCTCTGGTGGGACACTTAATGTGCTGTCTGTATTTGGGGAGTTCATTGGAGAGGTTTGCTCTGTTAAAATCTCCCAGTATTATGATGAAAGAGTCCGTGTATTTTTTCTCCAGGTCTGTAATCAGCTCAGCAAGATGTTTTTCTGCGGCAGAAGTGCAGCCATGCGGTGGAAAATATGAGCCGATTATAATAAACGAGGAAAACTCTCTCGGTGAATAAAACGGTTTACAGATTATGGAAAATGACTCCAGATCCGGACTACATGTTTTTCCCAGCACTTTTATGTCTCTGCACCAACCTTCATTTATATAAAAGCAGATTCCGCTTTTATATAAGCGGAATCTGGTGCTACTGGTGGTGCTACTGTGAACTATTGTCTCTGGAGTCAAGATATTGAAAGTTTTCATCTATCTGAATGATGAACTTTGTGACCCCTATGAAGATGCCATGACTTTCATAATGTCAAACCAGGTGGTTATGGTGGTGCTACTGTGAACTATTGTCTCTGGAGTCAAGATATTGAAAGTTTTCATCTATCTGATTGATGAACTTTGTGAATCCTATGAAGATGCCATGACTTTCATAATGTCAAACCAGGTGACACTAGTGCGAGCAACAATTACAAAGGCAGAGTTCAAGATAAATTTGTTAATTGATAAACAGGAAAATGCAACTGGGTCGTCAGGGAATCCGGGTTTTGCTGTTCAGTACACAGAGGAAGAGAGGTAAGTGCTTTTTGCTTTTCACACCACTTTAAGACAGCAAATAGCTCATATTAACCAATCCAAAGTTTTTGTATGATGGTGGCCTAATTGGAACTAGCCTTTACATTCAACCTCCATAACCACTATTTGAAATAAGACAAAGAGAGTTTATCTGCAGCAGGTAAGATATTAATTGCTTATAGCCCATTGCCTCACTTTCATAAAGTTTCAAAACATTCTGAACTACCTCTTTAAATTATACAGTTTTCTTGTTCGTCCTGCTTCCCTTCAACTGTTGGTATCGATAGCAGGGCGTTTCCTGTATATGACACATTTCAGGAGAGAAGGTGGCAGCAGTGGTGATTGAGATGGGAGTTTGGCCACACCACTGGAACAGTTGAGTCCAACAAGAGTAATGGCTGAGTGTGATTACAAGAGCTGCAGAACCAGCTGCAGAGCAGTTGTCAGCTGTCAGTGTGTGTGCATTTGTACATGTTGGTGTGAGGAGTTGGAAGGGAGTAAACGAGAAACGGGAGAGTGGGGGGGGTTGTTGGGTGGTGGTAGTAGTTGGTAGGGGCGTTCAAAAACACAAGGGGGATACAGCGAGGCAGCCGTCCAGGCTTCTTGGTATGTCAGTCTGCCATTTGAAACTACAGGGAGATGTGGCTCGGCACCATGGTTTCAGTTACACCCAAAACAAACAAACAAAGGAGTTTGGGTATGGGTTTGCAAGTGGGGACAGAATGTGAGAGATTCTAGACCTCCATGAATATCTATGTGTCACACGTGCACACAAGCTTAAGAACAATGCGTAATGACAGATAAACCACCAGGATGGATTCTCCTCCTACAGTAATGATGAAACAGAGCATAGATAAATCTTGTGGTGTCACAGTTAGTTGGCAATCTCATGGAAACCTGTTCTTCACGTTCCTCATTCTCCACTTCACACGTCACTGATTCCTCTGGATTTCTGAGGTATATACAGGACATGACATGTGTCTGTAATGTTTAGAGTTTAGTACAAAGTTGCCATGGGAGAAGTGAGTTGTAATGACAGTATTTGAGAATATTTCATCTGTGATTCCATCACTTTTAGTTTGATCACATATCTCTGTAATCATCTCTCTATGCATTGGCACGTGCTTTAAACTTACATACAAGTAAATTTATAGCAGCAAAATTGTTTTTCTTTTTCAGTTTCTTTCTCTATTTTTGCTCAGACGGGACAATGGAACCTCTTCATCCTCGGCAGATTTGGGTCCGCTAAGGTTTCATGGAAAGTTGAATTCAGAGTTTGCTTCATCTGACATGGTTTTAATCATCTTTTTCTTGCAGACGCTACAGGTTCTGAGACAGACCTGTACTTCAAGACTTATTGACCTGTGACAGGCATGGAGCTGGAGAAAGGGAAAGTAATTTGTGCGTAAGAGATGGAAAAAAGAAGAAGTAAAAAACTAGTTCTTACACACCTCGGTCAGTTTCTGAAGTAATTCTTTCCTTTCTTGTGTAATAGTCTCCTGTTTCATCTCTTTTTGTCCTTTCTATCTCATTTAGCTTGGCCCATCTTATGATGTCTCCTTTTGACAAATTTAAATTATGCTTCTCTCCCTCTTATTTATTGGTTTAACAACATCCAAAAACGATATCTGGAAATGGATTGGAAGACTGTCTTTCACAAAAATATTTCCAACAGAGCAATAGAATACGATACATAACATTTAAATATTGAGAAAAAAATCTTTATTTATTTCAGTAATTAAATTCAGAAAGTAAAACTCATATAGTAAATACACTTATTACACAGGGTAATAAATATGTTATATCATGTACTGTACACAACCATTCAATTTAATTCAATTCAATTCAGTTTTATTTATATAGTGCCAATTCACAACACAGTAAATTAGAATATTGTTGAAAAGTTCATTTAGCTCACTAAAGAAATGCATTATGTACACAAACTGATGTTTTCAAGCCTTTATTTCTGTTAATTGTGATGATTTCTGCTTACAGATAATGAAAACACAAAATTTAAGATGAGAATGTTACATCAGACCAATTTGATACAGAAAAATGGGCTTTTTAAAGGGAAGGTTTTATACCTGCTTAAAGGTTGTTATTTGACTGACAGTCCTCATTGGAACACATATTCTAATTTATTGAAGATGACTATCTAAACTCATTCACAGAGTTGCTTCTTTTTGCTCAGCAATCAAATCCATTGTAAAAAAAATTCTCATTAGGCTTTAACATGCACATAAGATCTATGTCTTGTTCCTATTTAATTGAAGAAACATTTCTAAAATACGAGACATGGTCTCCTAAGCAGTTCTAGAGATGGATGCATTTGCATCATTGTGTTTATACTACTGTAATGCTCTTTTTTCCAGTCTGGACAGACCATCAATTTCTTATCTACAAACAATTTAGAACGCAGCAGCCAGACTTGTTACTAAATCTAGTAAACACACTTATATCCCCCTAGTTATATATTCTTTACACTGGCTCCCAGTGTATGTTAGAATCCAGTTTAAAGTACTTCTTATCTGCAGGGCTCCAAAATGGCCAGACTCATGATTATTTGTGTCAGCTTTTAACCTAACACTTTGCTACTTGTAGCCTTCAGTCACAAGCCCAGAATCTCTTGGTTGTTCCTCGGATAAGGCTGTAGAAGAGTTTGCCAATTTCTGTTAATTGTATGACTAATTACAGCTAATGAAACCCCAAAATTCAGCTTCTCAGAACTTGTTGTCCGATGGTGTGCATCGATATACTTGCAGTCATTCCTTCAAGTTCGTTTTCCTGGTCCCAGCAGTCCGCTTTCCACACACTGGCTGGCACGATCCCCTCTGGATTCTCTCAATTATCATTGTTGGTTGCAGAAATAATCTTTACTGGCAGGCCCCATTCTGCTAGAACCTCTTTTGCCTCTGCTAAGTCCTTCCTCTGTCATGCCAAGCGAAGCACCTCTTCCTTTATTCTGTAGCTCAGAAATCTAACCAGGATGGACCTGGGTTGGGACCCAGATGGGGGGCACGGTGATGGCACTCGATGAGCCCTTTCAATTAGTATGCCCTTTGAATTGGGGATACCGAGATTTTCTCTGAGCAGTTTCTGTATAAAGGGTATCATTGACTTAGACTCCCCCTCAGCTCCCTCTGTAATACTGTATTTTCTCATATTTTCTCTCCTTGAATGGCCTCCCTGGTCAGTGATTTTATCCTGAAGTTGCTCTTGGATCATTAGTATTTCCGCTAACACCTCATTCACATTTTGTAGTTTCTCCTCAGTTCCAACAATTCTTGCCTCGGCATCATCCAGTCTTGAGTTAATTTTCATGATTTTACCTTGAATTGTTTCCAGCTTATGGTTGTTGTCTTGTCTGAATTCTCTGAGTTCCCTAAGAATAAAGGACAGGCTTGCTGATTCTCCAACATCCCCTGTTTCTTCAGCTAGGCTAGCAGTAGCTGGGTCAGCACTGTTATCCTCGTGTTGAAGGATAACAGAATTTTAGCTTTTTTCGTTTTGAACCCATCTCTTACCTTTTCGGCACATTTTCAACTTTGACTTTCAATCATGCTATTTGGCTTGTGGGGAAATTACTCACTTTGGTTTGGAGACTAAGCTCTACACCGCCATCCCTCTGTGACCTGGAAGTCCTTCAGAAAAATGAACTTGACAAAAAGAACTTTGGGCTGGTGAGCAACAGTCCTTGTCTTTCCATTAACATGCATGGATTGAGGCTTGTTTGGGGTCATTATGATGTTGTAATACTGCCCTGCGGCCTAGTTTCCGAAGGTAGGGGATCATGTTCTGCTTTAGTATGTCACAGTACATGTTAGCATTCTTTGTTCTCTCAATGGACCGTAGCTCCCCACAGCCGGAAGCACTCATGCAGCCCCAAACTGTGACACTCCCACTACCATGCTTGACTGTAGACAAGACACATTTGTTTTTGTGCTCCTCACCTGACTGCCACCACACACGCTTGACAACATCTGAACTAAATAAGGTTAGCCTCATCAAACAACAGGAAGTGTTTTCAGTAGTTCATATCCTTAGTCTGCTTATGGTCTGTAAACTGTTGGCAGAGGGAAGAGGTTTCTCTCTGGGACAACAGCCAGAAGATTCAAATAATGGTTTGGTTTTGGTGATAGTTCTTTGGCATTGAGTAGAAATGCTTAAAGTCATACAAGGTCGCCATGACTGAATAATTATTTTTAAGACGTCTTTAACTCAAGAAATTAGATTTATTGAAAGGAAGAGTTTGAAAAAATATGCTCACCTGCATCTGACCTCAGTTGCTACCTGATAACTGAATGAATTGGTCTATAATGTGACTACCAGACACTTATGAACACAAACCTTATCTCTTTCAAGCATTATTATTATATTGTTGTTGTCAGCAGGTAAAGTTATGGACAGCACAGAGAAGAAATGTTTATTGTAACAATGTAATTTATTAAAATAGTTATAAATAAATAAAAACATTCTTCACCATAAAATTAACCTTAGCAACAAGTGTTAAACTTTAAATGAATGTGAGGAGGCAATGAAGCTGGAGAGATCACTGGGAGCTGTCTAGAAACTGGATCCATGCTGGAGTTGCCATTGGCCGTCCTGCTTGAAACAATAGAGAAGGAATTTTATTGGAAAATCAGAGACCCCGGAGCGCTTTACACTACAATCAATCATCCACCCATTCATCCACACATTCACACACTGACAGTGGTAAGCTACAATGTAGCTACAGCTGCCCTAGGACAGACTGACAGAAGCGAGGCTGCCATACATTGGTGCCACTGGGCCCTCTGACCACCAGAGGACAGTTACAGGACAAAGGCCTACCACCTGAGCCACAGTCGTCCCATGTCCATAACAATATACATGGAGGAAGTAGTTTTATACTCAGCTACCTGTATCAATCACAAAGCCTTACTTAAACCAACTATATACATCAAACAGGTAGTGGTAAAATGACGGGATCAGGCCATACTCTGCAGGGAGAGCTATCTCCTGCTGAAGCCTGGGTCTGATGCGGGCATTCACATTTCTGAAACCAGCGTAGTGAATCTAAAGCAGGCTCATTTTTAAAGGACTGATTCCATATATGGGTTTTTAAGGTCAAATGTCTTGTCTAAAAACATCCCAAACATCTTTTCAAAACGGACTTCTAGATTTTTTAAACAAAATATAAATTTCTGCACTCACCTGCATCTACCTGGCTGGCTGTGCCACCCATTTTAAGTGGACAGAAGTGGTATTACAAAGATATACACTTTTTTATTATTTTCTTTTTTTCACTTGCCTTTCCAGGCTTGAAATAAGAAAAAAAAAAAGACTTTGAAAAATAAACAAAATTTATTTCCCACTCTGTTGACTTTTCAAAATTAGTTTTTATTGAGCTGTTGTCACCAAAATATAAATACATAAACAAATAAATACATATACAAATCATTAAAGTGTTCATATTTTTATTTGTTCCTGGTGATTAATCATACCATTTTCTAATTTATTGTGACAGGATATGATAAGCATGTGCTGACAGCAAGCTGTAGGGTCATTTGCAAGATACAGTCTTGGTCCCAAGAAAGAGCAATGATGGTGGGCAATGGTCATTTGTCCTACAGATATCCTTGACCAATGCTGTAGTTAATTTTATATCTGACATGAATGTACAATCTTGGTATGATAACAACATAGCATGGCCAGCAAATGCACTGTTTATGTGACTTTACTGTATTTTATATTACTTTACAACAATCTCATTTAGAAAAGAGGACATTGGGTCTTGGAAACCAGCCCTTTGACGATGCACTTGAGCAATACAGCTGATAATGAGGCTGGTGGTTTTATTCTAGTGCCTCTAGTGGCAGAGGCAAGTATTACAAAAACAAACACAAAAAGTATCTGAAAATATTTTTTTTTCTAACTTGTCTTTCAGGGCAGAGCAGAAAAAAAAAAAAACTTAGAAATATTTGAATCTTGATTTTATTCCTCACTTGCCTTTTAAGGGCAGAACCAAAAAACAAACAAACAAACAAAACAAAAAAAAAACTAAAAACAGAAATACTTTAATTTAGATTTTTGCTCACTTGCCTTTAAGGGCTTCCGTAGTAAACCATGATCATCAAAATTACCAAAAATAAACAATGGAAATCTGTCATTGTGTCTGTAATGAATATCTATGCTTTCCACATTTGGTATTGAATTATTTAAATAGATTACTTATTTGATGATATTCTAATTCATTGAGAAGCACCTGTATAGGTTGACTTTCACTGTCGCGGCATACAATAGATCTTGATTTTGTAAAGGACACAACCTGTCTCTAAATCATACAAATGAATTAGAACAATAGCTTCCCAGAACAAAATCATGCAACAATATCTTAATGATTTTAAGAGGTTGATTCAAACCCAAATTGTGACAAGGTGCCCAAGCATGATTAAACAATACACAGATTAGTTGTTCAAAGTAGAGCCATTTGAACCCAGTCTTATTATCCACAACACTGTTCTCACAAAGAAATGGGAGAAAGCCCAATCCCTTGGATATGAAAAAAAAACCACACATGGATTGAATCAGGATGCTGTATTGTTGGTACAACAACAAAAATAAAATCACTGGAGCACTCTGTTGACTCTCTTGCTGCGGGTCTCTCATTATTCACCCTTGGAGATACAGAGTCTTCCCCATCATCTCCAGCTTGTGTAGACATCTTCTCAGGTGTCTAACTTACTCCGATACATAAGACACAGGAGACATTTTCTGTTGTTGAAATGGTAGCCACACTGCCCTGTTCTGGTTCGAACATGCACTGACACTCGAACGCCTTTATTACCTGTTACAATAGTGTGTAACCTTCCATTCTACAAAGTAGTGCCAACTCAAAAGAATACAACAGTGGCATACATTGTACTCAACACCCCCACTCAATGGTGCCACTCACTTCAGCCATGACACTAGTTTCGAAACATATATGAACAAAACTTTTCAATCTTGGCCCTTGTGGCAGATTTTGTGAACACATCTGCGACCATGTTGTCTGTAGGACAGTACACCAAAACAATTTTACCCTGTAAAACGTTTGACCTTATGAAGTGATACTTAATGTCCACATGCTTGCTCCTCTGATGATTAACAAGATTCTTTGCAAGGCGTATAGTCCCTTGGTTGTCCTCAAACACTTTAGCTGTTTGTTCAAAACTGTGGTCCATGTCCTGTAGTAGTTGAGATAGATAGAGCGCTTCTTGAATAGTAGCTGCCAATGCTAAATACTCAGCTTCACATGTCGACAATGAGACCGTTTGCTGTTTTCTTGTTTTCCATGAAACGATAGCACTGCTCTGACTTAGGCTGAAGCAGTAGCCAGTTGTGCTTTTTCTGTCAATAACATCATTGGCCCATTCTGCGTCGGAGTATCCTATGAGCTCTAATTTGGTGTCACACTTCTCATAACACAACTCATAGGCTTTGGTTCCTTGTAAATACCTGTACACATGCTTTAAAGCTGTCATATGTTTCTCCCTTGGATCTGACATGTGCTGTGACAGTTTACTCACAATCCAGCTGATATCGGACCTAGTACAAGTCATTATATAGATGAGGCTGCCCAACATTTCTCTGTACTTTCTTTGATCAGTTTGTTCCCCTTCAGGCATTAGGTCACATTTGATTTCACTAGGGGGGGCTCTGGGTTTACACTCAGCCATACCAAACCTTTCCAGTATTCTCTTTATGTACCTGGACTGGTTCATTTTGATAGAACCTTCTTTTTTGTGTGAAATCAATCCCAATAAAATGGGTGAGATTCCCAAGGTCTTTCATTTTAAACTTACTTTTCAGTTTCTCCTTGACCTCTCTTAGACACATCTCATTGCTTGCAGCCAAAACTATATCATTGACCCATACTAATAAAATAACTTTTTCTTTATCAGACAACTTTGTATAGATACAATGATCAACCTGGCTCTGTACAAACTCATTCATAATCAGAAATTCATGCAACATCATATTCCAATTCCTCCCGGATTGTTTGAGCCCATAAATAGATTTATTCAACTTGCACACGAGTTGCACACCGTTCTTTGGTTTAACCTGGAAACCTTCGGGTTGGTCCATGTATATTTCACAGTCAATGGGCGCATGTAAGTATGCAGCCTTAACGTCCATCTGGTTTAGTGTAAGGTCATGCTGTGCAGCTAGTTGCATCAACATACATAGTGATGTTAAGTTTGCAGTTGGAGAGAACGTCTCTGAATAGTCAAGTCCCTTTACCTGACTTTATCCCTTTGCTACATACCTGGCTTTATATGTCTCGTTCCCTTTATTATCTTCTTTGAGAGCATATACCCACCTTCCCCCCACTGTCTGCCTACCTTCTGGTAATGGTACAAGTGAGAAGGTGTTGTTTTCTTTAAATGAAACCATTTAATCTCTCATCGCCTTTTTCCACCTATCAGATACTGGCGATGCCATAGCCTCGTTAAAGGTCTGTGGCAGTCCAGCTGTAGCTCTGTAGCAGTAATCAATGGTTAACTCACTACTCTGCACTACACATTCATAGTCCTCCAAGTATTTGGGTTTCGTTCTGACTCTACCAGTAGTACGAGTAGCCTGGGAGTCATTAGTTGGATTTGTGTCACTCTTCAGCTCTGAGTCTCTCTCTGTGTCTGTGACTGTCTGTTCTGTTTCTTTGGTTAGTGGCTGACTAGTTTGACTTGGTGTAGTTATCCACTCTATGTAGTGGTCTTCTGTTCGGTCCCCGTCAGTCTGAGTATGCTTCTCAGTCAAACCCCTTGTAATGAAGTGGGCCAATCTGTGTTTCTGAACTTTGTTTGTCTCTGGAAAATAAACCATGTAAGCAGGTGAATGACGATCAAAACCAACAAAAATTCCCCTTTTGCCTTTAGGATCAAGCTTCTTCTTGTTTTGCTCATACACCATACATTCAGAACCAAACCTATTCATTTTGGACAGATCTGGCCTCTTTCCAGTGAAAAGGAAATAGGGGGTTTCCCCTGTTCTCTTACAGTAACACCTATTCCTTATAAGTGCAGCTGTCCTGGCTGCGTAACGCCACAGATTCTTGGGTAAACCTGACTCAATCAGCATACATCGGATCATTTCAAAGAGTGTGCGCCAATTCCTCTCTGCTGTCCCATTTCGATGGGGAGAGTAGGGCGCTGACCTCTCATGCTTTATAGCATTGTCCCTCAACAATGACTGGTACTCCTCTGACACAAATTTTGTTCCATTGTCTGATCTCAGACGTTTTACTTTACTGTAAGGTGCGGTGTCTGCCAAGAACTGCTTAGTTGCCTCAACTGCTTTGTTTTTGTTCCTAAGGAAGTACACATAAATGGCACCTGAAAAATCATCTGTAAAAGTGATAGCATATTTATGCCCTTCAAGTGACTCTGGTGCAATAGGTCCACCCAGGTCTGTGTGTACTAGCTCTAATGGCTCCTTGGCCCTCACATCGCTGTCTGTTTCTGCTTTGAGAAAATTTACCCTCTAGACAAATTTCACATTGGTTGGGTCTGCACATTTTATCATTGATTTTCATCCCATTTACAACTGTTTCAAGTTTTACAATATCATCATAGTTGCAATGACCCATTATCTCATGCCATGTTTTTAGATCAAAAGATACATTGCAGGAATCCTCACTGCTTACGTCTTTCTCTGTGACAATGTCCAAATACAGTCTGTCCTTTACCTTAATCTTACATGTTGTGCCGTCAGGAAGAAACATTTTGTTGTTATTCTTCTTCAAGTTGAACCTTGCACCTTTCGAAACTGCTGCATCCACAGACAGGATGTTCTGTGGGTATTCTGGAATCAGGAGAGCATCCGTGAGCTTGACACTCACCACTTTCCCGTTGCAGTTGGTCAGCTCTATTTGTGCGTCTCCTTTTCTCAGGACGCTGCCAGTAATCCGTGTCCCATCTGCCAGTTGCATCACATGGTTCTTGGGCTGGAATGTCTCGTCAAATCTGATGAAGGCATCCTCGTTGGTCATGATGTGGGCAGAGGCACCGCTGTCCACCAGTAGACCTTGCTGCTGTGTGCCGTGGGGTTCCCATTCACTCACCCGGAGCACAAACACTTCTTCCTCATTTATGGGTCTATGCCTCTCTTTAACACGAAAACTTCTTTGTCCAGTGTCGGTAATGGTGGTCACCCTGCTTCCATTTTGTGTGCTAGTCACTCTCCGCTGAGTTTTCTTGTCTTTGTTTCTGCAGTCTTTTGCTGTATGTCCCATTTTCTCACAAATAAAGCATTCTCCATTGAAATACTTCTTCTCCTTTTCTTTAAACTTAGGCCTGGATGCTCTGTAATTAGCGGTCATTATTTCGTCTGTTCGGGGCTTATTGCGGTAGCGCAAGGTGCATTCAAAACTTCTCAGCCTTACCTTGAACTCACTGAAGGTCAACGTTTCCTTCGTCTGAGTAACGTATACAGAAAATGGGTTGTATTCTTCCGTGAGTCCTTTTAGTACCATCGCTGTCAGAAGTGCATCACTGAGGGTCTCTTTAGCTCTGTTTAACGCGGCCACTATCTTTTCAACACGGGCAAGATAGTCTGCTAATGCCTCCCCATCAGCCATTTGCACATTTGTTAGCTCTGTATACAGTCTGACAATACGCAGCTTTTCTTCTGACTCGAAATGGCACCTCAATATTTCTAGGCTTTTCTTGCCGTCATCAGGTGCTTCATAGAGGATTAGCGTTAGCGTCTTGTCGTCCAAATAACCACACAATTCTGCGTAAGCCATATCACTTTTCCTACCGATTTCCTCAGCCTCTGGTGCAATAGCCTCCGCTGCTAACTCACTTCCTAGGATGATGTCTTTGAGTCCAATGGTTTTCAAGTACGCTAAAAGCCTTGCTTCCCAGATGTGATAGCGTGCTTCGTCTCCGTCAAACCGCGGCAGCAGTCCCCTTCCATGTATCGTTGTACTTGGAACTTGTCTGGGCCCATAACTTGTTGACTCTCTTGCAGCGGGTCTCTCATTATTCACCCTTGGAGATACAGAGTCTTCCCCATCATCTCCAGCTTGTGTAGACATCTTCTCAGGTGTCTAACTTACTCCGATACATAAGACACAGGAGACATTTTCTGTTGTTGAAATGGTAGCCACACTGCCCCGTTGTGGTTCGAACATGCACTGACACTCGAATGCCGGGGAGGCTCCGCCTTTATTACCTTTTACAATAGTGTGTAACCTTCCATTCTACAAAGTAGTGCCAACTCAAAAGAATACAACAGTGGCATACATTGTACTCAACACACTCACTTTTGATTATCCATATCCTCCAAATAATCTTAAGGAGTATGTATAAGAAAAGAATAACTTTGCACCACTTTTCTTCCTTCTGTCCTTGTTCTTTCTGCAGAATTTAGGTATGTCTTGATGGGGTTTTTTAACAAATGTGGCTTCTGTGCCCCGTGAACCAAAAGTCTTTGTCTCTGTCAATGTCCATGCACTTGTTGCCACCTGCTGCCAATGTTGAGCAAGCTCTGTGTTGGTGGCACCATAATTTTGTCATACTAGACCAAGATTGACTATTTTAGTAATAAACACTTAGGTGAATCTGTCATAAAACAAAGGGTGTCGAGCACCTCACATCAACTGTAAAGCAATGCAAAGGGTCAATTAGGCTGTGGGCCTGTTTCTCTTCCTTGTTACCCTTGTTATAGTGCATGGCATTATGACATTTCTTTCTAATACCAGGACACTTTAAGGCTTCTGCCATTTGAGGAAAACAATATTAAATACAAATCTTAGTACTATGCCAGTAAATTGAAAATGGGTCATAAAAGGAAATGGGAAGGAAAATGTGACAACCCTAACAACTTTAAAACAAAAATGTTACTGTTAATGTTACTTTATTTGTGCAGTATTTTATTTTTTGTATCATTAACAGACTTTAACAAAACTGTAGGTCTAATCTATTCAAGTGGAAAAAATGCATATAAAAAACATATTACTGTAATATCATACCATCATCTCACATGTGTGTTATTGAGCTTTCTGGCAGGGCATTTTCTAACCTTTTGGAGGATTTTTCTGCAGTATGTTCTTTGCTGTTATTAATTTCTCTGTCAAACTAACAATGTGTAATTTGTATGATGTAACTTGTACACATTTCTCCTTACACATTCCAACCATGAACAGTGTTCTTTTAATTGCCTTTGGGATTTTTCTACTTCGAGATATGTTGTTTTTACTAGAGCCTCATGGGGGGCGATGACGTGCTGGTTTGTAAGTGATCTACTCAGAAGAGAAGAAAACAACTTAAAAAAATAAAAAAAAATTCTCAACAGCAAATCTTTCCCTATTGTAATGCTTAAAAAAACACATGTAATTGTAGTTCTCCTGTATTTTTCATCTCCTCTTCTTTTTATGATTGACTTCTAATTCTAATTTATCCTTTGTGTTGGATTCCAAAGCAGAATCTTCTTGCTTTAGTCAAAGAATGTTTATTTCACTGAGTCTGTATTGTTGAAGGCACTTCAATCTCATAAAATAGACAGGACGCGGGCAGGGACAGGGATCAAGCTCTGATCCGAAGTATTTCGAGCGTGTTCTCATGGATCCCGTGGAGAGGAGGGTTGGCAAAGGGTCACCTAGGTCACTGACAGGCACTGCAGGAGGATGTGACTCAGCAGACTGACGAGGGTCTACTGATGCGGGTCGGCATACCCCATCTGTCAGTGCAACTGCCCTTCGTCATTGGCAGATCCGCACAGCAGTTAGTAATGAGGGAGTGGCAGTGGCAGTTTCCTGAGACGGCCGACAAGGGTCCACCCCGCGGCTCTCACCCCTACTTTTGTTTTCATTCTCACTGGGGTCGGAAGTGTTATTTGGGTTTGTGTTCAGGGAACAAGGCAGAAGCAGTACTTCTGTTTGATGGGAACCAAAAATCTTGTAGACATTTTTTTCCCTTTCTCTATTTTTCCTGCTCAGTTCACTGTGAAGCAGAACAATAACATGTCATCAAATGTATGCTTACTGTTTGAAAAAGACAAACATTATTTCTGTGTTGTCTATCTTAAACAAACTCTTGGCCCTCCGATCTTCTTTTTGATTTGGCTTCCAGTTGAATAAATCTGATCTAATCACACTTGGGAAAAGCAGCACATTAACACATTACGTAAACATTTAATCTTGCCAAGTTTTAAAAAACTTGCCAAATAATAAAACTAGTTTGGCATTATTCTTACATTACTGACATTATAGCAGTCATAACTGCTGAGATCTTGAGTCTAATCCACATCACCAAACATGGCTAACTGAAACAAACTGAAACATTAAAGAAATACACAGTTTAGCGATAAAGCGTTTAGAAGGTTACAGTATAGATATGTCAAGAAACATTGAGTTTTTCTCCTTAGTGTCCAATATTTCATTAAAGCTTTCAATAAACACCGTGCAGCTTTTTGTTTTTATATTTTGTGATATTTCACCATCACATTTTAGTGCATTTTTATTATAGTTATATACTGAAAAAGAAATCCGGTGCAATTTCCTTCAGAAGTCATATATGTAGCTGTATTCATTTAAAATAACGAGTTATTTAATCTTAATATATATCAAACATTTCTCTGAAACCTCTGAGGTTTGGTAGAGAACAATAGTGTACAAACAGCGTCATGAAGACAGCTTTGATCACCTTTCAGGGCTCTAATAAATTCATCATTTAGAAATGCAAAAAAGTGTGGCACAACTGCATAGCTGAAGTGTAATAAATGGACCAGATGCAAAACACCTTAATCTTTAAAGACAATGAATCCATTAAATCCACCCAAACAGGTCAGTCATTCAGTCATTTTGTATACCGCTTCTTCCATAGCGGGTTGTGAGGAAGCTGGTGCCTATCTCCAGCAGTCTACTGGCAGGAGGTGGGGTACACCATGGACAGGTCACCAGTCCATCGCAGGGCAATATACAAACAACCATGCACACACTCATTTACACACACCTAAGGGCAATTTAGAGAGACCAAACCAAAGAGGTATTATTGGTAATTCTGAAACTGAATGTGTCAGAGTAACGTAAGAAAAAAATTGTTTCTGTCATATTCATCATGTTTCT
Source organism: Girardinichthys multiradiatus (assembly GCF_021462225.1). Taxonomy (NCBI): domain Eukaryota; kingdom Metazoa; phylum Chordata; class Actinopteri; order Cyprinodontiformes; family Goodeidae; genus Girardinichthys; species Girardinichthys multiradiatus. The sequence continues at coordinate 20,297,623 of NC_061803.1, read as the reverse complement.
GTAATGTTTCCAGTGGTTTTTATCATTTAGACTTTTTAAACAATTATGCTAATCACTAGCATTCAGTTAATGTTATGTTACAGAGGATTTTATGTTTTTATAATTGTTTTGTCTACTTTGTTTATATCTAAATTTTCTATATACCTTTTAATAATTTGTCACTCTTGTGCTTGGTATCCTTCACCAATAATCTTACTATCGATGAAATGGTTCATTCCAGTTGCTAATGTTAAAACGCGCTACAGTGCAATGGTTTGAAGCAAAGCATTTCTAGAATGGCCGAGTTAAAGCCCAGGCCTAAATTAAAATGAAAATTGTGTGATAAGAGTTAAAAGACACTCTCCATCCAGTCTGACTGAGCTTGGGCTAATTTGCAAAATAGAATAGGCAAACATTCCAGTCTGTAGGTGTGCAAAACTGCTAGAAACATTCCTCAAAATATTTAAAACATTGAAGTAATAGCTGGTTTGAAAGGTTTTGACTGAGTACAAATACATTTTGGGGCTGCATGGTGGCGCAGTTGGTAGCACTGTTGCCTTGCAGCAAGAAGGTCCTGGGTTCAAATCCTGGCCAGGGGTCTTTCTGCATGGAGTTTGCATGTTCTCCCCGTGCATGTGTGGGTTCTCACCGGGTACTCCGGCTTCCTCCCGCAGTCCAAAGACATGCCTGCTTTTAATTGGTCACTCTAAATTGCCCTTGGGTGTGCATGTGGTTGTTTGTGTGTTGCCCTGTGATGGCATCCTGTCCAGGGTGTACCCTCCCTCTCACCCATAGACTGCTGGAGATAGGCACCAGCTCCCCCGCGACCCACTATGGAATAAGTGGTAGAAAATGACTGACTGACAAATACATTTCCTAAAAAAAAATGGAAAACTATATATTATTTGGGTTCTCTTTTACAAATATCCACTACTTTTTGTTGGTCTGTTCCAATAAAATATATTGATACATACATGACATGACAAAATGTAATTAGTTGAAGGGTATGCAAACTTCTGCATGACACTGTAAATCTGAGGGCTGTTACTAATCATATGTAATAAAGTATTAGAAATGCCCAAAAGGTGAATTTAGGCTAAACCATTAATTTGCTATTAAGTATTGGTTAAATCTATTAGTACTCTATTAGTAAAATGTTACTAGTTTAAAATTATAATGTAAGAAACATAATAAAAGAAGTTCTTCAAATAAAAAGATTATATTATTATTTTTAACCAATGCTAGATGGTTAATTCAAACATTTTCATATGCAACTTCTTGAGAAAACACCTAATTTGTCAGATAAGGAGAGTCTAAATAAATAAATAAATGCATTAAAAGAAGTAGTAATCCTGTTTACTGTCTGCAGTCAGTTGGATCAGTTGGCCACAGCGATAAACATCAGCTGCTGAACTGTAGTCTACCACAAACAAGTGCCCTGATAAACAGCAAGACAGGGCGCAGTTTACCCAAGGCAGCAGACATAAACACAGCACCCCTCCTGGATGGATGTAGGTCATTTAGATACACCATCATCATTAGACCAAACAGGGTTCAGTGCCTATGACTCCACAGGGCTTTCACTATTCACCAGGGAAGGAGAAAAGTGCACCACAATTACATGTGTTCAGCAAAATGGCAACAGAGGAGGAAATGAGAGAGGAAGCCGAGGTGAAGTCTGAGTCGCGGATCTGAAAGTTGGCCACTGAGGTACAGTTGCATCAGAAATTGCCAGAGGCTTCTGGTGTAGCGTACTGGCATTTCAGACACTGATCTTCACCTAAATTAAGAAAGATAAGGCATGTGGTCAGCTCCTAGTCTAGGTCAGATATTGAAACTTTATCCAAGTCCAGTCAGATTAAATATTAGCATCTCTTGCCATGGATAACTACCTTGTTGCTTCTATTTGTCTTGATATGCAGAGTCAGTTTGCAAGAATTAAATTCCTCTCTGCAACATTAACCAGTCAGTTTGCAGCTTTTCTTGTATAAGTGACATTTTTTTAAAGCTGTTAGTCATAAAAAGCCAGATCACCGACTAAAACTTTTTATACTTATTGTAAGGGCTCTAGGGGCCTTGATTATTTTTTCAAAGTAGTTCTTTTGACAGTAGGTAGACAGGAAATGGTGTGGAAAGGGAGCACAGAAATCATCGACGGTCTGGGATACGATCCCGCAACAGCCTGCGTAGAGGACTGAGACCTCCATACCTGGGTTGCATGTTTAACCCCCTACGCCACCAGCGCCCCACCAACTACAACTTAATCAGGCAAAAAAGTTTTTTTATGCATGTCAAAATTTCCAACCTACTTTTCTGTTACCAATAATATATCAGGCCAAAAAGATAAATCACTAATTTCACTGGCAGACAATGCATTGTCATAAAGGAAGATTTTATTTCATTTTATGCATTATATTACTAATATTAAACAGGTACTTCTCAGTCTCTTACAGCACAACTATGAGCATATAAGTTTCACTGCAATTACAGCGGATTTTAGGAAAACACAAAAAGCCATTCACTGACTGGGAAATTATGAAAGAGTGCATGGAAGCTGTGGCATAAGCACTTTTAGATGGAAAAGAAGGACAACTTAAGAAAAACAGTTAAGCAACTTGCCATGCCTGCCACAAGCACAACAAGCAGAGCAGAATTGTTATACCAAGATGTACAAACCCAGCTCGACTGAGCCATTAAAAGCGCATTTAATATTGGTACTTAAATTGGATTGCACTTTTCTGTTCAGCAGAAGATTTTATGGGCATATGAATATTTGTATTTAAAAAATAAAAACTCTAGTGTTAATTAAATGTTATATAAAAATTAAAGAAAATATTTTTGTCAGTTGATTTAAAATGTTCGGACCCCAAAGTTTTGGATGATGGAGGTAGTGGACTTCCTGCTATTTTAGTTGGGGTCCCTGCTGTAGGGTATATTGTTATTTTGGCATTAGCCTATATGAGTCTGAGTGTTACTATACCCTAACCAAGAGAGTGTTTAGACTCACTTCTCAGCCGGTTGCACTGGTGAGGGAAACCCAACGTGACGTCAGTGTAGTGCAGCTGTACAATTATTATACATTTTAAGTATTAATATTTAATTCTGTGACTTAAAACAGTAGATCATTTGCACTGGTCAGATTTTTTTTTTTATAGGAGATTCTGAGTTTGGGAGATTGCGGTCGGTGTGACCATAGACCAGCAGTGGAAATCCTCAGAGAACCTGTTCCAGTACTGGATGGCGAGCCAACCCCCACTAAAGAGCCCAGTTGTAGCCAGAAAGCTGCAACCCAGAGACAATAGGCTGTAAAACATTGATCTATTAACCCCTTGGTCCAAGGGGTCAGGTAAAACTTTGTGCACACTGACACTTGCTTTCATTGGTGGAGGACAATTATCTTAGCCAATGATCCACTCTTGGTAACTTGAGGAACAATGAACTTTAACAGATCCTGGTCTATTTTATTTTGAGTGAGAATTTATCTTTTATTATTTTTTATTTGATACTTTGTAATTTTCTACTTCATATATTTGAGTCCCCATTACATCCACATTACTATTTTGCTGTGTATAATTGCTACTGCTTACTACTGCTATTTACTTAGACTGTCATAGTTTTCTTAATGTTTTTGACCCACATGCAGAGAGACACTCAGGAGGCAGGAGAAAAGTTTTTAAAAAAGGTTTATTTTTACAAGGGATGAATAGTGGAACTGGAACCGGGACTGGAGACACCAAACTGTTCAGGAGAGATGAAGGGAGTACGTTACTCAGAGGTACGGATGAGGACAGTAGCATAATGATTTCAATTAGCTTACTGGAGCTGGAGTTGAGCTTGGTCGAGGGAGAATGATGTGGACCCTGGGAGAATGGTAATGCAGCTGCTGAATCTGTGAGTCAGTCCAAGGAGGTGGTGAATTCTCAGGGGGAAAGTTCAGGTGAGGTCTTGACAGTTTGATTTTTATGTGTGCTACCTGGTAAGATTTCCGGAAGCTGCATGTGAAGGTAATAGGAGTGTTGGGACCACAGCCATGTGGTCCCAACACTCATTCTGGAACTTTCAAAATAAATTGCATTAACCTACTTCCAGCATAACTTAGGAATTGGGGGTAACAGCAAACTTCCCATGATGCCACTGTCCACATAAAACCCCCACTTCCCCCACAAGTCTTTCTCTTCCATGCCGGTGATCATCGGGATAGGAGGAGACAGCGCGCTGATGTCTCTTTGCTGGCAACAGACATAAACTCTTCAGCTGGATCCAAGGGTGTCATAAGATCATGCGATCATATGCACAAGATAAGTAGAAATAAATCACTGTCTGCGTATCCGGTAATTTTCATTCATGAACGGGGTAATCAAGGTACAAGCATTGCTTGACTGTTCTCTCTGGGATCTGCAGAAGCGAACTGTTTCCAGAGAGTTCCCAGTATGACGCCGAGTGCAGCAGTTTCCCAAGGAAGGAGAATGGAGACCGCATTATGGCAGTTAATGTGGTCAGCGGACAGAATGGGCCGCCAAGCCACTGCTCCGGAGGTTAGCTGACAGCTAACCGCTTCGTTCACGGAGCTCTCTTCAAACTTCGTCGTCACCCGGACAACTCCTCAGCATGGTTCATATGAGGTTAGGTTTTGGGCTGAGAGATAGAAGTAATAGAGAAAGATTAATGATCTAAACATTTTTCATTTTATGAAGTTTGGTTTTGTTTGTGTTGAACTCTGGTATCTTGGTGCTAGCAGAATATCTGCAGCACACGTGCTCAGTTTGTGTTCTGTGTTGTATGTTTTTAAAGTTAAGACAAACTTTATTTAAAGGGGTGATTTTAACATAGAAGATTGATCATAACGCGCCGTCCGCGCTTATGCATTTAAGCCCTTTTATTAACGGTATTTTAAAGGTGTGTGTTTGATTCTGGTGCTAAGCTATCAGCTTCTTTTGTTAGCTTCAACTGCTAACTGGTAAGAACACGTGCTTGCTACTAAGGAGTATTTAACAGAAAGGTTGTTAGTTTTCAAGCTAGTGAATAATAGTCCCTAAACATTATTTTACTAAAGCTGATAACCAAGTAAACACCATTAAGCCCCATTTCTCCAGAAAGATTTGGCTCTTTTCCAAAATATTCCCTTAATATTTTTTTTAATATTATTTTAATAAATAAAGGCAGCTAATTAGACACCGTTGAGAATTAGTCATCCAGAAGGTTGGTTTTATTCAGCAGATCATTCTTAAAACAATATTTTATTAAAATAATATTTAATCTGATCTTGTATTGTAAATGGTTGTCTAAACGTTTGCTGATTATTGCCTAAGTTAGTTCCAAGACTAACTTAACTTCATCTCCAGATTCTTCAATATAGTCCTTGGTTCTCAAACATAAATAACATTGCATGGTAATGTTGCATCACTCTTTTGGTCATGATTTTCAATCATCTTTAATCAACTTGTTTATATTGTGCACAGCCCATTAGTCTTCGTTATTCTTTAATTCTGCTTGGTAGTTTAGTTGGATTGTTTTAGCATAGTAAAGAGTTTGTTGATTGAAATATGTTTGACTTTGAGTTGACTTATTTTTGTTAATAAATTCTTGTATTTTAGGAAATTGTGTGAATTAATTCCATATATGTGCAGAGTTTTGCTGTTCATTAATGTCAGAGCTCGTCTCACACCTTTCTATTTAGTCCTAATACCATTGCCTTACTGGGCTGGTATTCACAAAACAACCTGTAACAGACCGAAATATTATTTGATAAAATATTAATATTAAATAATATTGTCAGATTCATAATCCTAACAGGAGGGTGAGTAGGGTTCGCTTACTGAAGGAGGTAGGCTTGAGCTGTCGGCTAGTACTTGAGCCAGGTAAGTTTCTTGAAGGATTTGAAGCTCTGACAATAGCAGGATTCAAAGCTGAGACTTTGAACCAAGGCTGAAGGTTGCAGGAGCTTTGAGGCTTGGACTTGAAAGTCACCTAGGAAGGAGCACACAAAGAGGTAAACAACTATGAACTTTGGAATGAACACAGACCTTAGAGATTAGCCAGATGACATTAGCTGTAAGCCATAGTGACCAAGACTACCAGAAATAAATGCTTGAAATACACCACTCTGTGTGTGATTAGTGTACATAATATTATAGTTTTGATTTAAACATACAGTTGATTTCTGATCTTTTGTCATGTTTTCTTCTATTAAAACTAACATGATATGTACGAATGATAAGTACCAAAATGCTGCTATTTGAAATATTAATTGCAAATCTATAGATTTTTTTGTCAGACGAGGCAAAGCTCTGTGGATTAAACCCCTGTAATTGGGTTTAACTGGTCTTGGTATTCAAATGTTGTGGCTATACAGCAGTAAAGTCCTTAGGCTAGTTTGGCGTCTCATGGAGTTGATCCTCGAAGGAGCCAGTCACAATTGGAACAATTTTCGAGGAGAGCGGTGGAGATTAAGGGGTCATGCAGTCCACATACCATCATGCAGTAAGAGCGCATTTCCTACTAGCTTATTGGCATAGATGGTATCAGCAGCTGAGAGTAATAATAGCATATATTTGTCAAAGTTAAGTGGAGCTCAACAAAAAAGCACACAGTTAAATCATTTTGATGAAGAACATCCTGAGTGAGGTTGTGTAATTTGATCATACTGGACCAACATACTCAATTGCTCACCATGATGATGCTCAGCCTGTGTTTAATAATTACTGCACTGAGATGTAGTATAAATGTTTAACAAAATATTGACATCTAACTAATTCAAATGGGTAAAACAAAGCTGACATTCTTATTCCTCACACTGATCCTCTCTATGAAGATGCTTACCCCCTGGCCTCTTTACTAGAGCTGATAAAGGCCATGGCCCTTTTCTTTGTTGTGTTGTTTTCAGAAGGTTTTAAGGAGTTGTTATAGTTTACAGATGTCACCCCGCATAGCATTTGGAGGGAGTCATGGATTTGTCAGCAAGGGAGCCCTCCTCGGCTCCCACGCCATCTCTCTGGGTGTGGAGTCTGAGAGGGTTCTGTCCTGGGAACCCCCCATGGGGTAGATATGAACATGAACTCAGCATTTGGTACAAATATTACAGCTGAATAAAAAGATGACATGACAACATCTGAGGTTAGACAATTGTAAAGCCAAAAAAAGAAACCATTGAAAGCCCTCGCCCTTTCAACAAATGGCATGATTTTCTTTAGATATTTTATACCCTTCTACAATACAAGATACTTTGCTGCATAGAAAACTAAAACATACTGTACTATGCAAAAATATTTTGCTTACCAGCAGACAGGCTTCAATGCAATTCTTTAAAATGACCAAAATCAATGGTAAATCAGGCTCTCTGAGAGTCTTTCATGTTTTTCCTTTGGGTACAAACTGTTTAACTTTGTTTTTATTCCAGCAGAAGATTATTTGCAGTTATATTTTTGGATTGTTTGTAAAAGCCCATTAGCTATGGACTCAATATACTGTCAAAAGGCTCAAGGTCAACTAGTTCAACTCAAAGAATGAGCCGGTATTGTTCCTATACATATTAAAAAACAAATGGATATTTATACTGTGTTATCAGAACCCTATCACAAAGACATGACTTTCCATTTCTTAACAGAATCTGTGAGAAATATCAAAGGTAACAGTTTGAGTTTTAGCAACAAGACGTTGATTCCCAAAAAGAGTTTCACCTGAGAAATTAGCCATATAAATTGGCATTTAGTATAGGACTGTGGTTCTTAAACATTAAAGAACTTTTTAAAACATCAGAGTACTAGGAAGACCTTTTCCAACAGTGCTAAAAAATATTCTAGTTTGAAAAGAAAACTAATAGGAATGCCCTACAAGACGGAAAGATGAAGGAATCCCTTCAACGTCAACCTCAAAGTCCAATATGGCTACCATACATTTAAATACTGGAAAAGTTGCAAAAAAATATATATTCATTTTGTATTCAGGCAGTCTGAATTGTATTAAATCTCCAGTCTCCAGTCGCTGTGGCCAACTGGAGAAGTATTCACACCTCTTCAACTTTAACACATTTTGACACATTATAACCACAAGTCATAGACTGAAATGTTTGCCTATTCTTCTTTACAAAATAAATAAAGCTCAGACTGATTTAATACAGAGCGTATCTAAAGATCAATTTTAATGTTTCATTGCTCCAGGTGTATGTTTAGGGTTATCATCCTGCTGAAAGACCTGCTGCAACCTCCAACAGGTTTTCCTATAGGTTTGTCCATCTTCTCATCAACTTCAATAGTTTTCATGTCTCTTATGGAGAAAACCATTCCAAACCATGAAACTATCACCACTGTGTTTCACTTTGGGGATGGTGTGTTTGAGGGTGATGGTTGTGTTGGTTTTGCTCCACATATAGTTTTTTGCATGGTCAACCCCAATTTCAATGAGGATGGGATGTTGTATAAAACATAAATAAAAACAGAATACTACAATATGTAAATCCTTTTCAACCTATATGCAATTGAATACACTACAAAGACAAGAAACTGTATGTTCAAACTGTATAACTTCATTGTTTGCAAATATTCACTCATTTTGAATTAAATGTTTGCAACACATTCCAAAAAAGCTGGGATAGTTGCAACAAAAGTTCCTCAAAAACAACCTGTTTGGAACATGCCACAGGTGAGCAGGTCAATTGGAAACAGGTGAGTGTCATGATGGGGTATAAAAGGAGCATCCCCAAAATGCTTAGTCATTCGTAGGCAAGGATTAGGCGAGGTTCACCACTTTGTTAACAACTGTGTGAGCAAATAGTCCAACGGTTTAAGAACAACTTTTCTCAATGTACAATTGCAAGGAATTTAGGGATTTCAGCATCTACAGTCCATACTATCGTCAAAAGATTCAGAGAATGTGAAGAAATCTTTGCCTGTAAGTGGCAAGGCCAAAAACCAACACTAAATGTGTGTGATCTTCGATCCCTCAGGAGGTGCTGCAATAAAGGCCATCATCATTCTGTAAAAGATTTTACCACGTGGGCTCAGGAACACTTTAGAAAACCAGTTGTCAGTTACCACAGTTCATTGCTAGATCTACAAGTGCAAGTTAAAATACTACCATGAAAAGCAAAAGCCATATATCAACAACACCCAGAAATACTTCTCCGTGCTCGAGCTCATCTGAGATAGACTGAAGCAAAGTATAAAAGTGTCCGGTGGTATGTTGAGTCCACATTTCAAATTGTTTTTGGAAATCACGGACGTCATGTCCTCCAGGACAAAAAGGAAAAGGACCATCCAGATCGTTATCAGTGCAAAGTTAAAAGCCAGCATCTGTAATGGTATGAGGGTGTGTTACTGCCCATGGCATGGGTAACTTGCACATCTGTGAAGACACCATTAATGCTAATAAGGTTCATACAGGTTTCGGAACAACATATGCTGCTATCCAAGCAATGTCTCTTTCAGGGACATCTCTGCCTATGTCAGCAAGACAACCCTAAGCCACATTTGGCTCACGTTACAACAGCATGGCTTCGTTGTAAAGGAGTCCGGCTACTAGACTGGCCTGCTTGCAGTCCAAACCTGTCTCCCATTAAAAAAGTATGACAACAGAGACCCCAGACTGTCCAGCAACTGAAGTTGTGCATCAAGCAAGAATGAGGAAGAATTGGGGAAGCATTTCAATTAACAATTAAACCTGCAAGCAGCGATGGCAGCCCTCACAGCTCAGCGCCGTTCCATCGTGTATCGCCACCATGGGCGTGATGCGACACCCACGCGAGCCCGCTACTTGATTCCATGGAAATACGCTACCTAAATATGCCACAATCGTCTTTTGTGGCGAAAAAACAGAGGTTGAGGCTTGGCCATGCCCATGCTTTGATGCAGCAAAAGCCTAAACCTATTGAGCTGTAATAGGTTGACAAAGATCATTCATATTCAGTTTGGGGCAAATCGAACCATGCATATATGAATTAGAGCCAACCATATGCCAACGGCGAGACAAATTCGATGCTCTGCCACACTCACCCAGTCCAGCCAACAGTCACTGTTAACAGTAGGATTCAACATCACCTTGGTTAGTGACATAAAACTCTGCGTGAAGCTTGTATGAGGAAGAGTATGAATTGAGGAGATTAACCAGCAATACCTGTGACTTCCTGTTTTCAGTGGGCGGCATTAAAGTAATGACACCAAATGTACCTGTGAATGTGCTGAGAGCTGTTCTGTGGTGAGACACAGAAAGTGTGGTGAAGCTGTGATCTTGTTTGTAGAAGTTAATACACATTCATCTTTTATGGCAAGAAGTCAGATGTTGAGGCTTTACCACACCCACATGCTTTAATGCAGCTAAAGCCTAATTCTCTTGAGTGTGTAGGTTGACAGTGATCATTCATACCCAGTTTGGTGCAAATCGGATCATGCATGTGTGATTTACAGCCAACTGTATGCAAATGGCTACATAAGGAGCTGCTGCCATGACCACATGCTTTGATACAGCAAAAAGCTTTTGATAACATTTGATCCCCAATGCCACAAGAGTATACGGAGTTATTTTCATGTCAAAAGCTCCAGGAGGAATTTGCCCAGATATGTTGTGTATAAACAAGAGAAAATGGTGGATTTGTTCCAAAATGGCTGGCTTCCTGTGGGGTTAGGACCATGGCTCCACGATACTTTTTTGTAGGTCCTAGGGGTTACATATGTGTACCCAATTGCATAATCCTTGGTCAAAGCCTGGGTAAGCACTGATTTTTTAAAATGTTCTAGGGGGCGCTGTGGAGGATTTAGGCCACACCCACCAAATATTTCACTGGATACCTTCTGGGGTCCGGACTAAGATCGATCATATTGAATTTGGTGCCAAATGAATGGCACGACATTTCAATTGACCATGCCGCCACGGCTGCACCCTCCAGCAACATTGTCAGTGTTAGAAATGAAGTGAGATCAACTTATCTGTCTTCTGACACAATTTCAAGTGGATTAGGTCAAGAGGGTTAGAAAGGAACATTTTCCAGTACAAAAAGTTTTGATCATGTCAGCATTTGGCCACATAGGATCGTTGGTCTCCTGAGAAGGATCAGTCATATCAAGTTTGGTCTAATTCTGCCTTTCTATGGCAAAGGTACAGCATTTTTTACTTTTTGGTGAGTAGGTCAAGTTCGTGGCCCTAAGCATTTTCAAAAACTCACAATTTTGATAACTTTAATCCTACATGCCTTAAATGCATACTGACCAAATTTGAAGTTGATAGCTTAAAAGCCCTAGGAGGAGTTTGTTAAAATTTGACGTGTATAAAACGTGAAAAACTCTCAAAAATGAACCTTTGACTCATAATGGCCAACTTCCTGTAGATTTTAGGACATACCTCGAAGAGACTTTTTTTTTTTATGATTTAGAGGGTTCTGTACCAAATTTGAAAAATCTCTAGGACTTACCACTCGGCCTATCTCATTTTAGGGGGGGCACTGTAGAGCTGTTTTGTACTGAATTAAAAACCTATAATTTCAGTGGTGTAATTTTGGGCAAAGTTTGGTGAATTTTCATTTATGTTTAGGCCCCTAAATTGCCACTTTAAAAGGCAGATTAATAATAAGAAATTCTGTGATTACAATAGGCCTTTACAGCCCTCTGCTCGGGCCTAAATAATGTCCTCAGTTCTCAAATGCTTGAGTGTTGTTGAAAGGAAAGGTGATGTAACACAGTGGTAACCATGCCCCTGCCCCAGCTGTTTTGGAATTAGTTGCAAGCATCCAATATAAAATGAGTGAATATTTGCAAACAAAATTATAAAGTTTATCAGTTTGAACATTAAATATCTTGTCTTTGTAGTGTATTCAATTGCATATCGGTTGAACAGGATTTGCAAATCATTGTATTCTGTTCCTGTTTACATTTACACAATTTCCCAACTTCTTTAGAATTGGTGTTGTGCATTTAATTTTGACCTTACCTGATCCTAGTGCCTTTTACCACGTTTGCTGTGTACCATACAGGGCTCATGGCATCTCTGCTGCTCCTCCGGAGTTACCATGGGTCTCTTAGCAGCTTCTCTGATTAATGATCTGCTTACCCAGCCTGTCAGTTTTAGGTGGATAACTATGTCTTGGGGAGCTTGAAGTTGTGCCATACTCTTCCATTTCGGATGATGATTTGAACAGAGGTCTGTGATATGTTCAAAGGTTGAGATATTGTTTTAGAACATAACCCTGCCTTGAACAACTCTATCCCTGAACTGTCTGCCTTATTTTTTTGGACTGACATGAAATTACACAGCAGTAAACTGTATTTACAAATTGCAATTGTTTGCAATGGATTTTAGTAAAGGGTATTAAAGTAAAAGGTTTGAATGTATACATAAGCCGCACAAACCAAGATAGCTGTTAAATACACAGTTTTACAGTGCAATTTTGAAAGAAGAATCCCTCTCCTGTTCAGCCTGACAACCACATCTTCACAGCCAGTTGAGCCCCCGTTGTCTTTCACAGCTTCTCCCACGTCATTGTCACATTTTACAGACAAGAGACCTTTGCCAACTTAAATGTGGTTATGGAAAGGAACTGAAGAGAGGAGCAAGAAAAATACACAGCATATCCATATGCTAGTTTCTTGCAGTAGCGATTCAGGAATAATTCAGATTCAGTTTATTTTGAGTAGCAATCTTGGAAAAGGAGGTCATTGTGGGAAATTATTCTCTTCTACTTTTGAGTCCTACTAGCGGAAAGTGAAAGAGCAAATGTCGAGGGCATTTTTTGATTAATGAACAGACTGATTTTCAAAAATGGTTCAACAAAATTATCCTTTATGGACAAGCATTCGTTGTATTATAGCCAATGCTGAACATCTTGACATTAGAAAAACAATTGTCCACTAATGCAGTTTAAATATTCTATGTTCTATGAATAGTTTTTAGAACTGTTGGGTTGACTTTAGCTCAGTGTGTTGAGTTATATTCTTGCAATCAGAAGGTTGTAGGTTTGACTCCAGCTTCCTCCTGTCACATGTCAATATACCCCTGGGCAAGGCACTTAACCCCAAGTTGCCTATCTATCTATGCATCTGTGTATGACTGTGAGTGCAACTGGGTGTACCTGTAGTGTAAAGCGGTTAGAAAAGCGCAATATAATTTCAATCCATTTACCATTAAAGTCTGGCTTTTGAACAACATATTTCACAGCATATGGTTAGTACAAAACGGTATTTTGTTTTGACCACCCTGCTATTTTTAGACAGCAGAAATCCACATCTGACCTGACCCTGCTCTGGCTAGCATTGTGCTTGACTCTCTGTTTGGTATGTCTTTTTTTTTTCTTTGAACAGCGGTCCTTCAGACAGCTATCTGCTGCAGGCAATATACTGACTGCTGTTAACATCTTCACTAGTCCAGGTCCTCATTAAAAAAGTTATATCTTTAAGCTTTTCCAAAAAATATGAATATCATTTACTGGATCCACATGATTATGATAAGGCACACTGTAGTATGCTGTATAATCCAGTGATGTTAAACTATCACACAGAGAGTTTATTATTGTTTATACTGGGGGTCGAAATGGGCTGATGTCAATCCATTGGTGTTGCTTCAGTTGCTTCTGCAACACAGCAGGAATAGCTAAAATATTTCTATTACACAGCAGAAACAGCAAAAGAAAAAGAATTAAGTAGAAAAGACACAATATAAACAAAAGTATTGGGTCACCCCTCCAAATCATTAAATTCAGGTGTATGCAATGCAGCACCTGCAGACTGCTTCTACAAACATTTGTGAATTAGTTGCTCTAAGCCTGAACTTATTGCAAAGGTGACTGACTGAGCTCTTTAGAGTCTAAGGAGCCCAGTGAGTCACCTGTGCAATAGGTTCAGGCTTAATATTTCCTTGCAACTACATATTCAACCTTCCACTGTTATTGATACTGTTACAAAGTGGTTGGGAATAACAACAACTCAGCCACAAAGTGGTAGACCACGAAAAATCACAGAGCGGGGTCAGTGGATACTAAGGTGCGTCGTGCACAGAGGTTGCCAACTTTCTACAGAGTCAATAGGCTACAGACCAAATTTTAATTTGGCCTTCACATTAGCTCATGAACAGTGTATAGTAAGCTTCATGGCAAGGTCTATAAAGCCATAGATAAGCAAGTTTAGTGTGGAAATACTTGGCTGGTATGTAGAGAAAGATGTTCTGTCTCAACCTGATAGGACACCCTTTGGATGAATTAAAGTAGAGACCAAGGCCTTCTCTTCCAACATCAGCACGGCCACTGACACAACTTCTGACTGTGAGTCAGAAGTTTTAAAGTTGGCACATTCCTATTTTGGTTGCTCCCTCTAAGCACATCATCTGCCTTTAGCTCACACTAACACCCCTTCTCACACCAACCCACCACATATCCTCATTAATTTCCAAATGTTCAGGTACTACAGAATTGTAAATGGATCTGAATTTAAGGAGTACTTAGGCACAAAACATCACAAAACCTGGGCACCCACATTTTATACCAGACTGACATGGTTCTGGATGAGATACATAAGGGGTAAAATAATTGATGGACAACAAATTATCTATCCATCTGTGTGTGGCAGTCACTCTTCAGTTGGATTTTCAGATGTTTTCTTTTTTTTTTTTTTTTAAAAAGCATGTTAGCTAAGAGTAATCTGAACTCTCCCGATGCGCTTTGGAGAAGTGCCAAACAAAATGAGTTGATGGTTTGGCTGAGCATCAAAGGAATACATTAACTTTCATGTGGTGTCGTGTGCGGTAAATATGACATTTTAAAGTGCCATTAGTTATTGGAGTGAGCAATTCACTAATATTAAAATCTAAGTAACAAATTGAATGTCATATATCCTTCTTTACCCTATTTGAAATGCAACAGAAGAGTAACTTTTTAGTGAAGTTCTTTGCAGGCAGCACCTAAGCTCTTAGGACAATTGGCCAAACTTCAGTGATAATGTCTTACATTCTAAAAGAACAGAACAGAAAAATGCCGTAATGACCAAAAAAAAACAACTAAAGAAATATTGCATATCAAGACAAATACTTGCATCTAGACATTGTGTGAAGTAAAATCCCTTCAGCTTAAATGTTATCCTTATGGAGTCTTTGAAAAACAGAAACTTTATCAGAAAAATCTATACAAAAAATGAGTCAGCACAAAAATGGAGTTTGAAAGAAAATTCAAAATGAAAGACTCACCTTCATCGCCTCTTCTTCCAATGACTCTTCTGTGCATCTCCCAGCCTTCCAATCAGCATCCTGTCCGTCTGATTCTCCATCCAATCACCTTCCGACGCCTTGTTTTTAAAGGACCTTCAGCTGAGCTCATCCCTCCTCCACCCCACCTCCACCATCTTCCTTTACATCTACTCCTGGCTTCCTCGCTCCCTGGCCGCCAATCCACCACCAGTGTCGGATCAGGGGGAAGACATCTCTAAATCTAAGCCTTACAAATGATCATCTTAGCTCATGTCATTTTCAGCATTCATGTCTTCCTCCAAGGTCCGAGCGCCAAAGAAATAATCATGTAATTTCTCATCATTAAAACTTTTCTAATTGCCATCCCTTTCTTTGTGAGTCTTTTTAGATTGAAATACAGTTTTCACTCTTGGTAATGCAGAGCTGACAAAGTGAAACTGTTTCATTACAGAAATTTGCAACTCAAACAGCAAAGATTTCAGTCTCCAGATGTTTAAAGCTATGGAGACATGCCCCTCAAAACATTTTGCTGTAATTGCAGCAAATGGTGGTCCTACAAAGTGTTGATTGAGGTGGTCTGAATAACAATCTATGACACATTGTTCAGATGTTTTTGTAAAATTTGTAAAAGTGCGTCTTTTTCCTTCTGCTTTACAATTCATATAGAAAACAATTTGATATAATCCCAATAGAATACACCAGGGGTCACCAAACCCCAGACTCCAGTAAAAATCCGGACCAAGACAGCGTTTTTTCCAGACCGCAAAGCATTTTCTCATTTACTATGTAGATACAGACATTGTAATCCTGCCGGCTGCCACATCTGACTTTTAAACAGGTACAACAGGCAGCTATGTGGGTCAGTGACATTCTGGTCCACACTCCAAGCCATCTGGTGGCAGTAATGCACCACATCGTTGTATGCCAACAGCTAGAAAATGACAAAGAAGAAGCTATATTGGGTCCTTGAAACGTGGGTTGCTAAGTTACTACCTTGGGAGCTCACGCTTGCTCACAGTACAATGACTTGGTGTTGCACAGATGAGTGAGTAAAAGAAGATGGCTTCGTCATAAATGCATAAAGTGGACTATGAAAATCGTACATTTAAAGATAAATGGACAAAAGCATAGGCTTTCCTCTAAACACTGACTGGGAAATAATCAAAGAGTGCATGGATGCTGTGGCAGAAAAGCTTTTAGATGGAAAAGGAGGACAACTTCAGAAAAAGGTTAAGCTAACTGTCATGCCTGTCACAAGCATAACAAGGAGAGCAGAAATGTGCTCTCGACTGTGTCATTAAAAGTGAATTCGATATTGGTACTTAAATTGGATTGCACTTTTCTGTTCAGCAGATGATTTCATGGCTATATCAATAATTGATCAGTAGTTAAAAAAAGAAAACTGTAGTGTTTATTAAATGTTAAATAAATATGAAAGAAAATATTTTTGTCAGTTGATTTAAAATGTTTGGACCCCAGAGTGTTTGGATGATGGAGGTAGTGGACCTCCTGCTATTTTATTTGGGGTCCCTGCCGTAGGGTATATTGTTATTTTGGCATTAGCCTATGAGTCTGAGTGTTACTATACCCTAGCCAAGAGAGTGTTTAGACCTGCTTCTCAGCCAGTCGCGCTGGTGAGGGAGACCGGATGTGACGTCAGTGTAGTGCAGCGGCACTGTTATTATAAACTTTAAGTCTTAATCTGTGATCTAAAACTGTAGCTAGAAATATGAAACACTAGAGAGAGTCTAATCCAGAGGCCATGTTCAAGCTAAGGTGCCGCTTAAAATCAAAGAAAATATTTTTGTCAGTCGATTTAAAATGTTCAGACCCCAAAGTGTTTGGATGATGGAGGTAGTGGACCTCCTGCTATATTAGTTGGGGACCCCTGGAAATCGCTAAAGTTTGTGGTTTTAACGTGAAATGTAGCTTGAAGGAAGCAGTGGTCAGCGCCAACATATTTAAACTTGCAGCATTAGAAAAAGATGTATGCTTTAGTGTGTCTTCTGAGATAGTTCTATGTATATGCTTTCCATTCATTGTAAACAATTATTGGCAGGGGGGTGTACAGCCTCTGTTAACAAGCTTTTAGCTAGAGGTTCATATTTTATCTGAAGATGTGTATCAGTCTAACAGTACAAGAGAATAAATAAACTCCAAATGCTGAGGTATTCTTTTAAAACCAGAAGATAAACATGCAGAGTTGCTTATCTTAATTGTATTATGTGTCTATTTTGGGGGGGCTGTCTCGAGTCCTCAAGGTTTGGAGCATGGCCATAAATCACCTAAGACAGCAAGTGGTTCAACAACTGGTTAAACTATGATCCAGACAATAATGATGTTATTTGGAGGTCACACTGCTTGTCAAAAGCTCAGACTTGGCTGTGTGCCACGCTCCGATGAGTATCTGCATGCACTCTGAGTCATTACAGCAGTTCTGTAAATAGAAACCAAACCAAAGGAAATATCCCAGATCAAATCAGAGCTCAAGTATTTCTCACAAACAACTTCCTAAGTTTGAAGCACAGCCCAGCTAGAAGCATGGAGATGTTTGTCCTCTGAGATTTGGAGAGCTGCTGACATGATGATGACTCAACCACACCATTGCAGGGCTCATGTTTACAGCACAGGTCAGTTTCTCAATCTTTTGCACTCCTGTTTTATTGCCCGCTGAAGTAGAAGTCTCTCCTGACATGTCACATTCGCATTAATGATTTAACATTCCATAACATGAGCTGCTCTAGATACCTTCTCTGTTTGATGCACTTTGTTCAGATTTCTGACTTCCTCCCCATCACAGTGTCAGAACATAAGAAAAAACAAGTGACTGGAGGGGTCTCTCTGGAGCCTCTACTCTTTGGAAGCACTCCCAAAATCCTATGTGAAATTCTACAATGACTTCTCAATGCACTCATCCACAGTCCCAGAAGTTGCATCCAGACTGTGGTCAGGCTGTTAATCTTAATGGTACAAGATACAATGGCTCCGCTCTGGCTGCATCTCCAACTCAAATATTTAATTCTTTCTTTTAAGCCTCTGTGTCTTTACACAGGTCCAAACCTTTAGAACTTTTATCTTTTCTTGAAGCAGAGAAGAAAATGTAACATATGACAATCCAGATTTATGTGTCTGTGCAGATGTTAAACGTGTATTTGATTGGAATTTTTTGTGATAGACCAACACAAAATAGTGTATAATTATTAAGTGGAATGAAAATGAAAACGAGTTTTTGATTTGTTTACATAAAAATATGTTATAGGTAATTGTATTCAGCCCACCTTAGACCAGTACCCCTAAATAAAGTCCAGTACAACCAGTTGTCTTCAGAGGTCAATTAAGTTCACCTGTGTAATTTGATGTCAATATAAATACAGCTGTTCTGTGAAGATTTCAGAGGTTTGTTAGAGGACACTAGTGACTAGAAAACTCCATCATGAAAACTAAAGGAACACAGCAGAAAGGTCAGGGAGAACGTTTAAAGCAGAGTTAGGTCATAAAACAATATCCTAAGCTTTGAACATCTCACAAGGCTCTGTTCAGTCCATCTTCTGAAAATGAGGAAAACAAACATTAAACAACTACAAGCCAACCAAGACATGGCTGTCCACATTAACAACCTGGACAAAGAGAGCATTAATCAGAGAAGGAGCCTAGAGTAACTCTGGAGCAGCTGCAGAAATGCATAGCTAAGTAGAAGCCTGTAGCCATGGAAGTGATTGGAACACCTGATTTCAATTATATGGATGGTGGAGCGAATACTTAACAATATAGTTTACCTTTATTCAGAACCAATAAAATCTGTTAAAGGCTGCAAAAGACTTGAGACTGAAGCAGTGGTCTACATACCAACTGGACAACATTAAATATACTGCCAATGGATCATGAGGCATCATATGTTCATGGATTAGAATGGCCCATTAAAAGCAAAGATCTAAAATCAGGCAAAAAATAAAAAAATGATAATCATAGATGCTCTCTATCCAATCTAAGAGAGTTAGTTTTAGTTAGTTTTCAAAATAAACAAATTGGCAGAACTTTCTGTTTGTAGATTTGCAAAACTGGTGAAGACATACCCTCAAATACCTGCAGCTGTTGTTACAGCGAAATGTGTTTCTGCATTATTCAGCTTCCACTGAACAATTATCTGAAATTTTAACACAAAATAGGAAAGAGTATTTTTATTGGAGAAATAAGGAAGGACGCCACATTTTTTTTCCAGTTTCAGAATATTGTGTGTGTGTGTGTGTGTGTGTTTGTCTAAGTGCACTATGTCGGCACACTGCTAAAGTGTAAATGGTTTATACCGAATGTCTGAATGGATCTCCAATGACAGTTGCGTGCAACCAGAACAGAGTTGTATGTTATTTTATTTCTGCTAGAAGGTGAAGTTTGCTCCAAGAATGTGTAGGAGGCCCCTCACAGTGACATCACCCTGCTGTGGATGACTCTCTGGAGCCGCATTGTTGTCCAAAACCAGGCAATCTGGTCATGACCTCTGCTGAAACACATTGATGCAATTCATTTTAACTGGTGGGAACACCTTAAACTACAAGATATGCAGGTGGTTTCATGAGTAGTATTAATAACTTGACCGGTGAGCTTTTGAAGTTTGTTGGTTTTGGGGTCTTTGTTTGTGTTTAACTTTTTCTTGTTTTTTAAACATTGCTCAATGGTGTTGCCTTTACTTGTTCAACTGGTTCTGCCTCATTATTTTTATGAGCTGTTTTGCTTAGTTATTTTAGTTCATTCCGGTTGGTTTCACCTGCTGCCCTTCATTCACTACTTGTAACTGTCTTCAGTGGTATCATATGTTAGAGTCATTACAATTTATGTTTATGGTGTTGCTCATTGTACAAAGTGCTGTGATTGTAGAGTTTGGTGGTGTGTTTTAATGTAAATAAGTAGATGGAAAAATCCGACATCAGAGTTGTTACTTAAGGTATTTCAGATTTGTTTTTTTCCTGAACTACCTTTGATCAGCTCTAGTTAAAACAAAAAAGAAGATTGGCAAATTTGATAAAATCTTTCTACTATTAAAGAATTGTCTTCATTGTAGAATGGAATTCAATTTGCCTTTTAACAATTCCTATGGTGATGTGCAGTAACAATTGTTTCCCCCAAATACCTCTTGGTGTTTTTCCAGCTTGCAATTCTATTAACACACCATTGTACGTACCAGACCAAACTGAAGGTACTCATATGTTTCTAGACATAGCAATAATGTTTTATACCCCAAAAATTTAAAAATCTTGAAAGTCTTAAATATACTAAATGACAATCAGGCTGTCCATTGGTTTTCAAAGGAGGTAAATACTAATAAGTTTAGACCTTCCTGTACCTTTCTGAGTTTGCCTACTAAAACATGAAGGTAAAAACATTAAATGGATCATAAGGTAATGTCCGCAACACTGTCTTGAAAACTGTCCCTCAGCTGTCGACAGAAAATGGATTGTTTTCATTGTAAAAAACCTTAAACTGGAATATTTCAAATGGACTTGCAACCTCTTAATGGTGACATTGGGAAAGGATTGACTGAGCACGTTTTCTATACAAATTAATTTCAATTCAGTTTTATTTATACAGTGCCAATTCACAACACATGTCATCTCAAGGCACTTTACAAAGTCAATTCTATTGAATCATACAGATTTGAAGTCGGGTACATGCATTCCAATTAGTCCTAACTATCAAACAGTGCGATTAGATACAGTTTATTATTCAAACTGGTTAAAAAGTTTTCTTTCTAAGGAAACCCAGCAGATTGCATCGAGTCAGTGACTTGCAGCATTCACTCCTAGATAAACATGTAGCGACAGTGGACAGTTGCTTGCGTTGACTGTCCAAATGATACAGGAAACATGGGTAGGCTCTGTGGCTGGAAACTTAGATAGGATGGACAGATTTCCCCTTACCCACCAACAACAGACTCTCTGTTGAAAAACAGTTGGAATAGTTGGAATCTATACAGTAGATCTATACACTAGTATACACTTTTAATATTTGTATTAATTGTATTTAAAGCACATGTGAGACTAAAAAGGTTGCTAAATAAGCATTTTTCCTCCTCTGTTATTTTAGTAGTCCATTGCTCCATGTAATGGCTAGTTGATGACATCACAATCAAATGTCTTAAAAGATTATTGACTTCTAAGTCAGCGAATAACTTCTCTTAAGTTTTAGTTTACTAAAATAATGTTGGCTAATTAAAACAACAAGAATCAATCAGGGTTTTTTTCATTCGTAATTTTTTGTATATATTATGTTTTATATGTTTTACTTACCTTCTAATTTGCATCATGGCTTGTAGTTTGAACACAGGCTAATCATATGTTAATTAGTTTTAAAACAAATTTAATCTAATTTCCAAATTCCTTAAAATAAACCTTAGTTGTCAAATATAATTACCCACACCTAATTGTGACATCATTGTAACGATGATGCAACTCAACCAGAACCCAAAACGCAGCCAGACAAGAGAATGGTTAACCAAAAGTTTTAATATAAAAAATAATAATAATTGGGTAGAAGAGGTTCCACTGAAGCGGTCAGACAGGAAGGACAGGAATGGAGGTTTATCAGGGAATTGAAATGCAGCCGGGGAGGAAGAGGAAGTGGACAACAGGAGGTCTTGGGGGTTCCAGGAACAAACAGGAGACAGAGAATATTTCCACCAACCAGATGCAGAAGCGGGAGACAATCTAAGGTAAAGCACTGGAGGGTTTCAGGCAGGGATAGTCCAGTAATCCAGAGACAGAGTCAGAGACAGGCAGGTTTCAGCAACGTGAGGTCAGGACTTTTCCGAACAGCAGAAGGACAAGGCAGAAATCTGTGGTCAAAAAACAGGCAGGATTAGATAACCAGAAAAAACTCTCTTGAAACATGAATCAAGGCTTGAAAGTTGTGACAGAGGCAACAGACGATCTCGCACTGAGCTGGTGACGAGCAGCTGATTAAATAGGAGCAGCCCAGTGCAGGTGAAGGCAATGAGTAATCAGCACAGTCAAGGTGAGCTGAAGGGCTGGAATCATGACATCACCCCCTCCTCAAGGGGCGGCCCTTGACGCCCCTCTGGGCTGGTCCGGATGTCGGCGATGAAAATCGCGGATAAGGCCCTTATCCAGGATCAGGCGAGAAGGTATCCAAGACCTCTCCTCAGGACCATAGCCCTTCCAGTCCACCAGGTATTGGATGCCACGGCCCCAACGTCGGGAACGTAGCAAGCGTTTTACAGTGAAGACAGGGGCTCCATCTATGAGTCGGGGGGGTGGAGGAGGTCTGGAAGGAGGGCAAAACCTGGATGACCTTTCAGGTTTGACCTTGGAGACATGGAAAGTGGGGTGCACACGTAATGAAGAAGGTAGACTGAGACGCACAGCTAGTGGGTTAATGACCTTGACAATAGGAAAAGGACCCACAAAACGGGGTGCCAACTTGCGATTCTCTACCTTGATGGGTAAATCTTTAGTGGATAACCAGACCTTCTGACCCACCAGGTATCTTGGAGCTTGGGATCTGTGACGGTTGGCATTACGGGCATAGACAGCTGAGGTCTTGCAGAGAGATGCTCTGGCCTTTCTCCAGACTCTGAGACAATGACGTGCTGTTAAATGGGCAGCAGGAACCTGGGTAACCCCTTCCTGAACAGAGAGAATAGGTGGTTGATAGCCATAAACAACATGAAATGGTGACAGACCTGTGGCACTTGATGGTAATCCATTGATGGCGTACTCCACCCATGGTAAATTCTGTGACCAGCGACTGGGAGCATCCATGCATAGGATGCGTAATTTGGTCTCAACTTCCTGATTCATCCTTTCTGTCTGGCCGTCCGTCTGAGGATGGAAACCTGAAGAAAGGCTGACGTCAATGCCAAAATGGGTGCAAAACTCACCCCAGAAACGGGAAATGAACTGAGGTCCTCTATCTGAAACGATGTTACGGGGAATGCCATGAAGTCTAAACACCTCTCGGGTTATTACATCAGCGAGTACAGGAGCTGAGGGTAACTTGTGGAGAGAAATTAGGTGGGTCATCTTGGAAAATCTGTCAACCACAGTGAGGAGTACAGTGTTACCATGAGAAGGAGGTAGGCCGGTGACAAAATCCATAGAGATGTGGGACCATGGTCGGTGTGGAATAGGAAGAGGCCTTAGTAGACCGGCTGGAGGGCGTCTTGAGGGCTTAACTCTGGAGCAGGTGGTACATGCTGACACAAACTCTCGCGTGTCCTTTCTGAGTGTGGGCTACCAGAAACCTGACTGGACCACTGCCAGGGTCCTAGTAATACCTGGGTGGCAGAAAAGTTTAGAGCCATGACAGAACTGAAGGACTTTAGACACCATTTCCTCAGGAACATACAGAAGTCCCTTAGGACACTGAACAGGAGGTGGTTCTCTCTGATGACTCCTCTTGAGCAGGCTTTCGATACTGGTAAGAGCTAGCCTGGTCTTGGGGGAAAGGATGTAGTCGTGATCAACAGAATCAAAAGGACAGACAGAAAACTGATGAAGTCTAGAAAGTGCATCAGGCTTGATGTTCTTGCTGCCAGGTCGATAGGCTAGGGTGAAGTTAAATCTACTAAAAAATAGTGACCATCTAGCCTGGCGTGGGTTAAGTCTCTTGGCAGATTTTAGATATTCCAGGTTCTTATGGTCTGTCCACACAGTAAAAGGATGTGTGGATCCCTCAAGCCAGTGCCTCCATTCTTCTAACGCTAGTTTGATAGCCAATAGTTCTCTGTTCCCAACATCATAGTTTCTCTCGGAGGTCGAAAGCCGGCGAGAAAAAAAAGCACAAGGATGTAACCTAGCATCGTCTGAAAACCTTTGCGACAGGACAGCGCCAACCCCAGTCTCCGAGGCATCAACCTCCACAACAAAAGGGTTCGATGAATCTGGAAAACGCAGAATAGGAGCTGAGGTAAAGAGACATTTTAGTTTGTCAAAGGCCTGTTTGGCTTCTGAGGACCATTTGAAATGAGTCTTTATAGAAGTGAGTTGATAAAGAGGGGCGGCCACAGAAGTATAACCCTTGATAAAATGGCGGTAAAAATTGGCAAACCCAAGAAAACGTTGAAGTTCTTTCAAACTGGATGGGTCAGGCCACTCCAGGACTGCAGCCACCTTTGAGGGGTCCATGTGAATTCTGCCAGGAGCTATGACAAAGCCCAGAAAGGATACAGATGATTGATGGAATGAACATTTCTCGGCCTTAACAAATAGTTTATTCTGGAGAAGC
The DNA here is from genome assembly GCF_021462225.1 of Girardinichthys multiradiatus. NCBI lineage: Eukaryota > Metazoa > Chordata > Actinopteri > Cyprinodontiformes > Goodeidae > Girardinichthys > Girardinichthys multiradiatus. Next base: position 20,273,254 of record NC_061803.1, on the reverse strand, counting down.
CTGAGAAGAACCTCACGAACATGTTTGATATGGGTAGAAAGATCCTTTGAAAAAATTAAGATGTCATCAAGGTATACAAAAACAAATCTGTTTAGCATGTCCCTTAAAACATCATTAATCAATGCCTGGAAGACGGCTGGGGCATTGGTGAGCCCGAAAGGCATGACCAAGTATTCATAATGACCTGAAGGGGTGTTAAAAGCTGTCTTCCATTCGTCTCCTTCTCTTATGCGGACCAGATGGTAGGCATTACGCAGATCCAGTTTGGTGAAGACAGTACTACCTTGAAGGAGCTCAAAAGCAGAAGTCATGAGAGGTAGAGGGTATCTGTCCTTAACTGTAATTTCGTTTAGACCTCGATAATCGATGCATGGTCTAAGTGAACCATCCTTCTTGCCAACAAAGAAGAATCCTGCACCTGCAGGAGAAGAAGACTTTCTGATAAGTCCTGCCTTGAGGGCGTCAGAAATGTATTCCTCCATTGCCTCTCTCTCAGGACCTGTAATGGAATAGATTCTGCCTCGAGGAGGGGTAGTACCAGGGAGAAGGTCAATGGCACAGTCGTACTCTCTATGGGGTGGTAGAGAAGTGGCCTTAGATTTGTTAAATACCTCACACAAATCATGATAAATCTAAGGGACCTTAGACAAGTCTGGATAAACAAGGTTGATCTCACAGGGAGATGTCATGATAGGGGCTTCCCTCAAACAATTAGTAGAGCATGATGGCCCCCAAGACTGAACCTCACCAGTGAGCCAGTTGATGACTGGACTGTGTTTGATGAGCCAGGGGCGTCCCAGAATCACAGGAATCTCTGGAGACCTGGTTAGCAGAAACATGATCCTGTCGTGGTGGTTTCCTGAAATGAGTACAGAAACAGGCTTAGTGCAGCGAGTTACTTGATCAATGAGATGTCCATCAATAGCAAAAATCTCACGTGGTCTCTCTAGAAGTTCCAACTCCAGTGCAAGCTTATGAGCTAGGCTGACATCAATAAAGTTAGCATCAGCCCCAGAGTCAATGAAAACAGGTACCTCCTTATTTTCAGGAGAGTCGGGAAATCTGATGGTGCACCGATTATGGGGAGGGTTCTGAGACCTGAGGATAGGGCTCAGCAAAGACCTCCCGAACTTTACTGAGCCTGCCCTTTTAACAGACAGTTAAAGGCCCGATGATTCCTCTCTCCACAATAAAAACATAGTTGATTCCTGAATCTCCTATCCTTCTCTTCAGCGGAGAGTCTGGTCCTGCCCAGTTGCATGGACTCCTCAGTGTTAACAGGAGGAGGAGTGAAGACTTGGGGCATAGTGCTTGAACTGACCTGGACGGTTGAAACTCGTCTTTGATAGTTAGATGATGACCTCTCCCTCTTACGTTCACGAAGGCGTTGGTCAATCCGTGTGGCCAGCCTTTCTAAGGCCTCGAGGGTCTTGGGAGGGTCACGAGTAGCAATTTCATCCTTGATATCATCTGACAGACCCTGGTAAAAAAACGTCAAACAGGGCTTCATTATTCCAAAAACAACTTGACTTCAAGGCATGGAAATTGATAATGTAGTCAGTAACAGGTCGAGAGCCCTGTCTGAGAGAGAACAGTCTCCTGGCAGCCTCTCTCTCAGGTCGAATAGGATCAAAAACCCTCTTCATCTCATCAGAAAACTCTATAAATGAGTCACAGCAGTCAGCATCATTCTCCCACTCAGAAGTTCCCCAAAGCTTAGCTTTACCAGACAGTAGAGAGATTGTATAGGCCACCTTGGCCCGTTTCGAAGGAAAGGCAGTGGGCTGGAGTTCAAATAGCAGGGAACACTGGGTCAAAAAAGGTCTGCATTGTTCAGGATGCCCATTAAAACGCTCAGGGGGGGGGAAGCTTAGGCTCATTTTTTACGTTAGCCGTCGGAGTAACAGTAGAGGGGAGTGGTTGAGCAACTGAGGAACTAGCTTGGACCTGGGTGATTTTAAGAGAAGAAAGTCCCCGTAAAAGCTCCTGGACATTTCTTTCTATGCCAGTAATAGCCCCCTCTACTTTAGAACACCAATCGGGATTCGGCTGTGGGTTCATACTGGCGAGATCGTACTGTAACGATGATGCAACTCAACCAGAACCCAAAACGCAGCCAGACAAGAGAATGGTTAACCAAAAGTTTTAATATAAAAAATAATAATAATAATTGGGTAGAAGAGGTTCCACTGAAGCGGTCAGACAGGAAGGACAGGAATGGAGGTTTATCAGGGAATTGAAATGCAGCCGGGGAGGAAGGGGAAGTGGACAACAGGAGGTCTTAGGGGTTCCAGGAACAAACAGGAGACAGATAATATTTCCACCAACCAGATGCAGAAGCGGGAGACAATCTAAGGTAAAGCACTGGAGGGTTTCAGGCAGGGATAGTCCAGTAATCCAGAGACAGAGTCAGAGACAGGCAGGTTTCAGCAACGTGAGGTCAGGACTTTTCCAAACAGCAGAAGGACAAGGCAGAAATCTGTGGTCAAAAAACAGGCAGGATCAGATAACCAGAAAAAACTCTTGAAACATGAATCAAGGCTTGAAAGCTGTGACAGAGGCAACAGACGATCTCGCACTGAGCTGGTGACGAGCAGCTGATTAAATAGGAGCAGCCCAGTGCAGGTGAAGGCAATGAGTAATCAGCACAGTCAAGGTGAGCTGAAGGGCAGGAATCATGACAATCATTGCATTTTATTGGTTATGGTTTGAAACATTTTATTTGTTTCCGTTTCCTTCATTTGTGCATAGTACATCAGTTTCCTTTTATTTTTCCTGTTTGCTTGGTAGTTTTAGTTAATACTTACTAGCCTATTTAGAGAGTTATTGACTGAAATATGTTTAACTTGGAGTTAATTTGTTTTATATTTTGAAGAAAAGTTGTTGTGAATTTATTACACATGTGTGCAGAGTTTGCTGTTTTGAGAATGCCAGTGCTCAAATCCCTCTTTCATCTATTGTTCTAAATCCAACACCGTATTGGCCTGGTATTCACAGGACAATACTTGGCAGACCGAAAGGTGTTTAATTAAATATTAAATAACTTAGACATATTATTACACAACACATGCTGTCACTACGTTTGTCTTAGTTAGCCATTGTTTTATATACTGATACCCAGGTTTGGCATTTCTGCTGTAATGTCGTCACACTTTGGCAAACATCAGCTTCGTTTGCAGCTGCCTTGTGGTCTCGCTTTTTCTTCAATATTTTTGTATGTTGTTGCAATTTTAGTCATGGAATAAATACAGTTGCTGGGAGGTGCAAACCAACATTACAAAATCTAAAAAAATTTTACAAAGTTTGAGACAAATTCACATTTCAGAAAACAATTTAACAAGATGTGAAACAATTTTACAAATCCCAAAACAAATTTAAATTTACGAAAACAAATTAATTTTTCAGAAAACAAATTAATATTTAAGAAAACAAATTAACATTTCAGGAAACAAATTAACATTTCAGAAATCACTAACAACACGCGAAACACATTTACAAATGACAAAATCCAATGGAAAGGGAATGTACCAACTCCGAGGCTGCCCCGGAAGAGATAATGGGAGCGCTCATGGCAACCCAAGATGGACAGCAATCGAGCGACGTTTTGACCGTTTTATGACACAGATATGAGTTGATAAAGGCGGTTTTGTTTTTCTACTGGTCGGGCCAGACAGACAGCAAGCTCAATTAATGGCAGTGACTACTACTAATGGTACTTCTGAAAACTGGAGAGCACAACACGGTGCCAGACCAGCTGTAAAAGATGCTGTCATAGTAGCTGTTGCTGTTTTTGTGGAAGCCATTGCTGATTAGCGGCAAATGGGTTGTCAATATAGTTATTAGCTATTGACCGTTAGTCAGTAATTACTTTCAAATGATGATGTTATTAGTGGTTATTAATTTATAAACAGTGTTAGACCTATAATATAAGGTGACTATATTTACTTGAGATATAAACTATGCCCTAAATAGCATTATGTGTATGTATAATGTGCTGAAAGGATGATGAAGAGACATTCCACAAACAGTCGGTTTATTATAGCACATGAATGGTTACTGTGATGTTACTCACAGAAAAAACATGCTGGCACTCTGTAGAAGTCCCTGGCCACGAGGGTGCCACGGATTGCCAGAGGGCACCACACCAGCTGTAAAATTCTCTAAGATACTGCCACAGCGGCTGCCTTTATTTTACTGCGGTCAAGCCAGCCTCCACTTCGAAAATTGGTCAAATCAGCCCTCACACAGTTTTGTGGTGCGCGAAAACATGACTTATGGCAGTGGCGCTTGCTGAGATCTTAGTGAAATCAATATGTTTATACTCGTGGTGGTTGATGTCATTCTTGCTGTTATTTATATTTGATATTTAAAAGTCCAGCCGTGAATGTACAGATATAAAAATGTTTTTTTAAAAAGCCTTAAAAATAAGACATTTAAAATTTTTTACCAACGTTTCTGTGTTTATTGCAACAAAATGTTGTGTTTCCAGTGACTACTCTCACTTTAGGATGACAAGAGAACACTTGCAGATTTTACTCATCAAATTTCATCAAGATGTGATGTGGAATTTCAAAATTAAAGCTTGTCTATTTTTAACTGAGTTGCCGAATATATTCATGAAATCATATTTTAATGTCTGATCAGTTTTGATCTCTTAGTCATCCTTTAAACATACAGGGGTTGGACAATGAAACAGAAACACCTGTCATTTTAGTGTGGGAGGTTTCATGGCTAAATTGGACCAGCCTGGTAGCCAGTCTTCATTGATTGCACATTGCACCAGTAAGAGCAGAGTGTGAAGGTTCAATTAGCAGGGTAAGAGCACAGTTTTGCTCAAAATATTGAAATGGACACAACATTATGGGTGACATACCAGAGTTCAAAAGAGGACAAATTGTTGGTGCACGTCTTGCTGGCGCATCTGTGACCAAGACAGCAAGTCTTTGTGATGTATCAAGAGCCACGGTATCCAGAGTAATGTCAGCATACCACCAAGAAGGACGAACCACATCCAACAGGATTAACTGTGGACGCAAGAGGAAGCTGTCTCATAGGGATGTTCGGGTGCTAACCCGAATTGTATCAAAAAAACATAAAACCACGGCTGCCCAAATCACGGCAGAATTAAATGTGCACCTCAACTCTCCTGTTTCCACCAGAACTGTCCGTCAGGAGCTCCACAGGGTCAATATACACGGCCGGGCTGCTATAGCCAAACCTTTGGTCACTCATGCCAATGCCAAATGTCGGTTTCAATGGTGCAAGGAGCGCAAATCTTGGGCTGTGGACAATGTGAAACATGTATTGTTCTCTGATGAGTCCACCTTTACTGTTTTCCCCACATCCGGGAGAGTTACGGTGTGGAGAAGCCCCAAAGAAGCGTACCACCCAGACTGTTGCATGCCCAGAGTGAAGCATGGGGGTGGATCAGTGATGGTTTGGGCTGCCATATCATGGCATTCCATTGGCCCAATACTTGTGCTAGATGGGCGGGTCACTGCCAAGGACTACCGAACCATTCTTGAGGACCATGTGCATCCAATGGTTCAAACATTGTATCCTGAAGGCGGTGCCGTGTATCAGGATGACAATGCACCAATACACACAGCAAGACTGGTGAAAGATTGGTTTGATGAACATGAAAGTGAAGTTGAACATCTCCCATGGCCTGCACAGTCACCAGATCTAAATATTGAGTCACTTTGGGGTGTTTTGGAGGAGCGAGTCAGGAAACGTTTTCCTCCACCACTATCACGTAGTGACCTGGCCACTATCCTGCAAGAAGAATGGCTTAAAATCCCTCTGACCACTGTGCAGGACTTGTAAATGTCATTCCCAAGATGAATTGATGCTGTATTGGCCATAAAAGGAGGCCCTACACCATACTAATAACTTATTATGGTCTAAAACCAGGTGTTTCAGTTTCATTGTCCAACCCCTGTATTTCAAGTGCTATCTACAACTGCCACACCTATTGCAGTCTAGTATCCAAACAACTGAAGGGGTAGTTGCGAAAACGGGGCAAACACGGCTCAATTGCTGTCCATCTTGGATCACCATGAGCGATCAACCTCAAAGTTGGTATAGTCCCTTTCCATTAGATTTTGTCATTTGTAAATGTGTTTCATGACTTATAGAAGTGTTTTGCATGTTGTTAAAGTTATTTCTGGAATGCAATATTTTTTCTAAAATGTTAATTTGTATTCTGAATGTTAATTTGTTTTCTGAAATATTTTGTTAAGCAAATGTAAATTTGTTTCAAAACTTGTAAAAGTGTTTCACATGTTCTTAAATAGTTTTCTGAAATGTGAATTGGTCTCAAGCTTGTTAAAATGTTTCAGATTTTGTAATGTTGGTTTGCACCTCCCGGCCACCATAAATAATGGTAACGTAAGCAGCAAGCCTGAATACGTCTGTAAAGAAAAAGTGGTAAAAACGATGCTATATGCCCCTTATGAATCAGTTGCATTTGATTATCAGCACCTGCTAAAACCCATTGAAACAACAATTTTAGCTTATATTTTTTCCTAAAAGGCACCAGGTGTGTTCTGAGTTCACAAGATGCAAAGCCTTGTACATGCACATACTGTTGCGTAAAATGTGACTCTGCAATGGCGGTCTGCATGTAAATACTGTGGTGGTCTGAACCTTACATTGGCTCCTGCCCAGCAACTTAAGGCGGGGACAAGTCCTGCTGCCAGCTGTGGCTCCACTGTGGGAAACAGGACCTGTGTTATTGTATGTGCAATGAATTGCTGATGACGCATTTGTTTATATACAATCTTTAAATAATGGAAAGGTTAAATATTTGGCCCCAAACAATGATAATAATCAATTTCCTTGCCACCACAAAACTAAAACTTGAAAACAAGCAAATGTGTTGTGAAATGATTGTGTTTTGTGGAAATCTGGAGGATTTGCTCACACACACCCCTTTGTGGTGAACATTACTCAGATTTAATTGCACCACATTATCCGCCCTTTACATTAGAAGAGCCACACATTCCTTTGAAATGCTGTGAAAGTTTGTGGAAATTCAGCCGTGTTGATTAGGACTTCACATACTGTGTGAGACTGAAGGCTCTGCCCATTATTGTTGAGTTTTCAGAAGGAGCATGGAAAGTCTGATCCCCATGATGAACCTCTGGCAGTAAATTATAATGTCTGACATTAGAGGAGGAATCAATTTGTGCCTACATGCATGCCCTCGCAGTCAGCATCTTCCCAGGAAACTCCCATTCAAATCCTTCTCCTAATAGAAATAACTTTCCCCTCACTGTGTTGCTGACCACAGAGCTGTCACTCCCTTATGACAGATGTTCCCCTCGCAAGAATTATTAAACTCTCCCACAGTCATTCTCACACTCAGATTGGTTCTCAAATGCTGGATTTTTTTTTTAATAGAAAGAAAAGGGAAAAACCAGGACATGTGAAGATCAAACACAGGAAAAAAAAACATAGCACACATCACACGCAGGGTCTCTTCAGGGGCCCCTGAAGGGCCAACAGATCCTGACTGACAGACCATGTTGGTGCCTGGCATGTAAAACACGGAGAGGTTAGGTCCATTCACTGACTTTCCTGTTTACATGTGCCGTGATTTGTCTCGGGCTGCATTTGCCGGCTCAGCAGGAGGAGTGTTTACACATGGTTGACTGGCGGAGAGGAGAGGAGAGGAGAGGAGAGGAGAGGAGAGGAGAGGAGAGGAGAGGAGAGGAGAGGAGAGGAGAGGAGAGGAGAGGAGAGGAGAGGAGAGGAGAGGAGAGGAGAAATTTGTTTGCCTGTGAGAGGTGAAAAGAGGAAATCCTGTTTGATATGCAATTTAAATAACATGTCCTGGTCAAAAATAACACCAAAGTGCCATCCATATTAATTGATTAACTAAAAGCAGTTTCTTTTTCAAAGACAACTTCTGTCTTGTCTGAATTTAGAAGCAGATCATTTAAAGTCATTCAGGTCTTTATGTCTTCAAGACATGCCTGTAGGTTATGTAACTGATTGGATTCATGAGGATTTATGAATACATGAAGCTGAGTGTCATCAGCTTTGAATGTGAATTAAATTACTACAGAAAAAGTAGTGATCTAAAACCAAAACAAAAGATAAGAAAATACAAAATTAACAGAGCTTTTATAATAACTCCCAATCAATTTACAATGTGTTTCATAAAAAGTGCAAAAGAAGAAATGACTGCAAAAGTCATTTTTTGTAATGCTCGAATTGTCATTAAGGTCAAACCAGAGTTCATTCATGTGCAGACGTGCAGATTCTTCACCTATTCAAAAGCTCACAGACATTCTAATCTCCACAACAATAATGGGATATTCCTCCTTCCAGCTGGAGCACACTACAATGTCACCATCTTATTTCAGAGGGTATCTGGATTTAGGTATCTGTGTGTAACCTATGACACATTACCTATGATGATTTTTGCAATACAATGTGTTGTTATGGCAGGTCCCATTAATTAATGGTTATCTACAAAAAAACAACTAAGGGATAAAACGGAACTTGTTTAAAGTAAAGTAGTTTTTTTAAGTTTGATTCTCTACCCAAAGGACATTTCAAGATTTTACACTTGGGTTTTTAGATTAACGTTTTAAAAAACATCTGACTTTAAGTCATGAAGTGACACAAACTCAGGTCTGGCTCATCTCTCCAGACAGTTCTAATGAAGTCGACTGTCTGGGGACTCACTGTGTCAGCCTTCCTTCCGGCATTCTTATCATCACCCACACAAAACCTCTCCACCAATCAAATTGGATCCTGGAGAGGAAGTAAAAAATGTCAAAAGCTATTAAAACTGCCATGTCCTTTTTGTGTGCTTCTCAGAATCCTAACCTCGAAGTAAATGGGTTCAGCCCTCATCTTTTTTGATGCTGCGTTTAGGGAAAAGTGAAAATCTCAAAAAGACAACCATAGCCTATCTAGCTGCCAAGGGGAGTGAGAACCATGTGAAAACCAGTTATTTTAGGATTCAACCTAAGACCACCAGCACAATGAGGCATTCATGTTTGTAAGAGCGAGTTGTTGGCACTGGTAAGCCTGGTTTCCTCCCTAATAGTAATGATATCCTGTTCTGCACGCTTTTCTTTCAAAGGAACTCAGGTAAAGCATGGGTTGGGCTTCCGTTTCACGACACATTCAGACGAACTGATGGCTTCTCTTTGTACTGCTGCATAGAAAGGCTTTTACACCAAGAACCCTTTAAAGAAACTATATGCATTTCATTTAAAGCTGTCACAACAATTTTCTCTTAAGGCTGCAGCATTTAAACAACACACAATATTTTGCTTGGGTTTGTTACCATGGCCGTGTTACAATCATTGACGGCATTTTGTGTTGCAATAACAGGTATTTTAATTTCGATTTAGTTAATCAGAATCTGCCTTTAAACATATTCTTTGGTTATTCCATGCTTTAACCCAACCTGTGTAGTTACTCTACTTACTTTCAGCTGAGTCAAATTTGATTTGTATATTATCTAAAGAACTTTATCTTGCAAGCAATGCTGTATGATGTAGAACTGAGATTTAGTTTTAAAACGTGCATTACCGAATGTAAACAATGAAATCCACATATCCGGACGGATATTGAGGCGGGGGGATGTGCCCGCCACCGGGTTTGTGCTGTGGGGTTGGTAGGGTGGCCAATCTGTGGCACCGTGGTGGCCTTCTCCACTGCGTCCTCCTGCGACTCCGGCATCAGGCTTTGCTGCAATGGGTGGGGCTAAGGAGTGATTTCATCCCTTAAGCAATGTCTATGGGTCCAAACCAGTTAGTGTAAAAATATTCATACCCCTGGCAGATTTAGATTTAAAATTATTTTCATTCAAGCAAACCTTTCTTACCCACTTACATGATTCCAGTGCAAACAACAAGCTGCACAACTCGATTACCCTTTGAAAGCGGCATTAATGTAGCTTCTTGTGTCACTTTTTATAACCAAAAGAGAAGACATTAGCACTTAAATATCTTGATTGCAGGCGGACGATCTTTACCTTACATCTTTACAAAACGTACAGTATGTTACCTACTAAACTAAAGCTTTAGGCAGACTATCAAACCCAATGATGAAACCTTGGAAGAAGCCTTTTAAAAACTTACAGACATAGATGTATATGACTATCTGTCCATCTCTGACAAAAAAAAATGTCTATGTCACTCTTTCCAGAAGCAATTATCATTAATCTGAGAGTGTGCAGCTCTGATCTGATGTACTCATCTAATCCTGAGAAGTGTGGTGTTTGAACTGCTTGCAGGAATGACCATACTGTGTATGATGTAGGTAAAGCCTACCAAAATCATTGGCGTGGCTTCTAAAGATTTGTAAAATCCCTTAATTCCATCCATTGTTTCATTAGCATCTCACATTGAAACGTGTAAAAAAATCTAATTATTAAAGTTGGAAAAAATGATAAAACGAGTGTAATAACCTGATTATTTATTTTATCAGGATATTTGTGTTTAATTTATAACATAGCTTCCATTTTCTTGATATAGAAGTGTATTCAGGTATTTGTAATTTCGCTTTGTGTGATAAATTCATATTTTGTTCAAAGACTAAATATGTTAAAATATACATTTTGCATGTACATTTTTTTTTTTTTTTACAAATGTAGAGGAATTCTGTATGCTAAAAAAAGAAAGGAAAAAATCCCACAGCGTAGTTAGGATTTTACGCTGGTGTCAGCCATGTATGGACATGACGTAGAGCGCCCACAGTGCGGAGCCACAGAGACCACTCAAGGAGCGCGAAGCAGTGAGCTTCAATGGCGATGCTTGTAAAGGACGCATGCTCAAATTAAGAACATAAGAGCGCTTAGAGCTTAACTTTCCTCAGCCTGGTTAATTTCCCTTTGCCCCAGAGAACTTCGGAGGACTCGTGGACAAAACATTATCCCAGTATGTGAATGAACGAGTTAAGCTCAAGTTGCTAAGCTAAAGCTGCTATTGGTTATGCTGCTTACCTCAGACCCAGACGAGGGGAGAGACAGTGTTGTCGCCGGAGATCTGCACATACCTGAGTTGAGGACGACCCAGGATAGTGGATTGTCCGTGTTTTCTTTTTGTCCCTGCTTAATCGCTTGGACCGTGACGGTTTTGTTCCCAGAAAACTGGTAGGGTGGACTCAACCTTTTTTTTCTTTTGAATGAATAAGAGCTCCAACGCGCGCCAACGTAGTTTGCAAGCTTGCTTCCGAAATTGAGTGAACTAAGGGTAAAACTTTCTTTTTTTTTCTTTATGTTATTGTTGTTTGCTCTTTTGGGGATAAAAATATATTTTATACTTGTGAAACTTGTGTTTATCACTTGTACAAATTTCAATACAAGAGACCCCTCAAAAACGTATTTATTGTGTCCGTTTTCATTTCTTCAGTAACAGTTAACACTGTAAAATTATTCGCCAGATAATTATTATTAATGTCTCTGGGAAGCCTAATTTTTACCATTTTGCAGACGAGAATCATACATTGCCTTAAACATAGTTTTATACATTGGAATGTCTCTTTTACCATAGCAGTGGTTGGAAAAAAAGGGGTCTTATGCTAAATAGTTTTCACCTCATTACAACGAGCCGGGTGGTAAAAGGGTTACACGAGGAAATGGTTGCTTTTTACAATAATCGCTATTATTTGCACAAGCTCCTATTGCCAATAAGACAGCACTTATTCTATTGTATTTCACAAGGTAGGAGAATAGACATAGATCATTGGCCAGTTATCTTTGCACAATCTTTTTAGATCATCCTGGGTCCTCTCATAGGATCTATTCTATTCAGCCCACCCACAGGTTTTTTATGGAAAAAAGTCAGTCCATTATTTTCTATACCACTTCTTCCATAGTGGGTCACAGGGAAGCTGGTGCCTATCTCCAGCAGTCTATGGGCGGGAGGCAGGGTACACCCTGGACAGGTCGCCAGTCCATCGCAGGGCAACACACAAACAACCGTGCACACACTCATTCATACACCTAAGGGCAATTTAGAGAAACCAATTAGCCTAACAGTCATGTCTTTGGACTGTGGGAGGCAGCCGGAGTACCCGGTGAGAACCCACGCATGCACGGGAAGAACATGCAAACTCCATGCAGAAAGACCCCCAGCTGGGAGTCAAACCCAGGACCTTCTTGCTGCAAGGCAACAGTGCTACCGACTGTGCCACTGTGCAGCCCAATGGAAAAAGTGTTTGATGGAAAAAAAATCTGTTACGATGTATGCAAATGGAGCAGGACCCTGGCACAAACTGAAGTACTGGATGAACATATATTTATTCAATCAGGACAAGAAAATTTACAACACTAGGAGAGCAGGACAAGGAACACAACTAAGTCACAGTTTAGTGACAGGAGGAAAGAAGGACAACAGGTTTAGAAACGGGGAATGTAACTAGAGGATGTGGCAGAATTTGCAATTTGTGATGGTAGGACTACAAAAGCTTTTAGATAGCATCTAATGTTTGTTTTGGAGAACTCAAGATGCCTCTCTTAGCTGCAGTTCTGCAAGAGTGAACTTTAGAGTGAACTCAAGATAAATTGAGTCCTCCACCAGCCCTTTTTTTTATCACAGTTCCAGTAGGTTTAATCACCGTAATTGTTGCTCCATCCAGCTTCCAATCAAATCTGACCAGCTTTCCTGTACTTGCTGAAGAAACACCCGCATCATGATGTTGCCAGTACCATGTTTTATTGTTGGGATGGTGTTCAGGGTGATGTGTAATGTTAGTTTTTAGTATGGTCTTTTTTTCTCAACAAAGGTATCCTCATCCTGAACTATTAAATTAAGAACTTGTCCAGTTTCTTTGTGATTGTAGGCATGCACTTTCATATCAACATTAGCAAAAGCCTGCTGTAGATCCCAAGATTATATTTAGGGTTTTCGGAGCATCTTGCGTTCTGGGTAAACTTGCTTATACAGCCAGACCTGGGCATTATGGCAGAATGTTCTCCATGTGTAGACTATTTTCCACACAGGAAAGTGGCTGATTTAAACTTTTTTAGAACTGATTAAGCCCTGTACCAGATTTTAAGCTGCTACACTCTTCATTCTACAGACCTCAAACAGTGCTTTGAATCTCATCATGGCGTTCACTCTCACTTAAACAGTCAAGGACACACCAAAATAAGTGTCAGAGGTTTAAAAAGTGCAAATATCCTTTAAGTAACAATGTTCTTATCATCTGCACCTGTCAGATAAGTGGTCAGGTGGCCATGGAAATCGGCTGGAATGGAAGTGCTTCTCACCTGTTCGTTGCTCAGACATTGTTCCTCATGTTACGAGCTCTGATCCTTCCTGTGTATCAGCCAAGCATCCTCTCCGGTACCGTAAGTACCATTCATACTTTCTCTCTGTCTTCCTTGTTGGAATCCAGGACCATTTTTAACACTTTCTATTTGAAACTGTGTTTTTATTTAAATTTTACTGAAAATGTTCAATGTTTTTTTTATTTTTTGTTTTTACAGCTGTTATTGTTTTTTTTTTATTTTATTTTTTATTTTTTAACATATATAGAAAGTTTCAGGTTTGGTAAAATAATTTATTATCCATAAATCCTAATGTGTTAGAAAAACACACAGCTGTCTTAAGGTGGCTTATTTGTTTCACACGATGGTATTTATTTTCTTGGGCAGCAGGAGCTCTTGGCTTTACCTCTTGAAAAAAGCGATGAGCTGTTTTTCTTCGGTGTATTTCTGATTGGTTTAAAATTCCTCTTTATTTTACCTGATGTTCCTAAATAGTTATGGGTTTCCTAGCTTAAAAAAATCAACAATCATCAGCCAAACAGTCGTTTTGTGTTTCTGAGATGTTGAGATGTGACTCTTACAAATCAACAAGCTTGATGGCACAAACCGCTAGCTTTCAGTTCCATTACTCTTTCCAGCTTATAAGTTTGTCTCCAAAATGTTTTCATTTTCACTGTGATTCATTTAGCTCGGTGCCAGATCATAATGCACTTTGAGAAAATCTGGCAAAAACATTAAAGCACAATGATAAGTGAAAGAATACAGCTGATTATGATGATGACTTGGAAAACAAACATCGTAATGATGAAACAGGAGATCCTTGACTGTGTGTGTCGCCTCAGAGGTTTTTGATCTCACATCTGACATCTTAAATATCTCTGTCTTCTCTGGTCTCTGCGGTTGTGTTGAAAACAAAAGTCATCTGCTTAAGCGGCTGTCCTCATTCTGGTCGGTGCAGTCAAGATTTAGAGCTTTGAGATGGTGAATAAGGCAAGATGTAATGCTTGGCATCAAGACACAACCTCTTGTTTGGCCCCAAAATTTCCCTACATTAAAGTGTGCAGGGAGAACAATGAATGAAAAAGATAAGTTATTTACATATTTCTCTATCTTTTTACTGCATAATCTCAGAAGTATACAGAGCAATAAAGACGGGCATATAAACCTCAATTGTTCTTTTTATCTGATAACCTTCCAATGGGACTTTCACCTGGAAACTGACTGATGTCAAACATCCTAAAAAGGGCAGATATGTGAGTCTGTTTTGCTGTAGGGGGGTATATCAATAAAGTCATGTGACTGTATACATTAACTTTCAGTTCAGAGACCTAATGGGTCAAATGAAGAGGGAAAAACACTTGGAACTGTATGGTTAATTTAATGTACTCTACAGTCAGTTCTGATGACCTAATTTCCTATAAAGCTTTTCACTCGACATAACCTCCTGGAGGTTGACCAGCCTCTCCTGTAGGAATGAACAGGTGTAGCTTATTAGCAAATGCACAAATGTTTCACACATCATTGTCTGCCAGCAGACAGAGGAAGATCCATGTTCCCTGCAACTTCTTCATCAATCCGTTTCCAAGCCAGAACTAACCACATTGAATCAGACTAGGCTTTCTTGTCTGTTTCTTACCAAAGGTTTAGTAACAAGACATTAGAACATACAGTCTTTATTAGGTTAACCTGTTCAATTGCTTGTTAATGCAAATAGCAAATCAACCAATCACATGGCAAGAAAAATGTGAATAATTTTCCAAATTGCATTTTAAGCCAGATAGTAAAAACATTTCTCTCTACTTAAAAAAAAAAAAATGACAGTGCAAGATGCAAACACCTACATTTCTAGAGTAGTGCGAGGTATGGAGGGGTTGATATTTTTTTCATAGCTCATCCAATATTTGCAAAAAAACTAAAAAGTTTATCATTTGGAACATTAAATATCTTGTCTTTGTAATGTATTCAATTGCATATAAGTTGAACAGCATTAGCACATTTTTGTATTCTGTTTTGATATACATTTTACATAACATCCCAACTTTAGTGGAACTGGACAGGAAAACCGTGGAGTACAAATACTGAGGTAGGAAGGAGAATGGACCAATAAACAAAGGGAGCTAATCAGGAGAAATCTGGAGCAGCAGGTCAGAGGGAAATGCAGAGCAACAGAAGGATGGAGGCTAATTAACACAGATGAGCAGGAAATCCAGGGAGGTAACAGAAACAGCTTAATGCAAGAATAAATCATGGATCTCAACTACAATGAAAGAACTAATCCACAGCAACAAAACAGGGAGGAGCAGAGAAACAGACCAGAACTCAAAACACAAACACCTAACATAAACAGATTATGAAACTCTGCCTGTAGCACACTCAAAATAGCGCACTCAAAATATTGTTTACATCCACTTCATTCAATCTCATCATCCATCCATACTTGCAAGGTCATGGGGGGCTGTACGATATTAACCTGCAATTTTTGTCCTCACTCTCTTTCAGGCAAGAAGTCAATAGTCTGCCGTGTTAACCTCTGGAGATGTTCCCCTCAACACTGCCCCCTTAAGGGACGACTTTAGGTGAGTGTTCGGATATTTTGTATTCATAAAATATTTTTAAAAGAATGACACTGTTTAATAAGAAATGTTGAAATTGTATCCTACAAACACAAATAAGCAAAAAGATATTAAAAAGAGGTACATAATAGTAAGTTAAAACCTTTAAGTGTGCCATGGTTTATTGTGCCGGAATGGCTGTTCTGAGCATTTCATAAACTGGGATTTTACACACAGCTACGTCTCATATTAAGCCATATTAAGTGCTGGCAGTTATGTGTATGAAAAGGACTTGTCTATGTCAAAGGAGTGTTGATAGACTGGTTCCTGATGATGGACAGGAAAACGTAGCTCAAATAAACATTCCAAGGTATGCACACTACCATCTCTGAATGCACTACCGTTGAACCTTAAAGCAGATAGGCTACAGCAGCAGAAAACGATACCAGGTGTCAACATGACACAGATTCTAAGAAAAATACTCAATACCATTTCCCAGACTGTGGAAACCTTTTTAAAGGCAAAGAGTTCTAGCAGTATGGTAGTATTTAAAGTGTTTTCATTAGGGCAAAACCAAGGGAATTCATAGAAGGCAATTCAACACCCATTTAGAAAAATGTATATATTTTAGGTCTTTCTTCCCTGTGTTGCAAAGCAGAAGACAAAATAAGACATAGTAGATGTGTTAATATACTTTATGAAAATATGTACCTTGGAAATAAGGTTTGCAATCAATTAGAAGTAGATTGTATAAAGTGTAAACAGTAAATATTTTACAAATGAGCAGTGGAGTAATGGAGGGTTGTGTGCTGGTCATTTCAATTGTCCACCATTTGGTACCCAATGAGGCAATCTGCTGATAGACATTTTCCTGAGTTAATTTGTATCGGCAGTAAAATAGGCATTGTGTCTGTGTATCTGCAGTACTGTTGTGCAAAGGGATATACCAGCTTGGAGATATGAAAATTGCATAGTTTGTATCCTTTTTATGCAAATCAGGCTGGTGGTGGTACTTTAGTGGTGTGGGATACAATTCAATTAATTTCAAAAATACTTTATTAATCCCAAAGGGAAATTAAATGTTGTTATAGCTCATATTATGAAGGTTTCCTCAAAGAGCCGTTGTAGATGCTGATGGCTGTGGGCAGGAAGGATCTCCTGTAGCGCTCCGTCTTACAGCAGATCTGAAGAAGCCTCTGACTGAAGACACTCTGTTGTTGTAGGACAGTCTCATGAAGAGGATGCTCAGGGTTCTCCATAATGTTCTTCATTTTATGAAGAATCCGTCTTTCCACAATGATCTCCAGAGGTTCCAGAGGAGTCCCCAGAACAGAGCCAGCCTTTTTTATCAGCTTGTTGAGCTTTTTTAAGTCCCTGGTTCTGATGCTGCTTCCCCAGCAGATGATGGCAGAAGAGATCAGACTCTCCACAACAGACTTATAGAAGATATGCAAACACCAAAGGACCTAAGCTTCCTCAAGAAGTACAGTCTGCTCTGTCCCTTCTTGTAGATGGCTTCACAGTTGCATCTCCACTCTAGTCTGTTGTCCAGGTGAACACCGAGGTAATTATACTCCTCCACCACCTCCACTTCTTCTCCCATGATAGAAATAGATTTTGACTTATTCCTGTTTCTCTTAAAATCTACAATCATCTCCTTTGTTTTAGTCACGTTCAAAATGAGATGATTATTTCCACACCATGCCACAAAGCGGTCCACCACCTTCCTGTACTCAGCTTCTTGTCCATCTCTGATCCACCCCACAACTGCAGAATCATCCGAGTATTTCTGCACATGACAGGAGTCTGTCTTGTACTGGACGTCTGAGGTGTACAGAGTGAAAAAGAATGGTGAGAGTACAGTCCCCTGTGGTGCTCCTGTGCTGCTGACTACCTGGTTAGACTCACAACCCTTCAGTCTCACAAACTGTGGTCTGTTTGTCAGGTAGTCTTTGATCCAGGAGATTGTTGAGGCTTCCACCTGAGTCTTCTGGAGTTTCTGACAAAGCAAATCAGGTTGGATTGTATTAAATGCACTGGAGAAATCAAAGAACATGATCCTCACAGTGCTACTGGCTTTGTCCAGATGACAGTGGGTTTGTTGAAGCAGGTGTATGATGGCATCTTCAACTCCAACTCCACAGCGATAAGCAAACTGAAGGGGGTCCTGATGGTTTACTGTTTGCTTACTCAGGTGGGCCAACAGGAGTCTCTCTAGGACCTTCATGATGTGAGATGTCAGGGCAACAGGTCTATAGTCATTGAGGAACAAGACAGGAGGTCTTCCACAACACCGGAACCTTCTTCTGGTCCAGGCTAAGGTTGAAGAGGTGCTGCAGAATTCCACAGAGCTGCTCTGCACAGGCCTTCAGGACTCTAGGGCTGACATGATCTGGACCTGCAGCCTTATTCCTATTCAATCTCTCCAGTTGTCTCTTCACCTGACTTCTTGAGACACACAGGTGGAAGGGGGAAGCAAAGGAAGCATCAGCATCTTCTGATATGGTTGAAGCAGAAGGGTCTAGGGCTGAGGTGGAAGATAAAAAATGTGAGGTGTTACTGGACAGCTGTGGGTCTTGTGGGTCAAAGGAAGGTGGAATGTCTGTTTGGCTGTGAGCAGGAGAGGAGGATGCAAAGCTTGTTTCTGAACTGAACCTATTGAAGAATGTGTTCAGTTCATTGGCTCTGTCCAGACATCCATCATTTACATACATACATTTTACATTTCATACATTTCCTCTGCACACTTTTGGCCCCTTAATTCACACATAGTATTGTTGCTGACCCTGTCCATCCCTTTATGGGCACAGTGTACCCATCTTCTTAT
Organism: Girardinichthys multiradiatus; assembly: GCF_021462225.1. Taxonomy (NCBI): domain Eukaryota; kingdom Metazoa; phylum Chordata; class Actinopteri; order Cyprinodontiformes; family Goodeidae; genus Girardinichthys; species Girardinichthys multiradiatus. The sequence continues at coordinate 20,254,635 of NC_061803.1, read as the reverse complement.
GGCAACTTCCTGCCTCAAGTGGAGGAGTTCAGGTATCTTGGGGTCTTGTTCACGAATGTGCAAAAAATGGAGCGGGAGGTCAATAGACAGATTGGTGCTGCGTCAGCAGTGATACGGGTGCTGTACCGGTCTGTTGTGATGAAGAGAGAGCTCAGTCAAAAAACAAAGCTCTCAATTTACCGGTCGATCTATGTTCCTACCCTCATCTATGGTCATGAGCTTTGAGTCGTGACCTAAAGAACGAAATCACGGATACAAGCGGCCGAAATTACTTTCCTCCACAAGGTGTCTCCTTTAGATACAGGGTGAGAAGCTCAGTCATCCGAGAGGGACTCACATATAATCGCTGGATGGATGGATGGAGAGGCTTTTCTAATTTTCCAGCGGCAAACATTTTCCAGAATTTGGGAGCTGCAACAGCTAAAGTCAGATCCCTCCGAGCTTCCGCCATTTTCTTAACTGAGGAGGGGAGTGCAGGTGCAGTTACTCAAAAAGGAAGGGTGGGGTAAAGCCTTCAAGACAATTTAAAAAGTTTTAAAATGAGCTCTTAAAATAGACAGGCAACTATGGCGAGAGGAAAAAAACAAGAGTTATATGCTCGGTCCTCCATGTTCCAGTTAAACGTTGTGCAGCAACGTTTTACACAAATTGAAGGCGCCAAGACTTACAAACTCCAAGGTACAAAGAATTACAGTAATTCAGATGAGTTGTAACAAAGGCATGGAATAATGTTTTGAAGACATATTTCGACAAGAGGCTTTTTGTTTTGACCAGCTGCATCAGGTGAAAAAGCTAACTTCTGCACTGATCTGCCAATCCAGTCTAAAATCACTATCCATTTTAAAACCAATGTTTATGACAGTAGGCGTTCTGTATTCTGCCAGATAATATCTACACATGAAGTCCCACCATTGACATTTGGACAAAAACTCGTCACATCAGTCTTATTTTAGTTGAAATTCAGTTGTAAGCCACCAAAGGAAATAATTTCTTAAGACCCTCATTGAAACTTGGCATACAGTAGTCATCTTCCTGTTTTAGGGGCACATAAACCATAGTATCATCTGCATAAAAATCAAAAGCAATCTAATGCTTCCTGAAAAGCATACAATTCAGGTGCTTTGTCTCCACTGCTGAAGATTCATTCACCTCAGAATCCTGGGTACTTGAATTGATTCCAGATCACCTAATATAGTCTGCCTTCTGATTAGTTCAGCTAACAGTTATTTAAACACTTTGGTGCACCAGACTGTGTATAGAGCATTCAAATTTAATTTCCAGATCATTAAGTTTGAAAAACAGAAGTTGTTATACCCCATCCTAATGCAGTAAAACACTGGAAATTTCACACCCATCACCCCGATACACACACTGTACAACACTGGGGTGAACCAAAAGTGGCACTTAAAATGTAATTAATTTCTATGGCAAGACAACAAACAGTGTGACAGCAAATTTACACTCAAGGCGGCTTTTCCAGATTACATGATCCGGTCATGTTCCAGTATGTAATGTAGGTTTTGGTGGGGTCTTCATCCATTATAAAGTTGCCTTTAATGACTGAAAACTTCATCACTAAAGCCAAACCGAGTTTGGCTTTAGTGATGAAGTGAGTCGACAAAAAATATTAAACCCTGCTGTGCTAGACTTAAAGAACAATTTAAGTAAGATATTTTTTTAGATAAAGAAAAATGTCTGCAGCCCTTCTCAATTTATCTTTCTCTCTTCAGGTCGGGAGTAAACACTCTGGCACAATCTTCAATCCTGCCATCACACATTCCCTGGTAGAAGCAGAGGCAGGGGACACAGAGTTGGACTCTTTCATCATCCAGGCTGAAGTCACCGAGGTGGTTAAAAATCTCCACGGAGGCAGGGCTTCGGGGTTGGATGATATCCGCCCTGAGTACCTCAAGCCTCTGGATATTGTCGGGCTGTCATGGTTGACGCGCCTCTTCAGCACTGCGTGGTGGTTGGGGACAGTGCCTCTGGACTGGCAGACCAGGATGGTGATCCCCCTTCATAAGAAAGATGACTGGAGGATGTGTTCCAACTGTAGGATCACACTCCTCAGCCTCCCTGGTAAGACCTATGCCAAGATATTGGAGAGGAGAGTCCAGCCGATAGTCGAACCTTAGCTTCTGGAGGAGCAGTGTGATTTTTGTCCTGGACGTGGAAGACTGGACCAGCTCTACACCCTCTACAGGGTACTTGAGGGTTCATGGGTTCATGAGCCCAATTGGTCCACATGTGTTTTGTGGACCTGGAGAAGGCATTCGACTGTGTCCCTCGTGGTGCCCTGTGGGGGGTGCTCCAGGAGTACAGAGTCGGGGGCCCTTTATTAGGGGCCATCCGGTCTCTGTACAAGCGGAGCAGGAGATTGGTCCGCATTGCTGGCACTAAGTCAGACCTGTTCCCGTTGCATGTTGGTCTCCATCAGGGCTGCCTCCTATCACTGGTCCTGTTCATAACTTTTATGGACAGGATTTCTAGGTGCAGCTAAGGGCCGGAGGGGGTCTGGATTAGGGACCAATGGATTTCCTCTCTTCTTTTTGCAGATGTGGTGGTCCTGCTGGCCCCCTCTAGCCAAAACCTATAGCATGCACTAGGGCGGTTCGCAGCCAAGTGTGAAGTGGCTGGGATGAAGATCAATTCCTCCAAGTCTGAGGCCATGGTTCTCGACCGGAAAAGGGTGGCTTGTCCTCTTCAGGTTGGAGGGGTGTCAGGTTCAAACAACCTAAAATACTTATAATCATCACAAAAAGAAGAGGAAGACAAATAATTAGTTATTTCACTCGCTGCGAGGAGAACGGACAGGGATGTGCTTTCAGTTACAAATCTCCTACCGCTCTGAAAACCATCGGTCTGCACCTCTCTTTTTATTATCTTTGGGGGTTCCCTAGTTACAATGAATGTCGCTCTCTAAGGATGGGAAAAACAGCTGCATCGTAAACAGGTCATAAACACCATTATCTTGTAACAACACATTCCACAGTCTCCCCCATCTTAAGATCAGTGTATCTTCTGTTCAGCACAATCAGCCACCCTCTTTATGACACCCTCATCTGTGACTGCTTCCTTCTCAGCTCCACCTTTGATCCTTGCCTGCAGACAAACTCATCACATCCTTACTCACACATACATCATGAAAGGTTATAAAGATCAAATAGTCAAGTTAAAGAAAAGGAAAAAAATATAAGATAAATCTATATTCAATTATTCCAACAAGTCCAAGTTTGAGATCTTTGGTTCCAACCACTGTGTCTTTGTGCGGCGCAGAAGAGGTGAACGGATGGACTCTACATCCCTGGTTCCCACCGTGAAGCATGGAGGAGGAGGTGTGATGGTGTGGGGGTACTTTGCTGGTGACACTGTTGGAGATTTATTCAAAATTGAAGGCATACTGAACCAGCATGGTTACCACAGCATCTTGCAGCAGCATGCTATTCCATCCGGTTTGCGTTTAGTTGGACCATCATTTATTTTTCAACAGGACAATGACCCTAAACACACCTTCAGGCTGTGTAAGGGCTATTTGACCAAGAAGGAGAGTGATGGGGTGCTGCGCCAGATGACCTGGCCTCCAAAGTCACCAGACCTGAACTCAATCGAGATGGTTTGGGGTGAGCTGGACCGCAGTGAAGGCAACAGGGCCAACTAGTGCTAAGCATCTCTGGGAACTCCTTCAAGACTGTTGGAAAACCATTTCAGGTGACTACCTCTTGAAGCTCATCAACAGAATGCCAAGAGTGTGCAGAGCAGTAATCAAAGCAAAACATGGGCTACTTTGAAGAACCTAGAATATAAGACATATTTTCAGTTGTTTCACACTTTTTTGTCCAGTATATAATTCCACATGTGTTAATTCATAGTGTTGATGCCTTCAGTGTGAAGCTACAATATTCATAGTCATGAAACACCTGTCATTTTAGTGTGGGAGGTTTCATGGCTAAATTGGACCAGCCTGGTAGCCAGTCTTCATTGATTGCACATTGCACCAGTAAGAGCAGAGTGTGAAGGTTCAATTAGCAGGGTAAGAGCACAGTTTTGCTCAAAATATTGAAATGCACACAACATTATGGGTGACATACCAGAGTTCAAAAGAGGACAAATTGTTGGTGCACATCTTGCTGGCGCATCTGTGACCAAGACAGCAAGTCTTTGTGATGTATCAAGAGCCACGGTATCCAGGGTAATGTCAGCATACCACCAAGAAGGACGAACCACATCCAACAGGATTAACTGTGGACGCAAGAGGAAGCTGTCTGAAAGGGATGTTCGGGTGCTAACCTGGATTGTATCCAAAAAACATAAAACCACGGCTGCCCAAATCACGGCAGAATTAAATGTGCACCTCAACTCTCCTGTTTCCACCAGAACTGTCTATCAGGAGCTCCACCGGGTCAATATACACGGCCGGGCTGCTATAGCCTAACCTTTGGTCACTCATGCCAATGCCAAACGTCGGTTTCTATGGTGCAAGGAGTGCAAATATTGGGCTGTGAAACATGTATTTGTTATGATTTGGGGTTTTTTGGTTTCAGGTTTTTTCCTTATATGTTTTTCACTGCTCAAGTTTTGAATCATGCTTTTGTTTATTATTTTTCTGGTCATGTTTTAGTCTTGTTCATGTTTTATCAAGTTTTGTCTGTATATTAGAGTCTGTTTTTGCCGCAGCCACGTTTTGTTCTGTCTGTCAATTAAGTTTATTCTGTTCACCTGCACCATGTTAATCAGTTTTGTTTTCCACCTGTACCATGCTCCATTTATACACACCTGTTCAGTTAGTCGTCACGGAAACATTTCTCATTCTCATGCTCATGTCTTTTTGTCTAACCAAGTCTTGTCTTTTTGATCATGCCATGCCTGTCTTGCCTGCTGTTTGTTTTGTTCCTGCCTCCTGTGGTGAGTGAGTTTTTTTGTTATTAAGCCTTTTGCACTTACCGTCATGCTGCCTTCTGGTCTGCATTCTGGGGTCCTATATCTCACAAACCATAACAGAATGTTTCCGACATCAATGGACCTCGCGGATGAGCATCAGGCTAGCTCCGTGGACCTCTTTACTTTCCTGTCTCGGGAGGCGGAGAATTCGTTGCGCTGTTCTGCGGGGCTGTCAGTGCCGCAGTCGGCTTATGATGGATCCAGATTGATGATTCCATGTCCGGGGACAGGTTCCCTTCGTCGCCGTTCTTCTCCTCCCCTTCATACGACAGTGAAGGCCTCGCCCTCCTCCCGCCGCAAGAAACGTCAGCGCGGAGCGCCTTCCTGTGGTTCGGCTGCCGAGGATGTGGCTTCCCTGTCAGCGGATGTGAGGGCTGTGGCAAGTAAGCCCGCATCTTCGCCTGCCACAGCACTGTCTGCCAGGCTCGTTGCACCTCCGCCCATGCCGTCTGCGCTCGCTTCAGCCCGGTGTTCTGAGGCAACACCTGACGAGCTGGAGCAGCGCTTGAAGTTCTATGCACGCCAAATAAAGAGCCTCAGAACGACTGGTTTCCTGTATTCCTCTCCTGAGCTGATGGAGAGGATAAGGCAGATTGAGATGGATTATGAAACGGCAGTAAGGTTTTTTTACTGCCGTCCTCCTTCACCCACACCAAGCCACATGAGTGCTGCTGCAGAGCAGCCCACGCCAGGATTCCAGGGAGCTGCTGCTGCTGCAGAGCAGCCCACGTCAGGTCTCCAGAGGTCTGCTGCAGAGCAGTCCACATCAGGTCTCCAGAGGTCTGCTGCAGAGCAGTCCACATCAGGTCTCCAGAGCGCTGCTGCAGCCTGACTCCAGGCCAGACACACCACAGCCTGACCCTAAGTCAGCCTCAGCTCATGCCACTGAGGGTCCCCGACGCCTCAGCCTCTGCTCACGTCACTGAGGTTCCGGCCGACGCCTGAGCTCCTGCGCACGCCACTGAGGGTCCAGCCGACGCCTCAGCTCCTGCGCACGCCACTGAGGGTCCAGCCGACGCCTGAGCTCCTGCGCACGCCACTGAGGGTTCAGCCGACGCCTCAGCTCCTGCGCACGCCACTGAGGGTCCGGCCGACGCCTCAGCTCCTGCTCACGTCACTGAAGGTCCCGCTCCTGCTCACGTCACTGTACGTCTCGGCGACGCCTCAGCTCCTGCTCACGTCACTGAGGATCCCGTTGACGCCTCAGCTCTTGTTCCTTGTCTGCAGGGGTTCGAGGAGGAAGCACCGCTGAACCCTGTTCTTGAGGGGTTTAAGGAACGTTTTGTCCTCGTTCTGGTCTTTGAACCCAGCTCTGAGGGTTCGCCAGGCTTTGCTTCTGCCTGAGGGTTCGCCAGGCTCTGCTTCTGCCTCTGAGGGTTCGCCAAGCTCTGCTTCTGCCTCTGAGGGTTTGCCAGGCTTTTCTTCTGCCTCTGAGGGTTCGCCAGGCTCTGCTTCTGCCTCTGAGGGTTCGCCAGGCTCCACGCCTCTGGGGTTCCACAGAGTTTTTGGGGGGGCCTCTACTCTCCTCGGTCGGCCTCCTGACCTACCTGCAGGTTTCCGTCGCAGGCCGCCACGGCTTTGCCGCCGACCGCCCAGAACTCTGTGGTGCAGGTCCGGTCGCCTGCCGGAACTCTGTGCCTGCTGGGGACGACCTCCTGGTCGCCCGCCTGAACTCTGTGCCTGCTGGGGACGACCTCCTGGTCGCCCACCTGAACTCTGTTCTTGTTGTGGTGAAAGATTGGTTTGATGAACATGAAAGTGAAGTTGAACATCTCCCATGGCCTGCACAGTCACCAGATCTAAATATTATTGAGCCACTTTGGGGTGTTTTGGAGGAGCGAGTCAGGAAACGTTTTCCTCCACCAGTATCACGTAGTGACCTGGCCACTATCCTGCAAGAAGAATGGCTTAAAATCCCTCTGACCACTGTGCAGGACTTGTATATGTCATTCCCAAGACGAATTGACGCTGTATTGGCCGCAAAAGGAGGCCCTACACCATACTAATAAATTATTGTGGTCTAAAACCAGGTGTTTCAGTTTCATTGTCCAACCCCTGTGTGTGTGTGTGTATGTATGTGTATGTGTATGTACTCTAGAGAAGATAAGGTTCAATAATCTAAAGACTATATACATAGAAGGAAAATGTAAATGAGGTGAATAAGTATTTGCTGAATTGTACATGAAGATCTCTGTAGCCTTAGCCTCAATGGTCTTCTACACCCAGCCTGTGAAGAAGTTCACTTTGGGCTGTAAATCTCCTCTCTAGCTTCTGATTGCAGCAGGTACCAGCGATTCTCATATTCCAGGTTAGCGTGTGAAAGCAGAGGGAACGATGCACTGATCTGCTCGGGAATGTGCCTTTTTATTTGCACCGTGATCCCGGGAGCAAATCTGCCTTTCAAATCTCTCTTCTCCTCTGCCTGCTGTGCCTATGTATCAGATGAAGTAGGAAAATGACCAACATGTTGAGTAAACATAAAAATAAGCAAATCAAAACAATGATGATCATGTAAACAAGCTTCAAACATTTTGATGCTGTGTGAGAATTTAATTTTGCTAAGTTTCGTTATCATGACTTACACACTTCTATACACACTTTTATTGTCATTGGAGGCATTCAAAGCAGAATGTCAATGGTTCTTTTGGAACAGATTGCCTTCAGGGTTTGTTTTTTTGTGTTCAAGAATGTGTCTGGGGAGGAAATTGTATAAAAAGTAGGATGTAGTCAGCTTTTCACCTTTATCCTGATGCGTTTCTTTTTTCATGCCTTTGTTCTTTCATTCTCTGCCTGCAGGTATTTTGCTTTTAAGGGAGTAACTTTAGAAGTTTATCTTTTGCTTTTATCATCTTTTCAATATCATGATGCTAAAGGACAGTTTCAACATAGTTTGAGATACACTGATCTGAGTTTTGTGGTTGATTTTTTGTGCTGATAAAAGTTTTACATGATTCCAATTTCTTATGAAACTGTATTGTGTAAGAACAGTTTTGAAAAGATTATTTAATACTGTGTGTGAGAGGTTATTAATTATTCATCTTAGCAGAAAAAACAATGCTGCGCCTTCTGTGTAAAAGAACAATCACACAATAACAGGGCTAAATAAATTTTAAACAAAATTAAAATGTTGAGTTCACATTTATTGCATTTTTATCTTATATTAGCAGTTGGCCTGTTAGCATTATAAAAACAGCAATCATCATCTGTAATACTAGAGAATGTGTCTTCACATGTCTGCCTAAAAACTAATACTGGGACTTAAGGTTCTATGAAGGAAACAAAATCAGAATCTATTAACTTGTGTTGAGTTGTTTAGAAGAGCCGTTCAAATTAACCATTTTTAAAAATTTACATATTTTGAAGAACAAGCCATTTCATCCCTAATATAGTGTTCAAGAAGAATTAAACCCCAAATCAATTTTCTTTGCAGATGAACTGTATGAATTTAGCCTTAACAGTGCTTTCTTACATTTTCATGTGAACTTGTTTAATTCTTTAAACCGTTTTGTGTGCTGCACTTTTTGGGTTGAACGGGGGCTACTGCAGTTAAATTTTCCAATTGGTTCAAAAGGTACACCTTGGTACATGTCTATGTCACAGCCCTGCGTTCGGGTATAAAACCGTCTCACTCAGACACACGTCCCCGTAGCGAGTCAGGAGTTGGAATAGCGAGTATTGATCATAGCGTTTAGTGCTTTAACACCTTTGATTATGTGCTTTACATGAGATAAAATAAATCTACATGTAAATGTAAACTTCTGAAAGTTTGTTGCTGCTTTGAATGTTAGCCCATGTTAGCAATGATGCTGCTACCACCACTTTACCACTCAGAAATTGGACCCATTCTGTCCTCCACTTCCTCAGCAGCGCCAGCTTTGGACATTACTGAGTCAGCGCCTTGAACTGACAAGGCTCAGGCCTGCCATGCTCCTCAAAGCTTCCCTTAACCTCCAGTGATGAGGGGGCTGAAAAATTCTCCACCTCAAATGATCTATCCTTGGCGAAACTACCCGCTCTGCTCACTCTCCATTTTTCTGTACAGGTCCTTCTCAAAATATTAGCATATTGTGATAAAGTTCATTATTTTCCATAATGTAATGATGAAAATTTTACATTCATATATTTTAGATTTATTGCACACTAACTGAAATATTTCAGGTCTTTTATTGTCCTAATACGGATGATTTTGGCATACAGCTCATGAAAACCCAAAATTCCTATCTCACAAAATTAGCATATTTAATCCGACCAATAAAAGAAAAGTGTTTTTAATACAAAAAACGTCAACCTTCAAATAATCATGTACAGTTATGCACTCAATACTTGGTCGGGAATCCTTTTGCAGAAGTGACTGCTTCAATGCGGCGTGGCATGGAGACAATCAGCCTGTGGCACTGCTGAGGTCTTATGGAGGCCCAGGATGCTTCGATAGCGGCCTTTAGCTCAACCAGAGTGTTGGGTCTTGAGTCTCTCAACGTTCTCTTCACAATATCCCACAGATTCTCTATGGGGTTCAGGTCAGGAGAGTTGGCAGGCCAATTGAGCACAGTGATACCATAGTCAGTAAACCATTTACCAGTGGTTTTGGCACTGTGAGCAGGTGCCAGGTCGTGCTGAAAAATGAAATCTTCATCTCCATAAAGCTTTTCAGCAGATGGAAGCATGAAGTGCTCCAAAATCTCCTGATAGCTAGCTGCATTGACCCTGCCCTTGATAAAACACAGTGGACCAACACCAGCAGCTGACACGGCACCCCAGACCATCACTGACTGTGGGTACTTGACACTGGACTTCTGGCATTTTGGCATTTCCTTCTCCCCAGTCTTCCTCCAGACTCTGGCACCTTGATTTCCGAATGACATGCAGAATTTGCTTTCATCCGAAAAAAGTACTTGGGACCACTGAGCAACAGTCCGATGCTGCTTCTCTGTAGCCCAGGTCAGGCGCTTCTGCCGCTGTTTCTGGTTCAAAAGTGGCTTGACCTGGGGAATGTGGCACCTGTAGCCCATTTCCTGCACACGCCTGTGCACGGTGGCTCTGGATGTTTCTACTCCAGACTCAGTCCACTGCTTCCGCAGGTCCCCCAAGGTCTGGAATCGGCCCTTCTCCACAATCTTCCTCAGGGTCCGGTCACCTCTTCTCGTTGTGCAGCGTTTTCTGCCACACTTTTTCCTTCCCACAGACTTCCCACTGAGGTGCCTTGATACAGCACTCTGGGAACAGCCTATTCGTTCAGAAATTTCTTTCTGTGTCTTACCCTCTTGCTTGAGGGTGTCAATAGTGGCCTTCTGGACAGCAGTCAGGTCGGCAGTCTTACCCATGATTGGGGTTTTGAGTGATGAACCAGGCTGGGAGTTTTAAAGACCTCAGGAATCTTTTGCAGGTGTTTAGAGTTAACTCGTTGATTCAGATGATTAGGTTCATAGCTCGTTTAGAGACCCTTTTAATGATATGCTAATTTTGTGAGATAGGAATTTTGGGTTTTCATGAGCTGTATGCCAAAATCATCCGTATTAAGACAATAAAAGACCTGAAATATTTCAGTTAGTGTGCAATGAATCTAAAATATATGAATGTTAAATTTTCATCATGACATTATGGAAAATAACGAACTTTATCACAATATGCTAATATTATGAGAAGGACCTGTATGTCAAATTAAGCTAGCTGCCACTTTCCCTCGTCCTCCTGACCACACCCTTGCTTAACCCCCTCCATTCATCCCCATATTTTGCTGTGGACCTCAGTGTCTCTCGGCAGTGCCTACTTTGTTTGCATTTTTAAACATTTGTTTGAGGGCAGGGTTATGGTTTTACTTTGTGTTTAGTTCCACTTATACATTTGGAAATCTGGCATGTGTTAGTCAAAATTCACTAAAACATGAATCATATGTATCAGGATTAATATTTTTGTTTAAAAGGTGAAAAATATAACTACAATATGTTCATGTAAAAATATGTATATATATTGATAAAATTCATAAAAAACAATTCAAGATATTATTATCAGATACCCATGTAGCTATTTATGTGATATTTGTAATATATAAACAAAATAGAAAGCAAAATGTAATGAAACAGAACAGAAATAAATGCACTTGAGTTTCTCTGCCATGACACATGACTGTCATGGCATGTTGTGGCAGTGGACTCCAGAATGCAGACAGCAGGCAGAGTTGCAGTGAGTAAGGTTTTAATTAACAAAAACTTACTTAGCAGGTAGTGGCAAGCAGGCATGAAACACAGGCAAACAGACAAGGACAGGCTTGGCAAAAACAGACTTGGCATGAACAGATGAACTGTGAGCTGTGATGTTTTCATGAGGAGTAAACAGAATAGAGGAGTATATATGGAACATGTTGCAGGTGGACCGAATTAAGCTGATAACAAGCTGAGGCAAGAGTGAAAACAAAACATGGCTGGAACTAAATATTACAAGGGCATAATCAAACCTAAGAAACATAGCTATAACAGAACATAAATGCACTTAAAACAAACTACAAGAATAATGAGAAAGTAAACCTAAACAAAGAACTAAAGCACCACATGGGAAACAATAAACAGGAGCAGGTTCCAAACTCAACTGTGAGAACAAAAATAAAAAAACGAGAAAGACCCAAAACCAAAAAACACCCCCAAATCATAACAATGACAAAAACAAACATTTGCTAAGAATGCTCATAACACATTCCCTTCTTCTGTTTCCGTATTTAGTTGCCCAAGTCATAAATATAATATTTAAAATTAAATTAGCAAGTGCAGTTGTTATGATTCTGGCACGTCTGCTCTACCCTGTCTCCCTGGCTGCAATCAGCAGATTAGATGCACCTGGTGGCTGCTGCAGTGTAGTGCAATCTGTGGCATGCCAAGCACCTGTGTCTTCCCTGATATATACTGACTCTGACAAGCAGACGGTGCCAGATTTTTGAAAGCCATTGTGTGAGTAGATATCCAGCGTTCCTTCCTGTCTGATCATTGTTCTTGACCTTGCCTTGCCTTTTGGATTTATGCCTCTGGCTGCTCCCTGTCGGACTATTTGGATTTTGGTTGTCGACCCTGTTTCCTGCATCTGGTTTATGCCTCTGCCTGCCCCTTGCCTGACGCCTCTTGTTCCGATCGTTGACCCTGTTTCTGTCCTTGGATTATTGAGCCAGCCTAGCCCTCCAATTATTCAGCCTGGAGTCACTTCTTACCTGTGCTGTGGAGATCACCTCCTGCTGCCCACTGAGGTTTCCTCTCTGGGTTTCAAGTTCCACTCAAGACAAAAGCAGGTTAGTGGCTTTTCTGATCCCTGCAAAATCTGGAGAGACTACAAGTCACTAATCCCTCTTTCTGCCTCAGTGATTCCTGGAAGCTGTGAGGAGTGTTACCTGTGTGATGTTTTCCTGTTACTGAATAAACCTTATAAACTTTCAGTACTGTGTCTGGCTGAATCTTGGTTCACCTTTTTCTGATTCATAGCAAAAAAATCTGGCCAAAAATGGACCCATCGCCAGCACAACAGTGGCGTACCCACGTTGATGAGACCCTTTCCTGGTTGGGTTCCGGCATGAAGGAAATAATTTCCACATTACGTTCTGGCAATCTTGTCTTCGAGCCGCCACCGTCACAAATAAACCACGCCCAAGTAACACGGACAACAGCAGAGGTAAGGGAGCCACGTCTCTCTCCACCTGAGATGTTCAGGGGAGACTCAGACCAATGTCGAGCTTTTCTAACTCAGTGTGAAATTCATTTTGAGCTTCAGCCGTCATCCTTTCCCACTGAACGTTCCAAGGTGGCGTTTGTTATATCTCTGCTGGTAGGAAAGGCAAAATAGTGGGGAACTGCTGAATGGCATAACAGGTCTGCATCTTGTAATCTTTATGAAACTTTTTCCAAGGAACTCATTCGAGTTTTTGACCCGGTCATTCCAAGTCGTGAGGCCGCAAGAGGATTATTGTCCCTCAAACAGGGTGATTAGCCTGTCTCAACCTATATAATTGACTTTCATTTGTTGGCTGCAGAGAGCCGTTGGAATGAGGCAGCACAAATGGATGCATTCATGAAAGGATTAAACGAAGACATCAAGAATGAGCTAGCGACCCGTGACTATCCTTCTTCCCTGAAACAACTCGAGGATTTGGCTGCTCGCACTGATATTCGGCTGGCAGAGAGAAGGAAGGAGAAACGCCATGAGAAGGGTTGCTCATCATTAACTCAGGTTTCTGCACACCGGTATGAGAGAAGGAGTCGGTCACCTCTCACTGAGGAAAATGATAATTGTGAGCCCATGCAATTGGGCAGAACCAGGATTACCCCTGAGGAGAAAGATTGTCGGAGAAGATTCAAGCTCTGTTTTTATTGTGGAAAGAAGGGACATTTAGCACTCAGGTGTCCACTAAAAGGACAGGCTCAGCAGAGGAAGGGAGGTCTACTGAGCCGAAGTCAACTATCTGCCTCCTCCTTCTTGTTTCCTGCCCATTTTCAAACCTCTTCTTTGTCTCTCCAGGGGGCCGTGTTTATCGATTCAGGAGCAGATACTGAATTCATGGACGAAACATTTGCAAATAAGAACGGCATAAAACTTATTCCGTCAGCTGACACAAGAAACGTGCTAGCTTTGGATGGTCACAGCATGAACAATTCACATTTCAGGACGGAGGAGATTACCTTAACAGTTGGAGGTAATCATCAAGAAAATAACTTTCATGACTTTCATCGACTGGAAGAAAAAAAGAAGTTTTGGGTTGGTCTGAGTCATGTTCCGCTGACTGTCTTTTGTCTGCTGCTACGGAGGTCAGTGTGGAGAATGATGTTGAGGAGACCTATCCGGATTTATCTAAGGTACCGCAAGAATACCATGATTTAAAGGAGGTTTTTAATAAAATCAAGGCCACAGCTCTGTCACCCCATATACCTTATGATTGTGCTATTGATTTGCTGCCTGGCACATCACCCCCTAAAGGCAGAACCTATTCATTGTCTTGTCCAGAGCACAGGGCCATGAAGAGTTATGTTGATGAGGCATTAAAGGCAGGGCACATTCAACCCTCTTCCTCTCCTGCAGGTGCTGGGTTTTTTTGTCGGGTAAAAGATGGTTCATTGAGACCATGCATTGATTATAGAGGCCTTAATGAGATAACAGTTAAAAATAGATATCCCTTACCACTCATGAACACAGCTTTTGATCAGATCCGTCAGGTTGTCTGTGTCCCGAGTGGAGGTGGAAAGGGAGGTCCAGGAAGCCATTAGAGATCTGCCTATCCCACCATCATGACCACCTGACCGCTGTTTTGTCCCTGAACGCCTTGTGCCTAAGGTACTGGAGTCTTGTCATTGCTCTCGTTTAGTTTGTCATCCAGGAATCAGCAGAACCATTCAGACAGTGCGGGGTTGTTGCACCCTTTGCCAATTCCCCCTCGCCCATGGTCACATATTGCGATGGATTTTGTGACAGGTCTACCGGTTTCTAATGGTCACTCTGTACTACTAACCATAATTGACAGATTTTCAAAAATGGTTCATCTGGTGCCCTTGGAGAAGCTTCCATCTGCTAAGGAGATGGGTGAGATATTGACCCAAGAAGTTTTCAGGCTCAATGGAATTCCAAATGACATTGTTTCCAATAGAGGACCCAAATTTGTGTCACGTTTCTGGAAGGAGTTTTGTTCGTTGTTGGGAATTTCTGTTAGTCTTTCCTCAGGGTTTCATCCTCAGTCTGATGGCCAAACCGAGAGAGCCAACCAAGAAGCTGAAACCAAACTTCGTATCTTATGTGAGTCTGACCCGACCAAGTGGTCACAAAATTTGCCCTGGGTTGAATATGCCATGAACTCTATGCAATCAAGTGCAACTGGTTTGTCCCCTTTTCATGTTGTGTTTGGTTTCCAGCCACCCATGTTTTCAGTTCAGGAGAGAGAAGCTAATGTTCCGTCCGCCCAAGCGGCTGCCCTAAGGTGCCAAAGAATATGGAGAAAGGCCAGGAGATCGATGATCAGAATGTCACTGGTTCAGTCAAGAACGGCCAACTGGAGACGGATCCCTGCCCCTAAGTATCAGGTGGGGCAGAAAGTTTGGCTCTCCGCCAAGGACCTCCCATTAAGGGCAGAATCCCGGAAATTGGCACCCCAATTTGTTGGACCTTTCCCAATCTCTAAGATCATCAACCCTGTCGCTGTACGACTGAGATTACCCAACTCCACGAGGATTCACCCCATGTTCCACGTTTCTCAGGTCAAGC
This sequence comes from Girardinichthys multiradiatus, assembly GCF_021462225.1. Classification (NCBI taxonomy): domain Eukaryota; kingdom Metazoa; phylum Chordata; class Actinopteri; order Cyprinodontiformes; family Goodeidae; genus Girardinichthys; species Girardinichthys multiradiatus. Next base: position 20,239,476 of record NC_061803.1, on the reverse strand, counting down.
CCTTCGTGGAGCCCCAACTTGGACTATTTGGATTATTGAGCCAGCCTAGCCCTCCAATTATTCAGCCTGGAGTCACTTCTTACCTGTGCTGTGGAGATCACCGCCTGCCGCCCACTGAGGTTTCCCCTCTAGGTTTCAAGTTCCACTCAAGACAAAAGCAGGTTAGTGGCTTTTCTGATCCCTGCAAAATCTGGAGAGACTACAAGTCACTAATCCCTCTTTCTGCCTCAGTGATTCCTGGAAGCTGTGAGGAGTGTTACCTGTGTGACGTTTTCCTTTGGCTGAATAAACCTTTTAAACTTTCAGTACTGTGTCTGGCTGAATCTTGGGTCCACCTTTTTCTGATTCATAGCAGCAGTGAGTGCAGAGTATTACAAGCAAGCAGTACATAACAAAGACCGGCTCTCACTGAGACTTCAGCCTTGTCCTGTCCAAGGTAAAAAGCTATTTTAAATGAATCTGATAATTTGTGAACGTAACATCACTACTAGAAAGTCAATCAGACAACTGAAGCTGATCCAGAACCCTGCTGCCCACGTCCTCGCTAAAACTAAGAAAGAATACATCTTCCCAGTTTTAGAGTCTTTACAGTGGCTCCCTGTATCTTAGAGAATACACTTTAAAATCTGTTTATTAGTTTATAAGTCAATGAATGGCTTATCACCAAAGTACATTAAAGATCTTTTGTCATTGTATCAACTTTCCAGACCACTCAGTTCCTCTGGTTCAACTCTGCAACCCCAGAATTTATTTAAGCAATTTTAATGTCATTTCTTTACAGGGTTAAATGGATGCAGATGTATCTACCTCTCCATCAATACCTAGAGCAAACTGATGGATCAGTTAAAAAACTGTTACCAAGCAAACAAAGGGTTAGGAGGAATGTGTGTTTCATTTATCTCAGAACAAGCACTGAAGTCCCACCCAACTTAATTATGTTAAATGTCCCTTAGCAAGTTGCACCCCAGCCACTTGCCTTTTGTAGCCATAAACAAGCTTGTGGCATAATTCTGGCTGGATATTTGACCTTCTCTTTGTAGAAGAGGAGGCTGGAGTTACAAATCTTTATTCTTTAATGTTGTTGGATTTACAAACATTTAATGTTGCCCTTCTTTATTTATTACAACATCAGTTCTTAATATGTTTAGCAACAATTATCCTTTGGAGCAAAAAACTGTGTCTAACTTTGACCTTATTTTGTTCAGCAGGTATAGGGAAGCTGGTCACAGTTAAATAAAGGACAATCCAGAAAGAAAATCTGTTAGAGACACCAAAAGACACGGAAATCTGCATTTACAAATGCTTTCCATCCAATCTGACTGAATTTGACCCTTTTTGCAAAAAGAATGGGCAACAATTTCAGTCTCTAGACGTACGAAGCTGGTAGAGATATATCGCAACTGAAATTGCAACAAAATGTGGTTCTATAAAGTGTGTTAACTCAGGAGCTCTGAATACTAATCCATCCAAAGTTTTAATATTTTAACTTAGATGAGGAAAATAAACCTAGAGGTTTGTGAAACCATGAATTAACAAATAAAATGAATACTGGTGATCCTAACTGACCTGAGAAATGAAAGATTTAATCTGATTTAATACTTAAAAAAATCCAATCAATTTCTTTTGATCTATCACATAAAGTCCCAATAAAAATCAAATGTTGTGGCTAGAACATTAGATGTGAAAAGGTCAGGAACACTTCATAACTGCTGCTTCAGGTTAAAATTTTATGTTGCTTTCATAAACTAAAATTCTGGCATAGAAAGAATTCTTTTGACATTTGGGTACAGCATTAGGACCCTTTGACCTTCAAGCATCTGTTCCCACCAACCCGCTGCTATGATTGTCAGTCATGCTACTTTGTACTTAATTGAAATGCCTATTAAGTACAAAGTAGTACAAAGTAGTATCAGTCTTCTTAAAAACATCAGAAAAGAATGGAAAGAAGTCCATTGAGACGTTTTGAGCTGAACGCAGTGTTCTGACATGGTCAATTTCATTTTATTTCTCCACTTCAACATCATTATAAGGAACATGAAAAGTGTGTCGGTTGGAGACATTAACTGAAAACTTAGCGGGTTTCCTAAACAATAGGCAGTTTCTTTCCATATGTGTTTGTGGTTATGTGCTGCTATTGATGTGCATGACAATGTTGGATTACAGGCTCCACTAAAATAAAGCTTTTCTCTTTAATGAGATCAAGATCAGCATTTAAATCTAAGGAAGGATTCCTAAACTCTGACATGGCCAAGTGCATTCTAGTGAAAACACAAAAACTGGAGCATATTTAGAAAACATTTTAAAATTAATATGAAAACTCATTTACTAATCTTGCAGGGATTCACATCTTTTTTTGCTTCCCCAGCAGATTTAAACTCCCTTTTATGTGGGGTTGCTCAAATATTCAAGTTTACAAATATTTTGAGGGTTTAGCATTGTAAGCAAAGTATTTTGTCTGTCATACACATCAACATGCCCACTCTGTCTGAGAACTGGCTGGCCCTGGAAACCTCTGGCAGCATGAGACCCCCGACGAGCTACAGACACCCCAGGGAGCTATTGAGATCAGAAATTAAAATTATGGAAGGGGCCTTGTTATTGTTCCTAATTAAACAGAATCACATTCTTTTTTTCAGGAAAAGGGAGGGAATTTTTCCTTTAAGTTTGTCTCATTGAGTAACCCAGGGTGATCCTGTCTTTGCCTCAAATGTTTGTGAAGCATACAGTACAGACCAAAGGTTTGGACACACCTTCTCACTCAAAGAGTTGTCTTTATTTTCATGACTATGAATATTGTAGCTTCACACTGAAGGCATCAAAACTATGAATTAACACATGTGGAATTATATACTGAACAAAAAAGTGTGAAACAACTGAAAATATGTCTTATATTCTAGGTTCTTCAAAGTAGCCACCTTTTGCTTTGATTACTGCTACGCACACTCTTGGCATTCTGTTGATGAGCTTCAAGAGGTAGTCACCTGAAGTGGTTCTCCAACAGTCTTGAAGGAGTTCCCAGAGATGCTTAGCACTTGTTGACCCTTTTGCCATCACTCTGCGGTCCAGCTCACCTCAAACCATTTTGATTGGGTTCAGGTCCTGTGACTGTGGAGGCCAGGTCATCTGGTCCAGGACCCCATCACTCTCCTTGGTCAAATAGCCCTTACACAGCCTGGAGGTGTGTTTGGAGTCATTGTCCTGTTGAAAAATAAATGATGGTCCAACTAAATGCAAACCGGATGGAATAGCATGCCGCTGCAAGATGCTGTGGTAGCCATGCTGGTTCAGTATGTCTTCAGTTTTGAATAAATCCCCAACAGTGTCACCAGCAAAGCAACCCCACCCCATCACACCTCCTCCTCCATGTTTCATGGTGGGAACCAGGCATGTAAAGTCCATCCGTTCACCTCTTCTGTGCTGCATAAAGACACGGTGGTTGGAACCAAAGATCTCAAACTTGGACTCATCAGACCAAATCACAGATTTCCACTGGTCTAATGTCCATTCCTTGTGTTCTTTAGGCCAAACAAGTCTCTTCTGCTTGTTGCCTGTCCTCAGCAGTAGTTTCCTAGCAGCTATTTTACCATGAAGGCCTGATTCACACAGTCTCCTCTTAACAGTTGTTCTAGAGATGTGTCTGCTGCTAGAACTCTGTGTGGCATTGACTTGTTCTCTAATCTGAGCTGCTGTTAACCTGCGATTTCTGAGGCTGGTGACTCGGATGAAATTAACGTCCGCAACAGAAGTGACTCTTGGTCTTCCTTTCCTGGGGCAGCCCTCATGTGAGCCAGTTTCTTTGTAGCGCTTGATGGTTTTTGCGACTGCACTTGGGGACACTTTCAAAGTTTTCCCAATTGTTCGGACTGACTGACCTTCATTTCTTAAAGTAATGATGGCCACTCGTTTTTCTTTATTTAGCTGCTTTTTTCTTACCATAATACAAATTCTAACAGTCTATTCAGTAGGACTATCAGCTGTGTACTGTATCCACCTCCTGCACAACACAACTGATGGTCCCAACCCCATTTATAAGGCTTGAAATCCCACTTATTAAACCTGTCAGGGCACACCTGTGAAGTGAAAATCATTTCAGGTGACTACCTCTTGAAGCTCATCAACAGAATGCCAAGAGTGTGCGGAGCAGTAATCAAAGCAAAAGGTGGCTACTTTGAAGAACCTAGAATATAAGACATATTTTCAGTTGTTTCACACTTTTTTGTTCAGTATATAATTCCACGTGTTAATTCATAGTTTTGATGCCTTCAGTGTGAAGCTACAATATTCATAGTCATGAAAATAAAGACAACTCTTTGAATGAGAAGGTGTGTCCAAACCTTTGGTCTGTACTGTATATAAAAGCTGTTGGGGATGTATTGTTCAACCATTGATTATCTGAAAACATTCATTTTAAATATATCTGATATAATGGTCAGATAGCAAAGCTTACTTAAATCTAGACTTTTGTTTGGGGAACAATCACACTCAAGGGACATAACAGTTTTAATTTCTGAGAGACACAGCAAAAGGAGTAGTTTGGATGTTACCAGCAGAGTTCCTGGAAGTAGATTAGTTTATAGACTTATAATTGGTAGCAGATCTTAATTTTGATGCAATTTATGATTAGTATTTTTCAGTATTTCACCTGCTGATCACAAATCGAGAGAATATTGGCCTATTCCCATCTATGGCCAACTGAATAATGTATTTCAACTGGAATGTATCCTCCAGTAAATGTGGAATTTTTGCAAAGGATCACAGAGCCAGCAGACCTACACAAATCCTGTGTTTGTTATGTCATTCCTGCAAATAGATATCTTAACATCATTGGTCTATAGTTATTTCGCCCTAGATTGCCTTTTAAATTAGCAAATTTCTATTGTTTTGCCGCCAGCCATGAATAAACCATGGACTCTGAATTGTGCACAAACAAAGATGGTAGTAAAAAACTGCACCTTAAAATACAGTTTCATGGAGCCACTATGAAAAACACTCTCCCCGCTACACCTCATGTACCATGTGACTCTCCCAGAGAGCCGGACAAGAGAGGAAACGTGAATGAGTGTCCGACTTACTGGCAAGCTGGACTAATTTTTCAAACTGGGATCCAGAATTGACAAAGATCTGATGTTGGCGAATTCAGCAATCGGGAACAACCAAAGTTAATTATGATCTGCTATTTGAATAATCCAGCATTCATGCAAAAAGGGGTAATTAGGACAAGTGGTCTTGAAACTCTGCTCTCTGACCTTCTGTAGAAAGGTATCCGAGCTACAGAGTTCTCAGAAGAGAATCTGTTTCTAACCCCGTCAAGTGAAGCCACTTCCTTCCTCCCTGCCGAAGAGGAGATGACAGGAATTGCAGTATCACTCCTGTTAACCTTGAGAGTTTTCTTATCAAAGAGTCCTACCTGTGGAAGTTTGCTTTTTTCAATGTTTGAGGTAAGTGTTGCCTCATCATTAAAATCATCATTACATTATAAGCTACTGTAAAAAATAATTCCCTACTGCTCTTTAGTGTCCAACATGAATTCTGATCCCCACTGTACATTTTGTGGATATAATGATGCTACACTTCTGAACAAGAGGTTTTTATATGGTTTTATTAAAACTGTACAAAAATATTACTCAGCACTACATACTAATAATGTAATAGTGTATATGATATATTTAATTCAATGAAGCTGTGCAGACTATTTAAATATTTGTGGGTGTGTTCAGTGGCAAATTTAACAATTTGCCAATTGATCTGTTATGTTTTCCTGGATCAGTGGAGCCTGTGTAATTATGATTGTGACAAATACAAAGCTCAAACATGACATTAAAATTTTATTAATCATAATCAAAATCAGCTTTATTGCCAAGTTTGTGCACGCAAACAAGGCATTTGACTCTGGTACACTTTGTTCTGCGTGAAGATACATTATCTTTAAAACATACATATGGGAAGCCATCTACAAGAAGGTTAGATGGCTTCCTGGGGAAGCGTATGTCCTTCGGTGTTTGCAGCAAGATGCTACATGTCTTCTATAATTCTGTTGTGAAGAGTGATCTCTTCTGCCATCATCTGCTGGGGTAGCAGCATCAGAGCCAGGGACTTAAAAAAGCTCAACAAGCTGATAAAGAAGGCTGGTTCTGTCCTGGGGACTCCTCTGAAACCTCTGGAGATCATTGTGCAAAGAAGGATAGAAGGATTCTTCATGAAATGAAGAATACTATGGAGAACGCTGAGCATCTTCATGAGACTGTCGTACAACAGCAGAGTGTCTTCAATCAGAGGTTTCTTTAGATCTGCTCTAAGTCAGACTGCTACAGGAGATCCTTCCTGCCTACACCCATCAGCTTCTACTGAAGAAACCTGTATAATATGACCTACAACAACATTTACTTTCCCTTTGGGATTAATAATGTATTTTTCAATTCATTTGAATTTCAAATATATACACAAGTGACTTTACAAAGAAGATAATGTGAGATCAGTCCAAGTATGCGTGGTGTTGTTCTGGAACTCTGACTGTCAGCCTGGGGGAAGAAACTGTCTCTGAGGTGGCTGGTTTTAGCAGACGGCGCTCTGTAGCGCCGACCTGAAGGTAAAATTCTAAACAGTTTGTGTACAGGGTGTGTGGGGTCTGTGGAGATTTTAGCTGCCCTTTTGCTGACCCTAGACCTGTTTCAGTCCTTGATGGAGGAAAGGTCAGCCCTGATGATTCTCTCTGCGGACTTGATTGTTCGTTTCAATCTGGACCTGTCCTGTCTTGTGAACGAGCTAAACCACACTGAGATGAACGAAGAAAGGACAGACTGAATTATTTCAGTGTAGAAGATTACCAGCAGCTCCTGTGGAAGGTTGTTCTTGAGTTGCCTCAGTACTGTCTCTGGTGGGCCTTCTTCCAAATATTGTCTGTGTGTGAGGACCATCTCAGGTCTCGAGAAAGGTGATTTCTAGGAACTGGAAAAGGTCCACAGCAGACAAAGTGTTGTTGAGGATGGTGAGGGGGGCATGTGGGGCAGTGTTCTCTGAAAGTCTGCCATTATTTCCACAGTCTTGAGTGGGTTAAGTTCAAGGTGGTTTTGACCACACCAGTGTACCAGCCTATCCACCTCCTGTTTGTGTGCAGACTCACTGTCCTGGATCAGACCAATGACAGTGGTCTCATCTGCAAACTTCAGTAGTTTCACAGATGGTCCACTGAGATGTAATCATTTGTGTACAGGGAGAAGAGGAGTGGGGAGAAAATACAAATTTTCTGATCTATTGTCATATTGTGGTTGAAGAAGGACCCAAGTGCAGTGTAGTAGTGGCTAGAAATAAAGGTATTTAATAAAGAAAATAAGAAAAACTTACAAAGCTCATGAACAGGAACTGGGCACAGCAATGGAGAAACAGAGAGCAACAAAACCAAGGACCATAAGGCAGAACAATGGACATGGAGCAGGCAGGCAAACAGTAGATTCAAGCAATCAATGAGAAAAACCAGAGAGCTTATATATATGGGGAAAGGTAAGGAGAAAGGCATGGCAAGCAAGTGAGAGTAATCGGGTGAGAATGAGTAACAGCTGAGATCAATGAAGGAAGGGGGAGCTGAGGGAGAAGAGTAAATAAACAAGACCAGCCAAATTGAAACACAAGGAAGAAATCTAGCAAAATAGTAATGTAAAAACGTACAGAAACACTAAAGTAACAGAAACACTAAAGTAACAGAAACACTAAAGTAAACCAGGAGGTAAAACAAAAGAATAAACTAAGAGAAACAATGATTAACACAGGGAAATTAACTAATATGGCAAAACCCAAATGGCAAAAATAACAACAGCAAGACCTGTAAGAACATAATAAACAAGTAAAATCTAAAAAAGCATGAACACAAATGAAAACCATAACTTAACACCTCGGGATTGTGATACCTATAGCATCAAATTATTGCACATCTGCTGATCAAAATTATACTATTTTATATTTATAATTCAGAAGGGTGTTATTTAGTCTGTTGATATGCTGTGTTAACTTTAACAGCAGAGGTATGTTATAACCATGTTAACAGGTGTGTCAAGTTAGGCTAACCCTGAATATAAAAAAGGGAAAATTCTGATAAGGTGTTTTGATCTGTCAATATAATCTACCAGTGTATTTTATAAAAGTATGCTCTTCTGATGCAGAGTCTTTGTCCATCAATATGTCCTACCCTTGCATTTCGTAAAAGTAGGATAATCTAATGATGTTTTAGGCCATTATCATATGCTACCCACGTATTTGGAAAGGGTAGGCTTGTATTCTTTGTCTTCCGCTTATCCGACCGGTTCGCGGGGGCAGCAGAGTAAGCAGAGATGCCCAGACTTCCCTCTCCCATGACACCTCCTCCAACTCCTCTGGAGGAAGTCCAAGGCGTTCCCAGGCCAGCTGAGAGATATAGTCCCTCCAGCGTGTTCTGGGTAATCCCCTGGGCCTCCTCCTGGTGGAATATGCCTGGAACACCTCCATGAGGAGGTGTCCATGAAACATCGAAACAGATGCCCAAGCCACTTCCACTGACTCCACTAGATGTGGAATACCAGCAGTTCTACTACGAGATCCTCCGGGATGCCAAAGTTCCTCACTCTATCTCTAAGAGAATGCCTGGCCACCCTGTGGAAAAAGATTATTTCAGCTGCTTTTTTTCAGGATCTCTTTCTTTGGGTCATGACCCAAAGTTCATGCCCATAGGTGAGGGTAGCAATGTTGACCGACCGGTAAATCGAGAGGTTCACTTTTCGGCTCAGCAATCTCTTCATCACAACAGACCGGCACAGCGTCCTCATTACTCTGGCAGCCACACCAATCCATCTGTCGATCTTCCGGTTCATTCTCCCCTTACTCGTGAACAAGCCCACACGATACCTGAACTCCTCCACTTGAGTCCCCGACTCCTTACTCCTGGTGCGTCCGCCACAGGGCACCACAAGGGACATGTCTTCTCCAGATCCTCAAAACACATGTGAACCAGTTGGGCAAACTCCCATGAACCCTCGAGCACTCTGTAGAGGGTGCAGAGCTGGTCCAATGTTCCACAGCCAGGACATAAAACCACACTGCTCCTCCTGAAACCAAGGTTCAACTATGGCTTGGCATCATGCTACCCGTCATCTGCCTCAGGAGTCACACAAGCCAACCAGGGCCAATAGGATAGGGTATTCTGATATTTAAGTCTATCAGTATGTTCTACCCAAATACGTAAATAGGGCAGGATATTTTTATTATATTTCGTAGACTGAATATGTAAAACACATTAACAGTGTCTTTCAAAAAGAGGGTATTCTGGTTTCAGTGCATCGGCATGTGCTGCTACACAGAACTGATAAAGCTGGGGACATACTCGACTTTAGATTTTGAAAAGACTTGGTGTTCTCATTAATAGTTGTTTTTAGTGCCCCAACTGAAAGACGGGATTGCACACTTAACAACTTCACCTGTTGATGGATCACAGACTGCAGGCTTTTTAAGATCAACTAGAGCCAACTACTTAGATAATTATGGAAACTCTCGCAAGGATGACAGAAGAAAACAAACATACCAGCAGGTGGCGGTAATAAAATATATTCTCAGGATTTGGATTGAATATAATTTGGATAGTATTGACTGTATTCTTTGTTATACTCATGTTGAGAGACAAACTTATCTAGATACAATACGACAGAAACATTTGGCAAGGTAACACACTTTGTCACTACACTGGTCCTTAAAGCATGGGCCATCTTTTTAGGGTTATAGTTGAGCAAATTGGAGTAAGTCCATCGATCCATCATCTATATACACCTATTTTTGTAGGATCATGGGGCAGGTGGTTAGACCCTGGATGGGTCTTAGGGTTAGGTATGTGTGAGTAATGGTTAGGTTTTAGGGTCTAATACAGATAGAAATACAAACTTGCATGTGAAGCCACACGGGTCAAAATCAGTCTTGATCTGTAAGAATTTGCATACAACCTATCAGATTTCTTGGCTTCTGTTATTGGAAAGATTCAACAGAAAATCACTTGAGAGACTGAGTTAAAAGGTGAAAACACTGGAAAATGTCTTTATCATGAGATGGAAAAATAAGAAAGATGTAGTGACCAAGCAGGAGCCTATGAGCCGCATGGTGAGTAGAGATGTTTAATGATACAAAAACTGAATTTGTAGATTTACAACAAGAACAGGGCACAGAACATGGACAGATTTACAGATTAACAATGACATGGAGCAGGTAATGTCACGGAGACAACGAACTTGAAGCAGGTGACCAACAGGAGGATCCAGTGGCTAGCAATGAAAACCAGGCTGTATAAACACATGGGGAACAGTTGACAAAGGCAGGGCAAAACAAATGGGAGCAATCAGGAGCAGATGAGACACAGCTGAGACCAATGAAGGGAGAAAAAGCTGAGGGAGGAGAGAACATGGCAAGAGCAGACAGGGAAGAACAGAGAGACACGAGAATACACAATGAAATAAGTAAACCATGGGAAGAGCTAAAATAGCCAAGCTGTAGCTGGTGACAATGAGCTTGCCTGGGATCTGAAAGCCTGAGGCAAGGTCGGATGTCAGGGCAGGAGGGAAAGCATCGACCAGACCCTCTAGCAGCAGAAGAGGCAGAGTCTTACCTTTCAAAACAGGAGCAGGGGTGTCTCGCCAAAGATGTTGTCTTCATTGGGATTAAAAGGAAATAGAAGATTCTGAGACGGATGGTGGGGTGGAGAGTTGTGGCTGGGGCATGGAGCATTGCTGACCCAGGCGAAGGAATTGGGAGGCGCTGAGCACAGGTTCCAACATTGAGGTAGGTAGATGATGTTGCATCCTCAATGCTGGACTAGTGGTTCACACTGTGGAGACAAAGAGGAGTTGTATCGCCGCGGGCTAGTTCCAGGGGGAGGGGTCGCCACTCTGAAGCCCCAGTATGACGATCGCTACTCCACAAGGACCACAGAACAGTGCACATTTCCTCCACTTCTCGCAGGCAGTATTCCCACAGCATGATCATCTCCGCTCCTGTTGTTTAGTCTTAGTGACTGGATCCCTGGTCATATAATGGGAGTGTTTTGCATGACCAACATGCAAGCAGGAGCGTGGAGGAGTACAAATGTTTCCTGATACAAAAACTGAACTGGTTGACTTACACGGAGAACAGGACACAGAACATTAGCAGAGTTACAGGCATTGCGCAGGTAGGCAAACACTGACATGGAGCAGGGCAAAACAGGTGGGAGCAATCAGTAGGAGATGAGACACAGCTGAGGCCAATGAAGGGAGAAAAAGCTGATGGAGGAGAGAACATTGCAAGAGCAGACAGGGTAAACACAGAGACACTAGAATACACTAAGAAACAAGTAAACTATGGGAAGAACTAAAATAGAAACACCGAGAACATAAAGGAGGAAAGAAACAGACATCTACATACATTTTAAAAACTCAAAAACCTAAGGATCATGATAAGAGGAAGTTATTTGGTAGGAATGCCTAACCCAGGGAGGGGCGGTAGACTGTTTATTCACCACCAGGGGTGTGTTATAGAGAACAAACAGAGCCTCAAAAACAGGAACATGTGATTCAGGCAAGTGAAATGAAAAGGTACTGTACACAAAGCACAGCACAGCAGGGAAATATTTCAATGTCTAGGACTTTGTGAAGAAAACAAAAATCAGACATCATGTAGAAAAGAAGAGGATCAAATGGCATTCAGGATCAAATGGCATTCAGACAGTCAAGAAGCAACTGAGTCATCCTGCACGGTTAACAAATACTTCGAGCCTCTTTAATGAACACTCTTCAAAATTTGTTGCACAGACCTGAGATGTTGTCAGAGCATTTATTCAACATCAGTCAGCACGAGGTAACTTTGTTTATGCATACTCCTTTGTACCATAACATCAGCTGCATCTCTGAAGCCTGGCTTTTTGCAGCCGTGATTACTAAATTAATGCAAGGCCAGAGGAGCTTCAAGTGATGTGCTAATACTCCCAGAGCAACAAGCAGGTCCCTTTTCCTGAGAGCCCCCCACCATTACAGTCCTTCCAATGTTAAAGTACCTCTTTAACCCTGGTAATCATTTTAAGATGTCAAAGAAAGAGTGCTGCATTTCTAGGGAAAGAATCTATCACATCTGATGTCTGCGGCATTCTAATGGACAGTAAGCTGAAATGATAAAGGGTGAGTTCAAAGCAAAATGCTCCCCCATACCTTGAAATCTTTAAAAGCCCTTCTTAAAGCCTGTGCATGCATCTTAACTGGAAACACCCTTAAATAAATTTGGCTCCGCTTCCAGCAGCTGCCAAGGATGTAATTAATAGGAGCTGACCAGTAATACTTTGAATGCAAACACTTTGTGAGGTTCCCTATGGTTTAACAGCATTTCTAGGAATAACTGTTCACTAGCTCTATGCTAGGAATAAAAGAAGTGAACAAAAAGCCTGATAAGTAATGCACACTGACAAAAGTCTCTGGTTTTCATTTGGACTTACATTTACAGCATTTTTCAATATTAAGTCTCACCCAAATGCCTTGTGGTGAAACAGATGAGTTAGTATTATTAAAATGAACCATTAGTTGATGTACAGAAGGGGAAGGAATGTGTAGTGGTATACACATAGGACAAATGGGAAAGCATTATTAGGCAGCTTGAATGAATTAACTGACTGGACCTTGAAAACTGACCCTAAAGTGTATCTGTCAGCAGAGAATAATTCTCACAATTTATAAACCCTGCAGGTAAATATAAATAGTCATGACCAGTGTGATGGCAGCTCCAAATATTTAGGCTACATGGTATATACTCTACTGTAGATAAATGTACATGGATCATCTGTCTACTTACACGCTCATACATGTTTATGTGTGTATTCTGTTCTTCCACGTGAGTCACTTCCAGGTTGTAATGCCAGCTCTTGAACGTAGGTGAAGAATTTAGACCCATTTATCTGCTCCAATTCTCTAACACTGCAACCATCAGGCAGCAGTGAAAGCTGCAGACCTCAAGCTGAACTGAAACATGGGAACACCTAGTGAGATACCGTCCTGAATACAATGGCACTGATGTGTACTTTGTGTTTTGTAGGTTTCAATTAAAAAATAAGGAAATTGCATACGTAAGTTTGCATCATAAATAGAAATCCAGTGCTATAAAGTAATGTGCAAAATAGAATATGCAGTTACACTGCTTATCTTTGAAAAGGCTATTATTCCTTACATTTGCATGACTAAATTTTCTTACAGTAGAAAAGAGAAAACAGATCTACAGTGGTAGCTCTACATAATACAGCTTGTACTTCCCCATACCTTAGAGGTTACATTCAACTTTCCCAGCAATTTTAAAGCACCGGAATCTACTTTGTACTTTCCAGAGAGTTATTTGAACTTATCAGGTAATTTTCTCAATTATTTCTCAGAACTAACCAGGTTAATTCCTGTAGTTTAGCAGGAACTTTCCAGAAAATACCACATATTGTCCAGAAATTACCAGCTACCTTTCTGGAATTTTCCAAGGTAGAATTTTAGTTATCACGTTTAGTAAGATAATTTTTAGGGAATTCTTTTTTCCTAGATTAACTAACTAACAACCTTTCTGGGTAAAAGGGCTGACTCATAAAATGGGCGAGCATGTGTTCTGAGCCGTTAGTGGTTGGAGCTAACAAAAGAAACTTATAGCTTGTCATCAGAATCGAACATATACCTGAAAATACTACTAAAAAAAGGGCTGAAATGCATAAGTGTGGATGGCGCTTTATAGCCGATCTTCTGTGTTTAAAAACCACCCTTTAAATAAAGTTTGTCTTAACTTTAAAAACAACACAGAAAACATCCTTAGTTAAGTGCTAGTCTGCTAGCACTTACTATAGTTGAGTTTCTCAACACAAACAAAAACAATTATTTAGATTATTTAACTCTAAACTAATCTTCTCTGCCCAAACACTACCTCTTACGTGAACCGTGCAGAAGATAAGTTTTCTTGGGCATTGAGGAAAACATCCACATGGGGGTAAACAAAGGGTTTGCTTACAGCTAACCTCTGTAGCTGTGGGGTGGGGCGGCTCGTTCTGCCGAAAAACCACTCTACTTGGCATTGTTGAGACAGTGTCACTGCTGGGAACTCTCTGAAACAAAGTTTGCTTCTGTAGACCTCACAAAGAAAAGTCAAGCCACGCTTGCACCTTAATTACCCCCGTTCGTGAATAAATACTAGATACACAAACAGCAATTCATTCCTACTTAACTTTGTGTATATGATCGCATGATCATATGATACTCTTGGATCCAGTTTGAAGAATTATGCCTGCTTGCCAGTGTATTGAATTGAATATTATTATTTTCATTTATTTATGAAAATGTCTGTTGCTATTCCTTGAAACAGCTATGTGAAAAAGGGCAGCAATAATTTTTAAATGTATTATCTATTTAAATGCTCATCATCTCAAGATCCTCCAATTGGCCTTGTTTATTGATGTGTTATTCTAGACAAACCAGATCTTTTTCTGAATCATGATGTGGACCATATGGTGATGTGGTTCTTGCTGAGGTTGCTAGAACCCCCGAATAACGTTGCAGTTTAAAGGTGTACTTGTGTGAAGTAAAGGTGAGGGGTGTGTAAAAGTTTTATTAATGTGCCTGTCAGCCATTTGTCCTGCAATAAGGATCATTAGAAGTTACCCCACATGTAAGGGTTTTATTAAAACTAGAAACAGCTAAAGTGAAAAAAACCTTACATAATCTGTAGAAAATAACTTTTTCTTGTCATTTAGCATAAAAATTTAAGAAAATCTAAAAATAGGTCTGCAAAGTCATATGAGTCAGCAAAACACATGAGCAACGTGATCAATTATTACAATTAGAAGTGTTGAAAACAGGTGTACAGTGCCCATGCTATGTCAACTGACCCTTCCACCTGAGTTGTGGATTCTGAAGCTCCTCCAGAGTTAACATCTATTTTGTTTTGGCTGTATATCTGCTTTCCTTGCTTGGGCTGTCAGTTTAGGTAAATGGTCATGTTTTGGTAGGTTTGCAGTTGGGCTGTACTACAATTTTGACGAACTGAACAGTTCTCCATAAGATGACTCAAGTTTCAGATATTGTACTGTAATCCAGTCCTGCTTAAAGCAACACGACCCTGTCCCTGACCTTTGATCATGAATGCTATTTGTTCACTAATGTTCTCCAAGATACCTGTGAATTGGATTTATTTTAGCGGTATCAGCAAAAATCTGAGAGCTCAATATATGTTCATAACACATGTTTCAGATTATTATTGGTGAAATAATTGAAATTAAAAAGAAAACCCTGATGGTTTGAGGTTGTAACAATACCAAATTTGTAAAAGGTTCAAGTAGTATGAATATTTCTGGAAGTCCCTTGTTATTGGAGTGTTCAGACAATGTTCAGTAGCACTTACCTAAAATGTTTATACATCTGGAAGTGCTTGCATCTAGACAAAAATTGAAAGACGCGCAGTGGTGATGAAATCAGGGAAGATCTTGTGATCTTGAATGGATCTTAAAATTAATAACAACTGATTAAGGAACTTCTGCACTTCACCAGCCAAGGGAAATGCAGTGCAGAGAACATTTCCTTTCACCCTTTCACTTTACTCTTTTTGATGTGGTTCTCTTCCCAAGTTCTGATTGACTCAACATGCTCTTATTTATGTAGTCTGGGGTAGTTTATAGTGTGAGGTTGGTTGATAGAAGGATGAGGGAATGTTGGGAGGTATAGTAAAGGTTTATTGGTTCAGCCTTGACCTTGGGGTTCCCCTCGGTTCAAAGATCCTCCCACATGGATATTCACACAAATATGCTCAGAGATGTAACCGAGAGATAACTCCTTTTCCTACTGCAGCTATCCTCGTCTGCATAGGGGGCTAAATTAAGGCGCACAGTCCACATTGAGGCCCCCCCCTTTTCCTTACCACTTTACCCCATTTGCATTCCTCTAATGCCCACGGGATGGTTTCATTCACTTCCCTCACATGGTATGTTTTCCATATGTTTGCGGCAGACCTCTGCACACACAGACACCTTGACTTGTGCAAAAACACAAACACGTATGCTCCAGCAGGCAAAATTACACTGTGATCTCAGAATTGATAGATGTATGAGGCCCCTGTGTGAGTGTATAACATGTGTGCCTTATCATGCTTTGGCCCCAAAGCGAGATGATTTAATCATTTTCTAAGGATATGCTGACAATTCTGCAGTTGCTGTCCGTTTCAAATAACTGTCTGACATCAACCTTTTACTGCAGCGATGAGGCCAGGGCTCCCTGCGGACTGTCATGATGCATTCCCATCCCCAACAACAAACTCGCATTTGTTTACATTCATTTATCAAAGCACTTGATGTAGCCTGGTTTTTTAGATTGTCTCGAAGGAGATTTGAAACCAAGAAATTTGGAGTTCATCAATAAATACTTTGAGCATTGCAACATTAAGAGTTGTTTCATGAGACGTCCTCAGAGGCTGATAGAAGATTGTGGGTTAGATTGTCAAAAAGCCATACTCTGAGGCAATAATCTTCCTAATCTCTAAAGCCAGGATACTAAATATATCTTAAAACTTAAACATTTTGGTAATAACAATTTGACCACATTCTCCCTGATCATACTCACAGTGTCAAAAACTTTCAACTTAAATGCAACAAAAACAGTATATGATAGAAACCAGGATGCTCTGGTATGTAAACTCCTTATCAAAGCTCCTGATCATTTTCAGCTGGTAAAAATCACTTGGAGAAATAAGAAACATTTATGACCTGAAACCTGCTTATTTAAACAATCATCTATGTGTAACAAAAAGGTAATTTAAAGCATCAACAACAAATTAAGAATATTTTTAAAATAACCTAAGTGTTACACAACAGGGCATACTATATGAATTCCAACAGGCTTATCAATAAAATTAAAGTAGTAGACATTCTGCCAGCATCTTTAAGTTTGAATGTAGTGCAAACATAAACAAAGGCCTACAGATTTAACCATCAACACACCAAAACGTATCTGTCAGTACAGGGTTCTAAATATTTATTGTCAATGCAATGGAAACAATGGTTTTATCATTACAATGAAAATGTTACTGTGTTGCTCTGTTAAACCTGCAAAGCACTCATAAAAAACAGAATAAAAATAGACTTTCTTAAAAAATAATGCCCTTATGTCTTAATTAGTTTTAAAGAAAAAAAAAAAAAAATCAAACCTCTAAAGGTATACAGTAATGTCAAAAAATGTCAAAACAATCCAGTACAACCTCCAACAGCTCTGTCTAGAATGCTGCAGCTGGTTGTAAAAGCAGACTGCAGGATGCTAAAACAAGTCCCCAAAAACTGTAAAATGTCATCACAGGACCTACAGCAGGCTCTAGCTACTGATGATATGCATGTCAGTACATTCAGAAAGAGACATTAATAGGTGTGCACAAAGGAAATCTTTGCTTTGTAAGAAAAACAAGGCCAAAAACACACCAGACATGAACCAAATGCAGCATACTTTCCTGCGGTGGGACCTGGTCAGCTCATCATCATAGAATTCGCTATAAACTCTATTGTGTATCAGAGGGTGGATAAGGAAATGGTGGACCATCTGTAAAAGAGAAAAAATTTTAATTAATATTATGATAATTTTACAGCGAGACGGAAGGAGAAAAAGACATGGGTTCATTTTATTTTAAATATAGAATGTAAAGAGTGTGGCATCCAAAGATTTCTAAAGTGACCAAGCAACCAGAACAGAGAGGAAGCCAAGAGGCTCATGATAACTCTAGAGGAGCTACAGAGATCCACAAAACAACCATCAGTTGTGCACTCTAAATCTGGTACGTCTGAATGGCAAAACAAAAGATATTGTTGAAAGAAAGTGATTAGAAGCCCTGTTTGCTGTTTGCTACAAACCATACGGGAGATACTGCAAACATTGGGCAAAACCTGTGCTGTGGTTAGATGAGACCAAAATGTAACTTGTTTCTCTATAATTCACTATGTTTGATGAAAAATGTATTCTGTACTTAATCCTGAACACATAATTTCAACAGTTTAGTATTGAAAACCATGTACTTTCTTTTCACTTTACAACCATGCACTCCTTTGTGTTGCTTTATCACATAACATACAAAAAACCTATTGATTTCTGTGGTTGTGACATGACAAAATGTGAGAAAGCACAAGTAGTATCAATAATATTCCAATATGCTGAACTTGCAGTCCTGTAAAGACTATATCCTGCAGGTAGAGGACTCTCTGCAGGCCTTGCAGGGCTGGAATCGAACGATGATTCTGGCTATGATGATTTAATTCTTCCATTGAAAAGCCTGAGTCACAGAGTGAACATCCTCTGTTTCATGTGTCTGCTGGAGTGGGCTGTGCATTCATGGTTATTAGATTAAGGCTGTACCTGCTCTCCTTGCATCTCCAAGATGAAAGTGCTTTAGACAGGCCAATTTGGAAATTATGCTTGATGTTTCTAATCAAGCACTTGGCTAGAACAAAGAGATGGAGGCTCACCCAGGCCTACGGGACTAGAAAACACGGATGTGACCACAGTTATGTGTGTGTTTATGTAAAATCTGGAAGAGCCTCAGTCACTTACTGAAATAAAGAACATTTCTTCAATTACTCTGCTCGTACAAATATACAACATTGTTCCCCAGTTCCCCTGATCTTTCATGACAATAATAACAGCTCATAAGATAAATGAGGTCTTTAAGAACTAACTCCGAATTACAGTTCAAGTATGACGGAATATCAGTCACGGTTATTGTCTGGGTGCCTGTAAATACTTCTGTGTGAGTTTACATAACTTAAAAGCTTCAATGAAACAGAGGAGCTCATGTTAAGCCACAACCGTTTTACACAAACCGCCATGTTTTGGGCTTCAGTTTTCTATGTTTTATAGCTGAACCGTAGTGCGACATGGGTTCTCTGACAGAGTTTAACAAGAGAAAAGGAGTTACTTAAAAAAAACCAAAAAAAAAACCAAGTGTTGTTTTAACCATTCAAGAGTCTTTGACCACAAGCCAATGTGGTGTAGCAATACTGACTTTTATGTGCTCATAAAGTCAATTATTCACACCACTGAGCCGCCTGTTTGTGCAAACACTTGTACCAGCAAACCTTTTGAACTATTTATTTTAGTACATTAGGAGTTTAACTACACCCACTCCATGGAGTTTCTCTGGAAATTCACTTGTTTATTTAATAAATGCTGTTACTATTTGCTAGTGATGTGACATGATCTCTGTCAGACAATCTTATTTGTCTGACAGATTCCAGTTTGTTCATGTAAATGATAAATCATCTTTAAACTCCAGGGTTAATTGTGGAATACCACAAGGTTCAGTACTTGGGCCAATTCTCTTTACTATATATATGCTTCCAATTGGTAAAATTATCAGGCAGCATAGGATACATTTTCACTGTTATGCTGATGATACTCAGCTTTACTTATCCATAAATCCTGATGAGCCCAACCAGTTAGATAGACTACAAGCATCTCTTAAGGACATAAAACCTTGGATGATTTTAAATTTTCTGCTAAATTCTGACAAGACAGACGTTGTCGTCTTTGGACTCTTTAAAAAAGTATTTAAAAAAGAAACTGCTTAGTCAATCACTTAACCTGGATGGCATTAAATTTACCTCCGGATAATAAAGTAAAAAACCCTGGTGTTATTTTTGACCAGGACATTTCATTTAAATCCCATATTAAACAGGTTTCTAGGATTTCCTTCTTTCACCTCTGGAACATTGCCAAAATTAGAAATATCCTATCCAGGAGTGATGCTGAAAATCTAGTCCATGCATTTGTTACTTCAAGGCTGGACTATTGTAATTCTCTACTATCAGGATGTCCACAAAATGCAGTTAAAAGCCTTCAGCTGATTCAAAATGCTGCAGCAAGAGTTCTGATGAAAATTAAAAAGAGAGATCATATTTTTCCTATTTTAGGTTCCCTTCATTGGCTCCCTGTTAAATCCAGAATATAATTTAAAATTCTCCTCCTCACATATAAAGCCCTTAATGATCAAGCTCCATCATAAATAAGAGATCTGATTGTCAGACTGCAGGTTTACTGGTGGTTCCTAGAGTCTCTAGAAGTAGAATGGGAGGCAGATCATTTAGTTATCAGGCTCCTCTCCTGTGGAACCAGCTCCCAGTTTTAGTCCATGAGGCAGACGCCCTGTCTACTTTTAAGGCTAGGCTTAAAACTTTCCTTTTTGATAAAGCTTATAGTTAGAGTGGCTTAGGTTATCCTGAGCTATCTCTGTAGTTATGCTGCTATAGGCTTAGGCTGCTGGAGGACATAATGATCACCTTCACCCTTTTCGCTACATTCTCACACTACTCTCCAATTTTGCATTATTTGCTGTTATTTCAGCTTTTAACTTTATGTTCTCTCTCTTTTCTCTTCCTAGAAGCTACACCTGGCCTGACTCTGTGTCTACCTGTGACACCTTTCTGGAGGGGGGCATCGTCCAAGCTTCTGCTGCCAACTTAATGCTCACCCTCTACCGATGATCCACTTGGCCCTGTCTTTCAGTGTTTAACCCTTTGTCCCTCCTAGACATAGCAATTGACTGAGCTTTTACTGTAACTAATTATATGTGCTCTCTTTCAGACTCTAACCTTGAAAACTGGCTCAGAGTTGATCTGTTCTTTCTTTCTAGGTTAAATGACTAAAGGAGCTACATCCATTGACATTTACTTTTCCTTCCCATAGAAAGTATTCCTGGATCAGTGCTTCTGTATTCTTTTTGTGTCTCTGCTTTGTTCTCTCAAACCCCCAGTCGGTCGTGGCAGCTGGCTGCTCACACTGAGTCTGGTTCTGCTGGAGGTTTCTTCCTGTTAAAAGGGAGTTTTTCCTCTCCACTGTCGCTACATCCATGCACAGTATGAGGGATTGCTTCAAAGTCAACGCCAGTGACTGTCCCCTGCTACATGCTCATCCAGGAGGAGTGACTGCAACAAGTCTCTGACTGGATGCAATCTGCTGGGTTTCCTTAGATAGAAAAACGTTTTATCCAATTTGAATAAATAACTGAATCTGACTGCACTGTTCAATGGTTAGGATTAATTGGAATGTATGTACCTGACTGTTGTGAAGTGCCTTGAGATGACATGTGTTGTGAATTGGCGCTATATAAATAAACTGAACTGAATTGAATTGAATATAAAGATGTGCAGATTATAAAAAATACAAAAGAAGAACAACAAAAATCATGTGACTTAAAAAGATTTAGCAAAATGAAGCTATTGGTCTTGTTTGTAAAATAACTTTTTAGTAAATGTAGAAATCTGAAGCATAGGTTCTAAATTTCTCCACAGTTTACTTGTTTCAAATTAACCAACAGTTTAGATTAATTAAAACATTTTTTGTTTACTTTTAAAAGAAATGTTCACTACTCTGTGTTGGTCTATCATAAATTTTCCTATCTACATACTTACATTTGTAGCGGTGACATAACTAAAGTAAGCACACTCACAGGCCACCTGTCTTTAAGATTGGGACCACCACCCAAAAAAACAAGATAGTTAAATTTGAACTGCTTGGGAACAATAGATTCCCAAGCAGGAAGAAGAAATCTACCCTTCTCTATTTTAGAAACATGAGCTCAGAATTTGAGGAGCTGACTCTTATCCTGACCATTTTACAGTGCACACTGAAGGTCATGAGCTGTAGACAGCAATTGAACCACTTGATCTGCAAAAAGCAAAGATTACACAAGATTTTTCTCCACAACTACATTTTGATATCATGTCCATGAACACCATAAACAGGATTCATGACAAGAGGCCAACATACAGTATACTGGGAACATGCTCAACGTTTTGCTAAAAACACAGACACAGCTCTTGCCTTTGTTATACAAGAATTGGACAGCCCTAACAAGCATCCTTCGTACCCCTTAGCCCTACAGCAAACCCCACAAAATGTAGCGGAGAAAACAAACATAAGCCCACCCTAAATCCACAAAGCACATGTGGACCAAACAAGCAAACTCCCATGACCCCCCTCTGCAATTTGATGAGTGTATAGATCTTGTCCACTTCATAGCCCAGACAAAAGCCACACTTTTACTGTTGAATCAGAGGGTTTACAGTTAGTCAGAACTTGCATTCCATCACCCTGTATTAGGCTATCCCAGTAAGGCTGAGAAGTGTGAACCCTTGATAGTTAGGACACATTCTCCTGCACAATTTCTTAAACACTGGGACCACCTCCCTGCTTCTCTGTCGGTTGTTGTCCCAGTCCTCCTTCGAACATTATATAGGCATGTCAACCACAACATTTCTACCATGTCCAGAGTTGCCTGCTCTAAACCCCATGGAACAGATGCCCAAGCCACCTCAGCTGACTCCCCTTGATGTGGAGGAGCAAGGGCTCTACTCCTAGCTTTTCCCAGATGGCCGAGCTCCTCACCCTATCTCTAAAGGAGAGCCCTGTCACCCTGCAGAGAAAGCTTATTTCAGCCACACTGCAAAAAGGAAAGACAAATTCCACTGGTCCCTAAACCAGACCCCATTTACCCCTTGGCTGTGCATAGAGATCCTGTCACTGAAAGTTTTGAACAGGACTGGTAACAAAGGAAAGCCCTACCACAGTGCAACAGGCAATGGAAACAGGTGCGAATTAACGCCGCAAACATGAGCCAAACTCCTGTTTTGCTTGTACAGATTCCGAATGGCCCCTAAAAAAGGTCCCAGACTCCGTACTCCTGAAGGGCCCCCCACTGGGCACCACAAGGGACACGGACGAATACTTTCTCCAGGTCCACAAACCACATGTAGACCAGTTGAGCAAACTCCCATGAACCCTTCAACAGCCTTTAAAGGGTATAGAGCTGAAATAGTTAGGAAGAAAAAATTGTTAAATCAAAAACTTTAATCAAATACAGCTCCAGATAATGTTGACCAAGCAAATATACTGTATGTTCATCCAAAAACTTTTTTTGTTTTTTTTTCATATATTTTTGGTTTACATATACCTCATCCAGACTAGTAGTCTCACAGTTTGAATGTGTTTTCCATTATGCTGTTCAAACAATGATGGAAAGTTTTGTATTAATTGACATGTCCAAATGAGTTTCCAAATTTGCAAACACAAAAAGCAGATCAGACAAAAGGTCCTCCCTGTATTTCAGTTCTGGATACTGCATGTATCATATTCAATACTCTCCATGGGGAAGAGCACATCACTGCAGAGGGGGAAAACTGGCAAACAGCCATGACATCCCACAGAGGCTGTCACTGTTTAACCTGTGTCAGTTGTGGGATCAAAAAAGATCACTGTATTTACTTCATTTCAAATTAAATATTCCATCCTCACCTACTTTTTCTATTTCTCTTTGATGTTTATAATGATTTCTTCCACTTTTCTCCCTGTCAGCTGTCTCCCTATAGGACAAAGCAATGCTTTAATGAAATTATTTGGATGCAGTTCAAAGAAAAGGGAAACCACCTCTGACATGATGAACTGAACGGAGAGAGAACGTCAGCTCCTCCTTTAGAGGATCAGACGTTCATATCAGCAAATAGTCAGCTCAACTTCTCAATGCCGACATTTCGCACTCGTCTTTTCTTCCTTCCCAAAGTTTTATTACACAATATCCTGTAATATCTGTTGACAACCTGGCTAAAACAGATCAGCAGTTGCTAGATGGAGTGCAGTGCCATTTCTGTGAAGGCAATCATGGTTATGGCGACCTGGCTTGCTGGCAAAATAAAACTGAGACTGGACATAGAGTGCTGAGGTAAAATCAAGGAGAATCATTTCAACAGCAGCTTGTGCTGTAGAGCAGGGTTGGGCAGTAATAGTGTATACTCCAGCCCCTCCCCCTCCCCCCTCCTTTTGCTGCACACTTGCTGACTAAGAGAGTCAGAGTTTGTACATTTTTCCTTCATTTACAAGACAGACATTTATTAATAAACCACAAAAATAATCTAACATATTGGTTGGTATTAATTATAATTATAGTGAAATAAATAATATTCATAATATTTTCAGCTCAGCTGAATAACCTCTTCCCACAAAGAAATCTACACTGTGATAATGCGCTGGTTTATAAACTGTCTACACAGAGGAGAAGAATAAAAACTACAGAAGAAAGAAAAGTATTTTCTCGCCCAAATATTAATTCAATTCAATTCAGTTTATTTATAAAGCGCCAATTCACAACACATGTCGTCTCAAGGCACTTCACAACAGTCAGGTACATACATTTCAATTAATCCTAACCATTGAACAGTGCAGTCAAAGTTAGTTATTTATACAAATTGGATAAAAAGTTTTTCTGTCTAAGGAAACCCAGCAGATTGCATCCAGTCAGTGACTTGCAGCATTCCCTCCTCCTGGATGAGCATGTAGAGACAGTGGACAGTCACTGGCGTTGACTTTGCAGCAATCCCTCATACTGAGCATGCATGTCGCGACAGTGGAGAGGAAAAACTCCCTTTTAACAGGAAGAAACCTCCAGCAGAACCAGGCTCAGTGTGAGCAGCCATCTGCCACGACCGACTGGGGGTTTGAGAGAACAGAGCAGAGACACAAAGAGAACAAAGAAGCACTGATCCAGGAGTACTTTCTATGGGAAGGAAAAGTAAATGTTAATGGATGTAGCTCATTTAGTCGTTTCATCTAGAAAGAAAGAACAGAAACTCTGAGCCAGTTTTCAAGGTTAGAGTCTGAAAGAGAGCACATATAATTAGTTACAGTAAAAGCTCAGTCAATTTCCATGTCTAGGAGAGAGAAAGGGTTAAACACTAAAAGACAGGGCTATGTGGATCATCGGTAGAGGGTGAGCATTAAGTTGTTGCCAGCAGAAGCTCGGACGATTCCCCTCTCCAGAAAGGTGTCACAGGTAGACACAGAGCCAGGCCAGGTGTAGCTTCTAGGAAGAGAAGAGAGAGAACAAGGTTAAAAGCTGAAATAACAGCAATAATGCAAAATTGGAGAGTAGTGTGAGAATGTAGCAAAGAGGGTGAAAGTGGTCATTATGTCCTCCAGCACCCTAAGCCTATAGCAGCATAACTACACAGATAGTTTCAGTTCAGATTATTTAGTTAAACGGCGCTTATTTACAACATTGTCGTCTCAAGGCACCTCACAAAGGGTCCCACTGATGGTCACTGTTATACTAAAAACCACAATGATTGGGATACCGCTCTCTGTCAGACTAATTATAACCATTGGAAAAGAGAAGGGGTCATACAGGTAGCAGAAATGGAGGGTGTGTTTGCACCTCAACCATAACTGAGCTGGTTTAGGCTAAACCTGACTCCCCCTTACTCCATCCAACAGGGAGGGAGGAAGGCTCCCTCCCTGATAACCTAAGCCACTCTAACTATAAGCTTTATCAAAAAGGAAAGTTTTAAGCCTAGGCTTAAAAATAGACAGGGTGTCTGCCTCACGGACCAAAACCGGGAGCTGGTTCCACAGGAGAAGAGCCTGATAACTTAAGGATCTGCCTCCCATTCTACTTGTAGAGACTCTAGCAACCACCAGTAAATCTGCAGTCTGAGAACGAAGTGCTCTGTTAAGAACATATGGAACAATCAGATCTCTGATGTATGATGGAGCTAGATCATTAAGGGCTTTATATTTGAGGAGGAGAATTTTAAATTCTATTCTAGATTTAACAGGGAGCCAATGAAGGGAAGCTAAAATAGGATACATATGATCTCTCTTCTTAATTTTCATCAGAACTCTTGCTGCAGCATTTTGGATCAGTTGAAGGCTTTTAACTGCATTTTGTGGACATCCTGATAGTAAAGAATTACAATAGTCCAGCCTTGAAGTAACAAAAACATGGACTAGTTTTTCAGCATCACTCCTGGATAGGATTTTTCTAATTTTGGCAATTTTCTGGAGGTGAAAGAAGGAAATCCTAGAAACCTGTTTAATATGGGATTTAAATGACATGTCCTGGTCAAAAGTAACACCAAGGTTTTTTACTTTATTATCCGGAGGTACATTTAATGCCATCCAGGTTAAGTGATTGACTAAGCAGTTTCTTTTTTAAAGACTCTGGTCCAAAGACGACAACTTCTGTCTTGTCAGAATTTAGAAGCAAAAAATGTAGTCATCCAAGTTTTTATATCTTCAAGACATGCTTGTAGTCTATCTAACTGGTTGGGCTCATCAGGATTTATGGATAAGTAAAGCTGAGTATTAACAGCATAACAGTGAAAATTTATCCTATGCTGCCTGATAATTTGACCTATTGGAAGCATATATATAGTAAAGAGAACTGGCCCAAGTACTGAACCCTGTGGTACTCCACATTTAACCCGGGAGTTTAAAGATGATTTATCATTTACATGAACAAACTGGAATCTGTCAGACAGATAAGATTTAAACCAGCCTAGCGCTGTCCCCCAGTTAATACAGTTTTTTATGTCCTTGAAAAATTATTTACAAACCGGCAGATCTCTTCTCACAATTTCTTTTAAACAAGCTTCATTGTTGTTTTTCTTCATCTTCTCTAATCCAGATTTTCGTTATCTACTCTGTGTTTGGTGCTACCCTTTAAAAGGCAACCTATATGGTCTGTCTGCAAAGACTTCTTGCGGACCTTATTGAGCTATAGATGACGAAATTTAATTCACACAAGATTTGCGATTGCGTTGACAGTAGAGCAGACTAGGCAGTATAGATTAGGCCTTACGAAATTGGTGGCACTTTTTAGTTGCTTCTTAAAGTGGAACTAAACCCCAAATCGCTTTTTTTGCAGATAAACTGTATAAACCTTAGATAGCACCTTAAGGCTGCTATCATTATGTTGATGTGCAAGTTTTTACATTTTTAAAATAAACTTGTCTAATTCTACAATATTTGCCCTAAAACCGTCTTAGAGCTGCCCTGTTTGGGTTGAATGGTGGCTACTGCAGTTGAATTATCCTATTAGTCAACATGGTATAGCTTGGTACATGTCTACGTCACAGCCCCTCGTTTGGATATAAAACCATCTCACTCAGACACACGCTCACTCAACGCAAACGTTGAGTCCCTGAGTCAGTCCCTTTAGCCAGCAGCTCGAAATGATGGGGCTCAGGCCCACTGGGCTCCATAAAGTCTCCCTCAATCTCCAGTGATGAGCGGGGTGTAAAATCCTCAACCTCAAAAGATCTATCTTTGTCGAAACTACCAGCACCGCTCTGCTTACTCTCCATGTTTCAATCTATCAAACTAAGCTAGCACTTGGCCGTGCTCCTCAGTGTCTCTTGGTACTGTCCACTTTGGTGGCATTTTTAAAAATTTGTCTGGAGGCGGAGTTATGCTTTTACATTGCGTTTAGTTCAACTATAAAGACATTTCAAATGTATAATGAACAGAAATGTCTTCCAAACAGCAGCAATTAATAATAAACCAGCTGACCAGTAGTGTGCAGTAAAAAGTAGGGGAAGGAGCAGTCCTGCATTGTTCAGTACAGCCTGAGAAAACTGGGTCCTCTGGCATCTTCTTAAAATGACTATAAACTGTAGAAACACTATGATAAATAATCTTTGCAGTTTTTAAATCATTACTTTTAAAACCTTAGTAAATCTTCATACTGTTAAAAAACCATACCTACAGTAAAGTATGAGCAGGTTCTAAAAATACTTGAAATTGCAAGGACCTGAGGAAACAATGATGAAATGCAATGACAAAACTATGATTGACATCACAAAGCAAACATGAGAGTAGAGAAAACTACAGAATCCATGAAGAAACCCATGAAATATAAACCAACGCATATTTAAAAAACGTATTGCTTTCGGTACAAAGGACTGTTTGTTCTATTTTTTGAATGAGCGGGGTAGCAGTACCTTCTATCTGAGGGTAGCAGTTTAAATGAAGTAATAAGTGGATGCTTTGGATCAGCAAAAATATGTTTAACCTTTTTAAAAGATCTCTGTAGATGTGTTCCAGGTTATCCAAAATAATGCCCAACAGCCTACTGGCAATGCTCACTAGTCTCCACAGTGATTTTTTGTGCTTCTGAGAAACGAAAGAAAACAAAACACAGAATGTTTAACAATAAAAAGTCACAATAAAATCTCCCAAATTAGAGAAAACGAACATAATGGTTCTGGAGTAACAGTAGAGAGTTTACCATGGTATAATTTAGAATTCCTTATCGTCATTTTTTTGTAAAGGAGAAAGACTACACATTTTTGGTCTCTGATCTTCATCCCACGTTCAAATAAAATGCCTTTGACATTGGACCATGTAGACCCCTTGTACATGGCCCCTCTCCAAATGAGGATGGGGGTCGTTGGGGACTGAGGCCGGGGACTAGGGTCGAGGCGGGGGGTCGGGGTCCAGGCCGGGGTCACTCTGGTTCAGGTACCAGCCCGTGCTAGCCCAGCCCAGGATCAGGGGCTGGGCCGCTCTGCCTGTCTTCACCCCCGGAGGGAAGGGGACCACCTCCTGGGTCGGGGGGCTGGTATCGGCACCTGGACCTGGGAGTATAGAGTATGTCTGGAGAGTGTGAGTGAGTATAAGACATCCATTGTTGTTTGTCTTTATGTTGGGTGCGTGGGTGTGAGTGTTTTTATGTGTATGCATGAGGGTGGAAATGTGTGATTGTGACTGTGTGTGTCTGTTTTTTAGTCAGGTTGGGTCTTGGACTCCTCCCTCTCCTGGATCAGTTTAGGCCCCCATCAAATGTGAGGCATATTTCCTCCCCACCACACTACCTGCCGGTGGTCAGTGTCTCTGCTTGCTGGTATTTGTATTTGTGGTTCTCGGTGTCCAGGGCTGGGTGCTTAGGTGTGTGCCGGCCCACTCCCGGTTGCTGATTGCCGGGTCCTGGACCCCTGGGCTCTGTCGGGCCTCTGTTCAGGGAGTGATATGTCCCAGGGTCTCAGGTCTCTGGGTTCATGGCTGGATCTGCTCGGGCATAGACGGCTGCCAGTGGGGCCTGTGGGCCCGTCCCTGCAGCTCCCTGGGGCTTCTGTACTGTGGCTGCTGGGCGGTTCCCCTGGGCATCTTCCCTGCTCTCCTCTGGGGAGGTTGCAGAACCCGGCGATGGTTCTCCTGGGGTTCCTGTGCTCTGGGAGGCCTTTGGATATCTATGGCTCGGATCTCCTCCGTATCTGTCCCAGGTCCAGGGGGGCAGGTCTGTGACTCCTCACACTCACTATTGCATATTTTTATGGAGAAACCTTGTATACACAAGCGCACTCACACTCAGACCCACAGGTGCTTAGATTCCGGTGTTAACAGATACACAAATGTTCTATATTGAGCTGCGTTTACCACTAAATAAATCTTGCATTCATAAATACCGTGCCATTTTTGGTAAAAAGCTGTTAATATTAATATTTCTGCAGGTGTAGAAGCAAGCAGGGTGTCAACTTGTATTCTCTTCATCCTTCTTTCTTTCCTCCATTCTTTTCTCCTTCTCTCCCCTTTTCCTTTTTGCCCCAGCTTTCTCTCTTTCATGCTTCTTATTTTTTCCTTTTTGCTTCTGTCTCCCTGTCCGTAAAAATTGAAATAATCCCAAAGCAATAAAAAAATAAAAAGAATAAAATAAAAAAATAAATTCCCTTGACAACAGTAGTAAGATATTTATGAAAACATCCCCTCCCTGACACCACATTTCCCATTAAATTTGGTACTGGAGTCACCCAAGCTCAATGTTTCAGCCTATTTTATATCAGTATTTGTTATAACTTGTTAATTTTGTGTTAAAAAGAAAATGCTTGGCCAGGTTTAATTAGATGGCAGCAACATGATTCAAAATACAATTTCTTGTACACAAGGGACAAGGCTGAAAACTAATACTGGCTGGCTGCAGTCTTTGGGCCCTCAGGCAAGGACTTCATTAAAAACAGACACATGGCTGTAATAGGAATCATTGCAGCAGCTCAGGAACGATGGTAAAACCTATCATCTGTCACCAAAGTTTGTTTCTGTACAATTTGTTAATCTAACTCTGCATCTGTTGATAGAGCATATCACTGATTTATGGAGAAAACAGTGCAATTAAGACAGATGGTAAAAATTGTGAAATAAAAAAAATAAAATCCAGACTAGGAGACATGGGTCATCCAGCTTGTTTAAAGTACATGTCCAAATCCAGCATTTAAAACTGCACATTAGTGCAATAAGAGAGAATAGGTTTCAGAAAAACATTGCTGTAATCCAGAGATTAAGTTAAATTTGTGCTTGTACAGACAAAATGTGAAAAAGTCAAAAGGGAATACCATGCGAATACTTTTGCAAGGCTCCGAACATAGCAGAGGAATGTTAGCAGCTGATGGAAACACACTATAAAAGACCAGCATGGATCCTCATGTTCATTTTTGAGTTAGATAAGCCACTTAATCAAGTGTATTTTAAGAGGCACCAAAAATCATTCTGAGGAATGCTAACTGTCGAAATAAGGGAAAATTTGTATTCCACCTTGTTAAAATACCTCCTGCTTTCTTGCAAAGTTTTCTTCACAGAGACCGGAGGAGGTTCAGCGAGTGAAGTCTGAGTCATTCCAGCCTTTAAAGATCTGTCTACCTCTCCCAGATGTCTTGTATGAGTGCAGTGAGCAATGGGGAGAGCATGATGATGTTATGGGATTTATTTTTATAGAACTGCAGTATGAGGACACTTTGCCTATGTTGCCATGAATTATTCAACTTCCATCTGTGTTGTCAGACAATGCATTTTTTTTCTGAGGTGAAATTCAGCATAAGCAGGAGGTGTAATTTTTTATTCCATGCATCAGATGAAATGCTTGTTGCACGTTAGATGCAGCTGCTGGTGCCTCATTCTAATTGAGCTGTTTTAAATCATAACCACACTAAACACCTTTCCAGTAATCATCATGCACACACTAACTGCCAGGGTGAATTTGCCTCTTCTCTGCATGAATGGCTTTGCCAAGTTTGCCTTTTGCCAGGTCTTTCTCTGAGGACCCACACTCAACAGGTTTAGGACCACCAAGAAAGTAAGTGACGAAAACTGCCAAGGAAGTGTTACAGTCTTACAAAAGCCCTTACTGACAGCATACACATATACAGGTATTTTTATGCCTCAGTTAAGATTGAAATTATTTATTTTCCAGTTTTCCAAAACAAAGTTTGAAGACACCAACATCACACTTCAGGACTGCATTACTCTGGGATCCGACACCAGCTGTGGATAGGTGGAATTGCTTGAAAAATAGGAACAATCAAAAAGTAAGCTCAGGAAAAAGCTCTCATTTGCTTTTGCATCATTAAACTGAAATACGTGTTGGCTAACTAAGCTTCTACCACAGAGCTGCATCTCTGCCATCTTTGGCATAGGTCTTAAAGTGTGCATCACTATTTTCCAACAAATCAACAGTCAAAGAGGCCCAACTGACTGAGAATCAAAACTGGCAGTCACAGCCAACAGTCAGACTGAATTAAATCATACAAATGTGGGATCCAGTTATGACTCCTCAATCCTGTTTCCTCACTCACTCAGGACCAGATATGCTCCAATAATATAGGGTTACCTCCAGCTAAAGCTCTACCCAGTGGAACAAATTTGCTCACATATGTATCCACTCAATGGCATTGACCACTTATATGTATTGCTGCACTAGTTTATAAATTTCTGGTCAGTAAGCCTCAAATAAATCCATGTTTCAGATTTGTTACAGAAGTGCTCGACATGCTGAGCAGGTAAGAGCCTAAAAATTGGTTTCAGAAGAATGCACGGATGTTCTGTCTAGTAAGACCTTTTTTAAAAAAGATTAATTGATTTTCAAAGGCTATAGTTCAAACTGTTCATGTAATAGCCTTGCATCATTTTCTTTGCTTAGATGGACTTTTGAACTTTGTGCCTGCGTATTATTACATTGCTTGTATGTACCAGCTAAAACCCTTAGCCAAAACACAGAGTTAAGGGTTTTTGCTATCAGTGATGGCATTTTCTGGTAGGGCTAAGGGTGGCTGTTAGGATTTGCTGTATAAAACAGCTGGCAGACAAACTGCTTTTCTTTAGAAGTTATCCAAGAACTTCAATATTTTGTCTTGTAGCTCTGTGTTTCATTTGTAATTTGCCATCACCTTTTTTGAAAACCGCTCACCCACCTGACTGTTTTCAGCTAATTTTGGGGATCCAAACACCTTCCTAAGCCAAAATGAATTTATAGTCTTTCTAACATGTTATGCCTGTCCTTTAATGGTCTCTGCCAAATAGGAAGGGTCTAAATAACCTCTAAAGCAATAGTTGCCTTGGTCCCACTGTCCTTCATGTTTTAGATGTGTCCCTGCTCCACCACACCTGATTCAAATTACAACATTACCTCTTTAGAAAGCAAGTGCTGCAGAAGCATGTTAATCATATATTCATTTAAGATGGGTGTATGACAGCAGGGAAACATCTAAAACATGCAGGGCAATGGGTCCTGAGGACCAGAATTGAGATTCATTGCTCTAAAGGGAGGCTTTCAGGAGGCACTATGAGAAACTGCCCAACCCCCCTCAGCTGGCTATTTCAATGCAGAGGAGCAATAGATCTACACCAAGTTCCCGCTGGATGAAGGATATCCAAAACTATAAGGCTGAGCGCAACCATCCTATGGAACTGCTTATTGTCATGATCATAAGGATCAGGATTTTTGATTTCATTATTTCTTGTTCTGGATCTTATGTTTTGGATTGTTTCACTGTTTTCATATTTAGTTTTGTTTTCTTGGTTTGGTTTATTCTATGTTATAAGTTAGTCTCTGTGTATATTGTTGACATTGTTTTGTTTGCTTAGCTCCTTAGGCCTGCTAACTTCTCAGCTACCATTTATTCTGCTGATTGTACTCACCTGGTTTCAAGGGCTGCACGGTGGCGCAGTTGGTAGCACTGTTGCCTTGCAGCAAGAAGGTCCTGCGTTCAATTCCCGGCCTTTCTGCATGGAGTGTGCATGTTCTCCCCGTGCATGTGTGGGTTTTCACCAGGTACTCCGGCTTCCTCCTGTTAGGTTAATTGGTCACTCTAAATTGCCCTTAGGTGTATGAATGAGTGTGTGCATGTTCTCCCCGTGCATGTGTGGGTTTTCACCAGGTACTCTGGCTTCCTCCTGTTACCGCCTGTTAATTTCCCCAGTCGAGGTCAGCATCCTCCCACCCCCATTGTAAACAGTGTTGGCAAAGCACTGCTTCCCCCTCCTGAGGCGCTGGACGGTTTGCCAGAATCGCTTTGAGGCCAACCGGTAGTCCTTCTCCATGGCCTTACCGAACTACCTGTGCCTCTGCCACAGCCCGGGCCGTGGCACGCTTGGCCTCACGGTACCCATCAGCCGCCTCAGGAGTCCCACAAGCCAACAATATAGGACTCCTTCGTCAGCTTGACAACGTCCCTTACTGCCGGTACCGCAGACCTTACGACTGCAGCTATGGGCAGCAGCATTCAATAGATGTGGACAACATGGTCCACTCGGACTCTATGTCTCCAACATCCCCCGGAATCTAGTCAAAGCTCTCTCGGAGGTGAGAGTTGAATACATCCCTGGCCGTGGGCTCTGCCAGACGTTCCCAGCAGACCCTCACTATGCGCTTGGGCCTGCCAAGTCTATCCGGCTTTCTCCTCTTACAGCGGATCCAACTCACCACCAGGTGGTGATCAGTGGACAGCTCAGCCCCTCTCTTCACCCGAGTGTCCAAAAGATGTGGCTGAAGGTCTGACGATACGATAACAAAGTCGATCATCGACCTCCTGCCTAGGGTGTCCTGGTGCCAAGTGCACTGATGGACACCCTTATGCTTAAACATGGTGTTCATAATCAGAATCAGGTTTATTGCCATGTTCGTACATACAAGCAAGGAATATATATATATATATATATATATATATATCTGTATATACATACTGTTGTAAAAACCAAAAACTCTTTTTATTGTTACTTTAAGGGGAGAGCAATCTACTCATTTTAATACATTTTAAGAGCTTGTTTCACATTTTAACTTCTTGCATAGGCTCTTCTACAGCAATTTGGTGTAGTTTTCTTACAGTCTTTAAACATCTGTCCAACATGCAAATCATTACTCTTTCACTAAATGCCTCTGCAGCTATGATTAGTCTAAAAACAAGAGAAATGTGATTAAAACTTAATAACTTGACAAATAATTAGTTCATTTTATGAGGCTCCAAATGAAAGACACACTGTGAGTTTCTTTAAAGCCTTGGGCAATGTAAATGCAGGTCAGATGAGCTGAGGTTAAAAAAATCTGTTTGTAAGGAAACCGGCCAAACACTCAGCAGATGTTAAGGCAAATGTTCCAACTTAATGTGTTACGGCCTGCTCAGATATTCGACATTGTATCTCTAACAAGTGCCAGTTTTTACTCTGTGTTTGGTATGAGAAAGTACAAAGCACTGATTCGAACAAAGAACATTTGTGCATTTTTTTTTTTTTTTTATTTGAGCACCCCTGGTGAAAGATTTTGCTATCTTAAATCTAAACATAGAATTATACATTTAGGTTTTGAAGTACTATACCAAAAATTTATAATTTTAAGGATGGAACTTTTTTTATAAAAATAGAGTGATATTAAAAAATTGTTGCTTATTTTTAGCAAAACAAAACTGAAGTTATTTGGGCATTGTAAGACAAAAACTAAAACAATTCTGATATTAATAGACGATGTTAACACGGAAAAAGCAGATGTGTGACAGTTCACAAGATTAGCTAGACATCTCAGAACTATCATGTTTAAAAAAATGCTTAAAACGTTTCACTTTTGTGTATCAATCAAAAATGTCTTTTTTCAGTTCTGTTTTTTGATGTTACCGTATTTAACTTACTATGTGGAGTTCTGAGGAAACCCCTATTAAAAGTCGAAAGTATTATTTAAGGGACACATTAAGTTAAATCTGTATTAAGATGACAAAGATAAATTTTTAATTTTCAGTGTAAAATAGTGTAAAAATTAAAAGGTGGAATAGAAAAATTGGCTAAAACAAAGTTATAAAATAAATATGAAGACACTGTTTTCATAAATTAAAACATTTTTAATAACAGGGTGTATTGTCACTGTAAAGATTTCTTTTGGTTGTTTTGTATTGGCGATGTTAATATTGTTTTATGTCTGTGTGGACTTGTATTTAAACATTTATGTAGATTTGTCGATTATGTAATATTGCTGTCATTAATTTGTAAAGCTTATAAGTACTACAGAAGAAGGGTAGGATTAAATAATATAAACATCATCTTATGTCTTTTCAAGCATTTAAATTAGTTGAATACCAGTGTCTCATTTGTTATTTTATTTTTTATTCATTTATGTTTATATGTTAGAAATAATCTGGCTTTCCTCTTTGTCTTGGAGCATGACAAAATCAGTTTTTAAACTCCTCTATGACATAAGGCTCTACTTCTGTGCAGACTCCTGCTGTTTTACCCCTAGTATTTTAAGGTCCAGAAAAGTCCCACAAATCTCTTCAGCATTATAAAGTAAATTATTAGTAACATAACACTGCAAGTAAGCTGTTTGAGAGGAGGTTCCTATGCTTTGCCCTTGCTTACAACAAAGACAAATGAACCTGGTTGGAAATATTTCAGTGAAACTAAATGAGAAATTTCCACCACTGTAGTAAAAATTATAATAATGTGTGCAATAAGAAAACCACAACATCATTTATCCAGATTAGGTTATACATTTTTATTTTACATTTTGTGTAATAACAAGCGTTGGCCTGTACTATTGTTATTCTAGGTTATCATAAAGTGAGAATCTGATATGCAAACCCGATAAGCTCAAAATGATTAAACAGCTGCAACAAATGGAGGGACAGATGCTTTTCTACATAGCTTCCCTTGAAAGATTCCATTGTGACCTATTTACCAGTAAATATAAGTTCAATATTTTGTTGTTTTTTAATTAGGTTTTGTTCTATGCATCCCTTTAAATCTAAAATATGGCCAAACATAAGTATCTACATAATTTATGGTATTTATTCCAAGAGGATTAAAAAACCCACATTTCAAAGCAAATGTTAATTTGGTATCCGATAAAATGTTTTCATGGGTTTAAGCAAAAATGATTGGCTGTTAATGCCTAAACTCCTTAAACTGAGCAGTCTCTTGAATGAGTTGGGGGAATCAGAGTGCCTCAATTCTTAGAAGAAAGATGGTGGTGGACCCATATATGGCATCTGGAATATAGTGAAGCAAGTCCGAAAGTAATACTTAGACATGCTGATACAATATGCACATAACACCATTTCAACCTGGAAAGACTCACATTATGGAGAGACAACAAGAAGATGGTTAAATAATTTATTAATGAAAGATTATTTCTTTGGCGCTCGGACCCCTGAGGGAGATGTAAACGCTGAGGATGAAGTAGGTTTGAATAAACATCTTAGGATTATGATTAGGTACGTCTTCCCCCCCCCTGGGATCCGATCCTGGTGGTGGTGTAGGCCTTGGTATGGAAGGAGTTGGGAGCCCATGGTGGAGAAGGGGTGGAGCAGGGTCAAAGCAGAGCAGAAGAGCGGTGTTTTCCATGCAGAGGATCTTTAAAAGTGATGCCCTGGGAGATGATTGGCTGAGGAGGAGTGTGGACCTGCCGTTGATTGGAGCAGCCAGTGAGGAGTGATTGGACGCGGCAGGGGTGGTGAGTCTTCCATGTTGAATTTTCGTTTAAACTCCATTTCAACCTGGAAAGACTCACATAACGGAGAAACAACAAGAAGACGGTTAAAGAATTTATTAATGAAAGATTATTTCTTTGGCGCTTGGACCCCTGAGGGAGACGTAAATCCTGAGGATGAAGTAGGTTTGAATAAACATCTTAGGATTATGATTAGGTACATCTTCCCCCAAAAGGGCCGAGGCCAGGCTGAGGCTAAACTGAAGGAGATTAGTTATTGATTATCTGAGATGAGCAGGGAGTAAAATGCAGACCAAAGTTTTATAAGGATTAGTTTCGAATGGGCTTACCCTGAGTTATGACTGAAGATACGTTGATGGCCGATGCCAGGTCAGGTGAAGATGGGCTGCACCTGGCAGTGTCAAGGTGGTTAGATGAATGCCTGACAAGGCTTAGTATTGAGATGCTTGCCAAGGCATGTTTGTAAATGCCTGCCAATGGCGTGTGAGAGCCCGACGGCTGCATGAAACGCCTGCCAATGGCTATTGAGCCCGACGGCTGAATGAAACGCCTGCCAATGGCGTGTACGAGCCCGACGGCTGAATGAAATGCCTGCCAATGGCGTATGCGAGCCTGACGGCTGCATGTAAGACTGCCAATGGCGTGTGCGAGCCCGACGGCTGCATGATACGCCTGCCAATGGCGTGTCCGAGCCCGACGGCTGCATGAAACGCCTGCCAATGGCGTAGATAGCGATGAGCCTGAAGAGGCTGAATGA
This sequence comes from Girardinichthys multiradiatus, assembly GCF_021462225.1. Taxonomy (NCBI): domain Eukaryota; kingdom Metazoa; phylum Chordata; class Actinopteri; order Cyprinodontiformes; family Goodeidae; genus Girardinichthys; species Girardinichthys multiradiatus. The sequence goes on along the minus strand of NC_061803.1, from coordinate 20,202,185 downwards.
GGAGCATGACGAGGCTGGTTGGAATTGCCTGCCAGTGGTGGAGATCCAGGTGCATCTGAAAGAGAGAAAACTATAATATAACTGTCTAAAAACATGGTACATGAATTGAAATAGAAGAATAAAGTATGCAAATTTAAAATGGTTAGATAAGAGAACCAGGAATAGAGAAGGAAGATTAATAATTGATCTAGCTAGAGGAAAGGATTGGATAAGGCCAACCACCACCAGTAATTGTGAGAGTTGTTACCCAAGAACTGATAAATCGTTGAGTGGATAAGACAGATTGTAGGTCAGGACAGACATACGAAGAGAACACTGAGGAGACCAGCGGCCGAGTTGTTGGAGTGAAGAAATCGAAACTCCTGGTGAGGCAGCTGAAGTGGCCGCCCCGATTTGAAATGAGTTTGTGCCGTTTGATGGCGAATTTAGCATGACATGAAAAGGGCAGGATGGACCGTTAAAACGAGCAATGAAGATAAAAGCAAGGACCTTTCTTTTAGAATGTTTAAGATAAATTTTAAAATAATCGGGATAGAACTTTGGATGAGGAGTAGTTAGGACTTTAGCAGAATCGGATGAGCTTGATGGGGTAGTAAATTCCCCTACTCTAAGGAAGCTATAAAAGCTAAAAGCCAGGCGCTGGAAAGAAGAAATTTTAAGTGAGATGAAGAAGGGCCTGAACGGAGCACTAGGAGAAGAACTTTTAAGATGGGAGGAGTGATAAGTCTCCTCGGATCTGGCTCAGGAATGCTATGATTTTAGACCTTAGAGTAAAAGTTTAATGGAATGATTTGAATAAAGGCTTGGAATGGGTTCGAAAAGTGGCCCTTAGAAGAGAAGTTAATGCCGGCTAATAAACTCTTACAGTAAGGGAGTTTGAAATGCCAGACATCGAAGCAATAAGTAATAAAAGCTAAGAAGGCAGGAATGCAAATGGGGTAAAGAGGAGTATTATGAGCGATGCAAAAGTTTGAAAAAGCTAGCTAAGTGAAGGAATCAGACTTGAGCAGAGGGAGCCAAGCCTGCATTACAGTAATAATTAGCTGATTGGAATAGAGGAATGAGGGATGAATTTAGTCAAGTATCAGGTCTTCAAGGTGGTATCTGGCATGATTGACTTAGAAGAAGAGCGGCCCTCATTACTTCGACTACGGCTGCATTATCGCATAAAGCGGCTATTCGTTCCTTCCATTAGTTGCCCCAGGCGCAGCATGCAATAGAGATGGAGATTATCTCATAAAGGCTGATGGTTCGGATTTGGGAAAGAAAGTGGCCAGATGGCAGCGAACCATGGACCCTGAAGAAATCCCCCAAAACCCACGGACGAAGCTGCGTCCGTACAAAACTGAATGGAATCTGCTGACGTGATGACGTCATCATAAAGGAAAGATATACCATACCGGTTCTGCAGAACAGAGGACCAGAAAAACAGGTCAGAGCGGCAAACTCATCTCATTAAAAAGTTAATGGTTCCTTAGCGCCTGATTAATAAAGGAAGAAGGTTGGTATAAATGTTCGAATGCGTAAATGAATATTTAAATTTTCCATGGAGCAAACAGGTTGCTTTTAAAAGTACATCCCCCCGGTAGAGGGAGCAAATACGAAGGTTTACTAGTTTTAATATAATAAGCCAAGTAAAGTCGCAGACAATTAAAATAATTTGCATTGCATTTAATTTATTGTACGGAGAAAATATAGAAGGCGATGGTTACAAATTAATAAATATACGTGGTAAAAGCACTCAAGGGAAAGACTGTCAAGGATAAACAGGGGTTGTAAATATTTAAGGTAAAATTCATGGTAAATGATAAAGCAAAAGATTTAAAGCAGCATATTGATAGAGTTACTGAAGGTATTCACGTTCTGCATATTTTTTAGCTATAATGATGTGTTCACATGCAAGGCTCTGACGAGAGGACTGGGAACCATCCGTTTGAGAGACCCTCTTTATAAATCGAGATGGAACAGACCTAAAAGAACTGAAACGGGACAAACTGAGCCGCAGGAATCAGAGGTAGCTTGGGTCATGACAAAATTCAGCGGCGAGAATAAACCAGTCCAGGCAGCTCCTGATTGAGCGAGTTTGGACGCAGCTTTGACAGAGAAGGATTTGTAATATGAAAGAAAAATCTGGAAGCCATGTTTGAAAAGAAGGTTGACGATAAGTGAGGAATAGGTATCACACTTATTCTACGCTCAGATAACTGAGCAGAAGACGTCTCTGAAATGCTTAAAGGCATTAAGCCATCAGGTAAAGCGAAACAGTGATCAACCTCGGGAGATAGTAAATGAGAGAAACTAGATGAATGAGCTGCCCCTGCGGGATTTGGAGCGGCGCCTGAGTGAGATGTTAGAATGCATGGGAGTATATGATCTACCTTAATTTAAAAGAGGAGTGGGAAACACGGGCAGGGAAGATTCTGGCTGATCCCTCCCACCCCGGTCACAGACTCTTTGAGACTCTCCCCTCTGGCAGGAGGCTGCGGTCCATCCGGACCAAAACCTCACGCCACAAGAACAGTTTTTTCCCATCTGCCACCAGCCTGGTTAACAAAGCCCGGAAACCACCCTGACACTGTCCCTTTCCCCCACACCCCCCCTTTTTTTGCTGACAGGACACTTGTAACTTGTAACTCTATGCGTTACATTAACGCTCAGCTTGGACTCCTGCTTTACTTGCACTGCTTTACTTGCACAATGATCACCTGCACTGTTGTATTGCTCTTGCATCTTATACTGCTCTATATTTACTCTCACTCACTTAAAACTGTGCACATATATTTATATTATATTGTAGATATGTTTATACTGTTTAATTTGTACTGTATTGCACCGACTACGCCAAAACAAATTCCTTGTATGTCCAAAAACGTACTTGGCAATAAAGCTTTTCTGATTCTGATTCTGATTCTTAAAGGGCAAATGAATGAGGAAACAGTTCAGAAAAAGAATGGAGTGATACATCTCACCCTTAGAGACGAGCCAGGACGAGCGTTGCGATGCTGAATGTCAGGGGGAGGAGCCAGGAGCAAGTTGAACGTTATTGATGTGGAGGAAATGCTGATGTGGCAGAATTGGAGGCGAACTCCCGGAGGAGCTGAGTAAAGAAGATATGAAACTCTGGAGAGAATCCATGGACGAGATGAATGAAGCAGGGAAGATTGTGGGATGACCGGAGTAGAAGAAGACGTCGGAGCCTGGGGAGCAGGAAGATCAGTTTGAGAGACGAGATCGGAGGAGAACCACTGGAGAAGCCGGGCCGGGTGACGCGGCAGCGGGAGCCGCAGTGAAGGCAGGGCAACTTCAGCAACACTTAGTTGATGGATTGAAGGAGTTCTGAAGGCACTTTCCACATGCCCGGAGCTGAGACGAGGGGAAAAGAGGCCATTAGGCAGGAGGCCAGTCAGACGCTCCTACAAGCGAATGAGGAGGAAGGAGGGCGGAATTCGTCACAAACAGAGCGAGGAACCGCCAAGTCGCCAGAAACTAGTCGGGCGTGTCACAGCTGATCGTCGAAGCACAGCAGAAGAGCGGTGTTTTCCATGCTGAGGGTCTTTAAAAATGATGCCCTGGGAGATGATTGGCTGAGGAGGAGTGCGGACCTGCCGTTGATTGGAGCAGCCAGTGAGGAATGATTGGATGCGGCGGGGGTGGTGAGTCTTCCATGTTGAATTTTCGTTTCAACTCCATGTTTAAAATATTTTATATAGACCAACATTAATGATAATCATGCAAATTATTGCATGCTTGTCAATGGTTTGTATGACTATGAATTTTAGTGCAAATAAGGGTTTTATCCAATAAATGTCAAATAAGGAATTTTACTGTACAGTAAATCATAAAACTTGGTCTTCAATTGATCTCCACTGGAAGAAAGCAATCCTTTCAAACCACCTTTCTCAAAATGTTTTTGTTACATTTCTGTCGAATCCTCAAAACCCAAAGAAGAAAGTTGGCATTGTTTACCAAATCTTAGCTAAGGTAAACTTTATTTGCATCATGCAGTGATTTGAGCTATGTGTAGATCCCAATATTGTTAATCCCAATATTAATTCAAACAACATCAAAAAGCCAAAAGACCACAGCAGACAAGCCTGGAAAAAGGTTGTGGAGAAGTTCAAAGCAGGGCTAGGTTGTTAAACAATGTCCCACGCTTTGGGGGCCGTGGTGTGTGTGTGTCTGTGTGTGTTGTTTTTATTTGTGTGTGTGTGTGGGAGGAGGGGCGGCATCGTCGAGCAACTTGTTAGTGTAGTGCTAATTAATAATTATTAAAGAGCTATTATTAGTTACTAATGAATAATCTCAATAAAATACATTGGAGTTTGTTGGTGTAATGTGATAAAGTGTGAAAAACCTCAAAGGGTGTTAATATTTTTGGAAGCCACTGTAAGTACCATACTTTGCAAACATTTGACCTCATGTTACAGGGTTAGTAAATGAGGTTAAAAGAAGACTTTATACTTACAATGTTTGCACCATTAATATTGTGCGTCCTTTGGTGAATAACAACAAAATTCCTCCCAAACAGGCCGTTGTGTTGAGCCCACCAAAGGGACAGAAAATACATAGAGGTTAATGTTCTCCTTTTGGATTACATATCCATTTGCATCTTGAGGATAATAGTGCTGTCTGAACCGTCTTTAATCTGCAGCTCATGTTAAAGAGTGAAAAAGTGCAAACTCAGGATGAGTAAGACAGATGTGTTAAGTGTATTCCTGCTAATTGTAATCACCAAGATGTGCTGTAATATCCATTAGGAGGATAAATCGAGCTGGGTGTCTCCGAGGTGCTGATTGAGTCAGCAGATGGAGTATAAATTATGATGAAAAGGCATCAGCAAGGTTGATCCCTCCCCTCCATCTATGCTTAATCTGCAGCCAAGAAGAGACTTTATTTTCCTTGCATGATCAGGGGAAAAAATGGCCAGGGAATCATTCAGCTAAACCCTTGACTCATTCCTGGAGTGTTTCAGCATCTGTTGCATTATTTTCCGATGGAAGTTTCGTGTTGTTTATTTTATATTTTTAATGCATTGGGCAAATGATTTTTAGTGAAATAGATTGTTGTTTCATAATGTTGGGATTTACCTCAATTTTGTCTCCCATGTTGAATTAAGTTTCTAAAATGTTTTGTTGTCTTGAATAAAGAGAGAAAAAAACTAAAGGTGTTTTTACATTGCAGCTGGCTACACGATGCTTCTAAAAGAAATGAAAATGCAAATTAGGATTTTATTGTATTATTTTAATTACTCAAAATTGTGTCAATTCATTTAAATGCAAAGAACAGACCAGACATACATTCACAGCTGTTTGAACCACACCAGTTATTGATTACAACAGGGGATGACATAACTCCTTGATTTCACAAGATGACTCACATGAAAAATCTAACAGCAGGAATCATTTCCAGTCCATTCACTTGCAGCAAAGCCTGATTTTGACCCTTTCCCCTTTAGACCTCAACGCACACCTGTGCTGTAGAGGACCTTGGGGAAGTTCGCCGCTCAAACCACAGCGCCCTGGGCCTCCCTGTCGTGCCTGATGAATGTCTGAGTGTCCTGGGGTCCCCTCCGTGAAAGTGCAGGTCTCCCTCCAGGGGCCCGATTAAAATGACCTGCTCTCTCAGCTGTGTTTGCTGCTTGTCAAACAGTCTGGTTTATGGGCTTCATTAGGTGAAGATGTGGGTTACATATGGGGAGTGTGTTTTACTGCCACTGGCTGTCTGTAAAGGCCACAGGTCAAGACTTCTCTAACAATCAGTAAATCATGCAGACTTTTACACATTCTGGTACAGTCAGGGAACACAAATTCAAACCTGATGAATCAAATACAGTAAGGTTCCATGATATAATCTATGTTACTGTTTATTTTATATAAACCTTTTTTGGTTGTTTTATGTATGCATGTTGGAGTCAGTAATGACATCATTACCTTAGCTTTCAGGATAGAAAGCCCTCTGCTGTCAAACTCTGCAAAGTGAAGTTCAAATTTCATTTTTTTCCCTTGAAAGACTCAAATGTTAAGGACTGCTGATTAGTCTAGGGTGTACCTCACCTCTCACCTGATGAAAGCTGGGACAGAATCCAGTCTCCAAGAAACCCAGATGTAAAGTTAATTTCAGTTAGAGAATACACTTTACAACAAGAATAAAAAGCAAGAAAAAGAAAATACACATCCAGAAATAGTCCACTTCAGATTTGTGATGAGTTAGAGCACTGTGAAAAAAGTATTTGACTCCTAACAGACTCTTTCTGTTTTGCCTTTTAGTCAGACTTGAATGTTTCATCTCATCAATTTTAACATCAGACAATAACCTAAGCAAAGCCAAAATGCAGTTTTCAAATGACTATTTCATGTATTATGGATAAATGTCTATCCAAACAAATCTGACCCTGCCTGAAAAAGCAACCAACCTCTTGACTGAAACATTAAAAGGCTAGTAAGGATGGCTGTAAAGATGCAGTCTGTGCTAAGGCTCACCAGGGTATGTATTGTTATCAAATATTGAGAAATTTTAATGTTCACAGCCTTTTAATGAAAATGTTTTACTCCTGCTTTGTTGAGTCAGTTTTTATGTTTTCCTTTATTTGCTGGTTTGAGTCCCTCACCCTGAACAATAAGCACATACTAAACAGCATTGTAAAGGTATGCAGCAAAACTATTAGGGTAAGTCTTGTAGAGCTTCTCTAGCTCTACAGAACAAGAGTCACAAAAAAGGCTGAAGCTATCTTTGCTGATCTAAACCACCCTTTTTATTGTAATCAGAGGTTACTGCCATCGGCTTGCAGAACATTGTGATAAAGTGCAATACAAAAATTTACAAATATTCATTTGTCCCTGTTAGTGTCAGCATCAGTAATAATTTGACCTTATAGGCAAAAACAGAAACTTGTCATAGTGTGTTGGGTTTTGGTTGGACAAACAGAGCATTGGAGTCACATGGTGAGTAGAAGTATCTTTAATATTAATAAAGCTGATAACTTAAAGAGGGCAATGGAACACAGGCAGGTAAACGGGCAAGGAACAGGTAGCAAATAGGAGGAGCCAGTGGTGAGCAATGAAAACCAGAGTGCATACATACAGAGGTAGGGTGGAGAATGGACCAATGAACAATGGGAGGTAATCAGGAGAAAACTGGAGCAGCTGGTGACAAGGAGAATGCAGGGCAACTGAAGGAGGAAGGCTAATTAACACAGATGAGCAGGAATTCCAGGGAAGTAACATAAACATTTAAACACAAGAATGAATCATGAACCTAAAATGAAAAGAATGAACTAAAGTAACAGCAACTGAAGACTGTAAAGAGGGAAGTGCAGAAACAACAGAAAAGGAACTCAAAATCTTATCAGACAGATCATAACAAGACTATAATAGCCTATGTTTTTTTGTTCTGGTTGTGTAAGAGATGTTGTGGTTATTTTTATATTTATGTCAATTGTTTTTTGTACTTTTCTTTGTACTTGTTTTTTGCTGGGTGCAGAATAAATTGCCCCTTGGGGATAATAAAGTTCTTAATTTTGAACATGAATGCAATATTATAAACCACATTATTTGTAAAGGTAAGTTTAGTTTAACCAACCATTAACAAGCCTGAATATGACTAGACCTGTGGAATCAAAAAATAACGTAATTAGAATCTATCAGACAACATGAAGTAGGCAACATGATCTCAAAAAGCAGATCATGTCCCAATCAAATGAAACTAAACAACAGATGAGAAACAAAGTCATTGGAATCGTTGTATGATATTAAAATGTGTTTGATGATCTAAAATGAGCAAATGTTTTTTATCGCAATGTAGGTAAGTAGATGTCACCTATTAGTCTTAAAAGAGTTACAAAGCCATTTATAAGACTTTGAGAATCTAGCCAACTGCAATGAGAGTCATTTAGCCTGTGTTTGGTGTGTGGAGGGGACTGCTGGCGTGGACTGAGGATATAATTGACCAATGGAAGGCACACTTTAAAGATCTCAATCTGTCACCATCTCTTCCATGGAGGAGGCAGAGTGTAAAGATTCGGAGGAAGACACGTCAGTCCCTATGGTAGGGTTTGCCAAGGAAGCTAAAAAACGTCTCAGCGATAGAGTGTCAGGAGTGGATGACCTTCATTCTGAGATGCTGAAGGCACTGGTCATTGCAGATAAATGTGATTGACTCTCCTCTTGCTGCTTGAAGGGCCAAGAATAACACCTGTGAAATGTCAAAAATGTTTTGTAGATCTGGAGAAGGCTTATTACGATGTCACACAAGGCATTTAGTGTAGGGACTCTGCAGGGTGCTGGCAATGCATTCAAAAGCTATCAGATCATTGTCCAACCAACACAAGACCTGTCTGCATTCTAAAAAGTTGGGCTCATTCCCGGTGTGGGTTAGACTCTGCCAGGCCTGCCTTCTCTCACTAACCCTGGTTGTAGTGGACACGGATAGGGCATAATGGTGAAGAAAAGGGTGTCAGGCTTGGTAACCTCAGCATACTATATTTGCTCATGGTTATGTTGGTATCATTAAGCTATGAGCTTCAGCTTGCACTAGTGGTTAGAAGTTAAGTGTGAAACAGATGAGATGGAAGTCTGCTAGTCTTAGTCCTAAGGACATGGTTCTCAACAAAACATGGATTGGTCTAATAGGAGGTGATGGATGCACTAATCTGCACTAATGTGGGTGCTGCTCGGGTCTATCACGATGAAAAAAGACCTAGGCCAGAAAGTGAAGTTCTTGATTAACCAGTCTGTCTACTTTTTGACAGTCCCCTGTCATCATGAGATATGGCCAAAAGAGCACGATTCTACCGCGCACTGCTGTTGCCAAACTTCCAGCTGTTCAGAGCGGTTCGCAGCGTGGAGCTATCGGGGAAGAAGCGAGGAGGCGGAATCTGCTTTTATATAAATGAAGGTTGGTGCAGAGACATAAAAGTGCTGGGGAAAACATGTAGTCCGGATCTGGAGTCATTTTCCATAATCTGTAAACCGTTTTATTCACCGAGAGTTTTCCTCGTTCATAATAATCGCTCATATTTTCCACCGCATGGCTGCACTTCTGGGGCGGAAAAACATCTTGCTGAGCTGATTACAGACGTGGAGAAAAAATACACAGACTCTTTCATCATAATACTGGGAGATTTTAACAGCGCTAACCTCTCTAATGAGCTGCCCAAATACAGACAGCATATTAAGTGTCCCACCTGAGACAAAGACACACTGGACCATTGTTACACAGCTCTAAAGGACTCCTATCATGCTGTTACCAGGACTGCTCTGGGTTTTTCGGATCATTGTCTAATCCACCTCATCCCAACCTACAGACAGAGACTAAGAGCTTCCAAACCCGTGGTTCACAGTGTTAAAAAGTGGACTGAGGAATCAAAGCAGACGCTACAGGCCTGCTTTGAATGCACAGACTGGACTGTTTTTGAAACCTCAGCCACTGACATAAACCAACTAACTGATGTGGTGACATCATACATCAGTTTCTGTGAGGACATGTGTGTGCAGACCAAGACCTTCTGCACCTTTGGGAACAACAAGCCATGGTATACTCCACACCTCAGGAATCTGCGCAGGGAAAAGGAAGAAGCTCACAGCAGTGGAGATTGGGTGCGGTACAAGCAGGCCAGGAAAAAACTAACAAAAGAGATCAAAGCAGCCAAGAAAAGCTACAGTGAGAAGCTGAAAAACAGCCTTTCTACTGGTAACACTTCGGCTGTATGGACTGGTCTGAGAAACCTGACTGCCTACAGGAGCCCCCCCACCCTTCCTGAACAGAGTTCTTGCCTGGCCAACCGTCTGAATGGCTTCTACTGCAGACATGACAAGAAGCCATTCACACCTCAAATCATCCCCTCTACATCCCATTCAGGAACAAATTCCTCCCATAAAGTAACCTACCCCCTACCTTTAGATCCTCTGCCTGCACTAAAGATCTCCGAGGAAGATGTAAACAGGCTCTTTCAGCGCATGAAAACAAAGAAAGCTGGAGGACCTGATAACGTCTCCTCATCATGCCTGAAAGCCTGTGCAAATCAACTCGCTCCGATCTTCACACGGATCTTCAACAAATCTCTGGAGAAGTGTGAGGTCCCCTCCTGCCTCAAACGATCCACCATCATCCCGGTTCCCAAGAAACCCACCATCCTAGGAGTAAATGACTACAGGCCTGTAGCCCTGATGTCTGTGGTCATGAAATCTTTTGAGCGGCTGGTGTTGAAGCACCTGAAAGACATCATAAGCCCCCTGCTGGACCCCCTGCAGTTTGCTTACCGAGCAAACAGGTCGGCAGATGATGCTGTTAACTTAGGTCTACACTTCATCCTGCAACACCTCGACCACCCAGGGACGTACACCAGGATCCTGTTTGTAGACTTCAGCTCGGTCTTCAACGCCATCATACCAGACATCCTCCACCAGAAGCTCACCCAGCTCAACGTCCCAGCCTCCACCTGTCAGTGGATCAACAGCTTCCTGACGGACCGACAGCAGCAGGTGAGACTGGGGAGCATCTTCTCCCGAACCAGATCAATAAGTACTGGTGCCCCCCAGGGGTGTGTTCTATCCCCACTCCTCTTCTACCTGTACACAAATGACTGCACCTCAGCGGACTCGGCCGTGAAACTCCTTAAGTTTGCAGATGACACCACTGTCATTGGTCTTGATCGAAGACGATGATGAGTCTGCATACAGACAGCAGGTGGACCGGCTGGTCCACTGGTGCGGTCAGAACTACCTTGAACTCAACCCACTCAAGACTGTGGAAATGGTGGTGGACTTTCGGAGAACACCACCCCCATACACCCCCCTCACCATCCTCAACAACACTGTATCGGCCGTGGACAACTTCAGGTTCTTAGGAACCACCATCTCTGAGGACCTGAGATGGTCTTCACAAATAGACACTGTTCGAAAGAAGGCCCAGCAGAGATTATACTTCCTGAGGCAACTCAAGAAGTTCAACCTTCCACAGGACCTGCTGGTCATCTTCTACACTGCCATCATTCAGTCTGTCCTGTCTTCATCCATCTCAGTGTGGTTTGGGTCATCCACAAAACATGGACAGGTGCAGACTGCAACGAATAATCAGGAATGCAGAGAGAATAATCAGGGCTGACCTTCCCTCCATCCAGGACTTATACAGGTCTAGGGTCAGGAAAAGAGCTGCAAAAATCTCTGCAGACCCCACACACACTGCACATAAACTGTTCAGAGCTTTACCTTCAGGCCACCGCTACAGAGCACTGTTTGCTAAAACCAGATGCCACAGAGACAGTTTCTTCACCTAGGCTGTCTCTCTGCTGAACATTCAATAGAGTACAAAACAACAGCATACAGATGTTGCAAATGCACCATTTTTATTTATATATGTGTATATTGTACATTGTAAATACAGGTCCTTCTCAAAATATTAGCATATTGTGATAAAGTTCATTATTTTCCATAATGTAATGATGAAAATTTAACATTCATATATTTTAGATTCATTGCACACTAACTGAAATATTTCAGGTCTTTTATTGTCTTAATATGGATGATTTTGGCATACAGCTCATGAAAACCCAAAATTCCTATCTCACAAAATTAGCATATCATTAAAAGGGTCTCTAAACGAGCTATGAACCTAATCATCTGAATCAACGAGTTAACTCTAAACACCTGCAAAAGATTCCTGAGGCCTTTAAAACTCCCAGCCTGGTTCATCACTCAAAACCCCAAACATGGGTAAGACTGCCGACCTGACTGCTGTCCAGAAGGCCACTATTGACACCCTCAAGCAAGAGGGTAAGACACAGAAAGAAATTTCTGAACGAATAGGCTGTTCCCAGAGTGCTGTATCAAGGCACCTCAGTGGGAAGTCTGTGGGAAGGAAAAAGTGTGGCAGAAAACGCTGCACAACGAGAAGAGGTGACCGGACCCTGAGGAAGATTGTTGAGAAGGGCCGATTCCAGACCTTGGGGGACCTGCGGAAGCAGTGGACTGAGTCTGGAGTTGAAACATCCAGAGCCACCGTGCACAGGCGTGTGCAGGAAATGGGCTACAGTGCCGCAATCCCCAGGTCAAGCCACTTTTGAACCAGAAACAGCGGCAGAAGCGCCTGACCTGGGCTACAGATAAGCAGCACTGGACTGTTGCTCAGTGGTCCAAAGTACTTTTTTCGGATGAAAGCAAATTCTGCATGTCATTCGGAAATCAAGGTGCCAGAGTCTGGAGGAAGACTGGGGAGAAGGAAATGCCAAAATGCCAGAGGTCCAGTGTCAAGTACCCACAGTCAGTGATGGTCTGGGGTGCCGTGTCAGCTGCTGGTGTTGGTCCACTGTGTTTTATCAAGGGCAGGGTCAATGCAGCTAGCTATCAGGAGATTTTGGAGCACTTCATGCTTCCATCTGCTGAAAAGCTTTATGGAGATGAAGATTTCATTTTTCAGCACGACCTGGCACCAGCACACAGCGCCAAAACCACTGGTAAATGGTTTACTGACCATGGTATCGCTGTGCTCAATTGGCCTGCCAAGTCTCCTGACCTGAACCCCATAGAGAATCTGTGGGATATTGTGAAGAGAACGTTGAGAGACTCAAGACCCAACACTCTGGATGAGCTAAAGGCCGCTATCAAAGCATCCTGGGCCTCCATAAGACCTTAGCAGTGCCACAGGCTGATTGCCTCCATGCCACGCCGCATTGAAGCAGTCATTTCTGCAAAAGGATTCCCGACCAAGTATTGAGTACATAACTGTACATGATTATTTGAAGGTTGACGTTTTTTGTATTAAAAACACTTTTCTTTTATTGGTCGGATGAAATATGCTAATTTTGTGAGATAGGAATTTTAGGTTTTCATGAGCTGTATGCCACAATCATCCGTATTAAGACAATAAAAGACCTGAAATATTTCAGTTAGTGTGCAATGAATCTAAAATATATGAATGTTAAATTTTCATCATTACATTATGGAAAATAATTAACTTTATCACAATATGCTAATATTTTGAGAAGGACCTGTATGTACAGGGGTTGGACAATGAAACTGAAACACCTGTTATTTTAGTGTGGTAGGTTTCATGGCTAAATTGGACCAGCCTGGTAGCCAGTCTTCATTGATTGCACATTGCACCAGTCAGAGCAGAATGTGAAGGTTCAATTAGCAAGGTAAGAGCACAGTTTTGCTCAAAATATTGAAATGCACACAACATTATGGGTGACATGCTAGAGTTCAAAAGAGGACAAATTGTTGGTGCACGTCTTGCTGGCGCATCTGTGACCAAGACATCAAGTTTTTGTGATGTATCAAGAGCCACGGTATCCAGGGTAATGTCAGCATACCACCAAGAAGGACGGACTACATCCAACAGGATTAACTGTGGACGGAAGAGGAAGCTGTCTGAAAGGGATGTTCGGGTGCTAACCCGGATTGTATCCAAAAAAACATAAAACCACAGCTGCCCAAATCACGGCAGAATTAAATGTGCACCTCAACTCTACTGTTTCCACCAGAACTGTCCGTCGGGAGCACCACAGGGTCAATATACATGGCCGGGCTGCTATAGCCAAACCTTTGGTCGCTCATGCCAATGCCAAACGTCGGTTTCAGTGGTGCAAGGAGCACAAATCCTGGGCTGTGGACAATGTGAAACATGTATTGTTCTCTGATGAGTCCACCTTTACTGTTTTCCCCACATCCAGAAGAGTTACGGTGTGGAGAAGACCCAAAGAAGCGTACCACCCAGACTGTTGCATGCCCAGGGTGAAGAATGGGGGTGGATCAGTGATGGTTTGGGCTGCCATATCATGCCATTCCCTTGGCCCAATACTTATGCTAGATGAGCTGCCAAGGACTATCGAACCATTCTTGAGGACCATGTGCATCCAATGGTTCAAACATTGTATCCTGAAGGCGGTGCCGTGTATCAGGATGACAATGCACCAATACACACAGCAAGACTGGTGAAAGATTGGTTTGATGAACATGAAAGTGAAGTTGAACATCTCCCATGGCCTGCACAGTCACCAGATCTAAATATTATTGAGCCACTTTGGGGTGTTTAGGAGGAGCGAGTCAGGAAACGTTTTCCTCCACCAGTATCACGTAGTGACCTGACCACTATCCTGCAAGAAGAATGGCTTAAAATCCCTCTGACCACTGTGCAGGACTTATATATGTCATTCCAAAGACGAATTGACGCTGAGGAGGCCCTACACCATACTAATAAATTATTGTGGTCTAAAACCAGGTGCTTCAGTTTCATTGTCCAACCCCTGTATGTCAAATTGCAAGAGAAAACTTTGGGTTTCTCGGAGTTCTTTGTTCATATAGTGTTCAAAAATCTCCTGTTTTCACTAATTTGAGACCATGATGTTTATATATTTTAATTTATTTTGATTGAAATCTATGCAAAGTTGTACATGTTATGCACTATAATTTTATAAAACATATACACGTAAAATGTATATTTAAGTTTCTGTTTTTTCAACCTTTCAAGAATGTTTAGAGAATTTCTCATTTTGAATTTTCACAAAAATACGACCTGTCCAGGGTGTACCCCGCCTCTCGCCCGTAGACTGCTGGAGATAGGCCCCAGCTGGAGATAGGACCCACTATGGAATAAGCGGTAGAAAATGATTGACTGACTGACAACAAAAATACATAGAAACTGTGAAATATGGCCTTTAGCCAATTTTTTGTCTGCCTTTATTCTTCAAATTGTGAATTGCATACTGTATGCAGACTGTTGCTTGCACTACCAGTAAATATTCTGCTAGTACTGGTATTGAACTACAGGAAGCAAGACAGTTGCAAGCCTTTAAAGTTAGTTATGTAAGTCATGTGGTTCAAAATTATGTAGTCATGTGGTCCAAAATTCATGGCAGCACCCCTGATCCTGTTAATGAGACACTTAAATCTTATTGCTTAGGCCAAAATGATCTCACAGGCACTCAAGATGTTTAAAATGCAAGCTTCCTCTCTCTGCCACTTACTATTCTGTTGAGTAGACACTGTGTGACTGGCCATTTTAGTTGCAGCTCCAGGTTTGCAGTTTTCATACAGGTGTGGAAAAGATCTCAACCCTCTCAGCTACCTCCTCTCCCATGTCAAGTCTTGCCTGTGCCACTGATTTGTTTGTCTATCAAAGCAATGTTTTTTGTTTTGGCATACATTTACCACACGTTTTTTCCGTACGTGATCTTCGTGGCAGTACATACACACACACGCACACACACACACACACACACACACACACACATGTTGCTTTTGTCTAGCTGCCATTAGCTGTGCTATGTGATACTGCAACATGCTGTCTCACAAGAGCTCCCGCTGTCTAATAACTAAACATGGCGTCAAACACTAAGCCTCTTCATAGCTGTAGAACATCTAGCTGAGGAAACAAATGGAGATCAGCTCAAAGAGGATGTAGGACAAGACTGGGGAGGTGGGGGAGGAGGAGGAGAGTCACTTAGGGGTTTACTGGCTGGCGACTCTGGCAGGAACAGGAGGCACCTGCACAAAGTCAGGAGACAGCCTGCCTGGGGCCCCGACAGTGACTTATAGCTGCTGTCACAAGTCCAGGGCCATGTCCTTACTGTCGCGCTGCATGATGGAGCCCAGAGAGATGCTTTGTATTTGTGCCGTCTGTCTCAAAGACAGGCAAACTCCCTCAAAGTGCAGGAATTAGCTTTTTTTTCCCATGCTGGCGTCAGGGAAAATAGAGCTTCTAAATGATAACCACATGATCAATGGTTATACTGCATTGGAAAATATTCATTTCATTAATAATTAGAGCTCCATATGATGACTACATAGTATGATTAGGCTACACTGAGTTATATAAAGGTTGATACATCAGTTAATCAGTCTCATAATCATAATCAAAATTACTTTGAAGAATAATTTTTTTACTTTCCATTGAGCGATCTTAATCCCATGAAAATGAAGTGATTGCTAACTATGATTTATTTACAATGAATGCTGAAGTGAACACTTCAACTAAAATTCACTAGGAAAGAATCAAGAAGAGCTAGTCATCAACATAATAGCATTTATTGTTAATTCAGTCTGTGCTCTACTTTCATTATATATCTGTAAGAAAGTATTTGCCCCCTTACTGAGAAACAATGGTATTTATCAATCTAAACCAAATGATTCCTATGTGAATAAGGAATCGCCCTTCCCTTTAAACAACAATTACATGAGTTAGCTTTGATTAGCCACATTTTTGATTAGAATAAATTAAATTTGACAACAACACCCAGGCCTGATTACCGCAAAAACTAATAAATCAAGAAAATCACTTGAATAGAATCTATCTGATTACATGAAAAAGGCAAAATTATCTAAAAAAAAAGCAACACACAATTGCCCAATCTGAAAAAATTCAAGAGCAGGTCAAAAACAAAATTATTGACATTGTCTGATATTTAAAAAAAACCTGATAAACTGAAACCTGTAGGTGTGATTAAAAAACAAAAAATCTGTAAGCGGGCCAATACTTGATATAGCACTCCCAGCAAAAGAAAAACACAAGCAAACATAAAAAAGGTACCACTAACTCTACTCTACTACTACAGATCAAAGAGTTTCATGATAAGGAAATGAATATTCAAAATATTATTGCCTAAACTGATTAAAGATCATCTAACAGGGGCCCTAAGAAAGGGGTTTAATGGGTAAATGCAGTGTTCTAATGTCGAATTTTAACCTAAGATGAGAAGGAAAAGAAGATAACCAAGGTTATGCACCAGCTTGGATCTTTCACCTTTTAGCAACAGAACTACCACTAAAGATAAAAGTTGAGTTCCTTAATGTGGTCTAAAATCAGACTGTCTCATTCATAACCAACGTTCCATAGCTTTACGCAAAACTATAAAATAAATATTATTGTATTTGATGCAAAAAAATATTTATTGCAACCAAATCAGGAATAGATGACCAGTGCTCTCTGACTTGGTCAGTGGTCAGGTCAACCAATCACAAGAGGACTTGGAGGTAATGTGACAGCAATGGCACATTTGACAGCAACTAGGAACAATTTATTTGATACATTTTTCCACACAGCATTCTTAACACTCAGAGAGACTTCTCTAAGTACCAAAAATGCCAACAACTGATTCCTTTAGAAGCAATAACACAAAACTTAAGAGGCCACGTCTGGAATGCTACCCACAAATATAAAATGTGGTCTTGAATAGATATAATAGTCCTGCAAGGACATTTTGAAGAGGCCCAGAGAAAAACAGTTTTTGTAGGTGAAAGATCAAATTTGAGGCGTTGCTGTGCACTACATTAATTAGAATCACTTCCATTATGCAGTTTGGCCTTTGACCCTAACGGAAAGTCTGCAGAAAATAAAAGTTCCCTAAGTGGAAAGCTATATCTTGTCATTCCTTTGCAAAAACAACTTTATAGTGCTAAAATAACTTTAGCAAAGCAGAGTTAGAACACAAACATTACAATTGGTTATAGAATTAATTTAATTATATTAGAATGATTATTATATAAAATGTATGTTTAAATTCTAGAAAACTCACTGACAACTGGAGCTACGGCTTGAAGCCCTGCCTCCAGCCCTCAGTGTAATGCGCTGTGTCGCTGTTAACATTGCTGTGTGACATTGTCAGATTAAAGTAATCTGCGTGAATTGATACAAATAAATAAATAGAAATAAAACCTAAAGAAAATACAAATAACATTTGTATTATTGTATTCAGAAGACTGTCTATTATATCTTTTGTCATGGATAAAACTGGAAAACGTGTTTGGAACACAGCCCAGCCTGAATTTCTAAAATAAGGCAAAGGAGTTTAAATGTGAAGGGGTGCAGCAGGGGAAGCAGAAAGAACAGACGGCACTGTCAGGACTTGTAAAGCTTCAAAGTTTGCCTGAAGAAGTTACAATTTTAGGCTTTATGAGGAAGTTTTTCTCTCAGCCATAGCAATAACGAGGTCAAGGACTTTAAAGCGCAAAACCGCAGACTTCTGACCATAATGAAGTTAGGCTTAGGTTGGATATTGGATATTTGTCCTCCGCAGATTCAGTGGGGTCTTCCTCCCATTTGATCCGATACAGGTAGTCTGATTACGGGCAGCTGCTCTCTGCCTGCTCCCTTCTCCTGCACACACTGGTTCACTTAAGGACCGTCAATAAATTTCCGAATGAAACACGTAGTTTCATTGTGGTTGTGTTGTGTGTGTTTTGGGGAAACTGTGTCTGAACAGCTGATTTTATGTGTGATCATAATTATAGTCATCATAATAATTACATTTTAAAATAAAATGTTTAAAGCATGTTATTAGATATAAGCAATACAAAACAAGTCTCTCCCATGGTGCCCCCCACCTCCCAGTGGTCTGTTCGATTATGCCCTTGTATCCATGTCTATGCTCTTTTCAGACTTAAAGCCTTTTTTGAACTAGCATAACCTTTGGCTTGCTATTTCTTTTAGCCATCAGTCATCAGCCAGGTATTAGCCAAGTTTACATAGCATGCTGCATTTTAGGACCTTTATTTGCCATTTGTTGTGTACTATGGACCCAGTATGTAATGTGTTGTGAAAAAAGGTACCCTACAGGTGATACGTTAACAAAGTCATGAGTTTATGAATGGAAAACTGCTTGGTAACGTGGCAGTTGAAAAGACCTTGCAGCTAGGGCTTTCAAAGTTAACATGTAAATGTGCAATTTCCTTTTAACGCCATTATATTTTTTTGTATGGAATGGAGAGAAACAAATAGAATCTTTGGAGGTGTTCACTGTTGTAGACAAAAATCGTAGCAAACCATCATTTCACATGCATTTATTCACTAATAAGGCAACACAAAACTTCTTTGAACAAATTAAAACATGAAAAATGATAAATGATAAATGCAAAAGCAACAACATGAGAAATGATCCCATGTTCAGCCGGATACATCTGTCTTAACTCAAAAATGATATGATCTTAACAGCAGTGTGACAGCAGACTTTGAGGATTTTTGATTTTGATAAGTTTCTCCTGTTTAATCTTCCTCAGGAAAGCACAAAGAGGCACAACAAAGCATTTGAGTTTAGGGCACCCAAATGGCTAGCACTGCTCCTGGAAATCTTGCAATAAGTATCTAGTCATGGATTGTTTATGGTGAAATTATTTTCTTTCAGATTATGTGATTTTTAGCTTTCTTCTCTTTTCACTGAGTAAATCTGTTATCTTTCTTCTCATTTGGAACCTTAATATTGTCCGATGACTATATGAATATTAAAATGCTTCTAAAATTGGGGTTGATGATAATACATGTTATTTGTTGAAAAAGATTTTGAAAATTTACCTACTAGACAAACTCATAACCTGATGCTGGAGAGTAAAATTGCCTGGATATTGAATGTCATGGTTCAAAAATGCTGCTGCTTAATGAAGAAAGCACATAAGAAATGTCACTCACCAATCAAGTATGTGCTTCTGCTCAGTTGTGTGGTCAGAAGGAATCCCTGGCATGTGGAAGCAGCCTCCTGTTCTCAGCAACACAATGCCTGGTCGAATCTCTCAACATAAACACTAGGCTTCTTGGGATGGCTTTGTAAAACCCATGGAGACACTGAAAGTCTGAGGCATTCTCTTTTAATTAATTAGAGCAAGGTGGGATCAAACACTAGACAACACTCCCACGACCAGGAGGAGAGGAATACTGGAGCTGGTTGTTAGGATCTTCCTAATGCATGGGAATGCTTGTTTCCTCTGATTATGGTCTGATTAGGATTTTACGTATGTTTTTACTAGAAAGTGATAAATGATGATAACTAAACACACACACACTGGATATTAGTCTCCCTTTGTAAACTCAGAACTTTATTAGTCCAGATGCAGGCATTTAAAAAGCTTGGGAATCTAAGAGTAGAGTCTGTCAAATTCAACACCTGTGTCTCAGTCCCTCATAAAAAAGCACTGTTTTCCCTTCCAGCAGTGATTTAAGGGCACATCATATTCCCCTTGGACTTGAACCATGGGTTTCTACAATCTGCTGACATGCTAAAAGTCATCTGTGTGTACTGGAGAATCAGAGTTGTCATGGATCCTCAGGATAAGCTATGACCATTTTGCCAAAAATAACGATGCTGAAAGAGAGTGTGAGTTGATGAGGTAAATGTTTGAACGTTCTAAGCTGTGGCAGACTGTTTCCATGTTAGTTTTTTACAGTTAATAGCTGTCACTTTGCATTTTATCTACAATTAAAGTAAATTTATGCAGCCAACAGTGTACTGTTCATGTAATTGCAAACACCTGCTCTAAATCATATCTTATCAAATCAGGTGTAGTGCTATTCTGAAAAGCTTTAATATAGATACTTTCAATGCCTTTTAAAAGTATTTGCATCCTGTGAACTATTCTACATCTTTTTGGAAATAAAAACTTTAATGTATAGTATTTTATTAGGATTTTATGTAATAGACGATCATGATGTAAAAATGAAGAAGAATTAAACTTGTCTTTCAATAATTTGTTGTAAATAGAAATGTAGAAAAGTCTGACATGCATTTGTATTCATTCCCCTTTACTCTGATACATTGAAATGAAATGCAGTGCTTTAGGAGGCCATGTAACTAGTTAATAAAATCCCTGTATGTGTAATTTAATCTCTATATATCAAGCTATTCTTCAAGGTTAGTTAGAGAGCAGTAGCGAACAAACAGTATCATGAAGACCAATGAACATAGCTGGCAGGTTGGGGACAAACCTGTGGGGACATTCAAGGTCAGGGTTAGGTTATAAGACAGAACTATCACTCTGTTTGCATTTGGACTGAGGTCTGCCATTTGGTGATGCCTGCTTTAGGGAATGTCTCTACCAGCTTCTGTACATCTAGAGATGATAATAACATGAAAATATTTCCCATTCTTTTTTGCATCCTAGGTCAAGCTAGTCATATTGGATGGTGAGGAACTGTGACCATCTAATTAATATTTGTTATCACAGATTCCCAATTTGATTTAGGTCTAAAGTTTGTCTGGGCCATTCTACGACATTAATACAGGTCCTTCTCAAAATATTAGCATATTGTGATAAAGTTCATTATTTTCCATAATGTCATGATGAAAATTTAACATTCATATATTTTAGATTCATTGCACACTAACTGAAATATTTCAGGTCTTTTATTGTCTTAATACAGATGATTTTGGCATACAGCTCATGAAAACCCAAAATTCCTATCTCACAAAATTAGCATATTTCATCCGACCAATAAAAGAAAAGTGTTTTTAATACAAAAAATGTCATCCTTCAAATAATCATGTACAGTTATGCACTCAATACTTGGTCGGGAATCCTTTTGCAGAAATGATTGCTTCAATGCGGCGTGGCATGGAGGCAATCAGCCTGTGGCACTGCTGAGGTCTTATGGAGGCCCAGGATGCTTTGATAGCGGCCTTTAGCTCATCCAGAGTGTTGGGTCTTGAGTCTCTCAACGTTCTCTTCACAATATCCCACAGATTCTCTATGGGGTTCAGGTCAGGAGAGTTGGCAGGCCAATTGAGCACAGTGATACCATGGTCAGTAAACCATTTACCAGTGGTTTTGGCACTGTGAGCAGGTGCCAGGTCGTGCTGAAAAATGAAATCTTCATCTCCATAAAGCTTTTCAGCAGATGGAAGCATGAAGTGCTCCAAAATCTCCTGATAGCTAGCTGCATTGACCCTGCCCTTGATAAAACACAGTGGACCAACACCAGCAGCATTTTCTGCCACACGTTTTACTTCCCACAGACTTCCCACTGAGGTGCCTTGATACAGCACTCTGGGAACAGCCTATTCGTTCAGAAATTTCTTTCTGTGTCTTACCCTCCTGCTTGAGGGTGTCAATAGTGGCCTTCTGGACAGCAGTCAGGTCGGCAGTCTTACCCATGATTGGGGTTTTGAGTGATGAACCAGGCTGGGAGTTTTAAAGGCCTCAGGAATCTTTTGCAGGTGTTTAGAGTTAACTTGTTGATTCAGATGATTAGGTTCATAGCTCGTTTAGAGACCCTTTTAATGATATGCTAATTTTGTGAGATAGGAATTTTGGGTTTTCATGAGCTGTATGCCAAAATCATCCGTATTAAGACAATAAAAGACCTGAAATATTTCAGTTAGTGTGCAATGAATCTAAAATATATGAATGTTAAATTTTCATCATGACATTATGGAAAATAATTAACTTTATCACAATATCCTAATATTTTGAGAAGGACCTGTATGCTTTGATCTCAAATATTGTTTCTCTCATACAACCTAAGCTCATTGTAGTTTTGGTTGTATGTTTAGGGTTGGTGTGCTGCTGTCAAGTGACCCCGCATGTATTTTTCCAGGAATGTCTTGTCCCTCCATCTTCCTAACAACTCTAACCAACCTCCCTGTCTGTAATAAAGAAATCCATTCTCACAACGAAACAAAGTGTTGGTAGCATTATGCTGTGGGAATGCTTTTCTTTTGCAGGAACAAGGAAGCTGGTGTGTTTAGGATGAAGTAAAGTATTAGTTTTCCACCATGCATTTTCTGAGCAGGCCAATATTGATTGTGTTTTGGTCTCATCTGATCAGAGCACCTTCTTCTACATGTTTGCTGTGTTCCCCACATGGCTTGCAACAAATTGCAAACAGGAATTCTTATGGTTTTATTATAGATTTCTTCCTGTCGTTCTTCCATCAAGGCTAGATTGTTTAATCCGAAGACTTTGCCACCTGATCTGTGGATCTATGCACCTTCACCAGAGTTATCATGGACCTCCTGGCTGCTTCTCTGATTAATGGTGTAATTGCCTGACCTATGAGTTTAGGTGTACAGCCATGTCTTAATAGGTTTGCAGATGTCTTACACTCTTTCCATTTTCAGGTGATGGACATCTCCGTGAGATGTTCCAAGCTTAGAAAATGTCTTTATAAATTCAGTTTGTTTGCCATTTATCACAATTCATGTATGAAAAAATGTGAAAAGCATTTCTTTCCACTTCAGAATTATGCACTGCTTCCTGTTGGTCTATCAAATAAAAAGCCACTGAAATGCACAATGTGAACCTATTTCCTGACAACAGAAAATTTTGAGTGTAAAAAATGTATTTCTGTTTTAAATAAATTAGAGCTTTAATGATTTCCCATCTTATACCAACACTGACTGAGTTTGTTGGTACCTCTATTCCCTTATATCAGAGGCCTTATGTGGCTGAGATGTGCACTAAAACTTTAAATGAAAAATCTGTTGACAAATCCATAGAGACGACAGGAAAAGCATGTGGGACCGCAACTCTGTTCAGTTCAGCTGGCGCGATAGCTAACAGGCTGCCATAAGGTGTTTAATGGCTGTGTGAAGTTCCCGCTGGGGAATGGCTGCTGGGAACATGGATGACTCTAGGTCCCCCCTCCCTTCCTTACCGCTTTACAAACACAACTGCAGCCCGGTGATGGATGAAGCAGGCCAGAGCCTTTCTTCTTCCTTATTTATGGAAGCAGAAAGCCCTCTCCTCATCTTTCCCCACACAGGGCAGTGAATGTCATTACATGATGGAGGGAGAACACATCTGATATTAAAATGAATAAACATGCTTGTTATAGTTCTGCTGGAGCTGGGAAGTGGTCACAGTGGTCGTATGGACATTCCAGAGGTGGAAGTAGGAAAGACCAACAGAACCACACTGTAATGCTCTTTCAATCTTTTTTTAGCACTATTAACAGGACTCATCTAAAGTGCTGTACATTGTAAAAACAGAAAAGTACATAAAAATAAAAGTGAAGCTGAAAGAAAAAGAACAAAAATGCAAATGCAAAACAAAAAATATAAACTAAAATCAACTGTATTGCTGGATGGTGCAAAGGTCAGTAATTGTTGTTATTAAATAATATTAATAATTTGATTCAATAATAATCCATCGGATGCCGGTCAGACCTGGCAGACCTAAACGAATCTTGGGGGTCTGCTGGGAATGCCTGGCGGAGTCTCCCGTGAGGCGGAGCTTCAACTCCAACCTCCAGGACAGCTTCAAACATGTTCCAGGGGAGACGGGGGACATTGAATCCAAGTGGGGCATGCTCCGCACCTCCATTGCCGAGGCAGCTTACCGGAGCTGTGGTCGCAAGGTTGTTGGCGCCTGTCGCGGCAGCAATCCTCGAACCGAGGGATGCTTTTGGGCTGAAGAAGGAGTCCTGTTGGGTCTTCTTGGCCTGTGGGACTCCGGAAGCAGCTGATGGGTACCGGCAGTCCAAGTGGCATGCGGCTGAGGTGGTTGCTGAGGCAAAAACTTGACTGTGGGAGGAGTTTGGAGAGGCAATGGAAAAGGACTTCCGTACGGCTTCGAGGCGATTCTGGTCCACCATCCGGCGTCTCAGGGTCCACTGAGGAAGCGGAGCGTGGGGACCTTGGGGCGGGCTCTCCAATCTCTGCTGAGGTCACCGAGGTGATTAAAAAGCTCCTGGGTGGTAAAGCCCCGGGGGTGGATGAGATTCGCCCGGAGTACCCTAAGGCTCTGGATGTTGTAGGGTTGTGTTGATTAACGTGATTCTGCAGCAGAGGACAGAATTTCTAGGCGCAGCCAAGGTGTTGAGGGGATCCGTTTTGGTGGCCGTAGGATTGCGTCTCTGCTTTTTGCGGATGATGTGGTCCTATTGGATTCATCAGCTTGTGATCTACAGCTCTCACCGGATCAGTTTGCAGCCGAGTGTGAAGCGGCCGGGATGAGAATCAGTGCCTCCAAGTCCGAGGCCATTGTCTTGAGCCGGAAAAGGGTAGAGTGCCTTCTCCGGGAGGGACTCAGATAGAGCCGCTGCTTCTCCACGTCGAGAGGAGCCAGTGGAGGTGGCTCGGGTGTCTGAATAGGATGAACACCTCATCTCCCCTACGTGTTCCGGGCACGTCCCACCAGAAGGAGGCCCACAGTAAGACCCAGGACACGCTGGAGGGACTATGTTTCTCGGCTGGCCTGGGAATGCCCTTGGATTGCCCCGGATGACATGGCCCAAGTGGCTGGGGAGAGGGAAGTCTGAGTCTCTCTGCTTAGGCTGCTGCCCCCGCGACCCGACCCCGGATAAGCGAAAGACAGCGGAAGATGAATGAATGGACGGACGGACAGACGGACGGACGGACGGACGGATGGATGGATAATTTTACATCATAAATCATTATGCTTCTACTATGCTGCTTTCAGTCGCCACACATTGTTGGACCATGGTGGCCATTTGGAATTTTGGTCAGATTTTGTCACTTGATAAATCAAAAATAACTTGGAAGTTACAAAGGATGTTTGTTGAGTTGTTTTCAGACTGCAGTGAAGTTACCTGATGACATTGAGAGACTAAATCCAATACCAGGTCAAATGATGATTTCCTTTCGCTTCCAGGGACAGTATTTTACAAACGAAATCACAAAGGGAGATTTATATATATAAATAATAAGTTTTATGATGTGAAAAAATTAGACCATCATGAATAATTTCAAAACCGTTTTCCACATATAATATGACATATACTCCGGCCACTTCATTAGGTACGCCTTGCCAGTACCGGGTTGGACCCCTTTTACCTTCAGAACTGCCTTAATCCTTCGTGGCATAGATTCAAGGTACTGGGAACATCCCTCAGAGAGTTTGGTCCATATTGACATGATAGCATCACACAGATGCTGCAGATTTGTCGGCTGCACATCCATGATACGAATCTCCCGTTCCACCACATCCCAAAGGTGCTCTATTGGATTGAGATCTGGTGACTGTGGAAGGCATTTGAGTACAGTGAACTCATTGTCATGTTCAAGAAACCAGTCCGAGATGATTCGTGCTTTATGACATGGCGTGTTGTCCTGCTGGAAGTAACCATCAGGAGATGGGTACATTGTGGTCATAAAGGGATAGACAAGGTCAGCAACAATACTCAGGTAGGCTGTGGCGTTGACACGATGCTCAATTGGTACTAAGGGGCCCAAAGTGTGCCAAGAAAATATCTCACACACCATTACACCACCAGCCTGAACCATTGATACAAGGCAGGATGGATCCACATTTTCATGTTGTTGACCCTACCATCCGAATGTCGCAGCAGAAATTGAGACTCATCAGACCAGGCAACATTTTTCCAATCTTCTATTGGCTAATTTTGGTGAGCCGGTGCGAATTGTAGCCTCAGTTTCCTGTTCTTAGCTGACAGGAGTGGCACCCGGTGTGGTCTTCTGCTGCTATAGCCCATCCACCTCAAGGTTTGACGTGTTGTGCATTCAGAGAGGCTCTTCTGCATGCGTTGATTGTTAACGAGTGGTTATTTGAGTTACTGTTGCCTTTCTATCAGCTTGAACCAGTCTGGCCATTCTCCTCTGTCCTGTGGCATCAACAAGGCCTTAGCGCCCACAGAACTGCCACTCACTGGATATTTTCTCTTTTGCGGACCATTCTCTGTAAACCTTACAGATGGTAGTGCATGTAAATCCCTGTAGATAAGCAGTTTCTGAAATACTCAGACCAGCCCATCTGGCACCAACAACCATGCCACGTTCAAAGTCACTTAAATCACCTTTCCTTCCTATTCTGATGCTCGGTTTGAACTGCAGCAGATGTGTGACCATGTTTACATGCCTAAATGCATTGAGTTACTGCCTTGTGATTGGCTGATTAGAAATTTGCCTTAACGAACAGTTGGATAGGTGTACCTAATAAAGTGGTCAGTGAGTGTATACCTAGTACAATGAAAACCAAATTTAGTTTCAATAACACTGCTGCATTATACTAATACTATATTAAGGAAACTAGTGATTCCGGTTCAGAATTCAGGCTTTTTGAGTTCACAACAGTTATTATAACAACACCAGTTATTCTGAAACTGATTAAACTTAAAATTAAGTTAAGCAGTCCTATTAGGATTTTTAAAATACTTGATCATTTACATACTTTAGCTAAAGCCTAGTTTGCAGAGATGTTAAAGAGGATCAAAGTATTTTACTGTAAAAAGATATCAGTCAGGGGAAGAATACAACATATTCCACACTATTTTATATGTTAGGAGGATGACAGCGACATTGAAGGAGCAGCAGGATTTTACAGCCTCCTGTATTCTCCATATGTCTGGAAAGGAAGCGAGATTGCAGGACACAATCTTTTTTCCTCTAACAAAAACATCCACAACCGAGCTAAAATTGCCCAAAATCTCATTGGGTCCAATAAAGGGAAACTAAACATTTGGCCCCTTAATGCCAAAGGTCTGTTTGGCACAAAAACAATATTCTACATCACCAAAAAGAATACCATTGCCAGTGTAAAACATGGTGGTGGCAGCATCATGATCTGGTGTAACCTTTCTTTGATAAAACTGATATTTGTCAAACTATATGAAGTTATGAATATAGTTTGCAGATCTTTGCAACTGTGATGGAGGGAGGATGACCCTTGACCCAACTGAAAGAATCGGAGAGGGAATGGCTAAACACGGACAATGACATTCACAACACAGAAAAACTGGCAAACAAAACTAATAAGACCTTAAATGTAAAGACTTACCCAAAAGACACAGTTGACTGTTCAAAAGGACTTTTTCAGAAAGGAAAATAATGGAAAATGTATGCACCAATAATTATGTTTTGCCAGATCAAAACAAAACTTCTACCTGTACCTGAACCTGAGTTTTTTAACAATATTTTTAATCCTCTATCTTTTTAAGTAGTTATTGTTTGTGTTCAAGTAATAAAATGTAATTGATCGGTAGGAAACTTGTTTTTTATATATTCATATAAGATTGAAATCCAATGAGAAAAGTATGACGGGATTCATCTTTTTCTTTAGTGTCAGTTCAGTGCCTCTATCAATGTTTCATCAGCATCCAGACTGATGTTCTGAACTAGACACAAAACTCATCTTTTATATTGCAGTCCCTGGAAAGAAAATCTTTGCCGGGTGATTAACGGCCGACATAACAGCAATTTGGTTTTATTTATTGGACGCCGGCTATTTTTGAGATTGCTCTTTCCCAGCCAAGTGCCACAAAATATGATCGATTACATTATAAAAACCTCATCTCCATTGATGTGGTCATTTTTAAAAAAATTGTATTTTGACATGCTGTCAGGTAGTTGTATTTCATTTAGCACAAAACGTGTAAT
This sequence comes from Girardinichthys multiradiatus, assembly GCF_021462225.1. NCBI lineage: Eukaryota > Metazoa > Chordata > Actinopteri > Cyprinodontiformes > Goodeidae > Girardinichthys > Girardinichthys multiradiatus. The sequence continues at coordinate 20,174,137 of NC_061803.1, read as the reverse complement.
ACAGATTCATTAGATTGAGAGAAGTTGTAGTTCTGTTAAGAAAGTACTGCAGAGATGTGCAGCTTTTCATCCAGAGAAAACAATTCGCAGCGGGTTTTCCCATAAAGAGACCATGTTAGACATTTACCAACTCTTCCCGTCAAACAGTAGTCGAAGAAGGTTTTCTTATGCATTTCATTATCTATGGTCTTTTTAGACATACATCCATAAAAGGCCTCAGTGGCATCTGCTACTCCTATCAAATCTACCCCATTTATTCTTTTTCGATGGAGGTAGAAAAAAACACAATTTTTAATGTTTTCCTTACTGCTGAGTTTAGATGTGCTGACTAAAGCAGCGATCTCAACACACTGTGATAACAGCATAAAATGGAGCACAGATATTTCTCCCTGAACAACTGTAAAATTCAGGCATCTGAATTTGGCCGCCAAAAGCCGAGAGCAGAAAAACAAAGACAGAAACTGGTATTGTGAAAAAGCAATAGCGGCACGTCTCATCAGACGTCGTCAGAGTGCTGGGTAATATACGAGCACAAACAAAGAGAAGACAAGTTTACTGCTGAGCTCGGTCCCACACTTCATCTGATCACAGTGAGAATTTGGAGATGATGCAAACGAATAATTGATGAGGAACAGTTCAAAAAGGGTAGTCATAAAAAGATGTACTAAAAAGATTCACTTTCTCACAGATCTGTTCAATGGATATTTAGAATTAGCTCTTATAATAATAGTCCTGCCTCTGTCCTTGTATCCTACCAGCATGCATTGATTAAACAAATTAATCTAGAAAAAACTATTATGTAAAAGAGAAAATAAAAGATTACAAATACAAGTGAATTATCAAACAAGAAACATAAAAAAAATTAGACTACAGAAATATGTACACATGAATCAGATCTTCGAAGAAGATGTACAATAAACTTAATTTTAACTGTTTCTCAATGTCTGATTACTTTTGGGTCAAAACAAGCCTTATAGTCATTCCTATATAATGTATTTTTGCATTCATATTAATGAAATGTTATATATACTTCCTGATTAGAAAAGCTGAAAGTTACACACAAATCTAAAAGGAAATTACTTTTTAGAAACAAAAGTTTACCAATTCTGTTGGAATCATGTTTCACACACAAAAAAGATTTGGAGCTTATTTTTAATCACAAAGAAACAGTGTTCTAATTAACTTGGGTCATGATTAGGACACTAAAGCAGACTCTGACATCTGATAAGGGCTGAGCACTGAACTGTTTCTGATTTTTAAAGCCTCTTAAGCTAAGTAGATTGTGGCGATATGTGGCTTAGCCTCTCCTGAGTCGTGCACCAACGGCCACATGGGTAGGAAACAATTTCCCCTGCACTTCCACTGATTGCATTTAGCTGGACAAAAGGGGTCAAAATAAAGTTAAGACATTTGATTAATAAGCACTAGGCCTTAGAAATTAAACGGTCTCTATCTAGGTTGAAATCTGGATATATGTAGACTGTTATGTATGAGAGAAATATCAAGTCTAGGATAAAAAAATACATCTGCTCGAAAATATCCGCTTGAAAGAAGACAGTCAAACAAACACCCAAACAAGCACAAAGGCACCAGCCTGTCTGTGGAAGTAGCCATAGTCCCAAAGGGGAAAACCTCCAGTTTGTTGATCTGGGAGGGAGTATAGGCTGCTGTTTACTTCTTAGTTTTGTCTTTTTTTTTTTTTTTCTTGCTAGCATGGTGTCTGGTGTATTTTCAGTAGATGCAAGTACTGCAACAACCAGCCAAAAAAAGAACTGGCTCAGTGCTGAAAAGATCAATATACTTAGTAGTGAGAATAATGCCACAGAAATTAAAATAATTTCAGCAAGACAAAGAGCCTTGTTGTCAATGGTTTGCGCCTGTCTAGAAAGCTTTGTCATGATCAGAATCATCTGTTTATTTTCTGAACATTTTACGAGTTTGTAGAAGGGAAGGGAACTGGGAGGGGTGGATCACCGGTTACAGTCTAGTAGGCATTGGCACATTAACATAATCAGCAGCACTGTGGTTAGAAATGATAACATCAACAAAAATAGTTTGGCTCACTTTAAGGATTGAAAATGCAAGGGAAGGTTTGGGTTATAGGCTGACTACTGCTTGTCATAAATCAGTTTCTCATAGGCTACATAATCCCTGACATGCCATGTGTACCACCCACAAGAACACTTGGCTTCTGTTTAAAAATCATATGCAGCAAATGTAATTCTTGTGAGCTCTTAAGGAGGCTAACACTCATATAAAGTGGCCAAAGCAATATATAAAAAACAGCATATTTGTCTAAGATAGAAAGGCAGATTGAGGCATGATAGTTTAATCTCAATGGCAGAGGGAGAAAAATTGGTAAAACACAAATTTTTGTTCTTTAAAATACAACATTTGACCACATTTCAGCCCAGTTTTAGTCTAAATAGCTAAGGAAACCTTGATGTATTTTAAGTCTCTAACCTGAAACCCCACAATGGGTGAAAATCATAAAACAAAGCAAAAGAAGTAAGCTAATAACTTTGCCTGTAGCTGCAGTTTTAAAACCTAATATCTGCTGCTATAGTAGCATGAACAGACGGAGCAACACCTCGAGGGATCTACAGTAATTATTTTGTCTGTTGGGGTCATTCCAAATGTCATTTGTGCAATGACTTTAGCACCTGGTCATTATGTAATATCAGGATTTTAGGAGGATGCTGAAATGAAATGCTGAGTAATTTTCCGATGCATTGAGAAACACATAGTATTTTTGACATACTATGGAAACTTTCAGACGGTGTTAAGGCAACGCCAAAAAGTCGAGATAATTACAGGCCAAAGCTTACCTCTCCAGACCAGCTGAACCATCTCTTCTGCTCACAAATGTCTGAGCTTCCTGTTTTATTTGGTCTTCTTAAGTGCCCATTCATCCATCCATCCATCCATCCATCCATCGTCTTCTGCTTATTCAAAAAAAAAGAGTCAGAGGTGTAGTATGTCAGCAGTGTATCTCTGCTGTTTCTCTGTCACCAATGAGCTGAGATTTTTAAACGCCTTTTAAAAATCTCAGCTATTGAACACCACTGTTGAGAGGAGACTGATGTATTTGTTCACTGAATCCTGGCTATATGACAACATACCGGATGTGGCCACTCTGCTGGAGGGGATGGCATTGTTGTAGGCGGACAGATTGATAGCACATCTCCATCAAAAACTGTAGACGAAGTCTCTGTATCTGCATCGGCATAAACTGGTATGTGTATGTTACATTAGCCAAAATGACTTACCTAGCCAGGGGGATTTAGATAGTTTAGGCCCTCAACAGGTGGGAAATATTATGAAATTACTTTGATGCTATTATGACAGTTAGGTTGCTTGTTTACATCTGTTCTGTTGGCCTTTTTAACATACTTCATAGCATTTAAATAAACAGAAACACAAAGATTTGGATTTTTCTCTGGCCCTTTTGTAGCTATCACAGTTTGAAGAATGACAAATATCTGCTGTTTAACATTGTTTATCCATTTTACATGAAGATTTGTGGTTCCACTGTTAAACAACATAAGTTTACAGCATCTCAGTGGTATGGAAGCATTTTAATTGTTTGTGCATGGTGGAACTGACCCTGAAAACATCAGCTTTTCTTTGAATCTTTAAGCCCAAAGGCCTCAAGCTGATTACTGAATGACACTGTGTTATGTTTGATACTACATGTTAGGTCGACCATTACATACTTCCTAAGTCACACATAACATTTACATACCATAAAATGTACAGCAGTACCGCCAGACACATGTGGGCGTTGAATTTGAGCAGCAATGATTTAAAAAGTTGGAAAATTGACCCCAAACCTTCGTGCTCCTGCTGTATTTATGCTCAAACACAACACAGATCACTCAGCAGTTTTCATTTCGTGTTGGAGATAACATAATTCTCCAAAGCATGCTGTTGGACTAATATTTTTTAAAGATAAACATTCCATAAGGTGATGATTAAGTATAAAAAAATGCTGTATGCCTCCATAACCTTGGGGATTGCTGTGGTTGTTTGGGATTGTTTGTTGACAGCCCTGTTTCCTATCTTCTGCACCTCCTCTTGTCATGAGCACACGTGGTTAGCTCGCTTCTCTCCATGCCTGGACTCAGCTAAGAGACTGAGACTTGCAGGGCCCAGTGAAAAGCCCTGACCCATGTAGTGCTTCTGTACATCTCTGTAAAGGTGTTACCTCTTCCTCCATTTTTCTGCTCATGTTATTTGTTTTTTCTGAATCTTTCTTGGAAAAACCCATACAACATCTTACAAAAATATTCATACGCCTTGACCTTTCCCACATTTTGCCACACTACAACCACAAACCTATTTAATTTGTATTGGATGTAAAGGACCAACACAATGTAGCACATAATTGCAAGGTTGAATGACCACGATGCAAGATTTTAATTTTTCTTTTTCTAAAATTTGTGGAATGCATTTGTATTCAGCCCCCTTAACTCAGATACCCCAAAATAAAATTTTGTGCAACCAACTGCCTCTAAAAGTCACCTAATAAAGAAATAAGTTCACCAGTGTAATTCTCAGTGTATATTTCAAGGAGCACACCAGACAGGGCAAGCAAAAACATTTGAAGGTCAAAAGCAGGTTTAAAAAATATACCATCCTTCTGTTCAATCCATCTTCAGAAAATGGAAACAAAATGGCACAACTGCAAACATCCCGACATAAAGCTTTCCATCCAAACTGGCTGGCTGCTGAAGAAGAGCGATATTTAGAGAAGCAGCCAAAAGAACCATTGTATCTCTGTAGGAGCTGCAGAGCTCCACACTCAGTCGATAGAATCTTTTGAAAAGATTCATACAAATCTGGTTTTGTGAAAGAGTGGCAAGAAAAAAGAAAGTCACTTTTAAAATAAAGCAATAAAAAGTCGAATTGAAAGTTTGTGCAAGCCTCGTAGAGCAGGAGTTCCCAAGCATTGAAGCCTGGGACCCCAAAAATAAGAGTGCCAGACAACCCCTAACCTGGCGACCCCCTAAAAATATGTATAATTACTTTACTCTGTATTTAATTTAATAAAAAACGTAGAGTGAAATAATTCTATGTATTTTTAAATCAATACATTTCTAAATGACATGTAATTATTTAATTTCATAATTTAACTGTATATTTAATTATTTATTGAAATTTCAAATCAATCAATGTTTCATTAATTTATTTCATGGTACATTTATTTATTATCATGAGACATTCACTTTTTTTTCATGATATCTTTAATTAAAATGTGTCTCTTTTGGCCCTTCATACACCTCTGGGATCACATCACGGGGATTCTGAAAATCATCTCATGATTCCCTTGGTATAGAGGACAGAGCAAGTATGTGGAAGAAGGTACTCTGGTCAGACGAGACCAAAATTTTATTTTTTATAACTGAGGTGTGAGTTCACCTTCCCGCAGGACAACAACACTATAAATAATGTCATGTTTTTTCAACATTGGCTTTGCATTTTGATTGTTGTGTGTTGGAATCTCGTCTTCGGCTGAGCAGTAGTGCGGAGAACCCGGCCTTCCTGGCATCCCTGTTGGGGGTGCTGGATAGTGCCCCTCCCGGGGACTCCATTATTCTGCTGGGGGACTTTAACACCCACGTGGGAAACGACAGTGACACCTGGAGAGGCATGATCAGGAGGAATGGCCTCCCCTGATCTGAATCTGAGTGGTGTTTCGTTATTGGACTTCTGTGCTAGTCACGGATTGTCCAGAATGAACATCATGTTCAAGCACAAGAGTGTTCATCAGTTGGATCCACTGGAAGAGGAGAAAGCTGGACAGACTTGGCAGGCCCAAGCGCATAGTGAGGGTCTGGCAGAGCCCTCGGCCAGGGATGTATTCAACACCCACCTCCGGTAGAGCTTTGACCAGATTCCGGGGGATGTTGGAGACATAGAGTCCGAGTGGACCATGTTCTCCACATCTATTGTCGATGCTGCTGCCCATAGCTGTGTCCGTAAGGTCTGCGGTGCCTGTTGCAGTGGCAATCCCCAAACCCGTTGGTGGACACCAGCAGTAAGGGATGCTGTCAAGCTGAAGAAGGAGTCCTGTTGGCTGTGGTTGGCTTCTGGGACTCCTGTGGCAGCTGACGGGTACCGTGAGGCCAAGCGTGTCGCGGCCCGGGCTATGGCAGAGGCAAAAACTCGGGCATGGGAGGAGTTGGGTGAGGCTATGGAGAAGGGCTACCGGTTGGCCTCGAAGTGATTTTGGCAAACCGTCCGGCGCCTCAGGAGGGGGAAGCAGTGCTTCGCCAACACTGTTTACAGTGTGGGTGGGGAGCTGCTGACCTCGACTGGGGACATTATTGGGCGGTGGAAGGAATACTTCAAGGATCTCCTCAATCCTGCTGTCATGCATTCCCTGGTGGAAGCAGAGGCTGGGGACTTGGGGTTGGACTCTTTCATCGCCCAGGCTGAAGTCACCGAGGTGATTTAAAAGCTCCACGGGGGTGGGGCTTCAGGAGTGGATAAGGTCCACCCTGAGTCTTTGGATGTTGTGGGGCTGTCATGGTTGACACGCCTCTTCAACATTGCATGGCGGTCAGGGGCAGTGCCTCTGGGCTGGCAGACTGGGGTGGGGGTTCCCCTTCATAAGAAGGGTGACCGGATGGTGTGTTCCAACTATAGGGGGTTCACACTCCCCAGCCTCCCTGATAAGGCCTACACCAGGGTATTAGAGAGGAGCCAATAGTCGAACCTCAGCTTCAGGAGGAGCAGTGTAGTTTTTGTCCCAGCCATGGAACACTGGACCAGCTCTACACCCTCTGCAGGGTACTTGAGGGTTCAGGGGAGTTTTCCCAACCAGTCCACATGTGTTTTGTGGACCTGGAGAAGGCATTCGACTGTGTCCCTCGTGGTGTCCTGTGTGGGGTGTTCCAGGAGTATGGAGCTGGGGGCCCTTTATTAGGGGCCATCCGATCTCTGTACAAGTGGAGCAGGAGTTTGGTCGGTCCTGTTCCCAGTGCATGTTGGACTCCGGTAGGGCTGCCCTTTGACACCGGTCCTGTTCATAACTTTTATGGACAGGATTTCTAGGCTCAGCCAAGGGCCGGAAGGGGTCTGATTTGGGGACCAGTGGATTTCGTCTCTTCTTTTTGCAGATGATGTGGTCTTGCTGGCCCCCCCTAGCCAAGACCTATAGCATGCACTGGGGTGGTTCGCAGCCGAGTGTGAAGCTGCTGGGATGAAGATCACCTCCTCCAAGTCCGAGGCCATGGTTCTTGACCAGAAAAGGGTGACTTGCCCTCTTCAGTTTGGAGGGGAGTTCCTGCCTCAAGTAGAGGAGTTCAAGTCTCTTGGGTTCTTGTTCACGAGTGAGGGCAGAATTGAGCGGGAGATTGAGAGATGGATCATTGCAGCTGCCACAGTAATGGGGACGCTGTGCCGCTCCGTTGTGGTGAAGAGAGAGCTGAACCAAAAAGCGAAGCTCTCGATTTACTGGTCGGTCTACATTTCTACCCTCACCTATGGCCATGAACTTTGGGTCATGCCTGAAAGAACGAGATCCCGGATACAAGCGGCTGAAATGAGCTTGCTCTGTAGGGTGGCCAGGATCTCCCTTAGAGATAGGGTGAGGAGCTTGGAGTAGAGCTGCAGCTACTCCACATCGAGAGGAGCCAGTTGGGGTGCTTCGGGCATCTATTCCAGATGTCTCCTGGACGTCTTCCTCGGGGGGTCTTTCAAGACATGTTCCACCGGGAGGAGGCCCAGGGGACGGTCGAGAACATGCTGGAGGGACTATGTCTCTCGGCTGGCCTGGGGCCTGGGAACGGCTTGGGATTCCTCTGGATGAGCTGGAGGAAGTGTCTGGGTGTCTGTATTGAGTCTGCGGCCCCCGCGACCCGGTCCCGGATGAAGCGGAAGACGACGAGTATGAGTACAAGTACGAGTACGAGTGTTGTGATCATGTTTGGCTTTGACCCACTGGCCTTTACATATTTACATCCTCCTTTAGTTTTGATATTTCTGAACGTGTTTTCTGTTCTTGAAGTATTTTCATGTGTTTTGATTTTGATTACTGGTACAGTCTTCAGTTACTGTTTTTCCCCTGAAAAATCCTCTGTTCAGTTTTGCCTCAGCCTCTCAGTTTGGCTCCTCTGACAGCTATTTTTCTTTCTGTTAATTAACTCACAGGTTGGGCTCCAAATCAATTACTCCATCCTAGTATTTAAGCACCTGGTGTTATTTCACTCCTTGCTGTATCATGTGCTATCCTTTTATCCATTTAACCGTTTTTTTCTTTAAGTTCTGGAGTTTTTTTGTTTGCTTTTTTTGTCATAAAATTACTTCACTCAACATGTGATAGCCAGGGGCTCTGTCCCAGTACTCACACTTATATCCTTGTGTCCCTGAATTGCGTATTCCTAAATAACTTCAGAGTGATCCTTAGCCCCGCCCCCTTTGTGCTAAGCGCGCATCTAAGCGGTTTTCGCTGAAGTATATTACCCACAATTCACTGTTGCAGATGACGTTCTGAGCAAAAACCAATCACAACCATCAATGTAATCAACCATCAAATCAGAATAATAACAACTGTGTAAACTTTAGACAGCAAGCCGACAAATATATATTTTTTAATGGTTTTCCAGGCTCAACATTGTAAGATACCACTGGCTTTAGAGTAAGTCTGGGCAGTCAGTAGACCACAACACTGAAGTTACTTTTCAAACAAACACTGGCGTGGCGAAAGTCTGTTGTATAAGCCTCCTTCGCTTCTTGCACTTTCTTCTCCTCAAAACAATTGCTTGTTGCAGTTTTAAAATGTTTTTTTTTTAGCAGCAAGACTGCAATAACAGTGCTGGTTCCCGCCCTTTTTGATGTTGCAGTTACGGTGCAGAGGTGCAAGTCAATGACTTAACCCCTACTGTCCCAATTCTCCAATTTTGCAATCTTGTAACCTGCGCACTTCAACCCCTACGCGCACTTGTACAAAGTATACACTTCATAGAGGGGCGTAGGGTATAGTGTGGGTATTGGGACAGGGCCAGGCTCTTGCTTAGATTTGGGTCCTCAACAACCTCGACTTATGACACAACCAAAGCTACAGTAGAATGGTGTAGATTAAAATGTTGTGATTACTAATATATATTGTCTGAAACTCCTCCTTTGTGATGACATCTTTGGAGTGGCTCCACTCTTTACCACCAACCTTACACTTCAATGTTGCACTGTGAAAAGGTATTTGTTTTTTAAATGGCAGCTTGGGTTTTGGCTGACGCTAGTTACCACTCCTCTGGTCCTGTTGCATCACTTGGGGACTGACATTGCACTTCTTCTGAGGCCTGTTCTCAGTTTGAATGTTTAATACTCTAACTTTGCCTTTTCCTGCTCTGTCTGAACGGACATGTGTTTCCCACACAACCTGTGCATATCTACGAATCTCCTGCATGGAGAGATTCTCTGTTATGCAATGCAAAGTCACGTCATACTGCACGCTTACGTAGAGGTTGTGAAGAAACAAAGCTTTAAAAGTTTAGGAAGGGGACACTATAGGCACTGGATGTCTGTTGTCTGAGTCTGCCTCCTGCTGTGGCTGCTGCAGCTGCTGTAAGTGAAAATGCAAATCAGGTACCTGAGAGATGGGGGTCTGTCCCCACTTTTGGGATGAAGCTTTCCTGAGAGCTTGAGCCTTGAGATTATCATACTCTGCTTCAGCTTTCTCTGTCCTCTCCTCAGTTCTTGAGAGCTCAAGCTTCACAGCATTATCTCTTTGAAGAGGGATCTGATGGTCAGTCTGTAACTGAAAATATCTTTGAGCTTCTAATTGTACTTTCTGCTGATACAAGGTAAGCTGACAAAGAACATCTGAAATCAGAGCATCTCTAGTCGGATACCTAATGAAGTTTATCAACTCCTGAATCTTCTCATCACATGCGGCAAGGTCAAACTGATTTAAAACATCTCGCTCATCTGGAGACAAACAGATGAGATCAGCAACAACCACCTTTTGCATCTCCACATCTGCTGAATTCATAATGGAGTTTAATTTCATCATTCTGGCAGACACTACAAAACAACAACAAAGTTATGAGAAATTGCCAAAAGCATCAACATCTAACAAATGTATGTCCAGCTATATATATATCTTGGACTATTGGACTATTCATATATTGGAAAACTTGTATGAGTGTAAAACGGGTGCACAAGTTGACCATTCAACCTGTGACTTATGACAACACTGTGCTAGTGGTATTAAGACAAAATTGAAAGGGATGAGCCAAGCTCTGACATTATTGAACAGCAAAACTCTGCACACACATGGAATGAATTCAAACAATTTCTTAAAATACAAGAATTTACTAACAAAAATAAGTCAACTCAAGTCAAGCATATTTCAATCAACAAACTCTCTACTATGCTAAAACAATCCAACTAAACTACTAAGCAGAATGAAAGAATAAGGAAGATGAATGGGCTATGTACAACATAAACAAGTGAATCAAAGTTTGCTGAAAACCATGACGAAAGAGTGATGCAACATTACCATGCAATGTTACTTATGTTTGAAAACCAAGGATTATCTTAAAGAATCTGGAAATGAAGTTAAGTTAGTTTTGGAACCAACTTAGACAATAATAATAATTAATAATAATGCAAGATCAGATATAACATTATTTTAATAAAATAATATTTTAAAGAATGATTTGCTGAATAAAACCAAACTTCTGGATGACCAATTCTCAATGGTGTTTAATTAGCTGCCTTTATTTATTAAAATAATATTTAAGGAAATAGTATTTTGAAATAGAACCAAATCAGATAGCAGATAATCTGCTAGCACTAAGATTGCTGAGTTTTCAACAAAACTAAACCAAATGTCATAAAAAGAAAAATGTTTAGAATATTTCACTCTAAACTACTTCTCTCTGCCGAAAGGGGGGCGCGACTTTTAAATGTCTTTCATAGTCCATCATGGAAATTGTTGAGTTGAACTTAAAAATGTTATATGTTCGAAAGAAAAAAGTCCAAAGAAAACCCTTAGAGAGACATCCAAAAAAATCTGGCTCACTGGAAGCAAAGTATAGATAAATTATGTGTGGTTGCAAAATTATGCACAGTTCTGACACCATAAACATCTTTAGAAGTCTTAGACATTTAACTGTACAAGCAGCAGACCAGAAACCAAATATTTTAAAGGACCTTTGTATGTGCAAGTTGCTGGTGTGATACAGACTTTTTTGCTTGTCCCCTCCAGAGTTTCCACTGGTGCTGTCCGGAATCAGAGTCCCCTGGCAAAAACAAGCATCTGTAAGACATCTCTTTATTTCCAGATGATTTACAGTGTATTTTATTTGACTGTCTCTTGTATGCATTTGGCAGAACATAAGTTAAACCCAAGTTGACAGTGCCTCAACCATTTAGTTCTTTTTTATAGCTTTCTTTCTGTATGATAAACAAGAAGCCGGCTCTACAAAAAGAACAAAAGAAATATTACACTTACTGACCACTTTTATTAGGTAAGCCTTACTGGTACCAGGTCAAACCCGCTTTTGCCTTCAGAATTTCTTTGTTTTTGTCACTTTTCTTTAAATCATCTTGGACCAGTCTTCCCATTCTCTTCTGACCTCTGACATCAATAAGGCCTTTTCCTATACACAGATACCGCTTGCTGGATATTTTCTTTTTTGAACCATTCTGTGTTAACTAGAGAGATGGATGTCAATGGATTCATAGGTGAGCAGCAGTTTGTAAAATACTGAAACCAGTTCATCTGGCATCAACAAGCATTCCACTTTTAAAGACACTTAAATCACCTTTCTTCACTATTATGATGCTCAGCTTGAACTTCAAGCCATCTTCGCCACATCTAAATGCCTAATTGTATTGAGCTCCTGCCATATGATTAGTTGATTTGCATTTTTATGTTACAAACAACTGAACAAGTGTACCTAATGAAGTGATCTGTGAGTGTAGAAATGTTTCACTTCAAAGGTAAGCTGGGAGTCTGCACACAGAGATAAAGTTTGTTTTACTGGATTTCATTTCAAAACAGCACTCTCTTGTCATTTTTCTTGCCCAGATGTTTTAAAAACAGTCAGCAGTTATTTGTGAAAGCCTATACATCAGATCTATAAATATTCTTACAAGAAACCATGACTCAACAAGGGGGGACTGTTGAACCACTGTTGAGCTCTAGAGTGGAGCTCTAGTTCATGGCCTTGCAACAGAGGAGGAACCTTCTGGGGCTTCTGCACCTGGTATTCTAAACGTAATCGATGACACTTGCATCAGGGCTTAAACGAAGTGCTGTGGACTTTACTTGAAGTGGATCTGGCCTGACCAAACTCTCCGAGGCTGATCTGCAGGTTTCCAAATTTAACACATGACAGCATCAATACACACAGGCACAGGTCATGCAACTTTCCTGAGGAAAGGTTATTGAATTTCTCAGCCTACTTGTCCCATGTTAGTTGGCTCATTCAAAATTTCACTTGGAAAACAGGGCTTGAACATGACATAATGAAAGCACATAATGGATGATGTAGTGAAATGCAATATCCACCATTCTACATTGGCACAGTGGAGGACAAACGCAATTACAGTTACAACAGTGATTTCTGTGTTATATTTGAGTTTTTTATTTACACTTTATTAACACTTCCTTCTATGTGTGGACACCATAGCAAAGTTTCAGGGTTTGCAAAGTCGGCAAGTTGGCTCCGGATATAACCAGCTTCAACAACATTTTCTTCTCCAAAACTCAGTGTATCAAGCAGAAAGCTTAAAGGGGTGAAGAGGAATGATGTGGAATGATGGGTAAATCTACCATAAACAAAACAATGCCTCAGCTGTGAGTGAGATGTCACAGTGAGGCATGCTGGTTTTCCTGCAAAGCCTTCATTACAGCATTTGGATTTCTCAGAGGATTGACTGCAGAACTAACTTCATTGAGTTCTTATTAATATTTGGAGTTTGGCAACAATTATAGCAACATCTCAATTAAGCAAAGTATTATCAAAAAGTTTATTTAGGGAATTTAATTTAAAAAGTGAATCATTATATGGATTCATTAAATGTAAATCATCAGGTTTAAGCATTTATTTCTCTTCATTATAGCGACATCTCAATTAACCAAAGTATTATCAAAAAGTTTATTTAGGGAATTTAATTTAAAAAGTGAATCATTATATGGATTCATTAAATGTAAATCATCTGGTTTAAGCATTTATTTCTCTTCATTTCGATGATTATGGCTTAGATTTACTATACACTATATGCACCCCCCACTTGGTTGGGACTTATTTTGCCTGAATTATTGCATCAATGCATGGAGGTGATGAGCTTGTGACTTTGTCGAGGAGTAAAGGAAGTCTGGATTGTTTAATAGTTGCCTTCAGATCTTGGCTCTGGTGTCTCTCCTCTTCACAATACCTGATAGATTGAGCTTTGTTTCGCAATGCTGTTAAGGCTTTGGTTAACCCTGTTGTTTGTGTTCTTTTTTCAACCACATTTTTCCTTACACTCAACTTTCCATTAATATGCTTGAATACAGCCCTTTGTAAACAGCCACCTTATTTAGTAATGACCCTTTGTGGCCTACCCTTATTGTGGATTGTGCCAATAACTATCTGCTTGACAACTATAAGTTCAGCAGGTTTCCCCATGATGTCCCTCATATATTATTAAACATTTCTTATATATTAAAATTGGCTTGCTTCTCAACAAGATCGTTTAGGTTAATGCACCTCAAAATACTGTACATCCATCAAATCCATCCATAGTCTACATTTCCAGTCAAATGTTTGAACACACCTTTGTCATTTAAGGCTTTTCTGCAGTTATAATACTTTCTACATTGTAGCTACATAGCGAAGGCATCAAAACTATAAAGCAAAAATATATAGAATTATGTGGCAAACAAAAACTTGTGAAATAACTCAAAATATTGTTTATATTTTTAGATTCTTCAAAATAGCCCCCTTTTGCTTTGATTGAAAACAGAATTCACTCAATGAGCTTCATGATGTAGTCACCTGAAACGGTTTTCCAACAGTCTGCAAGGAGTTGGTAGTAATAAAAATAAAGGCAAACCATTTAATAAGAAAGTATGTCAAAACATTTGACTTGTATGCCCCTTTTCCAATAGCTCTTTTTACGCAGCGCGGCTCCACTCCATTCGGTCTGTCTCTACTCGGCACAGAACTTGCTGGGTTTCCATGGACTCACTGACAGGTGGAGCTATAGTTTAAGTCCCCCCTCCAGCGGGATCTTCCTTCCATTTGATCCAATGAAGGCAATCTGATCCCTCCTCCTGCAGACGGTGGTTCGCTTAAGGACCATCAATATATTCCCGAATCAAACACACTGTTTAATGGTGGTATTGTTGAGTGTGCTGTCTGAACAGCTGATTCTATGTGTAATCAGCTGGTTTAAAGAGTTATTACATACAGCGACCCACCAGTTTGTAATTCAGAAAGCTGATGTGTCCTTCTTCTTTTCTTTCAGCCTTCAGGCATGGTTTATGATTTGTAAATAGTAAAATTATATTTCGATTTGACTTGCTCTTGCCATTGCGGTCCTTAATATTACTGAAGTCGCTCTTGAGTTTTATTAACGTTTCCCAGTACTACCTTGGCGAAAAGCTTTTCATTTCTCCTGGTCCCATGGCCAATCAGTGAACTGCAGTCTGTTCACGTTACATGTAGTCCCTATTTAGCCCCGGTCGTACCTGCTCAGGAGTGAGAACATAAAAAAGTAGGTACCGAAAAAATAATAATGGAAGTGCTCACAAAGCAGGCCGGGTGGAGTGGAGCCGGGCTAAATAGAGCCAGTGGAAAAGGGGCAGTAGCATATGTATATGCAGGGTCATGGAGGACTTGTGCTTATCACCAGCTCTTATTTAGTGAAAGACAGGGTACACTTGGAACAGGTTGTCAGTCCTTCACAGGGTACACACAGGACAAACAATCATGCACACATACAGTACAGACCAAACGTTTGGACACACCTTCTCATTCAAAGAGTTTTCTTTATTTGCATGACTATGAATATTGTAGCTTCACACTGAAGGCATCAAAACTATGAATTAACACATGTGGAATTATATACTGAACAAAAAAGTGTGAAACAACTGAAAATATGTCTTATATTCTAGGTTCTTCAAAATAGCCACCTTTTGCTTTGATTTCTGCTCCACACACTCTTGACATTCTGTTGATGAGCTTCAAGAGGTCGTCACCTGAAATGGTTTTCCAACAGTCTTGAAGGAGTTCCCAGAGATGCTTAGCACTTGTTGGCCCTTTTGCGTTCACTCTGCGGTCCAGCTCAACCCAAACCATCTCGATTGGGTTCAGGTCCGGTGACTGTGGAGGCCAGGTCATCTGGTGCAGCAACCCATCACTCTCCTTCTTGGTCAAATAGCCCTTACAAAGCCTGGAGGTGTGTTTGGGGTCATTGTCCTGTTGAAAAATAAATGATGGTCCAACTAAACGCAAACCGGATGGAATAGCATGCCGCTGTAAGATGCTGTGGTAACCATGCTGGTTCAGTATGCCTTCAATTTTAAATAAATCCCCAACAGTGTCACCAGAAAAGCACCCCCACACCATCACACCTCCTCCTCCATGCTTCACGGTGGGAACCAGGCAGGTAGGGTCCATCCGTTCACCTCTTCTTCGCCTCACAAAAACACGGTGGTTGGAACCAAAGATCTCAAACTTGGACTCATCAGACCAAAGCACAGATTTCCACTGCTCTAATGTCCATTCCTTGTGTTCTTTAGCCCAAACAAGTCTCTTCTGCTTGTTGCCTGTCCTCAGCAGTGGTTTCCTAGCAGCTATTTTACCATGAAGGCCTGATTCACACAGTCTCCTCTTAACAGTTGTTCTAGAGATGTGTCTGCTGCTAGAACTCTGTGTGGCATTGACCTGTTCTCTAATCTGAGCTGCTGTTAACCTGCGATTTCTGAGGCTGGTGACTCGGATGAACTTATTGTCCGCTGCAGAAGTGACTCTTGGTCTTCCTTTCCTGGGGCAGTCCTCATGTGAGACAGTTTATTTGTAGCGCTTGATGGTTTTTGCGACTGCACTTGGGGACACTTTCAAAGTTTTCCCAATTGTTCGGACTGACTGACCTTCATTTCTTACAGTAATGATGGCCACTCGTTTTTCTTTACTTAGCTGCTTTTTTCTTGCCATAATACAAATTCTAACAGTCTATTCAGTAGGACTATCAGCTGTATACCATATCCACCTCCTGCACAACACAACTGATGGTCCCAACCCCATTTATAAGGCTTGAAATCCCACTTATTAAACCTGACAGGGCACACCTGTGAAGTGAAAACCATTTCAGGTGACTACCTCTTGAAGCTCATCAACAGAATGCCAAGAGTGTGCGGAGCAGTAATCAAAGCAAAAGGTGGCTACTTTGAAGAACCTAGAATATAAGACATATTTTCAGTTGTTTCACACTTTTTTTTGTTCAGTATATAATTCCACGTGTTAATTCATAGTTTTGATGCCTTAAGTGTGAAGCTACAATATTCATAGTCATGAAAATAAAGAAAACTCTTTGAATGAGAAGGTGTGTCCAAACTTTTGGTCTGTACTGTACTCCTGGGGGCAATATGGAGAAGCCAATTCCCCTTAAAAGGTGTTGGCTGAAGGTTTTACTGTGACTCTCGAAGTCCCTAGATCTGCACCTTTTTCAACCACAATTTCCCCTTCCACTTAGCTGTCCATATTGTGCCTGGATGCAGCTTGGATGATGTCCCATTAGGAAATATTTTCATTTTCTGAGTAATTGAATTTTAGCTTTTTATTAACTGCAAGCCATAATTATCATAATTATCAAAAATAATTGCTGGAAATATGTCAGTGTGTGTAATAAATCTACATACTACTTTCACTTTCTAAATTGACAAACTAAAATAAAGAAACATTTTTGATGATATTCTAATTGAGGTGCACCTTCACTAACTACCCATATTCCTACTTTCCTATTCTTCTAACATCTTTCAGAAAACTGCTTCATCATTTGTAAAAAGAATTCTACTTACAACTCTATAATCCTTTCCACAAACTACAGATAAATGTAAAGCAATATGTTACTCCTTCAAACACAAAATAATACCAAACAGGCCAGTTTGTTGAAATATATCTGCCTTTACTTTTATTCATGTACTGTATAATCTTTTATTTTCTCTATCACACTATATGACAATTATGACTATCGGTTGCTACAAAAGATTGCATAAATAATTTAAATGTGGACATAAAAAATAAATATGCAGTTCATTCTTTTTTTAAAGAGTCCTTCTTTGGGTCCCTTCCCTCCATCCCAAGCGTGCAGATTTGTTATGTACAATCATGCTGAACCTACTTCAAGTTGCTATGTCAATGTATGTTTTGGGGAAAAACGCAGCCAACATTTGAAATTATGAAGAAATGTATGGGGAAAAACATTGCAGAGCTGAGAATTAGTAGGAATGTCGTCAATATTCTCTGAAAGTTCAGTTCAACTCGTAACACACTGGGCATAGCTGTTTCCTCTTCCTTCAGTACATTGAGAAACAAAGTCATTGTAAAAGATTTTGTTAGTCTTTGTCTGTTTCCTGCCTGGATTATTTACAGAGAGGAGTGGGGCTTTCTTGAATCTTGCTGGCTAGCACAACAGATGGATTCTGGCTCCATCCCTGCTCAGCTTGGCCCGGTGCAACAACATTCCAGTGTGGGTGTGATGGAGAGAGCTCTGCCCCTGTGTAACGCTTTCTGATGCCTCCTACACACCATGTGCACTTTCTTTCTGCATGACACCAGCCAGCAGAAACTAGTCATATGTAGAGGAAATTGCTTTGTTCGACTTAATCCTAACACAGGAATGAACTAAGAGTTACAGAAATGCCTAATGACCCCACCCCTCATCAATAGTGTCGAAGGTGATAAACTTTTGTTTCTTTTTCTCTTCTGACGCTGCTTTCCTAATTTTTAAGTAAAGAGCTGCTGTGATCGGCAGGTCTGTCTCAGGGCAACTTTCAGGGAACCTTTTAAAATCCCACAGCAACCCAGACACATCAGGAGATGGATTTCGGCCAGTTTAGAGAGAAGATGCTTCTCCGGAGCTTTAAACTGAGTTAGGTTCTGCTTCCGTTGGATATTTGTACAGATGGGGGTCGAGGATTTAGGGAAGTTTTCTTATTATCTTTACAAGCACTCTGTTTGAAAGGAAGATCTGACAGGTCATCTCCTGACCAGTCACTGCTGGCGCTGATCCATTATGTCATGCAAGGAATCAGACCAGAAATTAGCTTATTAATTCTTTCTCTTTGAGTTTTCTCTTGCATCCCTTCCCTCTATGAAGGAGATATGTTGGTTTATGAGTAACATGTATGAGTGTTCAGTCCTTGGCTGCTTTAGTATGCGTTGTCCAGCAGTGGCATGCTGTTGCTGCTCCGATCCTGTGACAAGCGATTGTGCTTCCTGTTGGGCTGCCTCTTTGGCACCTCCTTGGCAACCGACTGGTTGTGGTGGGGCCTGAACCGCTTGCACTTGCAGGAGGTGACCATGCGTATTTTATAAGTCCGAGCGTTGCCATTTGGGCACTGCAGCTGGACCCTTCGTGTCCTCGAGTGCGCCGGGATGCAACGGTAGTCTGCAGCGCTGTTCCTCCACCACTTCCCACGGACGATGGAGTTGGGCATGAGGTGTGCGGGGAGGCACTGGCCTGAGCAGAGCAGCTCCCGGATGGGTTTAGCACTGCGGCAGGATCCATCGGTGATGTAGCGAGTGGAACGCAGCTCCCTGCAGCTCATCTCGGAGACACCTGGGTGAAAAGAGTGGCACAGTTAGAACACACAGAGCCGACACAAGCAGAGAAAAGGACATCCTTGAAACCCTGAATATGAACTTTCTTGTGTCTTTATTCAATGGAATGATCACGTTTGTAACATGAAATGTGAAATCAGCTCCAGGCATTAGATATTTTTAATCTTAAAATATAGTTTGCCTATATTCCTTGATCTCTTAATGAGTCTAAAGAATGTGTTGTTTTTTTTTATGAGCTTTCTACTATGACGTATGTTTTCCCAAGACTGCTTCTGATTGGTAGATCAGCAACTCTAGACGACTCCTACCCCAAAAGCTCCTACTGCTTAGCAGCTGAGTTCTGAGACTCATACAGGGAGAAAGGGAACCATAGAACCGCAAAAAGCTTTGCCTAGCCAAGTCAGGACCAAGCTTGATGAACTTGTGAAATTCAGTTGTGCTAAATGTTTTGGCTTGCATTCTAAGCTTTGCTGCATTCATCATATTTAGTTTAATTCCTGCAAATGTTTTGCTTTTACTTCCTATCCAAACCAAAGACTGTCCAGCAAACTGAGCCAGAACTGACAGTCTTCTCCGATTGACCTTCCAGCCAGACTCAACAACTGTTAAAACCGAAGATAGCTGTTTCTCTAGCCGACAGAGGGTCAAAAGAGATGGAATCCTGGGGCAGATTCTGACGAGCGAGTTGATTCTGAAAAGTGAACAGCCCATCTGACACAAAAAGAAAAATTATTTTGAGGTTTGAGAATCAGTCGGCCAAAAAACGGTTTGGAAACTTTTGTATTCTTCACCACCTCTTCCCCAAAATAACATTGGATATTGGAACTCAAACTTCTTGGCAGTGAATCTCCCTTGTCTGAATTTATACAGAAAACTTTCCTTTTTTTACCAGGTAGCATTAGAGCTGAATTAGCTTTATTTCCTGTTTTTTTTTTACCTATTTAAATCATTAGAAAATGGTTGAATAACAATAAAGTGAATCCTGAAATACATTAGATAGCAGCTCCAGGGTTACTATCCCTATATTTCTCAATTAAAGTATAAGTATTTTGATTGAGGCTAATATTTACAGAGTTGGGGGTCATTCTTACTTTTGATAAGAGTATACAACCGATTATGATTACTGATTACTAATATTTTTTTACCCATTAACTTAGTTTAATCTCCTCATATCAACTTCCTTAGCTAAAAGGAGCAACTTCTACTTTGAAACGGTTGTTTCGGCCAATAACATCAGATCAAATTTTTTGCAGTGACTCATGGTCTGATCATTAGCTGACAACAGAGCCTGACAAAGAAACCCAGCTGGCAACAATAAACTGATAGCAAATCCAGACCAGAGGCCCATTAAACAGGTCAATCGAACCAAATGCAGGTCTGGGCTGGAAGAAAGAAAGAAAAAAAACTGGCATTTGGTTTTTTTCATCCTCAGGAAACGCATACGGCTCTGGAGGAGTAAACAGCTGTCTGGTTGTTTTAAGGCAACACTGTAAAAGCACTCTACAGTTTTCAATAAACTGGACTTCAGCCAGGCTGATCTGAGACATCACACTCTACATGTAATCCTATAATTGAGCCTCAGCTTTTATAACAGCCGCACGCACGAGTTACTGACCCGTATTTCTTTACAAGCAGAAGAACAGTTGATTCCGAAATGATACACTCAGAGAAGGATCTGTTCTCCTCCGTGGCTTTCTTTGAAAAAAGGCCCAACAAAGGATTTATGATTTTTTTTCTCACCATGATAACCTGATCTAGTGATATTCTATGTTTTGCTGCTCATGTACGATGCCTGCAGCAGTTTGCATTAAATACCCCCCCAAAAAACCGTCAGGTTGTTAATCAGATCTGTGCTCCATCCAGTCTAAGTCTTCCTCTTTCTTTAACTCTCCTCTTCAGTAAGTAGGGATGGGCCAGTCACTAATTTCAAGGCATAACAAGATTTTCACAAGTTGTGGCAAGAAAGTTTCCACTACATCGTTCCTGTGGTTTACAGTCGTTTTAATGAGATGCCACATGAAATTAAGGAGTGACTGCCATTTTCTCTCACTGTATGTAGCAGTGCCGTCCCTTCCCCACCTGTTGCTGCCCATAAATGGTTAGCTGGTTAAAGAAAGGCTGCTAAACATTTACCTTACCTAATATTACTAGTGGTAAGAAATATGAACAGTTATAGTGTGGAAACTAAAAATAGCAGCACCCATCACTCTAATTAAGGTTACACTGATTTGAGTGTTCTGATCGTTGTCTGATACAAGAAATGTAAAAACAGAACTACAGAACTAATCCATTGGATGCTTTTAATAAAAAAGTATGTATACATCATCTAAATTTCTCCAATTTTGTGTCATAACTGAAACAGTAGACCTTTTACATTCAAGTGAGTATAATAAACAAAAATACAGATATTTTTTCCATGCATTTTGCATTTGTAAAGAGAATGTGTAAAAAAATGGGTCAAGACATGTCAACATGTTTATTAAGTTCAACGAGGTAGAGGTCTAAAAAATGCTTATATTAAAAATGTATATGTTTTGGCTTTATAGCATTAAAAACCACAGCTCACAAGCTACGAGCGGCACATCTGTTAAATAGGGATGGGCCCATGTTGTTTTACTTTATCATTATCAAGGTAAAAAACATATGGTAAGAACTGAGATGCATACCCCAAAAACTGATGGTATGGTGTCGGACTGTTACTCATGCTGTGCTGTTGGAACATTTTTTTTTGTTTAGAGAAAATTATTAATACCATAATTATTGTAACTGATGTACTGATCTACTGATAATGGGAACGTTTTACATTCAAAGCAGTATTCATATTTGTGAGGCTCTGACTGTTTGCAGGGACTGATGAAATGCCACAAAAACTAATGAAATGTTAGTGCTTTTTAATCTACTTTTCTTTTGTTACTACAATAAATAACACAAAATATTTTGATAAAAATGCTTGCCAATCAACGGATATTTGTTTTACTCCATAAACAGCAGAGCAACAGAAAGGTCTGATATACGGTGCAAAGAGCACTAGAAAACTACTACAAAAACTTTTTTTGTTTGTTTGTTTGTTTTGCCTAGGTCTTTGTAGCGCAATCTGTGTAAATGTTACAGACCACATTGTTATAGCTATAATATTACATTAGATTAACAGATGTGAGAATAATTGTTTGTTTTCTGTTTAAGTATACGCAATTAGATAATGTTATATGTGTATTGTGTGGTATTTTTACTCAAAATTATGGCATGAAACTCTCATAGCAATGTCTGCCTATACTAATAGGTGAAAAAAGTGCATGACCCTGAGTGAGTTCATCTTTTAGAGAGGACTGAGGGAAGCCAGGCAGCAGTTAAAACCTCTGTCGCGACCCCAAATGAACCACAAGTAGCCATCCGAGGACTTAATTCAAGAGACAGATAACAAAAGTTGTCCAGAATGTTTGTTTTTCCCTCTGGGAAGTCCTTAATATTTGCATACTTGCTAAAAAAATAAAATAAAATAAATAAATAAACAGAATTTCTAAGTGTTTGAATTTGTTTGAGTGTTATTTTTCATCCTCAAAGAAAAGAATTATTTACACAAATTAATTCCTTAATTCCTCCTTCTTCTAATCTCATCAGTCGCCTCCTCTGAGCTCCATTGAGAGGCCATGGTTAGGCAACAACTGCTGCACCACCCAGCTTGAATCTATGATCCCTTTATCACAACATACAGCTTCTCCTAACCACGGGTGGGAATCATTCCCAAAAGCAGTGTTGCGTTTAAAAAGCAATTTCTAAAACCCCTCCACAAAGACATTCCCTGCTGCAGAACAAACTTTGGTGTTTTTCTTATTTGGAGAACATGTTGTTGCAATCAAACAGTCATGGAGCAAGTAGAGCTTGACTAATAGTATAAAGAGAGACGGAAACAACCTGGAAGACAATGTGATGTCTTTATGAACACTCAGTTTCAGACTGTGTGGAGGAAAGGAACCACAACAATGTAAGTGTGAGCCGCACTCATCACATTCATCCTTTGGTTTTACACTCACACTGACACACACAGCACAGAGCTTTTGCTGATCAGTAAGATGGTGAGAAAATGAGACAGAACTTGAAGTTGTGATTAGACAACAGATCCCAGTGTGCTTGAAGAGCCCTCGTTTTTCCACATACAGAAATTTCAGTATAATTAATCATTTTAAAGTCTTTTGTCTTTCTTAGTTGGAGCCACAAAATTTACAAAATATGGACACATTCCAAAAATAATGTATGAATAATATTCTGTTATAAGAATTATAGAGATAAGAGGACAAGCTTTAAATGACTGCAATATTTATTTATGAATGTATTTATTTATAATAGCCTAATTATTTCCTTCCTAGCATGCCAATTCTGACATAACAGCATTATAAAACGTCTAAAATTCTGTCATGGCTTTTAGTTTTGATACATTCACCCCCAAGATTGAAGTGACTCCCTTCTGGCCACCTCTTTGAAAACTCTCTGGAGGCGCCTGTGTATTTGAGGTAAAATTGAAAGGTTCTTCTAACTTTTAAACGCTTAAAATCTTCTAAAATAATTTAATAATTTAACACATTAATGTAAGAGGGTTGTTTCCATGTAAACTGAGTTATGCGCATAAGCCTCGCCTCAACATTTTTGATTAATTGAATTTTGACTGTACATACATACAAACATATATATATATATATATATATATATATATATATACAAACTAGCTTAAAGAGAATACCTACTGTAAGAAGTTGAACTTGAAGTTGAAGTTCTTCCTCCGTTTTTCGCCCTGTTATTCAGAGTGTTGTTGTTATTATTGTTATTGTTGTTGTTGTTTGAGGTCTGCAGGATCGCCTCATAAGGTGGCCGTGCATTTTCCCTCCGGTTCGGTGAAATCTCGGTTGCACCGTTCCTTATTTCCTTCCAGCCCTTGGCGGCCGCGCAGCATCCCTGCAGCCGGAGCAGCAGGAGCGCCGAACTGGAGACGATGAGGGCCACAGACACCTGCATTGCTGCTCGGACACAACTAAATTCAAACTTCCTTAGAAATAAAAATTAAAACTTCACACACACACGTGAGCACACACATACACACACGCACCAAAGAGCTGCGCACTGGTCCAGGTTAGTCACCTCCAGTCTCTAGTGTGAGAAGCGTGCGCGGTTTTGGAGCTTCGACGTTGGTTCTTGTTCGGGGCTGACAATTAAAGCTCACTCAGGGTGGAAGGTGGGAGGGGCTGAACCTAGGCTCTTCATTCACGAGGGAGGAGAAGGGTGCGCGGGGGAGGGGGGTCCGGTGAGTGCGCAGAGGAACATAGGAGAGGGAAAGTAAAGGTGAGGAAAAATAGGCAAAGTTAGAGGTCATAGAAGATGAGAGAAGTACAAATGAAAAATACATGGGAAAGAATAGGGAGCAGAGACGTGAAAAGAAGGAGACTGACGAGGATCTGTAGAGTGAGACATTTCTTTGTTGTTGTTGGCGTTAACAGCACCAATGCATCTTAACACATCCCTGTGCATTACGCTTCTCAAAAAGCATTTTTAAAAGGTGATTTATTTTGGACTTTATCTTCCAAAGCTGCAGCATGCTCTTCACACTCTCCCAGACACCCTTCACCCTGTCCCCTTTTCTAAAATCTGATTACACAAATGAATCCTTCATCTGCTGCGTTAATAATTCCACCTCATCCCAGCTCTCAACAGACGCATTACATGTAATCAGATGTTCAGCTCCAAAAACTCTCATCAGGGCCTTGTTGTTTTAATGTGGTCATCAACTCCTACAACACATCAACAAGAGCTGTTTACAAGACATGAGCTCTTTTTACTTAAGAAACCGGATTCCTGCTTGGATTGCGGACTGATAGCTTCTGGCATTCTCTGATAGTCCCTCTGAATTGATGAGGACTGACTAATAAGGACTCACATTCTAACACTGCCCTCTTGAGGGAGAATCCAGATGCTGATTCCCTTTATTTCAATGGAATGCCGTTTAGGGGCTATAATGTAATAAATAAATTAATCATTAGATAATTACGTATTGTCATGATTTAAATGGACTCGGAAAGAAACATGATCAATAAGAAAACAAATTAAATAAATGTATCACTAATTATTTTCATGTATTGATAACCTATTAAGTAAATATTCCATTATTTACATTAATTACTGAAAGTTTAAGTTGAATGTCAAAATCATATAGAATTGTTTTAGTTTTTGTTTAATAAGTTTAAGAAGTTAAATATATATCAAATAATTTATGTATTTCATAGTTCAATTAAAAATGACACTTTTAGGTAATCATTTAATGATCTGTTTATAGAATGATAGCGATTTCTCGTATAACACTGATAAGGCAAACTGTTGGAATTTCACCCATAAAATGTCTGTAATAATTTGATAACATTTTATCTGTGTAGATTTTATCTGTTATTTTTTTTAATGAATTTACTCAGCACAATCAGTTTGATTCTATCACATTTTTAGGATCATTTCATTCAAATTACTTACATTTCTAAAAGAAATAATTTTCTATTACATTGTTACAAGTGATATTTGAGCATTTATATTCAATTAATCAAATTAATACTAAGGTTTTTCCCCCTGACAACCACAGTTAAGAGTATCGATGACAACCTGAAGGCTACCCTCAGTTGCTAGCACGTTAGACTTCGGCATTAGCACTTTTGCTAAAATATTAAGGCATAAAGTGTTCCTAGTAAGAAAATTTAAAATCTGTTCTAAGAGGGTGGCATTTAAACCTTTGTCCTGAAATCCATAGATAAGATGGGATGTTTATTTACAGTGACTGCCAAAGGGTAATCACGCTCAGCTTGCTTGCAAGTTTGAGTTTAGCAGAGGATTTTTTTTATTTTACTGGCATAGTATTAAGCATTTTAAATCTTTTCTTAAAAGGTGGCATGTAAACCCTTTACCTGACAACCAGAACTAAGATGTATCATTTGATGGCAATGATCCCACCTAATCCAAATATTTAGGTAGGATTTCTTATTTATAAAACACAGTTTTTGTTATTAGAATTCATCCAAGTCATGACCAAGGTCTTACCATATCAGTTCATTCCTTTGTTTTGTTTTTTGACTTATTTCTGTTTCTGCTCTCTGTAAATTTTGGTTTCATGTTAGGCCCCTTGTTCATTAGTACCTAATGGATCAGATTAACACGGTTTACAATTATAATTGGGTACCATCTTAATGGGAGCGTTAATAGCAAGGCGGCCACACGGTCTAAAGTGATGTGATAAAGACACAGAAAACACAACAGCAGCCAGCTGGTCCATTTGTGGCCGACGTCAGACTGAAAGAAGAGCCAGAGAAGGCTCTGGGCAGCAGGATCTGAAGCAGTGTGGATAAGTACAGGAGAGAGATGGAAGACATGCGGTATCAAATGGAAGGATACGAGCTAGAGGACGTGTGAGGTTAAGCTAATGCTAGCTTGCTATAAAAGTGCTCTTATACACAATAAGCCCAGCGTGAAATGATTCTTGAAAATGGTAGTGTTTGAACTATGCTGTGAGTGGTGATGTCGCCCCGTACCCAATCAGTGACCAACACTCTTCTGACTCGGAACAATTGGAACCACAAGCCAGCAGGCACTAAAAACATTAACTGTACCACATAACCGTAATGGAGAAGCAGAAAAAGCGAGTCGACCCCTAGAGAACCGTTCTAAGTATAGGGACTTGTGGGAAAGAGGCTTTCAACTTTATATCCGTTTTTATTTGAGATCCATATGTGTTAATTAGTCTGCTTTTCTCAGTTCCACTGCTCAGCACACTCCCCCAGCTGCATCCTCCTGCATCCCTCTGATTAGACTCACCTGGCTTTTCACAGACTTCAATGTAACTCTTCGCTCTTCCTCAGTATTTAAGCCCTCTGGTTTTCATTGTTTTCTGCTGGTTTCTCTCGTTGCATCCACCCTCGTCCCATGTCTCGATCACCCCGTATAAACCTGTAGGCTTTTGTTATCATTTAATTCTAAATCCTAGAAATTAACCATGTTGCTTCCAATGTCTTGTTTGCACTTAGGTCCTGCTCAAACAACAACCCTGACAATCTATTAACAAGGATTATATACCATCAATAAACTACTATGCTTCATTCCATCTTGTGTTTACTTAATTTTTTTCTGTAATCAATCAAAGTTAACATGGTTAAGTCCCAGTCTAATGGAAAGTGTTTTCATTTTTAAATTTCACATCATTGTATCAACTCTTTGAGTCAATGAGAACCTTCTGTAATTATATTCTTGCTAAATCAGCTTTAAACCAAATGTTAAACCAAATGTTTAATCCTGGACACAGCTGTCCATACATTAAACTTCGATCATTTTTATTGCAGTATCAATCTTACACAAAGCTTCTTTGTTTGAACATCCAGTGCCAACAGAACCTTTCATCTTTCGTAAAAATCTCACAGGAGCCACTCCTCTGGACTGTCAGGTCCAATTACCTTCCTTGAAGTACTATAAAATGATCCATGTGGTTACACTTACAATTTTCAATTCAACAGCTTGTTTCAAAAGATGTTTCTCAAAGGAATTTATCTTGATATAGTCCGACAAATACGCAAATCAAAGCTACTTTAACTCACAAGTTCAAGAAAAGACTGTTTGAAATATGTTAAAGGATCTTGCTTTCATTATAAACAGACTAGTAATTTCTAATTGTCACCCCATTAAAGGAAGCTTTACAACCTTTAATCTGTTCTGCATAAGTTCAGAGACAATTTGCATCCATTGATCACACTTTAAACAATATATAAAAGCAGGTCATTACATAAAGCATTATCACATTCATTTATTAGACATTAAAAAAAATAACTATCAAGAAACGGGGAGGAAAAATGCTCAGAAAAAAAATCTACATTTTTAGGCAAGCACTTTAAATGCTCTGGATTTGTGAAAATAATGTGTCTCTCAGTAAAGGTGCAAATGACTTTTCAGTTACGTTGGTCTGAACATTCCAACATCTCAAGAAAATCACCAAGATGGGAAAAAAAAGGTTTATGAAAGGGAAACTAATAAACAGGTTAAGAAAGACAAATGGAAAAGGGGGTTTTGCTTTTGCTGAACCACCATGTTAGTTCTGTTCAGTTCAGTAAACCTTTATTGTCCTTTGAGGGCAATTTGTTGTACAGTCAGCAGGTACACACAGAAAAAAAACATACAACAACCTCATCAAACAGTCGTTAATCCTGACTGGCAGTGACCCGGCACAACAGATAATAGAAAAGGTATGAATTGACTCAATAAAAAAAAGAGAATAACACACTAAAAGTGCAATGTTTCAGATAAAAGTGCATATTCTGATGTGCTTTCTACATAACTCTACCAGAGTGCAGAAGCTCAATTTATCATCAATACGTTCTTCCAGGTATTTTTATTGATACACCAGCTCAACTGTTTGGGGCTTTTAATAAGGTCATTCAGATTTATTTAATCTTATCCGCACTTATGTTTAAAAAGGATTACCAAATTACCAAATGACTTTGGTAATTTTGACTTTAAGATTGGTACAAACTTTGACTTCTTCCATAGATAAGAAATGTATGCAAATTCAGAGACATTCCTAACTGAAATCACCAATGTTAAAACAATTATAAAAAACTTTCAAATCATTGGAGGGATCTACATCTGTTTGGCGATTAAAGGAGATTGCAGATTTTTTGGTCAGCATCCCCATCGTGTGTTTCAATCCTTCCCATGCAGGACATGAGCTGCCTGTTCCTAACAAGAACTCCACTTGTATTTGTATGCATGTTTAGCCAATTTAATTTCCCTCTTCACCTGTTTATTGGGTTTCCTGTTGATTGTTGTTTCCTTGGATAAAGCTAACATTCTTCTCAATGATAATATCCTTAACAGATTTGGTCATCCAGTGCTTGGAATTACAATAAAGAGTGATTAACAATTTTGGAATAATCATATCCTCACAAAAGGAGATACAAACAGACACCCTTTATGTCATTTACAGAGGCATGTTTAAAAGCAACCCAATCCGTGCAGCAGAAAAACTCTTGAAAACACTGGAGGGACTCCTCAATCCATGTAGGAACTAATCTTCGTTCCACCTTTGTTCTCTTCAGTACTGATTTGTACGTTGAAACGAGGTAAACGTTATGATCCGACATTCCCAAGCTCCCTTAATTGTTCTAAAACAGAGATCCAAACATTTGGAATACCGAGTAGGGCAAGTAATGTACTGATAAATAGCTCCAGAGGGACTTAGATGGCTTACAGTGATTAAAGTCACCAATCACCAGCATCGGGGTGTCTGGCGCAGTTTTCTGTAGCCGCTGCAAAATTACTATGACGATTTTAGGCAGAGGTTAATGGCAAAATGTGACTATAAACCAATATATATATAAACAACTTAAATTGTGCATTTATTGGCAAACCAGAAAGAATTGTCTTCACTAAACAGGCTTTTGTAACGTATGAAATCTGACACGGAGCATGATTCACATTGTATGATCCAAGAGGATTTAAAGTAAGAGGAGCAGACACCTCTGTCCTCCTATTGTGTGCAATCCTCCAGCTCTAAAGTTGTTCCAGAATTTTTTTAGAGAGGAATGGATGGTCCCAGTGTCTACTCTAAGCCAGCTCTGATTACAGACTCCTCACCGAAATCACGACGGATGTCAATCACAGTCTCAATTTAGACTTCTCTGGGTTTCTTTATAGAGCCCTTGGGCTCTAGTGCAGTGTTTTGGTCATGATAACAGAGTGCAAAAAAACCCAAATAACAATCAGATGCTCACCAGATTGCAAGAAAACCTCATGGACTGTAGAGGACAGAACTGTGTAAATGTTGAGGGGGAGATGAGGAAAAATTGTGTTTAAAGTACATAAACAAACAATTCAAGCTTTTATGCGGGGTGTCTGGTTGTAAGATTCATCATATACGTTTGTTAGCCAGCAAAGCTTAGATCAATTTGTCCAGCAATCTAATTACAGTAAATAAAAAGCTATTATAAACACGTTTGAAACTCATTGTTTAACATGTCTGAGTGAAGAAGTGATTCACAACATATCCAGCATGATTATGCAAAGTAGGTTCAAGTTTGGCTTTCTGGCTTCTCACATTAACCCCCTAGAAATATATTATGGCAGGACTATATGACATGTGCAGATTTCTTTTTCTCTTACACTGAAACTTTAGATTGTTTCATGTTCTTTCTATAAAGAAATAATAAATTTTTTCTTTCAAATATACTGACCAATTTTTGAAAAACATGAAAAAAAAAAAACATATTCACTGTGTTTTAAAGGATTCCTAAATGTATTACCTCTTGACAAGTCATCTTGTACTACTTAAGAATCAAAAACAAAACAAATTGGGACTATTCCACCCACATATCAAATCCCGTCTCCACAGCGCAAATCAAAGTATTAGTTGTGGCAGGAGCGTCATCTGAGCAGAGATAGTGTTACAAGCCGAACAACTCATGAAACATTTCAATCGTATGCAAGCAGTTATTTATCCCTGTGTCTAAATGTTTGTGGTTCATATTTACGTTTTAAGACACTGCACATCTGGATACATTTTAGCTATGCAAACCATCACCTGCTCATATTTAATATCACAAGACAGGATGCATTTCGCACTTGAACATTTACCAGTTCATGGAAACAGCTTGAAGCAAAAGGTATGTAAAGTTTTTCAAAACGTTTCCAAATGTAAGTGTACCAGGTAATGTTAAACAAAGCACAGAAACCTTTAAATTTTTAGGCCCATGTTTTAAACTCAAATTATTCCAAAAAACAGTAGAACCTTTTTACTAGTTTTCATTCTGAACCCAAAAGGTGTAACTAAAACAATTCATTTTACCCTTTCAGCTCATTATATCACCCTTAAGCATTTTCAGTGAAGTTTTATTCATTACAGACTCAGGGGAGGCAGCAGTGTCTGCACTATATTTAGACTTTAGTGCCACTTTTGAAACATTAGTATCCTACTGACAGAAGCATTAAAGAAAATCTTTAAAATATTTTAAATCATATTTGGCAGACCAAAGCTTTTCTGTCATCACATCCGAGGCTGAGCTGCAGGCCCAGTCCCTCTCTGGCCGAGTAAAGGTCTGGTTGTCTCCCAGCATGGATGAAGCAGGCTGTTCGCACCAGGTGGGGATGATCTGATGATCAGGGGAGTTGGAGGCATTCATCTCACAGGACAGCAAGGAGCAAACAATATGTGAGATAAGTGCTAAGAGAATCTGGACTTGGAAAAAAGACTGCAGGCCTAAGACATGATTCAAAAAAAGAAAGCGCCGGTTTTTCACCTGGTTTGGCCTCGACAACTTTCAAAATAAAAGAAAAAATTGATTCTTGGTCACTGAGTGAATTCCTGTTCAAAATCTTCTGAAACAAGCTGCCTTTTGAAGTGGGGAAAACTGCAGATTAAACCCAAAGATTGGGAATCACTTGACAGTCCCACTCTTGGTCAACTTTTTTCTCTTTCCATGTTTCCATTTGAGTTAAATTCGCAATAAACAAAGTCTTTATTCAATTTCAGTGTTTCAAACAAAAGCCCTGTGTATCCATGAGATGACAGATCAAAGCTTTATTGTCATTCTATGTGATTATCCCCAGGGTTCTGTTCTCATTACAATACCATGCAAATACCAGTTCTCAAACAGATGGTTAAGAAGTTTTGAATGAAAGTTTGGTTAAAAGGATGGAAGCTCTTCATGTCCTAAGCTGATAACTCTCTCAGCTTCATCATTTTGCAAAAATCCAAATTACTTGGTTTCGCATACTGGAGCTAATATGTAGTCTGAATCTGATTTCAAATTTGGCTTCTACTCTTATAAAAAAAAATTAAAAAGCCATAATGGTATTTTATAAACATTTATATCACCACATTACCACTGCAAATTTGGATTGTTATTTACACAGAAGCCAGTGATTTTTTTACATGAGACGCAGACATAAGAGGCAATGTACCATCATTCTGGGTGAAATAATATTGCCATAAATTGCTGCAATATATTATGCGTTTTCATTTTTAGACAGATACTCTCTAACTGGAGATACTTGCATTTTTCATTCTCAATTAGGAAAATCATAGGTGACACACTTTTGCCAACCTCTTTTTCCAGTATACATAATCATAGATTTCAATGTAAAAAAAAATTGTCCAATGCAAACCGAACAGCAGTTTAAAGGTTCATAAACTAGCGCTTCCATAAACCGATGCATTTCTGAAAAAGGAATACATTTTCTTATTTTTCTTCCTCTTTAAGTTCATTTCAATAATTTCTGGCCTTTAATTTAATCAAGATTTAAGTAATACAAATTTACCTTGAATAAGCTGCTTTTTTTAATCAGACTTTTTTTATATGAAAAGTACAATAGTATGAGTGGACAGTAAGGATAGAAGAAAATATTTCTTGTGCAAAAATTTTGATAATGTAGAATATTTCACTACCAACTGAGGCTGTGCATCTCTTTGTACATGTTACTTTAGACAATAACAGACTTTCCTCATTCTTTTCAAACATTCATTTAAACACAATTCATTCCAGCATATCTGTGTAATGTCACATAGTGAGGAACAATCTCTCTCTTTAGCCAAATAACAGTGCAAGCAACCTGCTTTGTTTTTGTGAAACAACACAATTTTTGAGAAATGAGGAGATGAGTGAAATGTGCAAATTGCTGCCAGTAATTTGTGTTTTCCTCATGTTAACCCCTAACTGGTGGCCTGATCTGTTTGTCTGCCGGCAGGAGGTCACATGGAGGTGACTAGCTGCCCTGGGTGAGTGAAAGGATACGTCTTTGACCTCAAGTGGATTTCTTCCTCTCTGCTGATGTTTTATGTGGTTTTCACACAAGAAAACAGAAAATGTCACACTCCCTGCATTATATCTCAGTCTAGTATTGTTTCCTGTTTTGCTTCGGGTTTTGTGAGGAACCATTAAAATAGAAAGTACATCCTATGGATTGGCCCTTTCACCAAGAAAGAGGCAACTGTGGTGACCAGTCTGGCTGGACCTCAATAACCACACCCACCATTTCACAACCACTGTGAACTTCTTGACGCACAGTCACCAGCCATACTCCTTCATTAAGCATTGTACCTTGCCTTGTAAAAGTATTTGTACCTCTTAAACTCATTTAAATATTGTGATGCTACAAACACAAACTGCAGCAAAATTGTGTTGTGAAAGATTAGGATACATTGATTTCAACATTGTTTACAATTAAACATCTGAAATATGTGTATTCAGCCCCCTTTACTCTGATAGCCCTAAATAAAAATCTATTGCAACCAACTACCTCCAGAAGTCACTTCTGCACTACTTGTGTTGGTGTATCACATAAAAGCCCTGAAAAATACACGTGAAGGTGTCCTCTTTTGCAAAACTTCTCTTTTACAAACCTTCAGTGGTTAATATTCTTTTAGCATTTTCTGGTCATGCTCCACAATGTATAAACATGAGAGCGGTATCAATATTTTAACTGACTTTCAGCACCATAGTAAACACCTGAATTTGCCAAAACAGCTCTATAAATTACATACCCTGTTTCAGAATTAAGCCTTGAACTACAATTTAAACCATGCGAGTCATCAGTCATGTCTTTTGCAATGTACGCTTGTAATTGCAGAGGTTTTTTCAGTGTTGCTCTATCAGGTGCCAAGTAATGACAGACAATGGTCTCTATGAGCCGAAGAAAAAACTATGAGCACGCTGTGATATATGTAGGCGGTGAATGAGAAATGTGGTGCTGCTTTAATGCGAGGGCTGCCAAAATCTCCCAGAATACTTTGCAAGGTGCACTACTCAAACCTGTAAATATAATCTGGCTCAGCTGTAAACCTGACAGTAATTTACACAGATAAATGTAGGGCTTAGGCTTGCCCAAAACTTAATTCTTCTTGGATTTTTTCAGGATTTACAGAACTAAATAAGTGTGAGAGTAATCAAGAAATCTTGTATTAAATCTATTAAATTCTAATCAGCCGTTTGAGAGCCCATCATGTAAAGATGACGCTGCTCATCGTCTGCTCTGAGGCCACCCAGCGTGCAGCTTCCTGACAGAATCCACTCTTTGTTTAATGGAGAAACCTTGCTTTCCTGTTCAAATTATGACTGCATATTCGTGTCTGAAGCGGGTGCGTACTCGGGAGATAAAATCATGTCTGAAACTCTGTTTGTTGGCCTTGCTTCTTTGGCACATTTCTTCGCAAACAGGGTGGATTTCTTGACAACATTGTCATCCTGTCCCAGAACTGGCTGATGTAAGAATGCATAAGGTAGGTTATTTTGCAGCTGAGTCAGGTTTTAAAGATGCCTTCATGATTTCTCATGAACAGGACATGAACTTCCTCTAAAACCTTACATAGCTGCAGCACAGACTTTTTGGATTGACTGAAAAACATCCGCAGTGATTCAAATGAGCTTATTAAAAGCTTAAACGAACCTTCAAGAAAGAAAACACCAACATTCCTTCCCTCGAAAAGTGACTGTGTTAAGAATACGAAGGCAGTTAGCTTTCAGCAGGTGATACTAATTGAGTGGTGCAGCCCATCTGGAGCTGGTTTAAATGTAGCACTCAGCTGCAATTCCTGTAACAACTCAGAGGGCTCAGTCATAAGAATGCAGGCACACAGTGTGTTCCATGTGCTGTGTTTAGTTTTTTTTTTATAATGACCTTATACATTATGGAATTAGTTCGGGGGAATTTATCCACTGTCCAGTAACAAATACTGGTTACTCGAATGTTATAATGAGCCGTTTAAAAAGACTAATTGACGCTGATGATACTCAGCTTTACTTATCCATAAATCCCGATGAACCCAATCAGTTAGATACACTACAAGCATGTCTTGAAGATATAAAAACTTGGATGACTTTAAATTTTTTGCTTCTAAATTCAGACAAGACAGAAGTTGTCGTCTTTGGACCAGAGTCTTTAAAAAAGAAACTGCTTAGTCAATCACTTAACCTGGATGGCATTAAATGTACCTCCGGATAATAAAGTAAAAAACCTTGGTGTTACTTTTGACCAGGACAGGTCATTTAAATCCCATATTTAACAGGTTTCTAGGATTTCGTTCTTTCACCTCCGGAACATTGCCAAAATTAGAAATATCCTATCCAGGAGTGACGCTGAAAAACTAGTCCATACATTTGTTACTTCAAGGCTGGACTATTGTAATTCACTATCAGGATGTCCACAAAATGCAGTTAAAAGCCTTCAGCTGATTCAAAATGCTGCAGCAAGAGTTCTGATGAAAATTAAAAAGAGAGATCATATTTATCCTATTTTAGCTTCCCTTCATTGGCTCCCTGTTAAATCTAGAATATAATTTAAAATTCTCCTCCTCACATATAAAGCCCTTAATGATCTAGCTCCATCATACATGGTTCCATATGTTCCTAACAGGGCACTTCGTTCTCAGACTGCAGGTTTACTGGTGGTTCCTAGAGTCTCTACAAGTAGAATGGGAGGCAGATCCTTTAGTTATCAGGCTCCTCTCCTGTGGAACCAGCTCCCAGTTTTGGTCCGTGAGGAAGACACCCTGTCTACTTTTAAGGCTAGGCTTAAAACTTTCCTTTTTGATAAAGCTTATAGTTAGAGTGGCTTAGGTTATCAGGGCGGGAGCCTCCCTCCCTCCCTGTTGGTTGGAGTAAGGGGGAGTCAGGTTTAGCCTAAACCAGCTCAGTTATGGTTGAGGTGCAAACACACCCTCCATTTCTGCTACCTGTATGACCCCTTCTCTTTTCCAATGGTTATAATCAGTCTGACAGAGGGAGGTATCCCAATTCTTGTGGTGTTTAGTATAACAATGACCATCAGTGGGACCCTTTGTGGGGTGCCTTGACACGACATTGTTGTAAATAAGCGCTGTTTAATTAAATAATCTGAACTGAAACTATCTGTGTAGTTATGCTGCTATAGGCTTAGGCCTGCTGGAGGACATAATGACCACTTTCACCCTCTTCGCTACATTCTCACACTACTCTCCAATTTTGCATTATTTGCTGTTATTTCAGCTTTTAACTTTGTTCTCTCTTTTCTCTTCCTAGAAGCTTCCTAGGATCTCGTTCTTTCGGTCATGACCCAAAGTTCATGGCCTTAGGTGAGGGTAGGAACGTAGACCGAATGGTAAATCGAGAGCTTGGCTTTTCGGCTCAGCTCTCTCTTCACCACAACAGACCGGCACAGCGCCCCCATTACTGTGGCAGCCGCACCGATCCGTCTGTCGATCTCCCGCTCCATTCTTCCCTCACTCGTGAACAAGACCCCAAGATACTTAAACTCCTCCACTTGAGGCAGGAACTCCCCTCCAACCTGAAGAGGACAAGCCACCCTTTTCCGGTCGAGAACCATGGCCTCGGACTTGGAGGAGCTGATCCTCATCCCAGCCGCTTCACACTCGGCTGCGAACTGCCGCAGCGCATGCTATAGGTCTTGGCTAGAGGGGGCCAGCAAGACCACGTCATCTGCAAAAAGAAGAGACGAAATCCTCTGGTCCCCAAACCAGACCCCCTCCGGAACCTTGGCTGTGCCTAGAAATCCTGTCCATAAAAGTTATGAACAGGACCAGTGACAAAGAGCAGCCCTGCCGGAGTCCAACATGCACTGGGAACAGGTCTGACTTAGTGCCGGCAATGCGAACCAAACTCCTGCTCCGCTTGTACAGAGATCGGATGGCCTCTAATAAAGGGCCCCCGACTCCATACTCCCGGAGCACCCCCCACTGGGCATCACGAGGGACACAGTCGAATGCCTTCTCCAGGTCCACAAAACACATGTAGACCGGTTGGCAAACTCCCATTAACCCTCGAGTACCCTGTAGAGGGTATAGAGCTGGTCCAGTGCTCCACGGCCGGGACGAAAACCACACTGCTCCTCCTGAAGCCGAGGTTCGACTATCGGCCGGACTCTCCTCTCCAATACCCTGGCGTAGGCCTTACAAGGGAGGCTGAGGAGTGTGAGCCCCCTGTAGTTGAAACACACCCTCCGGTCACCCTTCTTATGAAGGGGGACCACCACCCCAGTCTGGCAGCCCAGAGGCATTGTCCCTGACCGCTACGCAATGTTGAAGAGGCGTGTCAACCATGACAGCATCACAACTTCCAGAGACTTTAGGTACTCAGGGCGGATCTCATCCACCCCCGAAGCCCTGCCACTGCGTAGCTTTTTAACCACCTCGGTGACTTCCGCCTGGGTGACGAAAGAGTCCAACCCCGAGTCCCCAGCTTCTGTTTCCACCAGGGAATGCGTGATGGCAGGATTGAGGAGATCCTCGAAGTACTCCTTCCACCGCCCGATAATGTCCCCAGTTGAGGTCAGCAGCCTCCCACCCCCACTATAAACAGTGTTGGCGAAGCACTGCTTCCCCCTCCTGAGGCGGCGGACGGTTTGCCAGAATCGCTTCGAGGCCAACCGGTAGTCCTTCTCCATGGCCTCACCGAACTCCTCCCAGGCCTGAGTTTTTGCCTCTGCCACTGCCCGGCCGCGGCACGCTTGGCCTCACGGTACCCGTCAGCCACGTCAGGAGTCCCACAAGCCAACCACAGCCGATAGGACTCCTTCTTCAGCTTGACATCGTCCCTTACTGCCGGTGTCCACCACTGGGTTCGGGGATTGCCGCCGCGACAAGCACCGCAGACCTTACTGCCGCAGCTACAGGCAGCAGCATCGACAATAGATGCGGAGAACATGGTCCACTAGGACTCTATGTCTCCAACATCCCCCGGAATCTGGTCAAAGCTCTCCCGGAGGTGGGTGTTGAATACATCCCTGGCCAAGGGCTCCACCAGACGTTCCCAGCAGACCCTCACTATGCGCTTGGGCCTACCAAGTCTGTCCGACTTTCTCCTCTTCCAGCGGATCCAACTCACCACCAGGTGGTGATCAGTGGACAGCTCAATCCCCTCTCTTCAGCCGAGTGTCCAAAACATGCGGCCGAAGGTCTGACGATATGACAACAAAGTCGATCATTGACCTCCTGCCCAGGGTAGTAAAGGTTTTTCAGTATTCTGTTTAGATAGGAAACCCTTTATTCTGGTGATGTTTTTTTAAGGTGGTAGCAGTAGACTTTATGTGGCTGTTGAAATTTAATGCTCCTTGAGGAAACCCCTCTGTTGATTTTTGTTTGTTTAGATTTATAATCATCAAGTGACACAAAGTATCTCTGGTCTGCCCAGTAAGAGCTGAACCAGCACAGTACCAGACAATTCCACGTACTTTTCAAGTCTATCAATCAGGATGTTAAGAACAAATGTATCAAAGGCAGCACTGAGACAAATGTTTTGTTGGATCAGTGTCTGTCATTGCAAAATTTTACCAGAGTGGTGTCAGTGCTGTGTTGTGGTTGAAAACCTAACTGAAAAGCAATTAAATCATACATGTTATGCAATTTTAAATGTGTTATTGCTTGAAAGACATTCTCCTATAAAAGCAGAATAGAGTTGATACTATGCAGCTGTTGCAAGTTGAGGGCAAAGTCTGTTTCAAAATCTGTACAAATAACTTTCGACAGCTAGAAAATGTCACTCTACAAACCCAAATAACATTTCTACATAAGGATGTTTGTGTTTATGGATATTTCTTTAATTCCACTGCAATCAAGGGCTTCATTAATACCAAATATCTCTCATCGGTTTTTAAAGTTTTGAAGTACAACAGGAAAGGGAACTCATTGATTGCTGTCGCTGTTTCCACCAGCTGTCTCAAACGTGGCTGTAGTGTGTCTTTTCTCTGGCTTAACGTAGGGGCTTTATCCTCATATCAGGGTGTGGGTGCGATGTGTAAACAGTCGACCCGCAGTAACAATTTTCGGCACAGCAAGTGCACTGGAGATGAAACGAGTGAGAGAAAGCACCACGGGCACAGACATTTGGAAGAGGTTCTGAAGATCTTTGAGCTGCAAAGCCCATTCTCTTATTTGCCAATTTTCCCTCGCTCTTGATGCTTTTTAATAATTAGCGCTGTGCCACAGATGTGCCTTATTTCTCCATACTCTGAACGTGAATGCAGGATATGAAGATTTAAAGCAAGCATCATATGCTTTCTATTTGATAAGGCATTAAAAATGAGGCCAAAGATTAAAGCTGAGTGCCTCGGGTGGGGAAACTAAGCGAACTAAAAGACCTAAAGTGGTTTGACAAATCTGAACATATGGGAGAGAAGAAAAGGAAAAATGTGACTGAGGATCAACTCAATGGACTCTGAAGGAAACGGGATAAATGAGTCAACAAGCAATAAAAAGTTTCAAAGAATTTCAGGGCTAAAAATGTCTACAAAATATTGGATATCCTGTTTCTCACCTGTGATTCATTTTCCCCATAAACAAGTATAAAACATAAGCTGTCTCCATTATTATTCAAACCTGATGAGATAAATCACATGAGATCAGGTATGAAGATGAAAAAAAAATACAGATGTTAAGATTGCAGCTAAAGTTTGACATTTTAATTTAGCTTTATTTGAAAAGAGGAAATTAAATCCATCCACCATGTAAAGTTAAAAGTGTCACCTGTGGAAATGACCAAGCGGAGGGTCTGCTTTGACTCTGGCGTCAGCTGTAAACATTTCCACCCGCTGAAAACCGCTGGATTAAGTGGCACTTCATCACACAGAGACCTGCACTGTTATTGAAGAGATTTCAGAAACAAGCATCCTGGATTCCTTCAAATTAGCAGCTGAGGGGGACCTATAATTCCTCCTTTTTCGCTTTAGCTACTTCCTGACCCTCATTGCTCCCTGGAGAGACCTGGACATGGCATTTTCTCAATCACAGACCCTACATTCCTGCAAACATTAGTTGTTTACCTTTCCTGTGCTCCAGAAGTTGTGCAGCCTGACAATTTTGGCTTGAAAATTCTGAACATATGCAGTGAATACCATAATATTCACGTCGCTCTAACTCTTTTCACATTTAGTTACATTAAAAACAAAGGCTTTAATGTACTTTGTAGGGATTTTAGATGATAAATGAAGAGTTAATGCAGAGTTAGATAATAAAACAATATCCCAAGCTTTGA
This sequence comes from Girardinichthys multiradiatus, assembly GCF_021462225.1. Classification (NCBI taxonomy): domain Eukaryota; kingdom Metazoa; phylum Chordata; class Actinopteri; order Cyprinodontiformes; family Goodeidae; genus Girardinichthys; species Girardinichthys multiradiatus. Next base: position 20,134,329 of record NC_061803.1, on the reverse strand, counting down.
ACATTTCATAGAGCACTGTGGTGGCAGCATTATCCTTTGGGGGTGGGGTCTCTTCAGCAGGAGCATCCTGGGAAAAAAAACATTTCAAGCTGCAACACACTTCAGACTGGGTTTGAGGTCTCCGTATAGCAGGAGAGCAAAGCTTAACATACATCCAGAGCTATGATTGAATAGTGCAGACCAAAGCAAATTCATGTTTTAGAAAGGTCCAGACAATATTAGGGACCAAATCCAACCAAAAATCTGTGCCAAGACTTAAAAGTTAATGTTTCCAAACGCTGTCTTTCCAATCTGACGAAGCTTGAGATTTTTTGCTAAGAAACGTTTAAGTCACTGGATGTGCAAAGCTCTTAATGACATACCAAGTTAGAGCTAAAGGCGGCTGTCCAAAGTTTTGACTGATGGAGGAGAAATAAAATGCTATCATAAAATGCTATTAAGATACACTGACATTTAGGAAAGTTGCAAAAAAATGCAAAAAAGGTTCAAATAGTATAAATACATTTGCAAGGTACCGAAGTAACAGGAGGAGGCTTGCAGTTTCACCGGGGGCCCCTGGGGTACCACACAGCTGGCGTGCAATAATGGCAGTGCAAAGGAGCATGGAGAGATGGAGAGAGGCAAAGAAGGTGGGGAGAGAGTTTGAGCATTTTCAACAACTTTGATGAATGTCATGCAGAGTTAGTGGTCCATCCCAGGTGTGCAGGTCAAGTCTTGTGAAACATAAAATAGCATTTGCATCAACACTTGGAGAGCCAGACTTCGAAGGTTTCCTCTACCTCTCTTTGTAATCTCATTCCTGGTCTTTATGTCATTTCCCCTCAGACCTCCTCTCCCTGCTCCACTCGTTCTCCGTCATTACCCTCTGCTTTTTAGAGGTTGAACGGAGGGATTTGGCTCCATCTACTGGTCAAGGATGTGAACACCCAGAGCTTAGGCTGTTTCAGTATCTTTTTATTGTATTTGTGACCTCTTTCTTTAATTGTAGTTTTAGTCAAGATGAGCAGGGTTCGAAGTCTAATTCAATACTTAATATTCTGGGGCATATATATATTTTTTTTTAATGTAAGTACCTTTTTAAGTTAATTTGAATGTCTTATCTATTTTTCAACATTTTTATTTTATCATACTTTATTGGAATGTATTCTTTTTTTGATACATTTGGGGGATTTTTGAAGTTAATTTTTTTATTCATCTTTGATGCAATATATTTATTGTGTAGAATTTAAGAACATTTAAATTAAGGCATTTTAAGACTGCTGGGTCCAATTTTTATCACCAATCAATATGAAAGCAATTAGTTTCAGCAGTTTATTTATAATTCCGATTTGTGTGTTGTAGAGAAGAGAATAGGGAACTGTCACTGCATTTTAATGACTCTGTTGAAACTCTGATACTTGGTTATATCCAAGAAAGAAACAGAGAAAGACATTAAAATGAATGAAATAAAAAAAAGAAACAAAGGTGAGTGAGGAATACTATCATTCTTGCCTGACTTTAATCATACGTGACATGAGGCACAGCTGCTTCGAGGTTTTTGTTACATACTATTTGCTATTATATTGGTGTACTTCCTGGGATGATGTGAAAGCCACCTGTTTGGATTTATTTGCCTCTTTGGATTTCTTTGGCCAATAGACAAGTCTCTTCCACATTTTCTGTTTTAAATTTTCAACAGACTCAAATTTTTTCTTTCATATCTAATGCAAATAGCTCTAGAGATGCCTCAGTTGATAAAACATTCACCAGTTCTACATGTTCAAAACCACATAAAATACACTAAATGCTGCAATCTTAAAATGTCTGACAGGCTATTTTTGACATGCAAGTACAAATGGGAATGTATTGTGGTTTAATGTTTACCAGTTTGTGGGATTTAGTGTTAGTGTGCCCTAAAAATGAAAAGCTTAGTGTTTTATTAACACTCAGCATGTTTTTGTTGTTTTTTGTGAACAATGGTTATTATCTCGTTAGGTCAATACAAAGATTTCAAGCTTGTTTTGTTACAAGCTGCATTATTGATATTCCAGGCAATGAACTTTTTTTTTGTGATAACGGTTCCATTATCATGTTATGCTGACAAGAAAACCTCAAATTTATTTTATTGTGAAAACTATTTCTTTATCTCAGTATCATTGTCTTTGTTAGGTGGTGATGCAGATTCTAAGCTCACAGTAAGTTTTGTTATGTTGTATCTTGATAATGTGACCGTGGGTGTGTCATTATCATCTTAAGATAATGAGATCTCAATCTCCTTTGGTCAATTAAATGATTTCATTATACGAGTTTGGGCTTGTTTTTTTTTTGTTTTTTTTTACAATAACAATTTCATAATCTTCTCTTGAGTGAATAACCCCTCAAGCTTGTTTTCTTCCACTATCTCATTTGGCAAAGAACGTAAACTTATTTTGTTATAGATTTCATTATATCAAGATAAGTCCTGGAGCTTTGTTATATTGTGACAATGGTGGTATTTTCTTGTTATATCAGAGAACAGACATGAAGCTTGTGCAGGTATGATGGAAATTTCCCATTATCTTGAGAGAAGACCTTCAGCTCATTTTGTTGAGATAAGGGTTTTTTAATATGAGTTTATTCGTTGCAAATAGTTTAAGTGTCTCATCTTTGGGTAATGAACCATCAAAATGCTTTACCATCATATGGTCAGTGTGAGGATATTAATCTTATTTTGTCACGATAGCTATCCCTGTATATCACGACATGACCTGAAACTTATGTAGTTTTGAGAATAAGTTTACAATCTCATTAGATCTCAAGCTCATTTTGATGTGATCAAAATCTTGTTCATTAATGCTAGATGATAGCTCAAGCCCACTTTAGCCAAAATAACGGCACCATCATAAGATATTGAGTTTGTTTGCTATTACAGTTTAATTGTTGTAATATTTCGAGATAAAATATTGTTTCCAGACATTTTTACTATTTCATTAGGTGACTTGAAGATTTAAAAACGTCTGTAACGTGAACAAGATAAGACCTCAAGCTCATGTTGTTGTGATAATAGTTTCATTTAAAAAAAACAACACATCCGACTCCAAGATGGTAATACCTCATTCGTTTATTTGTTTTTAATAGATCAGAAAGAATGGACTGCTCTGAGGTAACAAAAATAACACTGCAATTTGAAATCAAGTGCACTTCAACAACATCTAGCTGTTTAAGGGTTCGGCCCCTTCCAGCTGCTTGAAGTGAAATACGCCAACAGAAAACAATATCCCAAATCAGTCATTACTGTAAGGCTTTGGGTGGTGATGCTTCTGTTGAGACGTCAGCAATGACAAAAACCCATTTACAGACAATCCAACATCACAACAAAGACCTTTGCAGAATCTTTACATGAACAGAAATGTAACGAGACAACGTGGGCCGCGTAATGGACTCCAGAGGAGTTAGGCAGTGAGCTCATTTGTGCTAAAACGTCTGCTTTAAGCCACTCATCAAAATAAAGGTGAGAAAATGACGACAGATGGAGTGTCACCTGGGCCAAGATGTATTTATAAGTAATTTCCGGCATATGTTTGAAAGTCCTCAGGAGCACCACAGGGTAGAGATTACTACATCGGGGACAATTTAGCAGAGTTATACCAGACATTTTCCATGCTGTGAGATATCAATTGACTATCATCTCAGCTTTTTTAGGCCAACAGATGACTGACTTACTCCGCATGGGACTGCGAAATTGAGAGAAAATCGCAGGAAATTACTTAAAAGTCGATTTACGTACTTTTCGGTGATAATAAACACAACTACCTGGCTTCTCTTGATTGATTTAACAAGCCTCTTCTGCAACGAAAATGAGTTACAATTACAGTCTGGCCCAGCTCTGACTACCATTATTCATGTAGGTGACATCCAAAAGCAACACCAATAATGATGATGGGTAGTTAACAGAATGGTCGGAGAAGTACGTTACAAGAATAGGTTCTACAAAAAAGAAGCACAAATGAATCAATCCTTCACAAAACTTATAACTGAACTTCAATGGATTCACAAATGTTTGAACAGCAGTTTTAACTCATTACATTCAAACACTGTCCAATATTTACACTGTAACAGGCCTGTTATGAGAGTAAAATGAAGCAATTCACGATTGCTTTGTGTTACATACTCGGCATATATAACAAGATCTATAAATGGCATTACACATTCTTTGTAATACATAGTGTGATCCACAAAATACTGCTGGTATCAGGTAAACGATCCGTATTAGTATGTTAAACATAAGAAGAAAAAGAAGCAAATGTGCTACAAAGGTGACCAGAAATCAGTAAAATATGTGCAAACAAGTATGTCGCCTGAGCAGCGGGTGGCAGTGGTTCTCTGTTACTCATTACATTAAACAGGCAGCAGTGGAAATGTGTGGGTTTTCTATGTTGTATTTAGGCATGGGTTGGCTTCCGGTTTCCGTTTTTTCTTTTCAAAAGAAGCAGTGGTTCTAAAATGTAAAAATTTAAAATCCTTTTATTGAGATAGGCAAAAAGGACTTCAGACAACAGATGTCCGGATTGTCAGGAGAGTACAGCTAGACTTCTCTTTGCTTGCTGCTGCAAGCTGCCAGTCAGCTGTGTACATGGGAGATTTCTCAAAAATTTCCCCTCCAACAAAGCTTATTGACAACTTGCAAAACCAGTAAGATCAAGCAAGCTGAGTGAAAATATATCTTGTAGGGGAAACAAACAGCTATGGTAAGGGCCGCCTCCCCCAACTTACTACTACAAGCTGTCAGTCAGCTGTGTTGGATGCCTAAAGGTGGAGAATGCTCCATCTCTCCCTACTTAAAAACAAACAAGATAAAGTTGGCTGTAAGTTTGGAAATTTGTCAGTTAAAGGAAAATGACAGACATGGTTTGGAGCGCCATCTATCGCTTTTTAACAGTACGATTTAATCCAAACAGCTGTGCTACTGCCAGCTACTGTGCCTACTGGTGAAATAAACAGCTCACTGCAAGCTTGCTCCTGTGGCAGATATTAAAAAGCTAGCATCAGCTTGATAAGACTCCAAGCTCTCCTTGCAAGGCAGAGAACTGCATGTAAGAACTAATGTTTAGTAGAATATTTTCAACAATGTAATTCAGTTTAGCAAATAATTCACTATCAATCAATTAATTCATAGTTCATTTAGGTCTTTGAGTGTTTTGAACATCTGTTTGAAATCACAATATCTCTTCAAACGTGCAGAATCTTACGTATTTTGGCTGAAACCAAATCAAAATAGTTTCAAATCGAAGCTAAAGGTTATTATACCATGAAAATCTGATGCCGGCTCATGCCTAATCACAGAGGGGCTTATTCATTTTACTGGTGGCAGAAAATGTCTACATAGTTAAATCAAAGACCACGATGTGTGTCTGAAACCTGAACTGTTGGAAAGCGACATTACACCATGCACTGCAATGTTGGCTTCACTTTGTGGTTTCAGGTGAAGAGCAGAATTAAAGAGCACACAAATACTTATATGAGAGAAATTAGAAACTATATGACTAAACACAGCAAGTTTATTTTTTATTTTTGTGCAGTCAAGTGGGTCACTCAGCATTTTGGATCATTATGTAGTTGCAGGAGGAACGTAGGCCCCTCTGTCAATGTATGGCGGAAATGTATGACAGCGTCATGGGAACTAAACCATGCAGTGAGAAATTTTACTTTAAAATTCAACTTCTGGCTGTTTAACAACAGCAGTATTTGTGAGGAGAAAAAAAAATGAATCAAGCAGCTTTAAAGATCAACTCGGACATTTTCACATGACCAAAAATAAGACCGGTCAGAGTTGAGTGAAAGAACTTGTATGTAAACCAGGAATGAGAGACATTACAACTGCACTTGTGTTCTCGTTCTACAAAATCTGAACTCACTTTTAACTCTCTGTGAGAATATTACCTTATCTGGCTTTTCCTCGTGGCCAATAATGAGTCAGAGTTCACATCAATTCTAGATATGTCAGTAATTGTTTGGAAATCTAAATATTGTGTTTTATGATGTTAGAGACCTTTAAAATTACCCTCTTTCTGTATTATGTGCATTAAGGGGGGCTGCACATAAAGTGCCTTGATAAAGTATTCACACATTTTCAACTGTTCACATTTTGTCAGGTTATAGAGCCAAACCTCAGTGTATTTTATTGGGATTTTACATGATACACCATCACAAAGCAGTAAACAACTTTAAAGTAATAGGAAATTTGAAAATTGTCTTTAACGAATAAAAATCTGAAAAGTGTGCTATGCATTTGCATTCAGCCCCCTTTACTTTGGTAGTCAACAACATTCAGTGCAACCAACTGCATTCAGAAGTCTCCTAATATGTGAAGATTTGTCGTCAGAGTCCATGTGTGGGTAATTTAATCTCAGTATAAATCCTAAACCTTTTATTAGTGAACTAACAGCATCATGACTGAGACTGAGGAACCAAACCCAGACAGGTCAGGGATAAGGTTGTGGATAGTTATGTTATAGAACAATCTCCCAAGCTTTGAAAATCTCACAGAGGCCAATTAAACTGACTAGCCAGGCAAGCAGAGCAATAATCAAAGCAGCAGCTAAAAGGCCATGGTAACTCTGGAAGAGCTGCAAAGATCTACATCTCGGGTAGGGGAATCTGCTGACAGGACAACTGAATAGTGCCCTCCACAAATCTGGCCTTTATGAAAGGGTGACAACAAAGAAGAAGAAAGCCAAGGTTGAAAGAAAACCATAAGAATGGTACTTGCCACAAGCTATGTAGGGAACACAGCAAAGATGTGGAAGAAGGTGCTCTACACGGTTAAGAATGTAACAGAGGCCAAACTTTTCAGCTTAGATGCAAAATGCTATGTGCGGCAGATAACACTGGACCCTGAACACAACCTCCCCAATTTGAGACATGATGGTTGGTTCATTTTCTTCAGATAGGACAGGGAAATGTCATAGTTGATTGAAAGATGGATGAGGCAAATAATACAATACTGGAAGAAAGCCCATTAGAGGCTGCAAAAGACTTGAGAGTGGGATGGATGTTCACCTCTCAAAGGGATGTCTCTAAACCTAGAGCCAGAGCTTCAATGGAAGCGATTAGATGAAAACATAGAATGGCGAAAGAATGGCCCAGTCCAAGTCCAGCTCAATATAAAACTTAGAATATGTGACAAGAGATGAAAATTGATGCTCACAGAGCAGTTTTATTGAGCTTGTAAAAGAAAAATGACCCCACTCATTTTCGTTTTTAATTTGTAAAAAATGTCAAAAAGATTGGTTCCACTTCACAATTATGCACTATTTTGTTTTGGTCCATTACATAAAATCCCATTAAAATACATTAGTATTATGTTACAGCCAAGTCTGGCTGTAACATGACAAAATGTGAAAAAGTTCAGAGGTATGAATACTTTTAAAAAGTACTCTAAATACAAGCTCTTTTTACACTCCTTGGGTTAGAGATGCACTCAGATGATGGTGCAATTGTATAATTATACTAAGATTTGTGATAGCTACAAATAAGGAGATATAGACATGCTGTACCTAAAATTTTTAACACAAAGAAGTTGCAGATCTCAAATATTTATGTATATACAAGTATGTCAAATTAATCAAAATGTTTTATTTTTTAATTTTTTTTACTTCTAAAGCACATAACAGCAAGAAAAAGTTCTAAAGCAAGTTCGAATAAATAACAAAAGCATTAATTATTTGGTGGTCAAATTTACGAATAGTTTGATTTAATCTCCTGTGACCCCAATGTTTGTAAAGTGAAATAAAAGTCATTTATAAAGAAAACAGGCTTGTTTTGATTACGCCATCCGTTTCGGTGTCACTAGGGGGCGACAGTGATAAGAGAATATCTGCAGGGCTGAACAGATGCTGTTTGTTTTTTTTAGGTAAAGGTCACCGTATGTAAACGTCCCATAATTAAAGTTTTAATATGATTCAACTTAAGACTTCGTTGTCAAATTTAAGGTTGATGTGTAATTGAAAAAGCTGCTCTGTGTAAAATTTACCAGTGATAGTTTTCACTTTATAAAGTGAGGTTGTGTGGAGTGGTTAAAACATGCATTATAGTTCCTGTAGTGAGTAACCTCCGTGTTTTTGTGAACCTTTCAAACTTGCAGTAAACAGAACCTGTGAGAGATATCAGTGGTAAATTGGAACATGAGTCTGCAGAAATACTTCATTCTCCTCAAAACAAAAACAAAAAACATATCCATCCAGAATGTTTGAATAACATTTAAATGGTTTTTAGTGGATCTTTGGATATGATGGTACTGATAATCAGTATCCATGTGGCTGTAGCTTATGAAGGAACTGCATGATGACTCAAACTAGAACAAAATATTAGAGATGCACTGATCAGGTTCCTGTCTGATACCGCTACTGATTTTCACCAATTTTGATATCTTATTTCAAGGACCAGAACACAGAAGAGGAAAAATATGTTTTAGGTTCTTTGATAGAGGTGGTTTAAAATCGAACACAAAACCAAAGAATAACGAGATCACCCCCATTTATGCATTACAGCATAAATCTATAATCTTCTGATTGAGGATTACAGAGCATGCCAGAGTTCTAATGAATTTAAAGGTTTAAAATTATAGACTGCTTTACACCCAAATTTTTACTTTTTTCCACAGTTTGTATAAACTCTTAATATTAGAGGATAATGCATTTTTAAACTGTTGGGTTGTGGTTCCTTCTAGGTTCAATATGTCACTACAAAACATAATGGTGAAGTGGGCTTATCATTCATCAGTGTGGTAAAGGGTTATTTCACAGCTTTTTCTGGCATGTAAACCAACTTAAATTATCTTTTGAAATCTATAATACTTATAGTTGCCAAATCTTTACTGTATTATTCTAAACTAAAAGATTTTTTTTTAGGCACAGCTTCAGATCTGTGATAACTGTTTCTATTTGAAAAATAATATGAGTATGAATGCTACGTTTGGCATCCAAGCCAGACCCATATTAAGGGTAATATGGGTAATATTTACAATCTGGATCTGAGAGGGATCTAGATGCAAAAACCTGTAAAATGGTGGAATCTTAACTTTTGAGTGCATATTTATCAGTAGTCAGTAACTCAAAAACAAAAACCATTAATGAGATGGAATAAAACACCAGCTTGCTATTGGCAAATCAAAGATAGAGAGCCTCAGTTAAATAGTACAGCAGTTTAATCTAGATTTTGTTTTTTTGATACTGGAATAAGGTATAGTCTTGCAACTAGAACATTTTGCCATACCTAGTTGTCTTTTTTTCCATACTTTTCCATAAATTATAAAATCAGATTCCATACTTTTTCAGACTCCATAGGAACCCTGGCATGCCGTTGGTTGATGCATTTACAGACCAAATATATTAAAAGTTTTAATTTTATTGCATTTAATGAAAAGGAAAAACAAAAAAAACAAAAAACTGATTTCTTGATTGTTGATCAGTGGATCACCGATCAAAGAAAATCAAAGAACAACTGGCCAATACCGATCTCTGGCTGATTGATTGGTGCATCTCTAAGCAAAATTATAAGTGTCCTGGGTGAAATAAAATGGGCTAAATATCACAATTATACAGCACTTGACATGCACATCATATCCGAATATTAATGCACATGTAGTTTTGTTGTTAAACCAGCAACAATGCTAGAAGGACCCTTATACAAATATAACATGATATTTCAGGACATTATGACGATACCTACACATTATAGACACATTGCTTGTACATTCATATATGTCAACACTTAAATATGTATATACAGTATACATATACATATCTATATATTCAGATGTATACAGATATATTGAGAGAGGAATTAATAGTGGCATTAATGAGGTGAAAAAGTCATTTTAATATTTGTCCATCCAGATTCTGAGTTTTATATAATCTGGATTGTTGGACAGACTTTTAGACTGAAGCGAATACTTTCTCTACATATTTCACTTTCATCCACTGTGCATACCTTCCAGACACTTCTGTCCACTAATGATGTAAATGCAATGTGGTTAGCGAACAACTATAGAACGGAGGTTGTTACATAGCAAATACAGCTGAGCTAGTCATTCTAAATATGATTACATTCTATATATCTGATAGGGTATTGACATATATTGCAATGCTTTACTGCATACAAACAAAAGAAGAGTATGTTTGTGTGTGCATGTGTTTCTGTTTGGCACACATTTAGGTGTGTGGGTATGTTGTGACAAAAGGTGTTGATGAAACAGCAGTATCTGATACTGGTTGAAGGGCTGTGACAGGGAACTGGCAGTGGATTTACTCTCTGGTGTGATGATGGAAACTCTCAATTGAAGGCCAATGGCATCCTTCCACGCTGACACGTTTGACACTAAAAGGCCTCTAGATTGAAATTGGCTTTTTGAACGTCCCTTGTGACTGCAACATTGGGCGTGGCACTGTGAAAGATAAAGCTCCAAAGTTCTCTTTAACTGACGAACCTTAATTCGCAATACACAGCTTAAATTTGGGTTTTGCAGATCAAACATTGTTAAAACTTTGGTGTAAATAATTGTCTCGGCCTCTTCCAGATACACAGTATTACTATTGATATCTAAACGGATTGGGGCACAGTATTGGAGAAGTCTGCTTTGCTTTAAAACATCTTACACTGAGTGTGTGATACTAAAAGTGTGAAAATATTATTTTTCTTTAGAAGACTTGTCCAAAAAATAATCTACTCGCTCAGAAGAATACAGCAGCACAACTTATAGTGGCAAACTTGCATCTTAATGAATTACAATGCCGGGATAATGTCCTTTTGACACGAGACCAAAGAAGAGATATTTAGAGAAAACCAAACAAAGTATATCAATACAAAAAAACACCTCCTGTCAAATGTAAAGCACAGTGGTGGTAGGGTAATGGTTTGGGTTTGTTTTGCAGCCACGCAGCATTTAAATGGTAACTGGACTGAACTTTTTTAGTGCCTTTCCAGTGATACGGACCACTAACACACCCTCAAACACATTCATACGCAGATCAGTATGCAACCTGAGGTTAACTCAAAGGGCAGAGGAAGCCGGAATCGAACCCACAACTATCGGATTGCAAGACGACAGCTCACTGAGCCACAGTCGCCTCACCCTCATTTAGTTGACCATGAACTCCTCTGTATAGTAAGTATTCATGAAACATACACTACCGGTCAAAGGTTTTAGACACATTTTCAGAATTTAATGGTTTTCATTATGTTTATGACTATTTACACTCTACGTAGATTCTTACTGAAGGCATCAAAACAGTGAGTGAACACATAGAATTATGAAGCAAATGAAAAATTGTTAATGAACTTTAAATATGGTTTATATTTTAGATTCGTTAAAGTAGTCGCCCTTTGCTGTGATGACTGAAGTATTAACCTTTGGCCGTCTCTCGATGAACCTCTGGGAAGTTCTTTCAAGACTGTTTGGAAAACCATTTCAGTCGACCACCTCATCAAACTCAAGGAGAGAACGCCAAGAAAGCAAAGCAGTAATTGAAGTAATCGAAGAAAAGGGGGGCTATTTGGAAGAATCTTGAAAATAAAAATGTTATTTCACACATTTTGTTTACTATATAATTCCATGTGTTCATTCATAGTTGGTGAAAATCTACAATGTAAATAGTCATGAAAATATAGAAACCCATTAAGTGAGACAGTGTATGTAACATTTTTGACCAGTAATGAATGTGAGGCCATCTGTCTGACAGCTGAAGCTTGGACCAAACTGCGTCATCAACAGTAACTGTCAACAGGACACTGATGCCAAACACAGCAGCAAACCTAAAGAGGAATGGCTGAAAAGCATACATATCAAGGTCCAAACCTCAAGCTGATTAAAAAGCTGTGGTAGGACCCTACAAGTAGAAATGATTGTTTGCAAACCTCAAATTGCAAACCAGAATTATAGCAACGTTGTGAAAAACAGTGAGGCAAAATTAGGATAAAGTCATCCAGACTTAGACTGTTACAGGTAAAGGCATTAAGATCTAAGTTTTTCCGGTCTCTGTTCTTGTGACTACATGGACAAAGTGTTTATTTTTTAATCTGAGCAGAACATAATCAGCTGCTTTAGTTAGAGAAATGTTCCTCCTCTGCAGCCGCACTTACTTATTGGGTGCCCCAAGGATCCATTTTGGGTTCTCTGGTATTACCCCAACATTTACACAGCACCCATCTTCACTCTGCCCTGCCCTACCCTGCCATTTGTTCCAGTCCTGATTTACACTGGAAGCGCTCCGCTGTGAAGCCCAGAGGATCGCACAATAAAAGCCGGTGATAAATGCAGAAGTCCAGAACCAAAGCAACAAATTCTGTGGAAGTTAAAACTGCTTCACTTTTTTTTGTCTCCAGATATTTTCATAAGATTTGTTCTACAATGGGTGAATACACCAAGTACAGAGAAGCTATAATTTTTGCTTATTTTGGTGTATTTAGTGTAGTTAGGTTTTGATTACCTACGTTAATGTGTATTGTCCAGTAATCAACCTAACGTATCCAATTGCTAATATTCCCAAATATATTTATATAAATGTATGAGTATATTTAGAAATAAAGCAGTACCTTAAAGAAAATCTAGCCTGTCAGTAGCGAATTCTTTTGAAAATATGGATGTTGTGCACATTCAGTTTCCTGTTGGTGCAGTGTGATCAGAGAAGAAGGGTCTGCTTTTAGGAAAGATTAGATTTCCTTTTATAGCAATGCAGATGATGTCCTGGTCTATTGCATATTAATATTAAAGGAAACATTTGACTGCAAACACTACTGAATTGGTTTTTTATACATTAAAACCCGAATAAGGTTAAACTTTCACACAAGTAATTTGCTGTGTCAAATCTAATCCACTTATTAGTTGAGTAGATGTTTTGGTCTTACCATTTACTTCTTCCAAAGTGTTTGAAGTTGCACAAAATCTATCTGTAAGAAACATAAGTCCATTCTTTCTAAAATGAAACATGAGAAGATTCAAGCTCTAGATTAATACTAAAGTCCAACAGAGGAAGATACTTCCTTTCATCCTGTTAAACCTTAATGGCCTCTGGTCTCTAAAAACAAGTCACAACAAATTTGGACAGAAACTTAGCAGTTGATCATTATAGTCTCTTATTTTTGCACTTTGAGTAACACAAACCAGTTTAACCTAGGTCCAAGTTACTCAAAAGAAGGAATAATACTCCAATTTGATTGAGCAACATCATAAGAGGCCAAAGAAGAAAAATTATAATAAACAGTGAGATTTCCCTTTAAATAAACTGTGCATTTTTAAATTAGCTCTGGTTACTGCAGTACAACAGTGATTACTGAGGGAAAAATTTATACCCCAGTGAATTTATATATCATTCAGCTCTGATTTCTGATTTATTACAGGGATCTTATACAGGACTAAAAATGCAAACCTGAAACCTCCTTCTAGTGCTAAAAATAGTTTTGAGATTAATTTATCTACCTGTGCAAACAAAAAACTTTTTCACATAAAAACATAAATGTGAGGTTATATAGCTGAGAATTTCTTTCAGCTAGAGGAAATGAATTTTTACTCATAGAATCTCATTTTTAAATGAATATAGATAGTTCCGTTTTACCTTTTTACCATGGAGACTAACTTGGTTCACAATCCAACTAAAAGGAACACTTGTCACATTTGCACATGGCTTATTATTTTTAATTAGCTCAACCTTTACTGGTTCTTGGTGTATCAACACTTTTACTGCCAATGCTGTCAAACTAGAGGCCAAAGGTGAAACGCTACAGCCAGAGTTTGGATGCATTCAAGAGTGAGAAGGTGTATTCATTTAGTTTTTTGTGCATTGAACATCTGCCACAAGGCAGCAGCAGGAAGATACAAACTTGAGTGTTTTGAGTACTAAGTCTGGGCTTCGTTTTTCAGTTTTAGTTTCTATGGAATGTTTGGGAATGTTTTCCTTCATCCACTTTTTGTCAATAAACATAAATTTTCAAATGTAGGATTTTTCTTTTTGAAATTTACTCCTTGTCGCGGAGACATCACTGACATTACGGCAGTGGAAAACTATGGAATGATTGTGCTATAATCTTCTTTTTGATACAAATTTGTAAGGAAATTTTAAAAATCAGGGCAAGGTTTTTGTCCTATTACCTTGTGGGAATTAAAGGAATGCTTTAGGAAGGTAAGCTCGTATTTATACAAATTTAGAGCAGAGATATGCAGGAAAATCTGCCTGGAGGTGAGGTGTGGACTAATAAAAAGCAGAATGGGAAAATTAAACTGATTGTGCACACATGATAGATAAGTATTTACACAGATAAATGCATGTTTGTACCCCTGCTATGTCAGATGGTTGCTGGTTTGGTCAGGGTGTGATCAGCGTGACAGGAGGAGACAGGTCCTTCAGACATCTCTTCAGTTTTCATTTGGTCTTTGTTTTGCCCACCTCTCCATTCAGCTTGCCCTCCTTCGCCAGCTTCTCGTTGAGTTGGCACAGCTGGCGAAGGAAGCCGTCGTTGGGGCCGATCTCTCTCTTGTGCCTCACAGTTGCCAGAGCCAGCCGGGCGTCCATTTTGTGGCGCATCATGAGGTAAGCAACAACCATGGTCGGGGAGCGGCTGTAGCCTTCTCTGCAGTGTACATAGACCTTCCCTGCAGGACCAACATAAAACCAGTAAGAGGCATTCATCTGAGGAAGGTGCCACTGACAAAACAGCTTTTTTTTTTTTTAAATGACTGGTAGATTTTAAAGCATTTAAACTCACAAAAACAGTCAATTTTTTCCCATATGTAAACACCTGATGTGCTTCAATGAAACTTAAGATTTATTAAATTGTCGAGATTTTGGTATTGTTGCAACAGTATGCATCTTCTAAACGATTCAACATTTCTTTTAGTAAAAATAAAATGTGGTAACATTGTGAATAATTAAGAAAAAAAAACGTATTTTTGAGAAAATGTTCATTTCACTACAATTTAACTTAATTTGTTCTGTAGCAATAAACTTGAAAAAAAAAAAATTTTCCACAATGGAGCAGCTCTAATTACTCAAATTTTCAATGAACAAAATATCAAACATTACAGAAAATATCTTTTAGCACCAACAATATCTCTGCCTCTATGATGTTACCACATCCAGCTGAGGTTCAACCAACAGTTGTATGCAAAACATTTTATTGCAGCACATTGCTGAAACACTATTTGTTAAAAATAACATTTAAAGCAAAGCAATTTATGAAACAGCAAAACAAATTTCCTGATGGTTTTGTCCACGGGTGGTTAACTGGAATGTTATGAGATGAATTATCATTTAATCATCTTAAAAGAGGAAAGGAAACAGCCAAACCTCTTCCCTCAGCAAAGACCCATTTACTGCAAGCTTTCTATAGTTCTGTGCTGACTGACAATCCTTTAGAAATAAATAAGTTTTCTTAGAATTATGGCAGTTTTCTAAAAGCCCACTAAGCCCAAAGAAAGAGCAGAGAAGTCTGTGCCGAATGCTGATCTATACCATTGTATAGCGGAAGGAATTATAGCTTATATCTGAATATGTTTTGTGTAGCTGAAAGGTACATTTTAAAGAGCTTAACAAATAAAGTATTTTTCTTTCTATTGAACTAGATTAGATACTTTTTAGGTAAAGGAATGTTTCCTCAATAAAACGCAATTCTGAATACAAGAAAGAAAAGAAACAAATAAAATTTGGGAAAAAGCTACATCAAAGGACATCAAACTAATTTCAGAGGGCGCCATGTTTAGACAGCTCACTGAAGGCAGACTGTCATTTTTTTATTTATTTTTTTTACAATAGGGTGCTATGTATCTAGATATCTGTAAGTTTTACTTTATCTTACTTTAGCCGTTTTGGATGTTGTTGTCTTGTGTGCACGGCAGATTATTTGTTTTTGTTTATTCTTATCTGTAAAAAAATGCACTTTATTTGTTGAAACAGGGCAACTTCTTTAAGCTTTACTCTCAACAATCGTGGCAAGTTGGGGTCAAAAACAAACAACTGTAGCTGTAAAAGTAAAACATTTATTTTGCTTGTAAGTTCAAAAGTTTAAGATTTTAAGGATTTGTTTTTTTATTACTTTTACTGGACTATTGACTTTATGAAGAAATCAGATTTAGACTTTTTAACATGAAGCTTGAGACCCCTGCAGAAGATGATCAACTGAAAGATAATGTCTGCCAATCAACCCAAGTGTAAAGCCAAATTACAGTTAACCTGTTTCCGGTTTCCTTTCAGGTCTGGCATGCAGATTTAAATTTTAAATGAATGCATAGTTTGCCTTAAGGACTGTAACACATAAAAGAGAAAGAAAACAATGTTCAGCAGGTATAGTAGTAGTCTTGAATCAAACAGAAAATGAAAGAATTACAATATTATATCCATTTATGCATCAATTCATATATATTTTATTTTTATGACACTTGAAATAAGTTCTTAAAAGGACAGACTATTGGTTGATGTGAACACATGCATTTCATAAATAAGAAAAAACAAATGTGAATTTCCAGTATTTGATCTGGTCACAAACCAGGCTAAATAAAATAAAATTGGCTAATTAAAATCTTTGGCCAATTGATTGGTACATCTCTAAAAATATGTGAAGGATGAGGAAATATTTATGAAGATTTGTTTCCTTTGCGCATTCATTTTTCAAAAAAAGAGATATATCCATAAAACAATTAGGATCTATGGCCAGGATTACATCCCATGATATCATTCTATGAAAACAATAAACAGTGTCTGGTTGGAAATTCTTAAGCAAAACTATTAAACTGTAAAACAGCTGGTGTAGAAGAATAAAATCAGCCAGGCCAAAGAAAAATGGTTGCAAAAAAAGAGAATGAATTTGTAAAGAAAACAAATAAAAGTTGGAGGACAGATGCTGTGACTAAAGCTGCTGAGCAAAGCAGCTTTTCTGTGAGGAGATGCAAATACAAGACCAAACCTCCGCTGCAGAAATTAGTCACACCAGAGCAAAGCTACACCTAGATAGAGAAGACTTGTCTCGTCTGTGTAGGATATATGGCATATTTACTGTACTGCGTGTTATATGCAAGATAAATCATTCTTCCAATGTCCTTACAAAGTGGCTGAAAACCCCATGAGGGATTTAACAGAGCAACTGATATACTGGTCTCAAGTCAGATCTGCAGATTCTGCACTTCCTTTGAAAATCCAACCCCTCTATGTCCTTCTAGTTTATTCTATTTATAACATCTAATCTCCTTCCCTCTCTTCCTCCTTATTGACTGAGAACAAACCTCTGCCAATGACATGACCTCTTCTGTTCCTAATCCTCCTGCCAACCATGGATCAATGCTGAATCTGAATCATCCTGTTAAAGATGCAAGATCTTTGGCTTACACCTTCAGTCATTATCTCACCCCAATCAATGTCAGAATTGGCTTTTCTGTGTGAAGTGTGAGCATCCACTGTAGTGAGACACCGTCCAACAGTAAGGAAATAAGAGATGCACAGTTCAAAGTACTGTGGCCAATTTTAAATCCCCGACAGACACATTTTTGTTTATTCCTGTTTCTCTTAGAAAATTGTAACATGCAAGTGCAAGCGAATAAATTGGAGCATCATTTAAAAATTCATTTTGTCTCAGTAATTCCATTCAACTTGTGAAACTTGCATAATACCCTGATTTATTAAACAGAGCAATATGGTTCAAGCTTTAATTTCTGACAGTTTTGTTGAAAAACAACATATTTTCTTTAAAAATTTTAATATTATCCAAGATCAAAACATTTTTACATTTTAACAGAGAGATATTATGGCCATGTTATGGCCTAGACATTCATGGCAGTTGTCACAATGGTCATTGTTAAAGAGGTTGACTGTTCACAGAAAACTGTTCACTGGACGAAAGAAAGTGTAGTACATAAAGGAAGACAAGTTACAGCGATGACTGTCCCCTTGGTGGAATTATGAAGCAAAGTCCATTCAATTAAGGCATGGACTACAGCTGGAGTAAGTGCTTTAAGAGTCACCACACAGACATATCCAGGACAACAGAAGCTTCTAACATGGGCTAAGAATAAAACATGACTGGACTGTTGCTCTGTGGTCCAAAGTCCTCTTTTCAGATGAAAGCATATAATTTGGAAATTGAGGTCCCAGAATGTGGAGCAAGAATAATGTCACTGATCACCTCCACCTAAGTTATAAGCCAGTCAGTATCCTTCATTCCTTGTCAGATCCTTCTGTTCCCTGCCATGCCAGTTTTCATGTCATCGTGTTGCCTTATGGTGCGTTCAAACCAAACACGATTCAAGCGTGAAAAAGGCAACCCAAGTTGGACGCTTGTGCACTTTGAAGTCAGACACTAATATCCAGCGTCAAAAATGCTCTAGACACACGTCTGTGCAAAGTGTGGACAGATGTGCGTTGGGAGGATCTACCCTTGGTTATTTTCCTTTGCCGGTCTCTTGTGTACAATAGCAGATACAATCAAGAGAGTGGCTTGGCTTTATTTGCTCAATAAAGCAAGAGAACGTTGTTTTGGATTCTTCATTGTCCTTCCGTCCCATGATAAAATACATCACCTCGTCACAAAGCTGAGCTTCTCGAATTGTTTGATGCGCCACGCCAGACGTTTGAAATCTCAAATCGCACAGCGCCCAGCATGCAAAGCGCATCAAAACGCGCCGTCCACAGAGACTTTGCATAAAGCCCAGATGCCCCTTACGCTCAAATCACGTACGGTCTGAATGCACCATTACCTGCTTACTATATTTTTTAATTAACAAAAAAACAATAGCTTACTTTTAAGTAACAATTGTAACTTGTTATCCAAACCACTGAAACTGTTGATTTACGTTTCTCCTCTTTTATTAAGAATGCATGAGTGCAGATTCTCATTACAATCTTGAACATGACCTTTTTGGCACTGGGAGCTAAAATGTCACAGCTAATGTGCAGAACACCCCATCTCACTGCAGCAACAGCACATGCAAAGCAGAGCTTCAACACCTTCCTGAACTGCTCATTTATTTTTTTCTCCTTGTCCACTATAGCTTTTTCCTAGTGATTCATCACTGTGCATCTCAAACTGCCTGGTAATTAAGATGCCCTGATGTGCTACAGCTGGCAATAAAATCATGACATAAAATCCAGGAATCAGCACACTAATTTAACATCCTTTATAAGCAGTGAATAATTTTTCTTTAAACTTTTTAAGAGCTTGGGAGGATTTTCAGGTGAAGGGTGGTGTCCTCCTGGGATTGAGTGTTTCCTCCGTTCTGCTCTCTGAAACTCTTTGTTACTGTACAGCATACCTGACCTGGCAGCAAAATCAAATTCAACACTCAGCTCCCAGGTGGGCTCTGCTTTGTGCTTTGTTTTTGTTCCTTTAAACACTATAAAAGTGCAACAAAACCTTTATAGAAAGGCTTGTGTAAGATCCAGTTGTGTAACACATTAAACATTTTGACAATGTTGACAACCAGGGAGATGATCTGACACCAGAATATAGAGCAAGGCTCAGGAGAGTTTCAGATTTAGCTTCATGATTATCTTGTCCTCACTTTGAGACACATAACAATGACTGAATCATTAAAGAGCCATTTAATCATTAAATTGTGTCGCCTCGTATCAACCAGCAGCAAGAGGAGGTTAAGGCCATTTATTTTCAGGACCAGCACTCTCTGGGCAAGAGGGCTGGAAGGGTATGGGTGGGCTGAAGGTCCTTCATAGATGTCTCAATTTGAGGGAAAAAATTACTTTAAAGTGGGAGTTACTGCAGAGTTTATGTATAAATATATGTATAAAAAGCACTGTATTGCCAAAAGTATACTCAACACTCCAAATATTTGATTTCAGGTGTTCCAAACACTTCCGTGACCACAGGTGTATAACAAAAACACAAAGGCATGCAGGCTGCCTCTACAAACATAAAAATAACAAAAAAAAACTAGTCAGAGCTCAGTGGGATACCATGATAGGCTACCACCTGTGCAGTAAGGCTACTCATGACATTCCCTTTCTACTAAATACTCCACAGTAGGCCTGGGCAATAAACCAAAACATTTACCCACACCGAAATTTAAGACAATGACTGACGTCATTTTGCCCACATTGGTATTTTCGATGTTTTAAAAAAATGAAAAGAAAAGTAATTTTTTCTTTTTTAGCTGTGAATAGGTAGGCTATGCTAATGTCCCTTTAAGACGCTGTGCTACGTGTAGTCTGTAGTCACATGACTCCACCCCATTCAGTCTATAACAAGAAGTGAAGTTGAGAAAATAAAGAAAATTTTAAATATTGAAGCGGTGGCGGAGCTGGTAGATGAGGAAGCAGCTCATTCCCAAAAAAATTCGTTATCCATCGTTTGGCAACATTTTGGGTTCAGCAAGGACGATGTTGAACCAAAAAATTTTAAGTGGAAGCCGCGCCAAAAGACTGTGGCGATAAGCCAAGGCAATACATCCAACCTGCTTCTGGAACAATGATAAAAAATTCCCATAATCACATTCCTAAACATTAAGGAAAGCCTTCTATGAAGAGATGAAGCTGTTATAACTGCAAAGTGTGGGTCATGAACATTAAACCCTACGGATTAAGCATAGGATGTCAATTTCATATATTTGTAAAGACAAGTTGATTCCATTAGCAAGTACTTTTGCTAAAGGAGTGATTATACACAAAAAAATGATTGCTTAGTTTGTAACTTGATTTAAACATAAGCTTAATCAAAGAGAAAAACATTTTTCTTACATTTTTTAATACAGAACAAAGAATTTTTACATCTTCTGACAACAATCAGATTTTAAGACAGTATGTTCTACTTTTTGAGAAAGTACCGAGAATCTAATTGAGTGGAGTTTATGTCAGATGGTATCAAATAATAAAAATCATCGTACAACATTAAACTACGTTAAAATGGTCAATGCAATACCATCTTTAAATAAGACTGTGCCAACATTAAAGCTCAGTGTTCATTTCATACAGACAATCGGATGTATCAGTTGCACCTAAATGCAGTTAAAACGAAGAACCACAGCGTTTTCAACAGAGTATGGTCACATGTCTGCTGCTATAAAGCCTCCCGTGGCCTTTGAAGCAGGATGAAGGATATGGGCAGCTGGGTTTGACAACAGCTTTATTTTCTTTGAGCCTCTGATGTTTACATTTAGCTTGACATTGTTTTAAGTGAGTAGAGTAATTAGGTTCAATGCAGAGCAAGCAATACACCTCATCACTGTCATGGTCATTTAGCCAATAATAAACAGATTTTGATTTAGTATTTCCTCTTCAGTTCCTTTCACAGCATTGAATGATACAATATATTTATTCCACATAAATAAACTATACAGAATATTCTGAAAAACACCACATCTGAAATACTGGAGCTCACAAGTAAGCATGAGTTTATTAAACTACAAAAATGTCAGAATATGAAAAATAACAGTTTGAAATTATATTTTAAATTAGGTCTTTAGTCAGATTAACCCCTCTAAATAACAGCGAGGGAAACATTCTTACCTTTGCCGTTATGGTGTGCTAATCCTTTGTCTATAAAATCAGCCCCCTCCTCAAAGAAGGCACTGAGGTTGAAGTCCTCTGTGTCGTTGGCTGGAATGCCGTGGTACGTAATCCCAGTGCCGGCGTAGAACTCCGGACTGGTGTTGACATGCATGAAGGAGGTGCCCTCCGCCACGTTGAGGACGTGTGTCACGCCAAGTTTCTGCAGTCGCATCGGGTTGTGGGCCACAAACCTAGGAAGGTAAGGTCAAAGATTACTAGAGCTGAAACTCAGAGCGAAGGGCAATTATTTTGCAGGCTTTTAAAAGCTTTGGGACCAAAACTCTGTGAAGAAAAGATCTCACTTTTATCCAGCCCTATACAATGTATTTTGTATCTGGCCATAGACTGTAGATTATGACTGGCTGCAAACGGTTCAAACCTTCTGTTTAAAAAAAGGTAATTAAATAAAACTGATAGAGATACCCAAACATAATCTGAAGGTTGCAGAAGGCTGATGTAAACATCGACGCATTTTAAACTACTTTTTGTTGTCACGTTTATCATTATTGCAGTAAATGAAACAAAATATTGTGATATAATTTTAGGTCCACATGAAACATCCTTAGTGGGAGTAAGCTGATAAAAGTAATAATTAGAAAATCCTAAAGTTGATCCACAAGGTCAAAGCAGACATTTTCCTCTTTTAAAAGGATATATTCTAGAAAAAGCTTCATTAATTAGCTGCTGCTAATTAAACAGTAATCTTTGAACAAAGCCTACAGGTTAGAATTTTTTCATCTACCTAATGAATGAAAACAGGGTCCTTGGTGTGTTCTGGGGACACAGCTACTGCTTGCTGCGATATATCCTTGGTGCATTATGACATGCCGATTCCTGGCCATCACAGACCCCTTACTGTGCCACATCTGTGCACACTAAAAGTTAATTTTTTTGAGTTTTGCTTAGCACACAATGGGATAAGCATGTTTGAAATCCTTGTGTTTCATTTCAGTAAATCGTTCCCAACTTTCGCATGAGCATGGTGCCTTTCCCATAAGTGTGTGTACTCACGCCATCCTTTATCATGTTTCCACAGATGTGGACAACAACGCGAAAAGGCATATTTAAGAAACAAACAAAAAACACGCTGCTTTGGTAGATGCTTAAGCAAAGAAATAATAATGTACACCTCAAACCTCCTGTTGTGTTAGCAAATGATATGCTTTACCGTGTGTTAGTGCCCAAATATGGGAGAGTTGGGTTGAACATCTGGCACACAATGTAACCCAAAAAGCCACAACAAATATTTTTTATTTAATGATCTTGTCTACACTAATAAAAATCTTTCATATGTGTACCTTTTTAATTTACATTTGTTTTGAGGTGAAAAAAAAACCCCACACAGGACAACATCGATATCCCAAATAGAGCTCCTGCAAAGAAAGACGCCTTATTAAGGCTCTCTGCATGGCCTCAAGCATGTTTATCTTATACCTAGATGTGGGACCAGCGATTTTGTTATAAGAAATTATTTCTCAGCAGAGGAGTTTTTTCTCCCCGCTGAATAAGTGCTTTAAGCCACTGCAATAAACGATGACTTTATTCTTTTATTTGACTTTTTATAAAGGCATTTTACCTTTGGTCTTAATAATTGTACATAGCACTGTTATATCAGTAGCTTTGGCCAGTAATCACAAAAATGTCCAGAATTTGGAATGATGACAAAAACTTGATATTTAAAAATCATCTAAAGACAATTCTATGAATTTTCAAAAAATTACAATAATAACAGGGCAGCGGCAAATGAAACAGAGAAAAGATAAACAGGATATTAAACCTTTACAGCTTATTGATTCCAAGAATATGAGACAAAACAAGAAACTACATCTCTTCAACTCTTACAGCCAATAGCTCCAGCTCTTACTTCTTGCCCTCTATTTCCAGGACAAAATAAATGTATTCCTGCCCCAGCTCAAGTGCTAATAAATGCTGCTTTTACAAACAGCAACACTGCATATCAGATCTATACAGCTAACAGGGCACAACAAAGCCATATAGCATTGTTGCTGCTCGTCTGTCTGGCCCAATGCCTGAAACCACTTTACTATCCAAACTACCTGAAAGCACCATCCATTGATTGTGAATAAAATGCCTCAGTGTGTACAAAAGACCAAGTTATGTCAAGGTTTTATGGAGCATTTAGCATCACTAATTGTACACAATTAATGTTCAAAGTGTGGAAATAGCCCTATACTGTTGTTATGCAGACAAAACATACAGGTCCTTCTCAAAAAATTAGCATATTGTGATAAAGTTCATTATTTTCTATAATGTAATGATGAAAATTTAACATTCATATATTTTAGATTCATTGCACACTAACTGAAATATTTCAGGTCTTTCATTGTCTTAATACGGATGATTTTGGCATACAGCTCATGAAAACCCAAAATTCCTATCTCACAAAATTAGCATATTTCATCCGACCAATAAAAGAAAAGTGTTTTTAATACAAAAAACGTCAACCTTCAAATAATCATGTACTGTTATGCACTCAATACTTGGTCGGGAATCCTTTTGCAGAAATGACTGCTTCAATGCGGCGTGGCATGGAGGCAATCAGCCTGTGGCACTGCTGAGGTCTTATGGAGGCCCAGGATGCTTCGATAGCGGCCTTTAGCTCATCCAGAGTGTTGGGTCTTGAGTCTCTCAACGTTCTCTTCACAATATCCCACAGATTCTTCATTGGGGTTCAGGTCAGAAGAGTTGGCAGGCCAATTGAGCACAGTGATACCATGGTCAATAAACCATTTACCAGTGGTTTTGGCACTGTGAGCAGGTGCCAGGTCATGCTGAAAAATGAAATCTTCATCTCCATAAAGCTTTTCAACAGATGGAAGCATGAAGTGCTCCAAAATCTCCTGATAGCTAGCTGCATTGACCCTGCCCTTGATAAAACACAGTGGACCAACACCAGCAGCTGACACGGCACCCCAGACCATCACTGACTGTGGGTACTTGACACTGGACTTCTGGCATTTTGGCATTTCCTTCTCCCCAGTCTTCCTCCAGACTCTGGCACCTTGATTTCCAAATGACATGCAGAATTTGCTTTCATCCGAAAAAAGTACTTTGGACCACTGAGCAACAGTCCAGTGCTGCTTCTCTGTAGCCCAGGTCTGGGGAATATGGCACCTGTAGACCATTTCCTGCACACGCCTGTGCACGGTGGCTCTGGATGTTTCTACTCCAGACTCAGTCCACTGCTTCCGCAGGTCCCCCAAGGTCTGGAATCGGCCCTTCTCCACAATCTTCCTCAGGGTCCGGTCACCTCTTCTCGTTGTGCAGCGTTTTCTGCCACACTTTTTCCTTCCCACAGACTTCCCACTGAGGTGCCTTGATACAGCACTCTGGGAACAGCCTATTCGTTCAGAAATTTCTTTCTGTGTCTTACCCTCTTGCTTGAGGGTGTCAATAGTGGCCTTCTGGACAGCAGTCAGGTCGGCAGTCTTACCCACGATTGGGGTTTTGAGTGATGAACCAGGCTGGGAGTTTTAAAGGCCTCAGGAATCTTTTGCAGGTGTTTAGAGTTAACTTGTTGATTCAGATGATGAGGTTCATAGCTCGTTTAGAGACCCTTTTAATGATATGCTAATTTTGTGAGATAGGAATTTTGGGTTTTCATGAGCTGTATGCCAAAATCATCCGTATTAAGACAATAAAAGACCTGAAATATTTCAGTTAGTGTGCAATGAATCTAAAATATATGAATGTTAAATTTTCATCATGACATTATGGAAAATAATGAACTTTATCACAATATGCTAATTTTTTGAGAAGGACCTGTATGTACAAAGTTCAATGTATTTTGTTGAGGTTTTATGTGATACACCAACCCAAAGTAGCTGAATTGTAAATTTGAAGAAAAGCAATGCATGGTTTCCTTTTTTTCCCAAAACATATCTAAAAATCTCATCATGCTTTCGTATTCCACCCTGAGTCAGCACTTTGTGGAGCCACCCTATGCTACAGCTGCTTTGGGGTGTGTCTATCAGCTTTACTCATCTAGAGACTGGAATTTTACTCCGTTCATCTTTATAGCTCAAGCTCAGTCAGACTGGATTGAGAATATACAGTGTTCCGTTTCCTTCACACATATAACGCTTATCTGATCAGAGCACCTTCTTCCATGAATGCCTCTTCCCCTAAGTGGCTTGTGACAAATTGCAAACAAAAGTTCATATGGCTATCTTTCAGTAATGCCTTTCTTCTTGCCAATATCCTATTTCAGTCAGTCAGTCATTTTCTACACTTTCTTCCATAGTGGGTCACCTATCTCCAGCAGTCTATGGACAGGAGGCGGGGGTACACCCTGGACAGGTCGCCAGCCCATCGCAGGGCAACACAGACACACACAGGACAAATAACCATGCACACACGCATTCACACATAAGGGCAATGTAGAGAGACCAATTAACCTAACAGTCATGTTTTTGGACTGTGGGAGGAAGCTGGAGTACCCGGAGAGAACCCACGCATTCACGGGGGAGAACATGCAAACTCCATTCAGAAAGACCCCCGGCCGGGAATTGAACCCAGGACCTTCTTGCTGCAAGGCAACATTGCTAAATATAAAAGCACATCACACTTGGCATATGGTGGCAGCAGCATCATGCTGTGGAGATATTTTATAGTAAGAGCAGGGAAATTGATGAGAGTTAAAGGAAAGATTAGCACCTTCCTCACTGAAGGGACTGGGTCCACACTTTCCCAGATAAAGGGTCCTGGTCTGGAGCCAGGACTTTCAGATTACCCTGGGATTGTTGAGGGGAGGGGTTGTCTCCTAAGCAATGATTGGTGGACCCTTATTTCCAGTGTTCTGACTTCCGTTCACCTGCTATATTTAAGACGAGTAGCATCAGGATTATAGGGAGGATCAGAAAATTGTATTTCCTGATTTCTCTTTATAGTGCTGTTCTTATAGTGTGTGCTGCTGTTAAATACCTGGAACATTATATAACTGATGAGCTGGCTGATGACAGACATTTAAATGCAACATTGCTTGATGTATGTACAAGCTAATATTATTGTACGCAAGTATAGGATGTGTTCTGTCTCAGTGAAAGTGGCACTATCTGTATCTTCAACAAAGTGAATTCTTCTTCTTCGTCTTGTTATTATTATTATTAAAACCCATGTGTTTCAGAGCAGTGGACACAGAAAGAACCCAAATTATCCAGGCTTCCTTTCACCCAGGTAAAAAAATAAATAAAATCATAGGAACCTTTGGTGGAAAATGGGCTACTGAGGTACATTTAGGACAAAAATAGGAAACAAATTGTTGGAGGCTGCAAAACACCCCATACTAGGGTCGAGGTTCAGCTTCAAGGACATAAACCCTGAACATACAGCCAGAGCTACAGTGAAAGTTTGTAGCTCAAAGCCTACTAAACTCCTGACCAAAATCTTAAGGGTCTGTGGCAACTAAGACTTAAAACTAATGTTCATAAATGCTTTGCATTAAATTTTTGCAAGCTGGATAGGAATGGTCAAAAACATTTCTCTAAAGGTTAAAAACTGGTGGAGCCAAAACAGAAATATTTACAGCTGTAGTTTCAGCAAAAACTGGTTCTACTACATTTTACACCTAGGGAGGGTGGCTAGATTACAAAATAGATCCACACTTTTCTTATTTTTATTTGCAAGAAACGTTACATCCTTTCCCTTCAGCTTTAAAATCATGTGCTACTTTGTGCTTGTCTTTGTAGTTGTAATGTCACAAAATATGTTAAGGTTAAAGTGAGTACTTTTGCAAAGCATTGGAATGTATGACAAACCTTAATTTAGAAAAATAACAATAAGTATTATTATTTAGATTATTTATTTAAAGGTTTGCTGCAACTATGTAGCAGTAAATCCTACAGAAAATATACACATTCAGAATCATCAATCTTTATGAGTCTTGGGTGCTTGCTTTGACAGCTTGGTGTGCTTTTACTGCTATATGTGCTTAAAGTTGATATCGGGCTGGTGAGGCAAGGCTGGTTGACCCCAAGCAGCTCCCTTGAGATGGTGACAGCAAAGCACCCCCCCCCCCCACACACACACACTCGAATTAATAAAAAAATCCCAGAATGAAGCAGCCCATCTGCCTATGTGTCAAATGAAGGGCAGAGATGAGCAGATGAAGCAAAAGCAAACAAAACACACAGCTCCTTCGGTCCTATTCAAAAGAACTAAACTCTTATGAGAAAGCTGATTGAGTTCATAAATTATTCAGTAAATGCTTACAGTATGGGCAGGAAGAAAATACATCAATCTAAAGTGTAGTAAAGTGCTACTCCACTACCCGACCCAGTGCAGAGGCGTACAGAGTTCAGCCAGATTCAGCGCCAATGCTTTCCTTCCTGCTCAAATCCCAGCCTCCTCACCCTGGGATCTGCAGTCCCAACGCATCCATTATTAAAGAGCAGCTTAACAAAGAACCAGCAAACAACCACACCTTTATTTTGTCGCTGAGCTGTGCACGGTGGTGTCAAGACTGCTGACTACAACTGACCTAAAAAACAGCACAGGTCTGCAAAGTACAATCATAATCCATTTATGAACAGGAGCATTTGTCAGAATCGTCGCCTAAACAACTGTACTTTGAGGGATTCTTGTTTACTGACAAGATGTGAGTTTAAGGATCTGTTGCCTATTTGATGTTAAGTCATTAGGGACTGGAGATGAAAAGGAAATCAAATTAAAATTACAAATTAATTGTAACAACTATTTAAAGTTGGGAAACGTATGACTGCAATTCTCCTTAACAGAGTGCAACACAAGGACATTTGATTGGCATGTTCTAAAATGCACCATGGAGTCTTGTGGGGTACATCAATGCCATATTTATTCATATAGCACATTTAAAAACAACAGTTGAACAAAGTGCTTCACAGTTACACAAACAATCATGAAATAGCAAATAGAAAAGAGTTGTAAGAAAAATAAATAAAACACAGAAGAGTTAAGACTTCTAAGAAATATTTAGCTTCTCATGCTCAGTCAGTCAGAGGCCAGAGAGACAAGATTAGTTTCTAACTGACATTTAAATGATTCTATGCAATTCAAATATTACACATCAAAATATACAAAATGTGTCTAATTTATCAGCATTTGTGAATATATACATACCCATTCCACACATCAGTTAGCAGAGGTAATACAAGCTACCTATCTAGGGTCCCCTCTACCCTTTATTAAGACAGTCCTACAATCTCAGGACCAGTAAGACTGTCCGACCGTGTCCGGACTACTCATTCCATCTCCACTGAGCAGTGAAAAGTCCCTGCGTCCGTGACCTTTTTAGAACAGCCATTCTTTGTAAGCCACATTTGAAGCTAGTTGTCTGCAGACTAAACTGCTAACATGCTCATAATTAGGCGATAAACAGCAGTGAGTGAGTTTTATAAGGGAAAGGTAGGAAGGGAAGCTGGTCTCAGACACTTAAATAAGTTGTAACTTCTGATTATGCGCAATTTGAGAAAAATCTGTTAGATTATTTCTTCCTTAAATTTTTAAACTAAACCTATTCCGTGGACGTCACCAAACTACTGAAAGGATGCAAAGCCCTTTTTTTTTTTTAATTTACTTTAAATTCAATTTTCTTTAACTGTGTCATGGCCTGAAAACCCTACATATTTACAGGCTGCTGCATTCCAACTATAACGCTTTGCCTGGAAATAGTTAATGGGACTAACTCCTGGGAGACACTATGATGAATGTTTTCCAGCTCAGATCTTTTTTTTTGTGTGTAATTGGAGAGAGGATCCTAAATTACAAATCACACCTGAAGTGGTGCACTGCGAGAAAATATAACAACATAAAATATCCACCTTGGTGTTGTATTCGTTTTAATTGTTTTTGTGGGCTAACTAGACAAATATAGTTGATGCCAGCTACTACTAATATCACATGTCCAATAAGCATTGAACAGGGCAGAGATCTAAACAATCAATATCACCTTCCCTGCTTAGAAATCTGCTAGAATCAAATAACATTGTTTTCCAACTGTTGTGAACTAAGTGTTTTATAAATGCATTATAAACAACAAAAATGCATTTCCTACAAAAATGGACTGTGACTGCTATAAGATAAAGAAAGAGATTGAAATTAGTGGAAAATGCTTGAGTGAAGCAGAAATAAATACAGGGTTTAACCGTTAAAATAAGCAAAAACACAAAAGTGTAAAAAAAGCATACATCAAAGCTACATAAAATGTATGCTGAGTCATATGTGCAAGAGACAAAGTTAACACATGGGGCACAATTCCTTGAACCGCATCAGCTCTATGGCAAACAAATTCATTGGGGGTTTAACTGTTCTAGTGTTAGTAATGTGGACACAGCAGTAAGTTGAATACAATGATCTATTTTGTGTTCTTTGGAAAACATGCTCAGATCAGTATATGGGGTTCTATGGAAAAGTGCCAGAGATTTTTGCAATAGTGAGGAATGTTGTTCAACTTCCTTAGGACGCTTGTATTTAAAAGCTGCATTGCATGAAAGATGACACATTTGCAATGTTTTTAATCTCGTACTCGTCGTACTCGTACTCGTCGTCTTCCGCTTTATCCGGGACCGGGTCGCGGGGGCAGCAGACTAAACAGAGACACCCAGACGTCCCTCTCTCCAGACACCTCCTCCAGCTCCTCCAGGGGGAGTCCAAGGCGTTCCCAGGCCAGCCGAGAGACATAGTCCCTCCAGCGTGTCCTGGGCCGTCCCCTGGGCCTCCACCCGGTGGGACGTGCCTGGAACACCTCCCAAGGAAGGCATCCAGGAGGCATCCGGTATAGATGCCTGAGCCACCTCAACTGGCTCCTCTCGATGTGGAGGAGCAGCGGCTCTACTCCGAGCCCCTCCCGGATGCCGGATGGCCGAGCTCCTCACCCTATCTCTAAGGGAGTGCCCGGCCACCCTACGGAGGAAGCTCATTTCAGCCGCTTGTATCCGGGATCTCGTTCTTTCGGTCATGACCCAAAGTTCATGGCCATAAGTGAGGGTAGGAACGTACACCGACCAGTAAATTGAGAGCTTTGCTTTTCGGCTCAGCTCTCTCTTCACCACAACGGACCGGCACAGCGCCCCCATTACTGTGGCAGCCGCACCAATCCGTCTGTTGATCTCCCGCTCCATTCTTCCCTCACTCGTGAACAAGACCCCGAGATACTTAAACTCCTCCACTTGAGGCAGGAACTCCCCTCCAACCTGAAGAGGACAAGCCACCCTTTTCCGGTCGAGTACCATGGCCTCGGACTTGGAGGAGCTGATCCTCATCCCAGCCGCTTCACACTTGGCTGCGAACCGCCACAGCGCATGCTGTAGGTCTTGGCTAGAGGGGGCCAGCAGGACCACGTCATCTGCAAAAAGAAGAGACGAAATCCACTGGTCCCCAAACCCGACCCCCTCCAGCCCTTGGCTGCGTCTAGAAATCCTGTCCATAAAAGTTATGAACAGGACCGGTGACAAAGGGCAGCCCTGCCGGAGTCCAACATGCACCGGGAACAGGTCCGACTTAGTGCCGGCAATGCGGACCAAACTCCTGCTCCGCTCGTACAGGGACCGGATGGCCCCTAGTAAAGGGCCCCCGATTCCATACTCCTGGAGCACCCCCCACAGGGCATCACGAGGGACACAGTTGAATGCCTTCTCCAGGTCCACAAAACACATGTGAACCGGTTGGACAAACTCCCATGAACCCTCGAGCACCCTGTAGAGGGTATAGAGCTGGTCCAGTGCTCCACGGCCGGGACGAAAACCACACTGCTCCTCCTGAAGCCGAGGTTCGACTATCGGTCGGACTCTCCTCTCCAATACCCTGGTGTAGGCCTTACCAGGGAGGCTGAGGAGTGTGATCCCCCTGTAGTTGGAACACACCCTCCGGTCCCCCTTCTTATAAAGGGGGACCACCAACCCAGTCTGCCAGTCCAGAGGCACTGTCCCCGACCGCCACGTAATGTTGAAGAGACGTGTCAACCATGACAGCCCTAGAACATCCAGAGATTTGAGGTACTCAGGGCGGATCTCATCCACCCCCGAAGCCCTGCCACCGCGGAGCTTTTTAACCACCTCGGTGACTTCAGCCTGGGTGATGAAAGAGTCCGACCCCGAGTCCCCAGCCTCTGTTTCCACCACGGAATGCGTGATGGCAGGATTGAGGAGATCCTCGAAGTACTCCTTCCACCACCCGATAATGTCCTCAGTCGAGGTCAGCAGTCCCCCGCCCCCACTATAAACAGTGTTGGCGAAGCACTGCTTTCCCCTCCCGAGGCGACGGACGGTTTGCCAGAATCGCTTCGAGTCCTTCTCCATGGCCTCACCGAACTCCTCCCAGGCCCGTGTTTTTGCCTCTGCCACAGCCCGGGCCGCAGCACGCTTGGCCTCACGGTACCCGTCAGACACCTCAGGAGTCCCACAAGCCAACCACAGCTAATAGGACTCCTTCTTCAGCTTAACAGCATCCCTTACTGCCGATGTCCACCACCGGGTTCTGGGATTGCCGCCGCGACAGGCACCGCAGACCTTACGGCCACAGCTACGGGCAGCAGCATCGACAATAGATGCGGAGAACATGGTCCACTCGGACTCTATGTCTCCAACATCCCCCAGGATCTGGTCGAAGCTCTCCCGGAGGTGGGAGTTGAATACATCCCTGGCCGAGGGCCCCGCCAGACGTTCCCAGCAGACCCTCACTATGCGCTTTGGCCTGCCAAGTCTGACTGGCTTTCTCCTCCTCCAGCGGATCCAACTCACCACCAGGTGATGATCAGTGGACAGCTCAGCCCCTCTCTTCACCCGAGTGTCCAAAACATGCGGCCGAAGATCTGATGATACGACAACAAAGTCGATCATCGACCTCCTGCCTAGGGTGTCCTGGTGCCAAGTCCACTGATGGACACCCTTATGTTTGAACATGGTGTTCATTATGGACAAACCGTGACTAGCACAGAAGTCCAATAACAAAACACCACTCGGATTCAGATCGGGGAGGCCATTCCTCCCGATCACGCCTCTCCAGTTGTCACTGTCGTTTCCCACGTGGGCGTTGAAGTCCCCCAGCAGAATAATGGAGTCCCCGGGAGGGGCACTATCCAGCACCCCCGACAGAGACGCCAAGAAGGCCGGGTACTCCGCACTGCCACTCGGCCCGTAGGCTGAAATGATAGTCAGAGACCTCTCCCCAATCCGAAGGCGCAAGGATACGACCCTCTCATCCACTGGGGTTTTTAATCTATAGTTTCTTAATATATTTTTTTAAAGTTGTGGAAGTAGATGGAACTTGTTTGCAAAAAACGTGGAATGCAGGAGCTTAGCTAGGACAAAAGTGGGTGAGGCCACCAGCATTAGGCAGGAAAACAAAATATTGACCAAAGATTTCACAAGATCTAAGACGTAATTTTATTTAAAAAAAAATAATAATTATATATAAGATTTCTAAAAATTCATCTTTTGGAAATAGTCCAATATCATGTTTTAATGGTGTTTCTAATGAAAATAAGGGGAAAGTTGTTGGCCTAAATGAGCAAACGGTGCATGATTAATTTGAAGGTTTACCTTATTCATTTCTATGGGGAAAATATTTGTTTTGAAAAGGTGAACTGTTTTAAAAAGTAACAAACACTTAAAGTAATATTACCTGTCTGCTGAATGAGTTTAATTTCGAACAGCACGACTTAGTGACAAAAGAAGTGCAAAATGAGCACACGGTAAAACAACTCAACAACCGTCTTCCTGTATGTTGGCTTTGAAGAGCAATGAAGACTGAAAACTCTGTTCTTCATATTCAGGGAACAAAACGTCTCCATCAGACAGAAAACCCGCGTTCTCAAAGGAAATTATGAGGCTGAAAGCACATCAAAGTGCTTCTCAGGCCTGCAGTATTGTCTGATTAGCTTCCACTGAGAGCAGGACTGCCAGCACTTTGCTTGCAGACATACCCCAGCAGACAGTTATAATTGTATTGATTTTGCAGTAGCACAGAGATACAGAAATATGTTGCACATCCTGTCCCACTGACCCCTCCTACGACTCTGTGCTGGTAGCACAGAGACACATTGTAGGCTGCACAGAAGCAACTTGCAAATGGATGTAAAACTGTTCAGTAACAACAAACCATATCTTAAGCATGATTTGTCTGACAGGTGTTATGCAACAATTTGTTCTAGCATTCAGAATGCTGAATATATTGAGGTTGTTTTGAATAGTGCATGTGTATTGGGATCAAGGGTGTGGATTTCACAGTGTTCTGCTTTAGGATGGGGTATGTTACTTTTGCCATGACATCACTGTCACATATTATTTTCTTCATATTTAAGAATTAACTGACCATTTGCAAATGAAATTTCAATGTTTTATGAATGCCTCCAAAAGGGCCACACGATTATTAGCTGCCTTAATCAGAAAATAGGTACGTTTCACCT
Organism: Girardinichthys multiradiatus; assembly: GCF_021462225.1. Taxonomy (NCBI): domain Eukaryota; kingdom Metazoa; phylum Chordata; class Actinopteri; order Cyprinodontiformes; family Goodeidae; genus Girardinichthys; species Girardinichthys multiradiatus. The sequence continues at coordinate 20,100,435 of NC_061803.1, read as the reverse complement.
TCAGCTTCAAGAACACGACCAGTCCAGGTGACTGGATATTCAACAGTGCAGACAGCGTAGTATAGCATAAGATTCAGTAATGTTATTATTGGGTAATTTCTGCGTTATCTGAGTCGCAGTTAGGTCAGTACTGTGGCAGTGCTATATGCATGTGAGAAATTGTGTGTTTGGGTTTGGTAAAATGTCCAAAATAACTGGCAGCCTGGCCTATTTGGTGACCAAATGCCGTAAAGCCACTGGTCCCAAACCCTTAAACCATGGAGTAGTGCCAGTCCTTGGGTCTGTTAAATGGTCAAAGTACTTTCATACTTTCATCCAATTTGGCCAATGAAAATAAAAATAAAAAAACTTTTATAACACAACCAATGACTAAAGCCAAACTCAGCCAGGAGCTTCTCAGCAGAGAGAGCAGCTTGGAGGAAAACACATGTTAATTTAGTTAAAAACTTTAGAAAACTAAAAATATAAATTTTGTGTGACTATACATATTGTTTTTTTATGGATTATTATAAACTATGTCACTGAATATGTTAATATATGAAATTAAGGCAGCTCTAACTGAGATGGATAATCTGGTCTGCAGAGAGGATCATAAGGGCTGGACCTTCATCCAGGATCTGTACAGGGTAGGGTCAGGAAATGGCAGCTAACATCTCTGCAGTCCCCACACATCCTGGTCACAATCTGTTTAGACTTTTACCTTTAGGTTGGTGCTACAGAGCACTATTTGCTAAATCTAGCCACCACAGAGATAGTTTCTTCCCCCATGCTGTCTCTCTGATGAACACAATGAACACCTCACAGCCTGAGCAGTCAGCTATTCTGCTGTGAAACAAAATAAGCATATTTGCACTATCACAACCTACCTTTCTTTTATTCTTTATATATTTAAAAATTGGGCATACACATACATGTATATAATGCTTCTATATTCTTACCTTGCTTGGACGATGCCCCTCTCCAGAAATGTGTCAAATTTGTTGTTTGTGCAAACAAACTCAGCCAATAAAACTGATTCTAATAATGCCTGAAAAACCAGATCCCAGATGCAAGTGGCTGAAAATAACTTCCTCTGCAGGTTGGCCAGGCTTTGCCTTAGAAACAGAGTTTGGATCTCTTAGCATCAAAAGAAGTCAGTTGACGTGGTTTTGAGCACTCCCCTTTGAGGGACCAAATTTGTCAGACACCTGTTGCTTCGTCTACTTCCTCAGGGTAACCCTTAACCCTTACAGACCTCAGGCCGAGGGTCCTTCGACATATAGATGAGGAAAAGAACTGTTATTCTGTCTGCTGGCAGAGAGCTTGAGATCCACAGAGCAAGAGCTCTCATTTGTTACGTCAGATGTATTATTGGAAGTAGATTGTTCTTTCTTTGTATGTCTTTATATTTGCTGTTAGTTTGGCGGATTACTTATACTATCAAAAGGTATATCTGGTTAAAGATATAATGATGGATTACTAACAGATTTACACTTTAGTTCTACTAGTAGGTCATTGTGATACATTTTAAATGTATAACTGTTTACATTTCAACAGTAACACTGCTTGTGACTGTGAAAATTACGTCTTATATAAAAAAATGTTGTTTTTTTTCGTGTGTTTTCTGTATAAGTTTGTAGGATGAATTGAGATGATGCTGTTTTAGCAGTATGTCTGCATCCCAGCTGGACAGGAAGGGGAGCGGCTTGTTGAAGATGCTGGATTACATGGCAGTGACATTGGATTGATTCAATGAGCAGAGCATGGTCTCGTTTATTGGGTTTCCCTGTTCCATATGTTGGCTCTCTGTGTCTCAATTAATAATATCCCTATCAGTAAAGATGTAAATATTTGACTATTGTTTTGTTTCAGTGTTGTAAATCATCCACCTGCCTGTTGGAGGTTGTTTTTTGTTTTTTTATAACAGCTGCTGGATGTCGCTTCTTCCCTGCTCTCACCAAAACAAGAAGCCCGCCCAGCTTGAGTGCTGCCCTGCATGCTGTCCTCATGTCATGGTCACGTATGATAAAAAAAAAAAAAACACCAGTCCACGAGACTGTCCCCGTGGACCATATATTTACATTAAACATACAATACTCACGCGTTTCCGATGTAAATCTTGGGGAATACCTCATTGTAGTGCTGGGTGGGAAGGTTGTAGTAGCCGCTGCCGTCGGAGAGGAGCTCGTTGAGCTGCTGGACGGTAACCGCGCCGCCTGTAGCCGGGATGTCAGTCGGTGGGGGCGGCGGCTGCTGGTGATGATGCTGCTGCTGCTGCTTCGTGGGGCTCAGGTGTTTTTTCATGGCTCGTTTTTATCCTCTCTCCGACTGGTTTCAGATTATAACCACCGCCTGATTCGTGAGCCCGCTGCTGGTGTTCAACAGCATTTCTTTTACCTTCGCACGTGAGCGGCGCGCGTTCTGCAAGGTGTCTCAATTGAAGAAGCTCGAGTCCTTCAGTTTTCTCCCAACAGTGGAAAGAGCGCGGGAGTTTTCGCTGTCGATTCTGGTCACCCTTTCAAAGTAAAAGACAGAGCGTATTTCACAGAACACTCAGTGGATCCCAAAAGTGTAAACACCCCTGGTAAAATACTAGGACTTTAGACATTTTTCTCCCTTAATGTGATATATATTGTCACAATTCAACCAAAATGTTAAACGAACAATGCCAAGTTTGTATTTGACTGAAATACACCAAGAACAAAGTAAGCAGTTGTGAAGCATGTGTCCGAAGCTTCCTGCTGGCATAGCTGGCAGGCTTGGGGTCCAGGGTTAGGTTTGTGTTTATGACATCATTGTTTTCACATAGTTGCATGCACATTGTTTATCTCTTCAAAAATGAGTACAAAACCAATATTTATTTTTTTGTATAATTTGAATAATCCAGTATATATATATATATATATATATATATATATATATATATATATACACACACACTGCTCAAAAAAATAAAGGGAACACTCAAGTAACACATCCTAGATCTGAATGAATGAAATATTCTCATTGAATACTTTGTTCTGTACAAAGTTGAATGTGCTGATAACACAATCCCACAAAAATCATCAATGGAAATCAAATTTATTAACCAATAGAGGCCTGGATTTGGAGTCACACACAAAATTAAAGTGGAAAAACACACTACAGCCTGATCCAACTTTGATGTAATGTCCTTAAAACAAGTCAAAATGAGGCTCAGCAGGCGCGGAAGCCCCGGATGTTTTCTGAATAGCCCCGGACTTCTTGATAGAAGAAATTTAGAAGTATTAAAAACCACAAAATGGTATTGGACTTCACATTTTTATTTAAAAACAATCCGATTTATTCAGTTGTGTTCCATATAATCACGTCCCGCTCCACCTAACCTGACAATGAGTTAAAAGGAGAAGACAAAAAATAGCTATTAGCTCACTCGCAGCACCACGAATGCGCAACTATGCGCACAGCCAGAGACGGACTCCATTCTGGAGATGTTCAGAACAGCAGTTCACTCCAGGTCGACCTGCCTCCTTCATGACCTGAAAAGTTACGCTTCGAACAGGGCTCATTTCAGAGAAACCGTGGAGCCAACCGAAGAGTGGGAGCCTGGTGCGTGTGTGTTCAGTAACAGGTGGAAGCAAAGCGGTATAACCCAGGCTGAAGATAGCAGTGAAACCTGAATGCTGACTCAGAATGGGCTAATTGTACATTACAGCTAATCACTTATTCACCCAGCAAGACATGAGGTTGGAGGTTCACTCTAATGAGCATCATCAGGGCCATGATGAAGAACTTTCACCTGAGCTACAGATGAAGTTAAGTGATCTGTGATAGAAAACAGTAGCAACCTTCTCTGTGAGCTTCTAGCCGGATTTGCATCATAATGTGAAAATATCTGGTCCTTTACTTCAGTCAAAATAAAAGCATTTAATCCTAACGTAGTTGAACACATTGAAAGGTCCTTTAGATCATCACATTGCATCTCATGGCTGCAGCCAGTCCTATAGTCTATTTCTACATGTAGACAGAAAAAAGTGTTGCTCAATAATCCAGGAAAATATCTAATGCCAGTAAGACAAAGTAGAAAGAGCAAAAGTAAACCTCCCTCTTCTCTTTCATATCTTCTGTGCTGATTCTAAACATGCAGCTCTGGGTTTAAAGATGCAGTATAATTAAGAAATAAATTATAGCAATTAATCACAGGTGGACCATTAATTAGTTAACTATTTTATTTTTCTGAATTACACATTTAATATAATATAAACTAAACTACAAGGTGAGACATACGTATACAGTTATTAATAACTGTAATATTAGTACTGATACGGTCACGGATGAGGCTCTATGCTATATTTTAAACACCACAACTTAACACCCTTTTCTCTCAAAGTGTTTAATAGGAAGAACTGCACTAATGTCTCACATGCAAAACAAAAGACTGTGTTGGAAAATGTTTCATTTATTATTTTTGGCAGCCAAAGGTCTCCAGAAGTGGAAGGAAGGGCTGAAAAGATGGCGATAAAAGAGAACAGGTTCATAAAAGAAGAAACAAATGTTTCGAAAGCTCTTGTCATAATAAAATAAATGTGTTTTAGGATTTTACCATTTGACTAAGATTTAGGAAAATCAACCTTATTCCACTTTCCTTTTTTGAAATATAAAAATAAAGACAATGGAGCCTCAGGAGTGGAACACTTTGATGAGAATGTAACGTTTAAAAAAGATAATTTATGTAGATGACAAAAGAAGCACATTTTATCTGGCCCATAGTAAACATCTCTGATTTTAAGAAAAAACTTTTGTCAGCAAAAATTCAGATTAAGTTCTTTTCTAAATACCTCAAAATGTGTCATTATTTGTTTCAGCAAAAGGGTTTTCATCAGGCCTAAACTGTTTCTCCTTGTCCTTCATTCAGCTTCTAACAAAAATAAAAAGGAAAATTATTGCAAACCTTTTTTGTTTGATTCACAATAATTTACATTCAGTCTAAAACCAGCCGAGACTGTCATGATGTAGGGTTGTTTGGTTTTTGGTTTCGGGTTTCTTATGTTTTTCACAGTTAAGGTTTTGACTCGTTCTTTTGTTATTATTCTTCTTAGTTTTGAATCATGTTTCTGTTTATTTTCCTGGTTATGCTTTAGTTTTGTCGTCTTGTTCATGTTTTGTCAAGTTTGGTTTTCGGATATGGTTATGCTTTTGCTTCGTGTTTTTCTAGTTTGTGTTCAAGAGTCTCTGTTTTGCTCCAGTCACGTTTTGTTCTGTTAATTAAGTTTATTCAGTTCACCTGCTTCAAGTTAATCTGTCTCCTTACTCCACCTGGTTTTCACGCCATATATTCACACTTGTTCTGTTAGTCTTCGCGGAAACATCTTTCACTTTCATGCTCATGTCAAGTTTTGATGCTCAAGTCTTATTTTCGGATCATGCCGTGCCTGTCTCACCTGCCCGTCCGTTGTTTTGTTCCTGCCTCCTGCTGTGAGAGAGTTTTTGTTTTTTGTCATTAAAACCTTTTCACTTACCATCATGCTGCCTGCTCGTCTGCATTCTGGGGTCCAATTCCAAGTAAACCGTGAACCGTGACAGAGACAGAGAACTGGTACAATATTTCCTATGTTATTTTAACTTTAAATTACCTAGAAAGTGTCTTATTTAAATCTAAATATTTTGGATTTGGGCTAAAGCCCCCAATGTTTTGAGACCCTAAAAACGCCCCTTAGGCTCAGTATTGTGTGTGGCCTCCACGTGCCTGTATGACCTCCCTACAACGCCTGGACATGCTCCTGATGAGACGGCGGATGGTCTACTGAGGGATCTCCTCCCAGACCTGGACTAAAGCATCCGCCAACTCCTGGGCAGTCTGTGGTGCAACGTGACGTTGGTGGATGGAGCGAGACATGATGTCCCAGATGTGCTCAGTGTGAACTTGCTTTCATCTGTGAAGAGCACAGGGCGCCAGTGGCGAATTTGCCAATCCTGGGGTTCTCTGCCAAATGCCAAGCGTCCTGCACGGTGTTGGACTGTGAGCACAACCCCCATTTGTGGACGTCTGGGCCTCATACCATCCTCATGGAGTCGGTTTCTAACCATTTGTGCAGACACATGCACATTTGTGGCCCGCTGGAGGTCATTTTGCAGGGTTCTGACAGTGCTCCTCCTTGCGCAAAGGCAGAGGTGGCGGCCCTACTGCTGGGTTGTTGCCCTCCTATGGCCTCCTCCACGTCTCCTGGTGTACTGGCCTGTCTCCTGGTAGCGCCTCCAGGCTCTGTACACTACGCTGACAGACACAGCAAACCTTCTTGCCACAGCTCGCATTGATGTGCCATCCTGGATGAGCTGCTCTACCTGAGCCACTTGTGTGGGTTGTAGAGTCCGTCTCATGCTACCATGAGTGTGAAAACACCCCCAACATTCAAAAGTGACCAAAACATCAGCCAGAAAGCATAGGTACTGAGAAGTGGTCTGTGGTCCCCACCTGCAGAACCACTCCTTTATTGAGTGTGTCTTGATAATCACCAAACATTTCCCCCTGTTGTCTATTCCATTTGTACAACAGCTGTGAAATTGATGGTCAATCAGTGTTGCTTCCTAAGTGGACAGTTTGATTTCACAGAAGTTTGATTTACTGGGAGTTATATTGTGTTGTTTAAGTGTTCTCTTTTTTTTTTTGAGCAGTATAGATAGATAGATAGATAGATAGATAGATAGATAGATAGATAGATAGATAGATAGATAGATAGATAGATAGATAGATAGATAGATAGATAGATAGATAGATAGATAGATAGATAGATAGATAGATAGATAGATAGATAGATAGATAGATAGATAGATAGATAGATAGATAGATAGATAGATAGATAGATAGATAGATAGATAGATAGATAGATAGATAGATAGATAGATAGATAGATAGATAGATAGATAGATAGATAGATAGATAGATAGATAGATAGATAGATAGATAGATAGATAGATAGATAGATAGATAGATAGATAGATAGATAGATAGATAGATAGATTTCCCTGAAGGCTTGTTTTCAAAGTTTTGGTTTTTATTTTGAAATACTTGACTTTTGAAAAAGGTTTTCCTGTTCGACTTTTACAGAACTAACAGTTTTTATTCTTGTTTTTCTCTTTTAAATATATATTTTTTATTTCTGATATGTCGGTTTGGATTTTTTAAATCAATTTATAATTTTCTGTTTTATATCTTAAATGTATCACATTTTCTTATTTGAGGCCTCTTTGCCTACTTTATTTTAGATTTTTTTTATTTTGGTACTATGACTATTTTTTTCTCCCATTTGCGGAAAATGCATTTGTTTATTCTAACAAAGTTTAATTTCAACAATTCAACGTCAAATGTTATATTTTGACTTTATATGTTTTTATGGGGGGTTTTATTGTAATTTGACATCCTTAAGGTTTATTCTTATGCAAAATAGATTTTGTTTTCCAAACTTCCTAACTGAACTTTTGTTTGAAAGTTCAGGACATATACTGAAATTTATCACTGCTGACATTTGTTGTTGTTGTTCTTAACAGGTATTTAGCATGTTTGAAAGCCACTTTAACATTGATATCAGCTAATCAGCTAAGTAGGTATTTTTTCCCTAAGGCAGAGATTAATCAAGGATTTAGTAGGCTATGAAATAAGAAAGAACAATATCTATTTTTTTGGAATTAGAATTAACTGGTGAGTCTGCAAACAGAATATAATGTATAATTATTATATTAACATCTGATTTCTAAAAGAACAACAAAACTCTGCAATTATTACTACAGATTTTCCATATTCTTGTAAATAATCAGTTGTAGTTTTTATGCACAAACAATACAAGCACATTTTGTACATTTTTTCTAAATCCTATTCTACTCAGTTAAACACTTCTTTGAATCTGAGTATGCTGTTTTTGTTAACTGTACAGAATGTTTTTCTATGTGGTAAATTTGCCCTTACTGCACAGTCTCTTTTTGTTTTATCTTACTATATTTACCTTGTGTGAAACTGCATTCTTCCATTTTGGCTGTCGATTTGCTGCTGGTACACCTGAATATCCCCACTGAGGGGAAATAAAGGATATTTCTATTGTATTCAAAGGCCAATCAGCTGCAAAAATGAAGACTTTTACCTTGGAGATATATTTAAACAACTTTCCTTCTAATGGAGTTTGACACTTTCCTCCTTCTCCACCACCATCTCCAACACACAAGCAGTCTCTCACTCTGTAGATCGTACTGAACTGAAGGGGGCCACAACAGAACAGTGGGACAGCATACTTACTGTAATTCTGAAATTACCCTTTTTGCTATTTTTTAGACTTAAACACCAAGTAAGTCCTGTCATAAGCACTCCCATTCCCTGCTTTGCCGATGATGGTTGTGTGGATAATAACCAAAGTTGTAATATGTAACAATAGCTTGTAGATTTTATGTTTTCAATTTTCTTTACCTCTTAGAAGGGGTTTGAACTACTTCAGCTGGTTGGCTTTTGTTTATCACCAGCTCATCTCAATAAATTAGGAATGTACCATAAAGTTACTTTATTTTAGTAATTCAGTAGAGAAGGTTAAACTCCTATATAGAATCATTACTCAAAAAATTGAAACATTTCAAATGTTTTTGTTATCTTAAAGATAATTAAAATGAAGCAAATCCAAATCCGTTCAAGAGTTTGGGGGATTCATAAAGTTTTAAATAATTTGTGTAATGAAGCTATATAACACAAGGTTCAACTTTTAAATCAAATTGCTGAAATAAATGAACTTTTCAGTTATATTATAATTTATTGAGATGTACCAGTAGAGCTGTTGATGAATTCTGAGGTTATTTGCAAACTTGAGCTAGAGATAATAAGATGCTTACGTGTTACAGTCAGCATGGGGAAGTAAAGTTACTCCAATTACACCATATAGTGCTGGAAAATTATAATTATATTCTTTTATCCTCCCATCGATGGATTTGTGTAGACAGTTTTTTTTCTTGTAATATGTGCACAGAGTCAGTAGATGGAGCCATTTTCCCATATAATCAAATAGCCTAAATATGAGCCAGTGACGTTAAGCAGCATTAAATAAGGAAACAATTTGACCAAATATTTATATCAGTGTACAGTGAAAAGCTAAAAAAATGCATCAGCATTTATGAATTTAAATTCTGCTGAATGAGCTACGCAGTTTGTTATTTATGATACACTGCTTGCTGTTCCTGTGTGTGACCTCTTGGTGGCGATCATGAACGATGAACAGATGAATGAGACCACAGGTACTTAGTCAGCTGGCAGCCCTGCGTTTCCAGTGGCCATAAAAATATGGATTTCTTCCAGCTGAAATGGCTTGATGCAAAACGTTTGTCAGCAACTGGTGTACAAAATGTTTTTATCTGATTTCTGATTGGTTCGCGTTTAGGGTTAGGCCTTAAGTTCATTTCTACTAAACCAGTCCTTCCAGGGAATGTGTCAACATTCTCTGTATTGTGTAACTGCAGCTATAGTGTTGGCAGAGGTCAACTATTCTTAGTATGAGCTGAAGAAAGACATGAGATATCATGTAAACCATACATCAGGTTTAACTCAGCCAGGGTTTGGTTTTCAGATGGGCTGAGAGATGAAATAAGGTCTGGGTTACATTTGCTGTTGCTGCTGAGGCTCTCAAAGGCTGTTCAGCTGTTCGACCTGACTGTGCTCAGGTGCTCCAGATCCACTTCACTTCCAATCTAGTCATCATTGTTGTGTTTCCATGGCGATTTAGGGAGGTGCAGTACAATGCCGTGGTATCCATACATCTTGTGGAACCAGATTCCACAAGATTTTCTCTCTCTCTCTCTCTCTCTCTCTCTATCTATCTCTCTCTCTCTCTCTGTGTGTGCATGTGTGTGTGTGTGTGTGTGTGTGTTTGTGTGTGTGTGCGTTTGTGTAACAGACAGCAGTACTGACCAATAGAAACATTTATATGCCAAGTCCAAAGCTGATGTTGACCTTCAGTACAGAGATGGGTCTTAAGTTTTGATGTTTCAGTTGGTCAATTATATTTCAAAACCTGAGCTTTGAGCATAATTTCTTAAGTTTAGTGCCACCAATAATGAGCATGTTGTAGAAGTAATACTAAAGGCTATTACTTACTTATTCCATTGGAAAGGAGCAATGCAAATTGATTAATAAAAGTCAGTCTGTCATGTAAATTTGCCAAATTGAGCCATATAGGCTCAATTTCTTGCAAAGTCACTGGCAGGTTGTTCAGAGCAGAACTGAAAGATTAAATGACATGACCCCATCCATCCATCCATCCATCCATCCATCCATCCATCCATCCATCCATCCATCCATCCATCCATCCATCCATCCATCCATCCATCATTAGTTAGTTGTTGCAGTGAAGAATTCAGTCTCTAGATCTGCAAATCTGGTAGAGCCCAAAAGATTTACAGCTGTAATTACAGCTAAATGTGTTTCTACTAAGCATTTAACTGTGGTGACGAATGTATTCCCACACCCCACTTCACAGATGTTTATTTTGAAATAAACCATCATTTTCATTCCACTTCACGATTATGCACTACTTGTCTGTCACATAAAATCCCTATGAAATCTTTAGAATTTTGTGTTATATGTTGCCAACATGTGAAAAAGTTCAAAGGCTATGAATAGGATGATAAAAATGAAAAAAACTTTGAACAGCTCTGTACTCACTACAGATTTTTACTCTATTATTCCATATATATGGATTGCACAAATTTGCATACCATGTATTGATTATTTTTCTTTTCGTTATTAAGAGGAGTAGTCAATGGCATCATCTATTTTAGAAAGTGGCATATTGGTTATCAGCACCAAGTGCCAAATGTTTTTACTCCAAAATCTGTTTCCAAAGAATATCGTTTCAAGGCTCCTAGAATGTTTTTATGTCAACTCGAGGCCCAGAGGGCTCTCATGTGGACACCTTAACCCTGGCACCTGGCTTTGACTTTTCTCATGTACTGTTCTATCTGTTAAAAGTGCTGTATCCACTGTAACATAGTCTGATTCACACAAGAGTCTAGTAGTCACAATATACAAGTTTATGTAAAACTGGGATTATAATTTATGAAGACTTTAATCCTTCATTTTTCTGAAGAACATCTTTGTTTCAAAGGTCATAAGGTGGATAGCTGACTGTTTAGGTCATTTCATTTTTTGTAGAATGAATTCACAAATAATAAGACTTCTTTATTTTGTCGCTGAGCTCCATCAAAATCTTAAGACCTCAGAAAAGTTACAAGTGGTCACGTAACACGGTGCTTGGTCAAAATCAGGCTGTAAGTTGAGGTTCAATATGCATAAAGAAGAAATGGAAGCAGGAGACAAAACAAAAAAGCAGAACAGGCAATTTATTGAAACTATTGAAAACTTTAGCACGATAGCCCGTAAAAAAAACAAAACAGAACTGAAAGTGTTTAAAACTTACTCAGTAGTAGGTAGTGGTATTGGGGTCATGTTGTTCACTTCAAAAATTGGTTTCTACGTGCTTGATATGAGTATTTCCAGTAGGCTGATTGTCACCACATGGAGATCACCTCCATGTGGCTAAGGTAGCTTAGGGAAGGGAATCTACAGTCTAGAACTGATCAGTTTTTGTACACCTCCCTTGCCACCCATTCCTAAACTTAAATGGTGTTTAGATCATAGGAACATGTAGGTCAAAAAAAGGGAGATTGTCTTACTGTAAGAACTCCTTTGTCAGACGGGTGTTGCATTGTCCCTTTGAAAGACCCTCAGTTAAGAGGGATGCTGGCTTCATCATCTCCACATAGCAAACCACATTTTGATGGCTGTGCATATACTGAAGCTCCATTGTTCTGATGATGTAGGAAGCTTTGCAGTTCATGATGGATCCTTCTCTTTAGTGGGATAGGTCCTTCGTTGTTTCGACCAAGATTCTGCATATCTGCTGTAAGTTTGTTGTGGAGAGTGAAAAAGGCTGGTTCTGTTCTGGGGACTCCTCTGGAACATCTGGAGATCATTGTGCAAAGAAAGATTCTTCATAAAATGATGAACCTTATGGAGAACCCTGAGCATCCTCTTCATGAGACTGTTGTACAACAACAGAGTGTCTTCAGTCAGAGGCTTCTTCAGATCTGTAGTCCGATGTAGTAAGACGGAGCGCTACAGGAGATCCTTCCTGCCCACAGCCATCATCATCTACAACGGCTCTTTGAAGAAACCTGCATAATATGAGCTACAACATTTAATTTACCTTTGGGATTAATAAAGTATTTTTGAAAAGAATTGAATCGTAAGATGCTACCAATACTTGTTCATCTGAAACTGTTTTTGTTCCTAAAAAGTACACTGACTTGCAAAAGTCATAACACACATTGAACCTATTTACATTATGCAAAACTATTATTTTCACAGCATAAATGGTACACAATTTTAATTTTACAAATTTTACAATTTTACAATTTTGTTAATGTTGAAGGAGTTTTTAGCAGCGGAACTATATTGCGAACTGGTCTTTCAGCTATAGATAATGCGTATACATTCACCCTTTTTGTTCAGCTTTCTATCTGCTAAAGCAATCTTAACTCTTCACCACACTGATCTTGGCTGGATTTCCTCTGTGTCTATCACAATGCCACCCACGTTAATGTTTCTTTTAGGTGTGTGCCGCTGTTGTCTGAGCATTAGGCTGTGAAGGTACTCTCCCCTCCAGAACCTTTCAAACGTACTGTACCTGATTCCATCTTTTTCTTCCATATAAATCTCTGATGACACTGCCTGGAAGAGGTGGTGTAGTTGAGGCCTTCCAGGTGATGAGATGATTAGGAGTAGGACGTTCTGCAGTTTGGATTGCTGAAGTTGTTTGTTGTAAGACGGTGATTATTCACTGTTGCTGCAGCTTCATAAAAAGAAGTCTGCAGAGAAGCCTTGTTAAGTCCACCTGAGGTAAGTGCAAATGTGGAGTTGAGGACATTTCTAACAGTTCTTGTGTTGCTCCAGCACTCCTCCAGCATTGCTTGCATGAGGTGTGTTAAAGAGAACATCAAATTAAAAAGCTGTCAGACTCTCAGTATTGACTTCCAGTTAACTTTTGGCAGAAAAAAAATAGTACCCTGGTCACATTTAATCTGCTTTACATTGTTTCTAACTGCAGTAAAGCAGCGCAAACCATTAATAAAGGCATCTGTGGACAGATCATATTAACATCTCCAAATGTATTGTACAAGAGCAGAAGCAGGTGAAGCTCAGCTGTATCTTTTGTCTTCCTTTCTTTCATTTTTTAGTCATGAAAGGGTCAAAACAATCCATGCCACAGCATATAAGCGAAGGAGACAGTTCCATCCGGTCTCCAGTTAGATCACAAATTTTCTGTCCTTCTACAGGTCTCCTCAGTTTCAATCAGAACACACATTGGCGTATAAATGAAGCAATACACAGGCTTATCCCCGGGATCTAATTTCCATCAGATCAACTGTCATTCATTGTACTGTGCTATGAAGCTTTAAGATTTGTTTCTTAAAAACAGTTTCATGGTGTCACTGCTGTTTAGAAGAAACAAGTTGAATTAAGGTGAATTATCCACAATGATGATATACTAACATGAAAGTTGACTTGCTGGAACTAGCTTTGCTAGTTCTGCAAGAGAAAGCGACCACCGCTGCTCAAACCACAAAAGGAAGGGCATGGCGTGTGGCGTGTTTTTCTGGCTCTGCCACTGCTTTGCCATGGTGGTCAGCATTTTCATGGCAATGCCCAATTTTGATAGATGATGCTGTCTGTGGATAACTGTTTGATGTTTAAATGCACAAGGCATATTTGAACTGTTTTCCTGCCACCTTGAGTACACTTTTGCTGTCGATAAAGCCATCCAAGTGATGGGGTTTACTGTTGTGTGGGAGATGCTTTCTTTTACTCACTGTCTTTATTTCCTCTTCATATGCTTGTTTTTCTGATCCTTTAGTGAGATCTTGAAAGTGAAGCAGCCCTTTTCTATGCACCAGTGAAAGCCCAGTACTCGCTCTGTTTGTATCTTACTTAAAGCAAGGTCCTTTGTTTTGACGTCCATTGCATGTTCTCATAATGCTATGCTATTCAGAACAGTATTGCTATTAAATTTAAACTTGTGTAGCTGCAGGCCTCCTTCGGCACATAGTGTACATGCCTCCTGTGCCAGTTGCATGCCTCTTTCTGCTATTTCTATGCTTGTGACTCCATTATCTGGCAATGAACTGTGCTCCTAGTGGATCTGCCAGGCTGTTTACTCTGGCTAGATGTTTTAAGCTAGAATTGGGACATCCAGGAAAAGAAAAGTCTCCAAAACGATGCACTATTATTCTGTTTTGTAGAGGATGCATACATTGGTCTCCATTCTTCCACCATAAGAAGTGGAGATAGTCATGATCACTGTGTTGCACATGAAACTTATAGAACCTTTTCTCTATGTCACACATCAAAGCTCTTTCATGATGTCAAAAGCGTGTGAGGATGCAACTTAGATTGTTTATCATGTCTGGACCAGGGAGAAGTTCATTAAGGCTGGTTCCTCTGTGCTTTGCTGAGCAGTCAAAGACAACTCACAGCAATCCTGGTTTCTTTGGGTGGTGAATACCATGATGGGGTATGAACCATTTCATACCCCATCATGGTAGGTGAGTCACAGCTTCCTCTGCCTCTCCCCTTTCAATAATGTCAGCCACTTATCTGACATAACCTTACTTGTAGTTATTGTTTTTTGAGAATTTCTGTTTGAGCTGGTTGAACCAGATCTCTGAAAGCAGTCTGTTATCTGGCATATATGGCCTTTCTTTAAAGGGCAATGACATTTCATATTATCATTGTACATTTTCATTTCATGGATTCCCAAAGTTTCTTCAGAAAGATGAGCACCTCTTGCGAGACAGCTTTTTTCGTTTCATTTTCACTTACCCCTTTAAAAGCACTCTCTAATGAACTAACTGCATCAAAAGGAGTCACTGGAGGCATATTTTCTACAGAAACACAATGGGAAAGGCTGTTCACTTTGTCTATTTGATGGCAGGTTCCTGAAGTGGCAATTATGCTCCATCCTAAAGTGTCTTTGGTTCATCCTCCTTGCCTAATTTCACCTGCCTGGGTGCCAGTACTCTTGTACAGTTTTGGCCAAACAACAAACCCACTTAATCAAGTCTGACGTTTTGCAACCAATCAGCTTTTTTGTGCCCTTTTTTAAAATGTAACAAACAGCTGGAATTGCAGGATTGACCTACCGACTTCATTTAAATTATTGGCTGAGCTGTTTGTAAAAGATCAGCCCACTAAGGTCAAAGGTCTCAGGATGTAACATTGATTTAGAAACAGTTTTACTGACAGATTCATCCTCCTCATTTTACGCTCTGATGCTTCATGATCAGATAATCGGGTGACCACCACCTGAGTCCTCCTGCAGATCAGCTGTAAGTGACAGGCAAATGATTTAAAGGAAGTGCAAGGATCTGATTTAAGGATTAGCATCTGATTACCTGATATTTTGATTTTACTAATTTGCATGTTTAGTGTATTAGCATGTCTGAAATGATATATGTAATATTTTAAAACACTGATGATGCTACGTCAATAAATTGCATATTTTAATCATGTAAAAAGAAAAGGAGAAACGTTTTTTCTACATTTTTCACTTTTTGAGTGCAATAACTGTACAAAAAATTACACGATACATATCTAGCTAAGAAAGTTGAAAGTATGTAAACAGGACAGAGAAATTTATTTTTGTTTACTTTTGCACATCTATGATCCAGTGAATGGCAAAAATATCCATACCCCTTTAGAGATATTGAAAGTTTACAACCACACTGCATAATTTCTTAAATGAAAATGAGCAAACTTGCAAGAAGTAAAATATTTTTTGTTGTTGGATCATAAACTTCTTACAAGCCTTTTATCCACTTCGTAAAAGCAAAGACGTTAGTATCTAAACAGTTTTTCTCCCCTCAGTTTGCAAAGATCTTTTCAATATGGAAGCTTCTACCCTGCAGCATCCTTTTAGCTGAATTATCCAGATGGTCTTTGCCTGTGCTGTACTCTATCATTTAGAGCTGCCTTGACTTTCTCGCTCTATTGTAATGCATATCTGCACGTGGTGCTTTTAGCCTCAAGCTTCTTTTCATAGCAGAGTCAGTGCAACTCAATCAATCTGGACTCCTTTTATTCGCAGTGACCACTGCTCTGTCCAGCTTCAGTCAGATGCTTTTGTAACTAGTTGGTAGAGGGTTATTTGTCTTGTTTCTGAGGATATCTAACAATAGCCATTTGTATGAGAGAATGGTGAGAAAACATTTGCAGTTGATGTAGCCATCTGCCTGACTACCTTGTATAAAGTGGAAGGTGATTTTCATCTAGAAGCCTTGGGAAAGCAGATAAAGTAAAACCACAAAGTTAGAAAATCTCCAGTAGCTGTAAGGAAACTGCAGGAAAAAACTTGCTTTGGGGCCAAAATGTGTCCACAGCAACATCTATCTATTATGCCAGTTAGTTGTTAAGAAGGCATGGCTAAATCTCAAAGTCCAGCAATGACTTTTGTTTTTTAGAATTTATTCAGCAATAGAGGCCTTTATTTTTGACAGTAGGCAGACAGGAAGGAGGGGCAAAGAGAGGGTGAGACATTCAGCCAAGGTCGCTGGGTCCAGGACTTGAACCCGCGACGGCCGCTTCGAGGACTATAGTCTCTGTATGTAGTCATGCGCTCAACCCCTACACCACCAGTGCCGCGCCACAGCAATGACATTTTGACATGAGTAGTAGAAAAGCAGTTCTTGTATGTGTAAGGTGAACTCCTGATGTGTTTCTGTTCACTACTCTAGGACTGATATTGAGCCTCACTCATGTCATTACTTCCATGGCAGCTCTGAGCCATGACAGCAATGAGTGGAATTCAGCCCCCCCAAGTTATTTTGGTCCTTTAAGAAATCCCAACTAGACAACAAAATGTTATCTCAGTTCCACTTTAAAGTGTCTGTAAAAGTGTTTTTAGACTTTTAGACTGTTAGACTAAGTAGTACAAAACAGTAGTAGTAGTAGTACCAAAAAGAAACAGACCCCAAGGAAGAAGTTCTTTCCAGTTCATAAAGCAGCGATGTTGAACAGAGCTAAAAAGACAGAACTGAAAGGAAGGCCATAATATGGTTTCCATGTACTATAGTTGTTTAACCGAAGAAAAGTTAATGCCTTTGATTAACACGTCAAGAAAGTGTATGAACTTGGGTAAAAAGGGCTTGTCAACTTTAACTGCCCTTGTTCTCCTTCTAGTTCAATATATTGAGCAAGGTCTGAGGTGATAAAAGTGAACCATGTTTGTGGTGTGCTGCTGTTCTCATTTTTTATTCTTCTAAAGTTACCGGTTTTATACATTCTTTTTGAAGATGAGTGAACAAACAGAATAACCCCTACTCCCTTACTCCCCTGTAATCACATAATTTATTGATGCTATGAATCAGAAATACACTTCTGTAGTAAAGCCCGTCATGTTACCGTACAAATCTGACCTTGAGGTTAAAATGCTGCTTGCCCTTTTTACTTCTCCATAATTCACTGAATTAAGGTTGTATCAGCCTTCCAGCAGTAACATGGCTGGGCTTCATTCTCAACCTGCACACATCTGTGTGGGCTGATAACATTCTCCCACAACACAATTTTGCCTTCCATTTTAAGCAAACCTTTATCTTCTAAAATCAATGGTTGGTTTGGGTAGAGGATCCCCTCCATTTTCTCACCTGAGATCTGGTGCCTGCATGTTTGTGTTTTGCTTACAAAGCCTCTTTTGTCAAACCCTGATTAGGCATGTGGTTATTTAAACCCCAAAGTGATAACATGATTACCACACAGTGTTGTCTCAGGTAATCTGTCTTAAAATTCTCAGGAAAAGAAAGTGGAAGGCAATCCGAACCTAACTAAGCTGCCATGAATCTCTTTGGACTCCTACCTGCTGTTAAAACAGAAACTGTGGTGTGTCTTTATAGGAGGTTCTTACAAATTCCCTGAACCTGCTTTAACACTTTTTTAGGGTAAATAAAATCCAGTAATTCTGAGTTTGTCAAACTTGCAAAGTAGCTCAAGCATGTCCAGAGTAAATTAACTAAAATGTCTTCTGATTGAATTCCAACTCTCTCACACAGTTTTCACATAAGAGAAATAATTGTACCAATAGATGTTCTGCTTTTCTAAAGGGAATTTTAAACCAGAGATGCCACATTTACCAAATGTTGCAAGACACTTTTTGTTTTCATACATCTCAGATGTGTCTTAAAGTTTACAGTAGATTTTACTAAGCTAATCTCCAAACCGAAATGGAGGAGCACACCACTACAAAGATGGCACAAAGTGATGACGAGAAACCCATACCACTGGTCCATCCCAAAAGCAGCTTCCTGACTGGCCAAATAGTTGTTCGTTTGGAGAGAGACTTGTCTATCACAGGCCAGAGTGGAACAATTGTCTGGAGAACCCAACCCAACCAACAACAGAATATGTTCTACCAAAATGAAGCCAATTTATAACCTGGTGCCGAAGATTAATATGAAGAAGATAGGTGGTTTTAGGTAGCTCTGAAACTTTGGGCTTCTTTTAACTAAGGTTAAAACCAAATCATACCTTCAAACAACTTTCTTTTTGGCTTTAGAGAGACTGTTAGTGTTTTGATAACTTTTATGGTTTAAATCAGCTTCAATTACTCTAGCTTGAGTTCTCTTTTAATGATTATTACCCTTGAAGTGAAGCATAGTCTGTAGATGAGTTTTATTTTCATGCTTTACCTTATTTTATTCCGTTTTGTTGACTTGCTTATTGGCTGGACTTGGTCTTTAGTATGAATGGAGCTACTGCACAGTTTTTTATTCTATCAGGCTGCTCTCCTATGGAAATTGCTCCAAGAAGATGCCCTCTCTATTATTACCTTTTGTTTTAAAATGCGATGGGCTAAAATTAACCTGGACCATAAGTACTTCATGCCAATATAATTGCTAGCTCACCAGTATTTCTGCCTCATACTTTTACCACCCCAACCACCTTGCAAAGCATTTTTTTCCTGCACAGTTGTTCCTCACTCAGACCAGTTGTGGCAGCTGGATGCCATTTTTAAAATTCTCTTTGAAGTATCTATCCGTCAGAAAGGGAGTGTTTTCTTGAGGTTCATTGCTTGTTGCTAGATTCCAGCACCTTGCATAACAACTTCCACCCTGGCCTCCAGCAAAATACTTTTCCTCATTAGATTTACAAAACATAAGCTCCCTTGTATACTAGCATTGGGGAGTGGAACATTTGTTTCATCTTATGCAGATGATACCCAGAAATGCTCACTTATGTAGTCAGTTGTACTCACTAATGTTTTCTCATTAATTTGACAAGACAGAGGATTTACATTTGAACATGAACACCTAGGAACACATTAATTTATTATCTTGGATGGCATTACTTTGGGTTTCCTGATGTATACTGAAAGTTTTTTGCTATTTCTCACTGGTATACATTTTCAACTCCCACAACCTTCTGGAATCTTCATCTTTTAGTTGTGCAACATTGCCAGAATGGATACATTTTGCCATTGCGGAATGTAGAAAGCTGGTTTGTGATAACGTTTCTTAATCTTTCCTTTATACCCACACATATGTTTACACCTTTCCCTTGGCACATTAGGTTAAAACATTTGTTGTTGAACTAAAATACTCCTTGAAGGAGGTAAATCATTAGTAGTAGAGTCTGCATTTTGTACCAGCAGCAAGCAAGAAATACAAGACTCACTAATTTCAAAGAGAAACACATTACAGTAATGAGGTTATGAAAGCATGGATTGTGGTTCCAAACTTTCAGTTTCAGAAATCACAAGTTCAATTTCTCTGATAACACTCTCAGTTGAAAATAAATGATTTTTCCGCTATTTACTTGACTTTTAGAGAAATCACATACAGATTTGTTCATAAGGTCAGTGAGGAAATAACAATACAGGGGTCCAGCAGCACAACTTCATATTTTGTTCTTCTTTTAATTCAGAAATTCCAAAGCCACTTCAAATATTTTACAGATGCCAAAACAATCATCAATAGACTTCAGTGAAAACAAAACTGCCAGTAATATGCATAAAAATATGAAAGCCAATATTTTGTTTCTGGTTAATAGTAAGCCCGATGAGCCCGTTTTTCGCAAGCTCTAAAAATCAGTCAAATACAGCCAAATAATTCAGATTTACTAACAGTTGTAATAGTGCTTCCACTTGAAAAACATGCTTTTATGTCTTACCTTTAGACTGGTACCAAAGTTTGCATGTAGACCTGTAGACCTATATTTTATTCATTTCGGTTATGTAATTTCAGGCAGAAATTGCTTCTAAAACCCTTTGGGCTTAACACTTTAAAGGTACCAAGTTTCAGCAGGTACAAAGAAACAAAAAGGAACAAGAGGTCCAAGAATGGAGCCTTGTGGTACTCCCAGGTTAGCAGAAGTAGAGATAAAATCATTGATTTTATTGATAATTATTGTGTCCACTGGCTGCAAGGGATACTCTTTAAAATGCAACAGATGAAACTTGGACTGACACACTTCTAGGACTCCATGCTCACCCAGGAACTTAGTTGGGCATGGACAATTTTTCTCAATACAATAACAGAAAAATAAGCAGGAGACTTGCCTAAAATGTGAAAAGATAGAGGGATAAAGGCCCATCTTTACAGCAGGCGTTGAACAACAGCATTTGTAAAGCTTTTTAGATGATACACTTGCTAAATTGTTATTACAGTATTAATAATAGAACAATCTAAGACAGGAAAGACCTTCTTAAGAAGGTGTGGAGGGACAACATAAAAGGGGAAAATAGCTGCTTTAAAAGGAAGTATGGGGAGTCTCAAAGTCAAATACACCCAAAGAGCAAATAAAAATGGCAGGGTGATGAGAGGGCAACAAATCTTCTCCTTAGATTTTAAAGTTAATATTGTGCATGTTTTTCTTGAGTCTTACAGATTCCATGCTTCCTGGTGTTCTAACAAACACTTTTTTTGTTTATAAAAGCAGAATGAGAGGCGATGTCATGTGAGGTTGTTCATTTGTTCTTTGTGTTCTTTTTGTTTTTGTTTTTTGTTGCAGCAGATATTTCTGTCCTGCTGCTTTCGTGTTTGTTTGCATCCCCTTCCTGTCCTCCCAACCCTGGGCAGACAGCCGCCCTTCCTAAGTCTGGTTCTTCTAGATGTCCCATTCTTGTAAAGGAAGTTGTCCTTTTGGCTATCTCCTGCGACTGGGGTGGGTGGGGGAGGTAGGGGGGGGGGGGGGGTGTAGGTATTCATATTAAAAAGGGATTTTATGTTTTCGAAAATAAAGTGGATATAAACAGTGTACACACTGGGTTTGGTGGCGTAAAAAACAGAGGCTGTGATAGATAATTACAAATATAACTACATCTCTACATATCTTCAAAAATGGAGCTGCAATAACTTGGTTAAACATGTCTCAGCTAAATTCATTTCTCCCTTTATGTTGTATAATATGACAAAGGTCTGAAAATGTATCCTTCCTCTCTAAATACAGATTTCATCCGTCCTCAAAAAAAAAAAGAAAAAACTTCAACATTCAAGTATATCCTACTGTAATACTACCACTTACAAAAAGCTTTAAAAACTTTAAATAAATGTGTGACTGGTCTCAAGATTGAGATTTACAGCTTCCCAGATGGTATTTATTTCTCCAGTTGTTCAAGTGGCTTCTCCAAACTAAACACAAAATGTCACTTTCAATGACTACTGCAGTCTCAAAACCCCATTATAATTACACACTGATCTATCACATGGTATATGTATCATTTGAACATTGTTAATTAGCTTCAAACTTCAGATATTTAATTTCTTGTGCTGCTGACTCTTGAAGTAAAACTAAACACCATGGTGAGATGAAAAACACCTGTCTTCAGAGAGAAGGTTCTAGAGTCTGGTAAGTGATTTAAAGAGGTTTTGAATATTTGAAATGATTCCACTGTATGGAAAATATTCTACAAGTGGAGGACATTCAAAATAAATGGTCAACGTGGTTTTTCTTGCCCAAGCAAGTTTGTACTGCAAGCAGACGGCAGTATACTAAAAGAAGTCTCCAAAAACCCAAAAATGTCATCACAGGACGTACAGCAGACTTTACAGTTAAATTGTTTGGACACCACAACAGAGGACATGTGTGGCATAAACCGGACACAGCATTCCAGGAAAAGAACATCATACCAACTGTGAAGCATGGATGAGGAAGTGTGATGATATGGGGAGGCCTTGCTTCACCAGATCCTGGTCAGTTCAACGTCCTAGAATCCACCAGGAATTCTACTGTGTATCAGAGGCTGCTGGAGAAAACTTTATCCATTTGAAAAAAAAATTAAAGATGAAGCAAAAGATGACCCTGCGATGTGACAATGACCCAAAACATACCAGTAACGGGCCACTTAAAGTCACTCCTTGATTTTGCGTTAAGTGGGATGACCTTTCTTCAGACCAATGTTAACAAATCCAATTCAGTTTATTTATATAGCGCCAATTCACAACACATGTCATCTCAAGGCACTACACAAAAGTCAGGTACATACATTCCAATTAATCCTAACCATTGAACAGTTCAGTCAGATTCAGTTATTTATTCAAATTGGATGAAAAGTTTTTCTATCTAAGGAAAGCCAGCAGATTGCATCGAGTCAGAAATTTGTAGGAGTCACTCCTCCTGGATGAGCATGTAGCGACAGTGGACAGTCACTGGCGTTGACTTTCCAGCAATCCCTCATACTGAGCATGCATGTAGCAACAGTGGAGAGGAAAAACTCCCTTTCAACAGGAAGAAACCTCCAGCAGAACCAGACTCAGTGTGAGCGGCCATCTGCCACAACCGACTGGGAGTTTGAGAGAACAGAGCTGAGACACACAAAGAATACAGAAGCACTGATCCAGGAGTACTTTCTATGGAATGGAAAAGTAAATGTTAGTGGATGTAGCTCCTTTAGTCATTTCATCTAGAAAGAAAGAACAGATAAACTTTGAGCCAGTTTTCAAGGATAGAGTCTGAAAGAGAGGACATAGAGTTTGTTACAGTAAAAGCTCAGTCAATTGCTATATCTAGGAGAGAGAAAGGGTTAAACACTGAAAGGCAGGCCTAGTGGATCATCGGTAGAGGGTGAGCATTAAGTTGTTGCCAGCAAAAGCTTGGACAATACCCCTCTCCAGAAAGGTGTCACAGGTAGACACAGAGTCAGGCCAGGTGTAGCTTCTAGGTGTCAGATCCTGGTCATTTTTGCCTGCTACTAACCCTCTTCCACCAGTAGGGCCGTTAGGAGCTGAGTTCTGGGTGATCGGGTGTTTCGCATGAGTGTCATCAGCTGGAGGACTATAAGAAGGAGGCGAGCCAGTACTTCGACGCCTGAGTGTTTTGCCTCTTCGTGGTATTTAACCTGGCCAATTCATGGAGTTGTTTCTCTGAGAAGATTCTGTTTTTGTACCTTGACTAATGTTTGTTTTTTGTCTCAGGTTGATCAAGCCTCGTTCATGAGAGATATCAGAAGGAACTTACCAACAGTTTTTAAGGACTCTGGATTCTTGTTTTGTTCCGCTGGCAGCCAGATTTGACGTCCTCACAGCTTCAAGCGAACCCTGTCCACCCTCCACCATAAACTCTCAGGACTCACCTGCTACGGCAGTGTTGCATAGCCCGCCGCTCACCAGGATCACAACCTCTCTCCCTGGCGGACTTAACCCTACCCAATGTAAGCTTTCTCTATAGAGTATATTTGAGAAATTCAGTAGTGGTTCTTACCTGCACCTGTTTTCCCTTGCAGTCTCTCTGCTACTTCTGTTTCCTGCACCTGAGCCTGAAAATAAAGTTTTCTTAAACGTTTCTCTGTTTAATCGTGTTTTTCTGCATGTGGGTCAAGTCGGCCTTAAACAATAGGAAGAGAAAAGAGAGAGAACATAGAGTTAAAAACTGAAATAACAGCAAATAATGCAAAATTGGAGAGTAGTGTGAGAGTGTAGCGAAGAGGGTGAAAGTGGTCATTATGTCCTCCAGCAGCCTAAGCGTATAGCAGCATCACTACAGAGATAGTTTCAGTTTATTTATTTATATAGCGCTTATTTACAACAATGTCGTCTCAAGACACCCCACGGTGCGGGGCCGCCGGGGAGGCCAGACCAAACCACCGAATGCTAGAGCTCGGCCACTCCAGAACAGGCCACGTGTAGGGGCACTAAGTAAAACAATAAACTGATAAGCTGCACAGAGGAGTGTTAAACTACGACCCTGCTTCCTGGTCTGAACCCTGGGTTGTCAGAGTTTTGGAGAACTAATAAATTTGGCCAGATTCCTAGAAAGAAGAGCTGCTCCGTCCAAAGTGGGATGGATGCCGTCTCTCCGGATCAGACCAGGTTTTCCCCAAAATGTTTGCCAATTATCAATGTAGCCCACATCGTTTTCTGGACACCACCTAGACAGCGAGCGGTTGAATGACAGCATGCGGCTAAACACGTCGTCACTGGTCAGATCAGGGAGGGGACCAGAGAAAATTACGGAGTCCGACATTGTTTTGGCAAACTTACACAATGAAGCAACACTAACTTTGGTGACCTCCGATTGACGTAACCGGGTGTCATTACCGCCAGCGTGAATAACAATTTTACTGTATTTACACTTATCCTGAGCCTGGTACCATTCGCCTGAATGGTAAATGGTTACAGGAAGTGTCTCACTGAAGTTACTTCAACCAAATAGGGTAACACTAGCTTTTAGAGGGTAGGATGTCCTAACTTTTTTTCTCAGCTAGAAAACTCATTTTTGTTATTTGTTTTTGTTTGATGAGTAAAACATGCTTGATGAAATTAGACATCGAGATGTGAACATTTCTCAATAAATAATTTAATATTAATTTGTTTTTACATTAGACCTTGATTTTTACATAGAAAATATAGTTACTAACTACATTTTCTAGTTAAACAAATTCCCATTTTGCTGAAAGGAAACAGATCAGTCAGTTCTCAAAGATGTGGTTTCACATTAAAACGTAGATATTGGAAATGTTTCCATGACACAAAGTGTTTCTCATAAATGAAATGGAAGCATGTCATGCCCTGCAATGACTTGCTGTTACTAGAAAAATGATTAAGCAAAAGAACACATTTAACTACATCTGTCTACCAAACCAGTCTTTGAGAGCTGCTTGGATGATAAGTCTGGCCCGAGGCAGAGGGGGGGAACAAATTGTTTTTCATGTGAAAGCATATGAGCATGAAGACTTTCATATTTACACTAGTTGTTGTTTTCAAAGGAATGCCCAATTTGTATTCAAATAAGCCTATGGATGAAACTCATCAAATGACTTTAACCTAAACCTAACCACAAAGCAACTGAAAAAACTAAATTGGAATTAAATGAAACTAAAAGTAACAAGGTAAAGCAAAGAAGCTGAATGGAAACATATTGATTGGGTCTCAAAATTGCCAATTGAGCTTTAAAGTATATGTGCGCAACAAGTTCATTCTCCCACTTTCTCACTAATCTGCAAACTCAGAGACTTCATCACCACTTAATGCTTGTCTAAATTTGCTGGCCTTATTTTATTATATTTTTATATGATCTGGCTGTCATTCCAAAGATGAATCAATTTGGAAAGATTTTCAGCTTTTTTCAAATTTAACTTCAGTTCAATAAAAATGAGATCATAGAATAAAATTATGGTTCCCATAACAATTGAAGTAATTTATTTTTCATATATTCCTTAAAAACTAGAATCTTACAAATGTGGAGTAATGTTTCGAGGTCTCTTGAGGTTTTAGTTCTTCTTTTTATCACGATCCACCAGTGTTTAGGTTTCAGTTTTCATCTGTGTTTTCATTTTAGTCATTCTCTTGTTAGGTCTTGCCTAATTCACCTCACTGCATGACATGTTTAGCATTTACTGTAAGTCTAAACAGAAAGGTAACCTTGTATGGGGTTTTAGGTACAGCTAATAAAAACACAACATTAAAACTCTTAATCTGACAAACAAGCTTCATTGGAACTTCTACCTTATCGGATATGACTGTATATTGAAAAGTGAAAATTTTGTCAATTCCTCATTGCAAAATGGTTCAAGCTCAGTCAGACTGGGCAGAGAGCAATAATGGACATCCATGTTTAAGTCTTGATAAAAAAAAATCCTAATTGGCTTTACATTCAGGCCATTCCAATTTATGAATATGCTTTTAAAATACAGTAAAGTCTGAGGTTGTGAAGTGACAAAATGTTGAAAGGTTTGAAGAATGTACAGTACTTTAAAAGGGACTGAATGCTAAAACCCTGTAGGGGTGCGCTCCCTATGCTCTGAGAACTCCTGGTTTGGTACAAAAAGGAAATATCCTAAACAGGTGTTTTGCTGAAATGTGACTAAATGGGGGAAAAAAGCTATATTTTTTTCCAGTACAACCATCTGTGAAGCACCAATAAAAGTTTCCATCTCTGCTCAAAGCTCTGTGAAGGTGCCACATAACACCATACCAATTTACCACATTTTGTGTGAAAGTGGGTTAAGTTTTCCTTCTTCTATTGTAGCTCAGTTTGTGGCTCCAAATCTCCTGCCAAAACAGGTTAAATAGGTCATATTTTTTAACTGACTGTTTTCATTATTTTTGTAGAATTTTATAAAAACAAATGGAATGCCAACATTCAAATAATTAATTTGTTTTAGATCCTTCAAAAAATATTTAGATACCAAAAAATCCAAACCATAGAAGGTCAGATTAATTTTTTTTTTCATAAGATCAGCAACATCAGGATTTTTCATACTACAGATGTCATCAATATTAATTCAAATTTTCAAGTAGATCTAGTCTGCACATTTCTGCAATTCAAAGTAAGTAACAGCACTCATTATCCTTCTCCTGTAGTGTTTTTTTCTGTTGCACAAGAGCTTCTGGAATAGGCTCTGCTGTCCTCCTGCATGTGTATGTACATGTGTATAACCTTGACAGAGAAATGCTAGGCTTCACTGAGTGCCTTCAAGCACTGTGCTATCTTTAGCTTTTGTTGTAGCTTTTACCACTGGCCTCCTCCCACTCCTCCTCCTCTTCGTATTTCTCCTCCAAAGCCTACTCACTGTTGGCTGCACATGCAAACATGCACTCTTATGCATGCTTGCACACGACCATCAAACCTGTGCACACAAAACTCACGGAACTTGCACGCTGCCTGTGGCTGTTACTGGGCAGATTAGAGGAAAGCAACCTAGTTCTGGGATGAAATGCATGAAAGTGATGTTGATTTTTCAGTGTGGAATGAAAGAGCGACTTCTGCTCCCTGAGCGGCCCTGATTTCTGCCTGAGGGCAAGTTATGAGCATCGAGTTGCACAGGAGTCTCCCTCTTACTCCTGCTGGCCTGAAAAGTGCTAAACCCAGGCAGCAGAGGTTCGGAAATATCAAATCTTAACAAATGAATCATAATTATGATTCACCAGATTGTAATACTTTAGTAAGCTATTTTCTGAAAGTCTATTTTTATTGCACATTATGCATATGGGTTATTTTCATTATGTAAAGTGGAAATAATGCAGTGTGACTCTTGATGCCTATATCAGCTTGTGGCTCGAGTTCATCAATGGCTTACAAGCACTCTGCACAGCTCCTCTGATTCATCAGCTAAATTTACGACAATGCTGTCTTAGATATTTTCAATTCAAACAGTCTAAACGTAGGTTGGGAAATGTTAACTTTGTGCATATTGAGGCTAAAAGAAGGCACCATTTTCAGCTGACTTAACCAAAGGAATCCAATCAGATGTGTTTGTCTGGATAAACCAGTTCCCACAATGCTTTAGTGTTTGTAAACATGCCTAATGTCTTTCTAATGGTTTATTTCGATGAAAAAGAATAAATGACACTTGGGTATAATTCATCTTTATTTTAAAGATACGTACAATCTTCTTATTAGGCCTTCAGGTCAACCTTGCATGTTGTCCACAGACTTAAGCTTGACATGAAATAAACCTTTATTTTCAGACACTTTAAAGCCCTTTTATGGAAAACAACCAAAATACAGGGAAATCCATGCAATACTGTGCAATCACCCTGAAACATCCCTGCAGAGAACTCTTAAATCATCATGTTGGATTTTCTTGAGAGCAGGTAGTTCAAACAGATTCTTGATTAGGGTTACAATGAGAGCAAAGAAAATCTGGAATGCAAGAATGTAAAAAGAGTTCAGTGTCATATGAAAAAATAAGTACAGAACTGTGAAAAAGTATTCACCCCTAACATATTTCTTGTGGTTTTGCTTTTTTGTCACTCTTAAATGTTTCTGATCATCAAACAACTTGCGTGTAAGACACTGATAACCTGAGTAAATACAAAAAGCAGTTTTCCAATGATGGTTTCATATATTAAGGGAAGAAAGCTATCCAAACAATTCTAGTGATATGTGTAATAATAATTGACCCCTTGGCTGACCCAGGTTCTTCCAGACTGGTCTTTCGGGATATCTCTGGGGCCCTGGCCTTAGTTGGTGCTGCGCTGGTGAGGGTCAGCACCAAACAACTCACCCACTTAGTGGAGTGTTATGTGTGCGGGTGCTTGGCACACATAACAAAGAGGTGGTCCCGTCTGGTGCCCTATGGCTCCCAGAGTTGTGTGGAGCAGGGGCTGCTGTGAGCTGGTGCCTGCCCAACGTGTTGGAGGCTTGGGGCAGTCTCCCCTGCTTGGTGCTGGGAGACAGAGTGGCTGGGTTGGGTCGGTTCCCTGTGTCTCACTCTATGCCTCTTTGTTCTGGGGGCCGCTGCTGGCGACCTACTACCTAACACACTTATTTGTACATATATGCTCACCCACTAACTCACACAGACACTCACACACACACACGCACACACACAATTGCTGAAATGGTTCATGGTCATACAAACACAGGTTACTGTAATATGAATGTGGCCTGCCTACTTTAATGATAGACTGAATCTGGAATAAATAAAGTTAATAACGCAATTAAGATACTGTCTTCCGGTTTTTGTAGAGCAAAACTGCCCTGGCACAGGAGGACGATTGAAAAGGCACAGAATCCAAGTATCCAGTGTAAAGTTTCCACAGTGAGTGATATCTGACTTGTCACTTTGCTTGACTGACTAGCAATCTTTCCTGACCAGCCTCAATAGTGAAGCTATAGGGCAGAGGTCACGGATTAGCGGACCAGGGTCCGCATCCGGACCCACGTGCCGTCCAATCCGGACCCAACCTGATTTTAAACATTTATATTTTACTGCATGTTGTCAAACAGTGTCTAACTTTACTTGCGCGGCATCTCGGGTTAATATAGTATAGCCCTGGAGAGCGTCTGGTCCCGTGCTGCATGTGATGCAAGTCAGGCAAGGAGCTGTTTCATTCAGGGGTGCTGCTGCTACCCTAACCGCAAAGCATTTTCTCTATGTAGATATAAACATTTTATTCCTGCTGGCTGCCGCATCTCACTTTTGAACAGGTTTGCAGCTATGCGGGACAACGACATTAAGGTTCACACTCCAAGCCAGCTGGTGGCAGTAATGCACCACATCGCTGTATGCCAACCACCAGAAAACAACAAAGAAGAAGCTATGCAGGTCCTTCATTGCAGGTTGCTAAGTTACTAACTTAGGAGCTCATGCTTGCTGACAGTTGGTGGTGCTCAGATGAGTGAAGAAAAGAAGATGGCTTCATCAAAAATACGTAAAGTGGACTATGAAAATCACACATTTAAAGATTAATTTACAGAAGCATACGGTCTCATACAGCACAACGGTGAGCATACGAGTGTTCACTCTGATAACGGTGGATTTTGGCAACCATCTGCATTATATGGCATGTCTGAAACGCTGCAACAGGACATGTTTAAAAAAAAGTTTCACCCTAAACCAGACCATCCTACTATCACCACCATGTTTGACTGTCAGTATGATGTTCTTTTTCTGAGATGTTGTGTTAATTGACAGATATATTTAGACATACATCATCCGATAAGCCCCACAATTGTCTTGTTGGTTTACAGAATATTTTCACCAAAAGTCTTGGGGATCATTACAATGTTATTTTGGCAATGGTGACACAGGTCTTTCTGTTGAGGTCTTTTTGGTCACATGATTTAGGCCTTGGATCTTTCCCATGAAGGCCACTTTTACCCAGTCTTTTTCTTTTCGTTGATTCCTGAACGCTGAGCTTATCTGAGGCAAGTGAGGCCTGCAGTGCTTTACATGTTGTTCTGGGTTTTCTTGTGACCACCTGGATGAGTATCTGATGAGTTCTTGGAGTAATTATGGGAGGCGGACCACTCCTGGCAACATTGTTCCATATGTCCTCCATATGTGAATAATGGCTCTTACTGTGGTTCACTAAAGTTCAAAGCCTCAGATTTGGCTTTGTCACCCTTGTCAAACTGACGTCAATGACCTTGTTTCTTATCAGTTCTTAAATTTCATTGTGGCATAAAGTGTTGCTTTTTTAGGTATTTTTGCAAATTTATGTTGTAAACCGATTCTATTTAAGTGGTTTTCTTATTTCTACAGGTCTGGCAGTAAAGCGGCAGGGATGAAGATCAGCTCCTCCAAGTCCGAGGCCAAGGTTCTTGACTGGAAATGCCTCAAGTGGAGAAGTTCAAGTATCTTGGGGTCTTGTTCACGAGTGAGGGGAGAATGGAGCAGGAGATCGACAGATGGATCGGTGCGGCTGCCGCAGTAATGGGGACCGTGTGCTGGTCCGTTGTGGTGAAGAGAGAAATGAGCCAAAAAGCGAGGCACTTGATTTACCGGTCGGTCTACGTTCCTACCCTCACCTATGGCCATGAACTTTGGGACCGAAAGAACAAGATCCTGGATACAAGTGGCTGAAATGAGCTTCCTCCGTAGGGTGGCCGGAGAGCCACTGCTCCTCCATATCAAGAGAAGCCAGTTGAGGTGGCGAGGGCATCTATACCGGATGCCTCTTGGACGCCTCCCTCGGGAGGTGTTCCAGGCACGTCCCACCAGGAGGAGGCCCAGGGGACGGCCCAGGACACGCTGGAGGGACTATGTCTCTCGGCTAGTCTGGGAACGCCTTGGGGTCCCCCCGAAGGAGCTGGAGGAGGTGTCTGGGGTGAAGGAAGTCTGGGTGTCTCTACTGAGTCTGCTGCCTCCGCGAACTGGTCCCAGAAAAAGCGGAAGATGACAAGTATGAAGAGTACGAGTACATCTAAAAACCTTATTTTCCTACAACTTCATGATTATGCACTACGTTGTGTTTGTGTATAATAAAGTAACGTTTGCTGCTGTGACATGACAAAATGTAAAAGGCATATGAAACTGGCAGATGTGCTTATGTGGCTCAACACTTTAAGTTATAATATATTCTCTGTCATTCAGCTTCTGGGCCGTTCTGCACTTCAACTGACAAAGATGAGAAAGTATCGCATTTGCTCGACACTTCCTTCTCTGCCTCCCAGCAAATGAATATTTTTTGTTTCTTATTTTACTTTGAAAAAAAAGTCAGTTTATCCTACATCGTAGATACTCACTGGATGTTCCTGCCAAGCACCCAGTGGGTTTTCTTGCAGCTGTTATGTTTTTAAAATCAGCATGTGTGCTGGGCTGCACAGCTGGTAAATAATGAATAGAATTGCTAAATGTGGTTCCTTCTGCAAGAGCCCCACTGCAGTTTTAGAACCTCTGAATCTCCCTCAAAGTGCACCACACCCCTGACAGTATGAGAGGCAGTTTAGCTGCATTGAGGCTTTTCTTTCCCTAATGCTCTTTGATAAGTTCCTAATGAAAGACAGGAAGCCCTTTTAAGTCAGTCTCTTCAGCATAGTTAAAGACCATTGCATGCTCCGTGGAGGGCAATTTAAATGTGCACCATATGAGATATTGCAAAAAGCTTTTATGCATTGGTTTTCCATTTTCATTTCCTCTTTCTTGTCTCCTATTACAGTGACGGAGACAAGGATGTCTCAGGCAATAGACAAAGGAGGTTGTATCTCTTGCTTCTCTGAAGCAAAATAGCATGATGTTTTCATTGTTAAAATGAAGAAAGCAGGAGGTTAAATTGAGGAAGGAAAAATTTTAACTTTTTATTTCACTGTCTTGCAGCATATAAGATCAACAACAGAAATAACCACAGCCTTGAGAGGATTGTGAAGCAAAGCCCATTCAAGAGGCATGGGCTGCAGCTGAAATCAGTACTTCCAGAACCATCATACACAAGTGTATACAGGACACAGAGTCGAACTGTTGCCTTCTTTGTGTGAAACCACTTCTACATAAGAGAAAACATCAGATGCAGGACTGAAATGTTACTCAGTGGTTCAAAGTCCTCTTTTCAGATAAAAGTAAATTTTACACTGCATCTGAAAATCAAGGTCTCCGAGTCAGGAGGACGATTGAAAAGGCACAGAATCCAAGTATCCAGTGTAAAGTTTCCACAGTGAGTGATATCTGACTTATCACTTTGCTTGACTGACCAGCAATCTTTCCTGACCTAGCCCCAATAGTGAAGCTATAGGGCAGAGGTCACGGATTAGCGGACCAGGGTTCGCATCCGGACCCACGTGCCGTCCAATCCGGACCCAACCTGATTTTAAACATTTATATTTTACTGCATGTTGTCAAACAGTGTCTAACTTTACTTGCGCGGCATCTCGTGTTAATATAGCATAGCCCTGGAGAGTGTCTGGTCCTGTGCTGCATGTGATGCAAGTCAGGCAAGGAGCTGTTTCATTCAGGGGTGCTGCTGCTACCCTAACCGCAAAGCATTTTCTCTATGTAGATATAAACATTTTATTCCTGCTGGCTGCCGCGTCTCACTTTTGAACAGGTTTGCAGCTATGTGGGACAACGACATTAAGGTTCACACTCCAAGCCAGCTGGTGGCAGTAATGCACCACATTGCTGTATGCCAACCACCAGAAAACAACAAAGAAGAAGCTATGCGGGTCCTTCATTGCAGGTTGCTAAGTTACTAACTTAGGAGCTCATGCTTGCTGACAGTTGGTGGTGCTCAGATGAGTGAAGAAAAGAAGATGGCTTCATCAAAAATACGTAAAGTGGACTATGAAAATCACACATTTAAAGATTAATTTACAGAAGCATACGGTCTCATACAGCACAACGGTGAGCATACGAGTGTTCACTCTGATAACGGTGGATTTTGGGAAAACACAAAAAGCCTTCCACTGACTGGGAAATGATCAAAGAGTGCATGCAAGCTGTGGAAGAAACACTTTTAGATGGAAAAGAAGGACAACTACTTAAGGAAAAGGTGAAGCAAATTGCCCTGCCTGCCATAAGTACAACAGAGAAAGCAGAACTGTTCTACCAAGATGTTCAGACCCAGTTAGACTGAGCCATTCAAAGTGTTAAATATTGGTACTTAAATTGGATTCCACTTTTCTGTTGAGCCGAGGATTTCATGGGCATATGAATAATTGATCAGTAGTTTAAATACTCTAGTGTTAAATAAATGTTAAAAAAGATGAAAGAAAATATTTTTGTCTCTTGATTTAAATGTTTGGACCCCAAAGTGTCTGGAGGAGGGAGGGAGTGGACATCCTGCTATTTTATTTGCTATAGGGTATTGTCAAGACGAAGGTGAGAGACGCCAGACCCAATAACGCATGCTGCATTGATGCAGTAGTTCATTCAAAGGGGCTCCAAACCCAAACCTTCAAGTATTATGCTTGGATACAACACTCAGGATCTTTCCAGGATCTTCAATGGGTTTTGCTTATAAGTTTGGTGTTATCCCTGTTGCTCTGCAACTTTTCCACCACACCTTTTCCTTCTGCTTAACTTGCCATCAATCAGAATCAGAATCAGCTTTATTGCCAAATTCGTACATACAAACAAGGAATTTGCCTCCGGTACACTTTGCTCTTTTGTTCTGTTTTTGCATTACAGAATATACAAATTTACAATTTAATGTGCTTGGATACAATGTTGTGTTTAACAGCCAGATTCTTTAGCAATGCTGAACAATTGTCAAGTCAACAATCTTCCCCCTGATGTTGTAGGCAGTAACAGCATAAAATTACATTTCTATATTAAAGCTGTTTTGGACAACAAAAAAAACGGAGTTTCTAAAAAGTCCCGGCTTGTTGACTTTTCCTACATGTCTTCCCCTCTCTCTTGACCCCATTCCCTATATGTCAACTTACAAAATAATGAGTGCCACAACATTTAAAAAATGACCTGAAAAAAACGTCATTTATATCACTGTGTGTCTATTCTGTATAATGTATAGGTTTCAAATAAATGAACTTTGCAATGACATTCTAATTTATTGAAATTTTTCTATATGTGTCCTACTATTCAGCTGGTTTACAGAAATTGTTGGTTCACACAAATACAAAGAGCATTCATGCTCTTTAGTGGTTTGAGAAGCATAACCCATAATCCCAATGTTCTTGGTTTCATTCCAGCAGAGCTCTCCACTTCATTGTCCTATCTTTTTTCGTCTGCTTTGCCTGTCAAATTAATGCAGAGTGACTGAAAATAAAACCAATAGTGCTTTTCTCAGTTTAATTGAGACACAAAAACAGTTATAGGCAAATAAAATCTATTTGCATAGCACCATTCATATACAAGGCAGTTAAAAGAGCTTTACAGAGTAAAAAATTGCATTACAATTGATGCATCACATAAGAAGGAAATGCAAAAAATGCCCATTTAGAACAAATAATAGCTGAAAAACACAACAACATAGGACGGATGTGAACTAAGACACAATACAGACAAAGAGGTGGATTAGGGCAACAACCCAGAAGGTCTCTGGGTGGTGCTCACAAACATGCAAACCAACAATGCCCCCACAAACTGTAGCAAAAAAAAGGCTGATATCACTACCCAGCTGCCAACAGATCACCTGTAGCCTAAAAATCCCTATGAAGTCAACGAATACAACCTCTCCCAAAAACTCTAACGTCTGTCCACCAACAACATCAAGTCAGGCCACACCACATCTAGTCAACTGATGGTCTCTACAGAAGTCCAAACACAGCTCAAAACACCAGTCTAAAACACTAAATAACCAATTCCTACCTCCCCCCTATGTTCCACCCACGACTGTTGCCCCCAATCAGCTGCAACCCCACAAAGCCAGCTATGCCATGCTACAGGACACTGGCCCCCAAGCAAACCACTAACCTCAAACACACCAGACTCTGCCATTATGTACTAAACCAAAGCCCTGAACATCCTGGGCAAGATGCAGATCATCCATCCAAACCATGCACACAAAGGTCAACCTATTAAACACAGTCCTGAACCACAAAGCCACAGGATGACCATGGCACCAGGTGAGACAGAAAAAGCACTTCCACCTCCCCAATGACCTAGAGATGCCACCAAATGAATTGTCACACACCAGAACCCCACACTGGCTGAGAACACTTCCCTATAACCACCACGTTCACCATGCGCACCCTTTATGGAAAACCAGTACTAGGCCCAACATCTCACAACACTACAAACATAGAGACCCCAACAATCTAGCTCCTCCACCAGGCCAAAAATCAAAACCTGCTAATACCAGCAAAATAAACCATGTATATAAAAACAAAGAAAAATCATCACACTACCAAAACAAACAGCTGCAAGCCGCCAGCTGGTTCAAAACAAACAAAGGGCATGTAATCCTCACAGGGCAGCCCACTTGGGGCTGGAAAAAAAAAACAACAGTGAGAGCAACACAGTGCAGTGATTTAAGGACTGCTGTGATATGTTCCACTTTCCTGATGTTGCTCAGGTTTGATTTTTTTTATTGATACCAGTTGAAAACAATTATAATCTAACGGACTAAAAATAAAACATGCATCAGTTCTTTCTGTCCTCTTTTGAATAGAGTCCCCTTGCCTTGCAATGTTATACTTACTTATACTTAACATTTAACTGAAGTCTGGTTTAGACTTTCTGTATGTCTTATAGTCTTTGTACCTATAAGGCCTGTGTTTGTTCATTTGTACTTCCTTAGAATTCCTACTGTATTTCTTATTATTTATCTTAAGCAAGCATTTGCAAAACGATTTGTGGTAGTAATCACGTGCAACTGCTTTCTAAAACAAAGGAGGTTGTAATCCTCCTTGTTGAGCATTTCATTCATTATTTTTTTTAATCTAGTTTGGCAGTACATGCGGGTCTCCACATGCCGGGTATTACCATCCATGGGCTTTCCTGTCTAGACGGGATTTAATGCTTTCTGTGACCTGGTAGTCTCATTCCACCAGTGATTCCTGGCAACATTCCCACTGTAAGGCTGCTGTAACAGGATTAAATTTCCACCGAAGGACTTTGTCTATGTCACCTTTAATTGCTGGTTGACCTTACATTTGTGCTACAACATGCTTCAAATACAGAAGCAAAGTGCACAACAAAACACCAAAGTCGCTGTTGTTGCCATACGGTGCGTTGCAAAAGTATTCACAGCCTTGTCCTGTGTGTTTTGAGTCCCACATCAAGCAGAATTCCAGGCCATTTTTATCACTTCAAGAATTTTCAAGACTTAACTTGACCAGAAGAGAAAAAGTATATAGTTAGCAAAACTTGTCAGGTATTGGGAATGTTTCTTGTCCCATTTCTTCACAAATTCACAAAATCTTTAAACTCCTTTGGTGCCAGCATGCAGTTTTGACATAGTATGTGTCACCAGTCAATGCATGTCTCAATACGTTGATCCTAACTCTGCGTTATGATTTGTGGGTGTTTTTGGGTTTTTGTTGGTCTTATTTCACAGCTGAAGTTTTGAATCATGTTTCTGTTATTTTTCTGGTCATGTTTTAGTTTATGTCTTGTTCATGTTTTGTCAAGTTTGGTTTTTGGATCTGGTTATGCTTTAGTTTCATGTTTTTCTGGTTTCTATTAGTTTGTATTCAAGAGTCTCTGTTTTGTCCTCTCCTGTCTGTTAATTAACTCAATTCGGTTCACCTGCTCCAAGCTAATCTGGCTCCTTTCTTCACCTGGTTCACGCTCCATATATACACCCCCAATTTGTTTATTCCTTGCGGAAACATTTTCTGGATCATGCTCATGTCTTGTTGTTCAAATCATGCTATGCCTGTCTTGCATACCCGTTTTTTTGTTTTGTTCACGCCAAGCCTGTTTTTCCCTGCCTGTCCATGTCTGCTTCTGCCTCGACTTGTGAGTGAGTTTTTGTGTTTTTCAAAATATTAAATCAGTTCACTACCATCATGCTGCCTGCTCGTCTGCATTCTGGGGTCCTACGCTGCACTCAGCCTAACACTCTGTTAAACCAACAGAAAGTACTCCATATTTATGAGGTGAAAATAACAAGACACATGTTTTTTTGGAAAAAAATGAAATAAAAATATATGTCTTTCATGTGAGTGACCCTGATTTCCAGGGTCACAGAGTGTTTTTAGTTTTATACTTAGATTCAAATAAATGTTCCTTTAATATTTGTTTCCCTTTGAATGTAATTGATATCAACAATGCAACATTGATCGGAGGTTGCATCAAGCAACATTTCATTAAATATACAGTACAGACCAAAAGTTTGGACACACCTTCTCATTCAAAGAGTTTCTTTATTTTCATGACTATGAATATTGTAGCTTCACACTGAAGGCATCAAAACTATGAATTAACACATGTGGAATTATATACTGAACATAAAAGTGTGAAACAACTGAAAATATGTCTTACAGTCATACATTTTCGAACTAGTAGGTCACAGTATTTTCTGCAGAACTACCAAACAAAGACTTTCGGCTGACCAACTTTGCAAATCTGCCATTTTTATTTCTCACTGCGATTTTGTAGTCCAAGTATGCTGAAGCTGCAAGTGGATGTGACAAAATGTTACATTTTATTTAACCAGGCATTATTTAACAAGGACGACTTCTTTAGCAATCTTCATCAGTATCAAGAAGGATTTGCCCAAAGACTTCCTTGTGTCTATGGTAACGACTGAGACAGCAAAGTGGTAAGTTGCAAATAAAGCTAAAATGACAACAAACTTTATTTTAAACATTAATTTATTATGTGTTAATATGACTTCCTGGCCATTGTTTTGATAGCAGTAACATTGTTCATTCTGCTTATATTAGTGCTGTTTGTTTGCTTTTAGCTCCTTGAAGACATAACCGTACTGTGTGTTTTGAATGGTATTATTACATATACAGTTTTGCATTCTAAGGCTGAATGGACAAGTCCTCCATTGTTGATATAATAAATTTGTGAATGAAAGGTTTTTGCACCGCTGTATAATTGTATCTCTGTTATCAAACTACTGTACAAAAATGGAATGCATTGTAACCTCGACGGGGGCGTGGTGTGAAGTGCCTCAATATCATTTAAAAAGACCGCACCAAAACGAGTTGCTGTCAGATGCATGCATTTATCCACACTGGTAAATGACCATTTGTGACAAAAACTGTCATTTGAAATACTAAAAGTCTGGCTGCATTCAGATTAGAAGTGACATCTGCTCTTATTCTGACCAGCACTGTTACTCTTAAGCACATGGGTGTCAACCCTATCATTCACTCAAACAACTGTGTCAGCAGAATACTTTCCTGTTAAAAGGTGCTTTTTGTCAAGAAAACAAGCTGTTCTGCAATTACCTTGAGCAATTTCTTGACAGTGCCTTTACAGAAAGCATGCCATTATGGATATTTGGTAGTGTTCCTGTTTTAGTGGGTGTGACTCAAAAGGCTCTTTTTTGTTCCAGAGAAGTGAATTTTAGAATTACTTGTACTTATTAAGTAAATGCATGTTAGATAACATTCCTGCTAAGTGCGAACCTCAACACTTCAACAAAGGTGAATGATGGACCTTGATCTAAAATACTAAATCTACTTCTCAGCATCAAAAAGCACCCTGGACTAGGTTGAATTTTGCAAAAAGTTTGAAACACTTTAATAAAAACACATTTTTTTCTTTCTTTCACAGAGGCTGCTGAGACATAATAGGAACAGAAACACTCAACTGAAACACAGCAATTACAAGCAGAAAAATAAAAATAAAATAAAAAGTAGTGAATACTTTAATGTGCTCCTCCTGTCTCTATATTCAAGATTTAACACAACCCCATGCTGCTACTGCATCCACAGGAGAGCCACAGAGCAGGGGCCCTCCATCAGATGGAGGTCTGATTTAGATTTGTGTCAACAAAAGCCTGGTGGAGAAAAGTACCAAAAATACATTTGGGAGATGGATAAAAAATGAAAGGGAGAAAATCAAACTCTACATGAACATTTCTAAATGTACCTCATTGTTAACCCTCTTTTAATCTAGCATGTCCTGACTTTCTAGGAAGGTTTTCGTGAAAGCAGCTGTCTGTTTGTGAGCTTTGTGAAGCAAAACATTGGGATTTTGGGTTAGATTGCTAATTGCATGACTAAACTCATAACACAATTGTACTGACTGCTACAATCTAAAATCTGTTACTGCTTATCTTTCTCCTGCCTGAGTCACAGTTATGAACCGATACGAGCAAATCTGAAAGAGTGGCAGATTATTCTGATGCATTAAATTAAGCCACATGGTTCTAGCGTCTGCATATTCGCAGATGCACCTACCGCCACAAATAGCTGTGATCACCTCTCAGCTTGTTCGCTCCACGTCAGCCTAGGGTGCAGCTTATAGAGGCCTGCCTGCTTCTAAGCAGCAACAGGATTAGGGAGAGCTGGTGTTTGGTGGCCACTGGGTACGGTTCATGCACACCCAATTAGCTGGCCTGTTCCAGATGGGTTTCTGGGTAATCCTAAGAGTGGGCTCAGGGTAGACCCGAGGTGATATTGTAGGAGAACAGAATAAGCCGTTAAACTCCAAAGACATTTAAAGAAGGCATTTAACATTTAAAACATGGACACAGAAAACAAGTATATTGGTTTAACTCCTCCAAAGATAAATCAGAGCTGGAATGATACAATTCTTGAACATTCACTGTACCATGCAGTAGCATTTATATCCTTTGAACATTTTGTCACATTACAATCACAAACTTTAATGTATGTAAATTTGAAAAACCTCAATGCATATGCATTCAACATCCCTGAGTCAAGGCTTTGTAGGACCACCTTTTATCTATTACAGCTGTGCATGTCTTTAACAGATTTGCACATCTAAAACTACATTTTTTGACTATTCTTTGCAAAATCCATCAAGCTTATTCAGATTGCATGAAAAGCATCTCTACAGAGCATATTTAATTATTCACACAGAATAATTTCTTCTTGCCAGTCTTCCATAAAGGTTAAATTTGTGCTCCATGCAACTGATAGTTGTCCTGTTGGCACATTCTCTAACCTGAGCTAGGGATCTTTGTTGCTCCTCCAGAGTTACCATGGGCCTCAGGCTGCATTTCTGATTATTGTTCTTCTTGCCCAGCCTACAGATTAGGTGGGTGGCCATGTCTTGGTAGATTTGCAGTTGTGTTATACTCTTCATCATCAGATGATCAAATGAACACTGCTGTGTGAGATGTTCAAAGCTAATCCTGCTGTAAACTTCTCCACAACTTTCTTCTTTAACAAACCTCTGAGGCCTTCACAGAACATCTTGATTTATACTGTGATTAAATTACACACATGGTGGACTTGATGTACTAATTAAGTTACTTCTGAGGGTAATTGCTTGTGTTCGATTTTTATTTAGGGTTGTCAAGGGGGCTAATCACCAATACAAGCCATATTTGTTATACATTTTTTCATAAATGAAAACTGAAAAATGCTTATGCTTGTCCTTCCACTTCCCAATTAACTGCTACTTTATGTTGGTATATGCCATACAATCCCAACAAAATGCACTGCTAAGACAATAAATGTGCCATATGCTTTAGAAATACTAAATACTTTAGAAACGGCCGCAATTGAAATACTGTCAGGAATGAAATATGTGAATAAAAGAGAGGTTTGGCTATGTAACCTTGTGTGGTTTGGCTCATCCACAAAATAGGACAGGCCCAAACTACAACAAACAATTAGGTCTGCAGGGAGGATCATCAGGGCTGGCCTTCCTTCCATTCAGGGCTTGTAGGTCTAGGGTCAGGAAAAGGCCAGCTAACATCTCTGTAGACCCCACACATCCTGAAAACATACTGTTTAGACTTTTACCTTCGGGTCGGTACTATGCTATTTGCAAAAACCAGCTGCCATAGAGACAGTTTCTTTTCCCGGGTTGTCTCTCTGATGAACACCTAACAGTCAGTGCCCAGATTGATACAATGCATATTTGCACAATTCAACCGTATCTTTACATAAATGCAATTTACCACAAAAGCAGAAGCCCATCCCACTGTCATGTTGAGAACGACAGCTTTGGTGTTATTTCTTTCTTTGTTTATAGCTCCAGGCGTAAGGGAATTGAAGCCGAAGCTTCCTTTACAAACTATTCATCCTGCTGGCTCAAGTCTAAAATAAGGCCAAGTGACAGTTTTACAGCCTTTCAATAAAGGTTGAAGCAACTAATCTAGCACTTGACTGCTAAAAGCGGAAAAATTACCAGTGGAAAAATTACCAGTGGAGGAACAAATCAAACGGGAAATTTCAACACTCAACATTAAAAGAGGGTAACTGTTAACGGATCGATGCAAATAAAAGGAAAACAGAGAAACAAACAAGAAAAAGAGCAAAGCAGACAATATGACCGGATGATCTCAGGTTTTCAGTATTGATCCGAGCTGCTTTTCCTCATCTCCCTGCCCCCTCAATAACCTCAGCTGGATTGGACACCCAGCCACAAAAAGCAATATGACCCCCCACTGACGCCCTCTCAGGTCACCATGTAGTGACTGCTGACTTCTGGTTGCCTTGGTGACGACAGAAAATTACATGTGAGACCTGGGTGGTCATGTGGATGGAGGTTGGATTTGTGCTGAGTTTAAAGGTGCTCTTTCATTAAAGACAATAAATAAACTGTTGTTAGGCATTGTTGCTGTTTATTAATTGTGGGACCAGTTGGGGTTTGAGCTTCATGATTCCTGGCTTGACATATGCCCCAAAGCTTTGGTTGTATGCCTCACTGATAGATATTTTTCTAATTAATATTACGGTCATGATAGCCCAATGTGAAAAATGAATTGTCCCTAAACCTAATAACTTGTTGTCCCACTTTTGGCAGCAACAACTGCCGTCAAGCGTTTGCAATAACTCTTTTACTTCATTGTAGAGGAACTGTGTCATAGCCAACTTTTTATTTGACTCATTTATTCAGATGGATACCAGGAGAAATGCATAAAAACTATTGATTAGTCCAACTATCACCAAATTTTAGACATTTGCAGCCATGATGAATTTAGTGGATGACGTTGAAGAGAGACCTCTGAACTGACGTCTGAGCTTCGATTTAAGAATAATGTCACTCCTGAATTGAGCACTTTCTTGTAAGTCAGAAAACCATTGGAATTTTCTACTTGTGGTGGTAACGTCTATTAGCAATACAAGTCATAACGGTGTAGCTCATTGCATTTTATGAGTTCAGACACTAAAGGACCATGTTCGCAATCAGGGATTGTACAGTTTAACACTGCTTTAATGGCATACAGACTGCTTTAATGGCTAATAAATAGTTTAATACTGACATTTTCAAAACATAAATATTTGTGGCAGCCATATTGGATATTAATTTTACGGCTGCTCTGCGACCTCAGATTTTCCCAGTCAAAACTCCAACTTCAGGGGCGTTCTGGTTGTGTATTCAACCGAGATCCTGAAAAAAATCTGACTTCCAAGTGCAAAGAGAATGCACCATACCTTAACTCTCACAAGTTTGCAGAGTTAAAATGACAAGCTAAAATATAAGCCTCTAGAAAGGCTGGTTAAGGTAGTGTTACAGTTCATTACCTGTAAGTAAAAAGATCATCATAATTGACAGAAATAAAGGTTTGAAAAAATCACCCTGTGTGTAATTAATCTATATCATGTGTTTCACTTGGTGAATTAAACTACTGAAACAAATAAAGTTTTAGTTTCCTAGCTTGTTGAATATGTCTGTAGATGGCATAAAGCGGCTTCTAGGTTTAAGATAGAAAATAGCTCCTGTGTACCTGCTGAAAGGATTTTTTTGTCTGGTTTAGTGGTTTGGCAGCAACATCCAACCGTAGAACCACACTAGACTGCCAAAGACCTGTGCTGCTGATTAAAAACAATAATTACACCATTAGAATTGCATCACCCTTTCTTTTAAAATCTTTGTTAACTTAGGAAACCAAAGGATGGCCAAAGGAGACAGTTCATCTCAGTCACACTTTCAGTTTCTTAATATTTTAAATATTTAAAGTTTGCGATTTCTGGAAAACTGTTTCAAGACCTTTGCTGAAAAAAACATGCTAGGAAATAAATTGTTTTGAGATGTCATTTAAATTCATCTCTTCCCTTATGAATATCATCCATACCACATGCTGTGATGAAGCAATCACTGATTCCTGCGTTATGCTGAAAACAAGCCAGCTAGGCCTGCACATGTGTTGGTGCATTTTTTCAGACATTCTAAACCACTGAAGACATATTTGATTTGCTGTGTTCAAATGCATGCTGAGTTCATC
Source organism: Girardinichthys multiradiatus (assembly GCF_021462225.1). Taxonomy (NCBI): domain Eukaryota; kingdom Metazoa; phylum Chordata; class Actinopteri; order Cyprinodontiformes; family Goodeidae; genus Girardinichthys; species Girardinichthys multiradiatus. The sequence continues at coordinate 20,057,019 of NC_061803.1, read as the reverse complement.
ACTATACAGTAAAATCATCAATATCTACATTGTGCTATCTTGTAATAGTCTTGGTCTTGGGCAGAACTGGTTAAGCTGGAGTAGCAGTAACCACTAAATGGCCTGGTTGGCCAAGAAAACAGGATTTCCTATTAACAAGTTTAGAGTCTCTTTCTCCACTCTGAAAATGTTTGTGCAATGCATTTTTAGTGTTGTCTACAATACACTGACAAAATTACATTGTTACTTGTTTTATCATCATAAAATCAGGGTGCCTTGTACGTGTGTTTACTCAAAATTCAAATGGTCCTTCATCAGAAACGTGAAGAGGTTTTACAGCTTGTTCTATTCTATTTCAACCTGGAAAGACTCACATAACGGAGAAACAACAAGAAGACGGTTAAAGAGTTTATTAATGAAAGATTATTTCTTTGACGCTCGGACCCGTGAGGGAGACATGAACGGTGAGGATGAAATGAGTTTGACTAAACATCTTATGATTATGATTAGGTACGTCTTCCCCCCCTGGGATCCGATCCTGGTGGTGGTGTAGGCCTTGGTATGGAAGGAATTGGGAGTCTATGGTGGAGAAGGGGTGGAGGAGGGTCGAAGCTCAGCAGAAGAGCGGTGTCTTCCATGCAGAAGGTCTTTAAAAGTGATGCCCTGGGAGATGATTGGCCGAGGAGGAGTGTGGACCTGCCATTGATTGGAGCAGCCAATGAGGAGTGATTGGACAAGACAGGGTGGTGAGTCTTCCATTTTGAATTTTTGTTTAAACTCCATATGAGCTCATGTGCAGACACCATAGCTGATTCTCTGGCTCTAACAGGATTGTTTCTTGCACAGTCAAAAGCTAATCTACATACAGCTGACAATACAGGCATTAGCAACAATCACAGTAAAAAGGTTAAATGGGTTTGAATACCTTTGCAAAACACTGCATGTGATAATGAAACTAACCTTATTTACAGATCCTGGTTTTCAGAAGTTCAAGTAAGGCCACTAGGTGTTTGGTTTTATAAAATCATGTCTTTTTTTCAACATATTGATGAATTCCTTGAGTTGTATAGCTTAAAACCTACCATTTACATTATCTGATTTATGTCATACTTTTTAAACCCAGTCATGTAGTTTTTTAAGACTTCTATCTTAAGCATTTACAGGTCAGCGATGTCAATAACTTAGATTAAGCAAAATGTCTGCACAGCACGTGTTAGAAACATTCAAAGAATGCAAAAGAAACGAGCTCCATGGCTCTTCTGGTTTTCTTCTCCTAGCTGAGATACTGCAAAACAGCAGCACGTTGATTCTGGACAGAAACTCTCAGTTGTAGAATGTGTGGGTGTTTAGCTTCAGCTGACTGATACCTCTGATTGTCCACAGCGTGTCTCAGCTGTTAGAAACAGCATATCTTAATGCAAATTTATTCTGGCACCAGCTGCTGTGTCAAGATGATTTTGCAAAAGACACCCTTGAAACTTCTAATGAGCTCACCGCTGTGAATAAAGAAGACGAGGTCACAGAAGTTAAAATATGTGTGTGCTTTTCTGGGATTCTTCAAGTGTTGTGTGTGGCTGCATTCATGTGTGAGCAAGTGGCTTGACTTCCCAGATGCCTGGCTGGAGGCATGCGACTGGATAACAAGCAGTTATTGCATCATTGTCATGTGAAACTAAGCTGCAACACTCACACTCACAGATTCAGGTTTAAAATGTTCAACCTTGTATTTTCCACAACTAGAAAACCATTACTGAATGTAGTTCCAGACCTGTCACAAACTGTTTTTGTACGAGATCACACAGAAATGTGGCATTCAAAACCCATTAGTGTGTAGAACACTAAAGCAAGCAGTAAAGGTCACTGTTTTGTCTTTTCTTCATGGAAAGTGGGTTTTGTAACACTGATATACCTTTTAAAGTTAGTCTCTGTGAATCTCTATAGCTGTTGGTGATACTTTTTTCTCCTGCTAATCTGAACTAGCGTGTTAAACTAGACAGACTACCATCAAACTGAGTTGACGGCCCCAGCAGGAGGTCCTTTCATGTACCCTCATCTGGTTTCACCACCGTTCACACCGTGATTCATGTGATTCCAACATCTCTCTGAATGACCGGGTGGGTAAACAACCGAAATGTGACAACGACTCTCTGAATAGGTTGCTTTGGCCTCTATGCCACACACAGTCTCAAAAACCCTGAATGGTATTTTAGCTTGGCCGCTTAATTACTCACTGCATTATTCACCATTAAATGTGGCCATCCATTTCGTTTTCACAAGGAGAATGCTTTTGTTAAAATCAGTTTAGTTAAATTGTTGATGCTTCACCCTTTGTTGTAAGGCTGCAAAACCGCCACTTGGCCATATTTAGAGTTGTCTCTTTTAAAACTTTAAGCTTGAATATTTCCACATTTTGTCACATAACCACAAACCTCAATATATTTTACTTAAACTTTATGTTCTAGACAAACAGAAAGTATCGCATAATTGTGAAGTGGAAGGAAGGTGATACATCAATTTTTACATTTATTTTACAAATACAAAAAACTTGTGTGCATTTATATTCAGCCCCTTTTACTCCTATACCCAAAAATATAACCCAGTTAAACCAACTGACTTAAAGTTTTTGTAGTTTAATCTTACTATAAATCCAAGATTGCTGAATTTTTGCACATGTAGGGTGTGGAGCAAACATGTGAAAGAAAGTGCATTGGTCTAATGAGACCAAGATGTATCTTTTATGGTCTACAAGCAAAATACAATGTGTGAGGGAAACCTCGCACTGCACATCACCCTATTCCCACCATGAAACATGGTGGAGGCAGCATCTTGCAGTGGGAATGTAGGACTTGGAAGCTGTTCATGAAAATAGACGGTGCAAATACAAAGTAATCCAGGAAGATCACAAAAGACTTGTGAGTTTGACAGAAGTAAACATCCACCAGGACAGAGCTACAATGAAAGAGTTTAAATCAAAATATATTCATGCAAATGGCCCAGTCGGAGTCCAGGCCTAAATCTAATTGAGAATCTGTGGCAGAACTTGAAAATGTTCAGAATTGCTCTCCATGCAATCTGTCTAGGTTTGAGCTACTTTGCAGAGGTGTCTTGCAGCAATAGCTGCAGCAAAAAGTTGATGCTACAAAGTATTCACACATGGCCATGCCAAACTTTTTGGATGTTTATTTGTAATATTTTTGAAAGCTACGTTTTAGTCTCTCTACACTTCATTATTATGTCGTACTTTGTATTGGTCCATCACAAATAATCTCAGTTCAATCTTTTGAAGTTTGTGGTTGTAACGTAATAAAATTTGAAAACGTTTAAGCGATGTGAATACTTTGGTAAGGCACCGGGTCCAGAAGCAGGGAAAGGGGCCCTAACTTTGCTTTTAGGTTAAGGGTTATACTTATTTATATCCAATGCAGGTTTGATAAATTAATGTTTTTAGTTACTAGTCTGATATTTTGACCCCCAGTGCTTGTGTATCCCTGAACTCCAGTCAGCTTTTACCAAAAATTAAAACATATTTAAAAGCCAAAAAAGGCAGTTCAAGATCTGTTAATTTACTTACTTAGGATAACCTAATTTCTTTAAAAACAAAAACAGCCCTGGGAAGCAACAGCTTTAGACCGCTAATTGTTGCAGTTTCACTGTCAGCACTTGGCAGACAACAGAAGGTGGGAATCAAACTAAACAGATTGTTTCGTCTCTGATGGGGGAAGGGAAGGATAACATCCTCCATGCCTTAGCCTTGTTTATTGCACCATGAATAGTAAACCTGGCCATAGCTCGGGATGTTAAAATCTAAATGGGTCATGTGCAAACATTTCATGGATGTGGTGAAAGAATAGCATGTATTTTAGTTAGCTGAACTTTCATAGCGACTCTCCTTCAGATCAAGTAAACCCCAGAGGGAAATATCTGTTTCATTAGTTTGTGTCTGTGTAACCTTACTCAGCCTCCAAAGCAGAAAGATTGACTTGGTAAAAAAAGGAGTTAAAAAATAACATGGTCCTTGTACACGTTTTTGCTTTTAAATAAATCATTTATGTCACCTAAAATGCAGTGTTAGCATTACATTTTCCATACAGTCCTTAGATTTATTCAGTCTCTAAGTTTACAAAAATTTACAATTTGTATAAACTGAAACGTAACATCTGCATGTGCTGATGACAGGAATGTACTTTTTTTTGGTGAATTATTAATACTCTGAAACCACAGAACACTGTTTCATGTCGTATTATTAGGAAGAATCTCACATTTGTCCAGCACGCACACAGTAGCATTGAATAAATATTTCAGGAAGAATAAAAACAGTCCTCTGTGAAAGCCGGTGAAGGTTTTCTTCTCCAGAATCCTGCAATATAAATGTGTTAGTTCCTGATAGAAATCTTCTTTAAATCAGGCCTAAACAAGCACTTGGTGATGACTAACTGCTGTCAATATTAAATCGTTAAGCTCAGCTTTCCACGACTGCACCACCAAGAAAGTCAATACTGCTTCGGAGTTATGGCCAAGTCCATTTCTGCTGATCCTAAAGGCAGTTTGTAATTGGTGTTATTCTGTTGGCACAAATTGCTGTCCTTCAGGAAAAAAAGTAGCTCATTCAGCTTGGAAGTGTCCCAACACTAAGACGATCTCCTCGGGGTTATGCTCACAAGCAAAGAGCAGAGAGCTCACCTCTTTCTGTTTCGACTGTTCTTCACTGTCTTCTTCCTCTTCAGGATCATCTCGTAGAGTTTCTCCAAGCCTGTCTGAAGCCCCTGGCCGTCCACAGCGCTGCAGCCCTGCACGTGGTACAACGTGTAGATGCTGAGTTCGTGCACGGAGAGCAGTTTCTCCACCTCGCTGATGGACAGGGCTGAGTCCAGGTCCTGTTTGTTGGCCAGGATCAGCACCGGCACCCCCTGATTCTCTGAGGTGCGGGTGATCTTATGGAGCTCCACTTTGGCTTCCTCCAAACGCTCCAACTCTGTAGAGTCCACAACAAACACTATCCCATCTGTTCGCCGAGTGTAGGACTTCCAGAGGGGACGCAGCTTCTCCTGGCCACCCACGTCCCACACCTGGAAGTTTGTAGCTCGGGACGCCCCCACTGCTACCTTGATCTTCTCCATGTTGAAGCCCTTGGTGGGGATTGTTTTCACAAACTCCTTGAGTTTGAGCCTGTAGAGCAGGGAAGTTTTCCCAGCCGAATCCAGACCGATCACCACCACGTGCAGACGCTGGAAGCTCGGCAGGAATGATGTGTTGGGGGCAATATCAGTCAGCTGGTTCCCCATGATTCGGGCCAAAAAAATCACACCCACTGAGGAGAGGTGGCAGATTCCTGATTTAATCCTTTCTCACTTACAGGTCCTCACATGCAGGCGAGACTGGATGATGACCGGAGACCTTATCAAAACAGAGCGAAAGCTTGGGTTAACATTTAACAAAAAGATTACTTCAGCTTGTTTTCAATGTGAGAACTATTTCAGTGTCAAACAAAAGATAAGAGGGAAAAAGTCTGGATTTCAAAATCTGATGCAGCTTTATTACATCAGTGTGTCTCATTCTGCTAGAAAACAAAGGTCTCAAGGCTAGTGTCTTTCAAGAGCTTTCATAACCATTTGTGTTACATTACAGAAACAAGCTTCAATATATTTTATTGACATTTTATTTTATAAACCAAAACAAACTAATGAACAAATGAGAAGTGGAAAGAAAAACATAGAAACAAACATTTTTTTAAATTGAAATCTAGAAAGCGTGGTGTGCATTTCTAGTCAGTCCATTTTCACTTGGATACCCCTAAATAAAATCCGGAGCAACCAGTGACCTTTAGAAACGATCTAATTAATATAAGAAGTCCACACGTGTCTTAGTATGGCACACCTGGAAACCTACCAAGACATGGTTGTCTACTGAACTAACAGACTGAACAGGGAGAGCATTAATTGGAGAAGCAGGAAAGAGGTTCATAGTAACTTAGTTTGCCAAAACCCATGTGACGGATAAAAGACATATGTGGAAGAATTTATTCTGGTCAGATTAGACCAAAGATAAACTTTTGGTCTCCATGCATAATCAAACTTTGTGTAATGGAAAACTAACACTACACGTCACCAGTGTAGTTAAAAATTCATTAATGCTGGAAAAAAAACGTGTTAGATGCTGCAAAACAATTGAGACTGGGGCAGAGCTACAAAGTAATAGTTCGGATCAAAGCTTATTCAGGAATTAGAACGGCCCAGTCAAACTCCAAGCCTAAATCTAATCGAGAATCTGTGACAAGACTAAATAAAATGTGTTCATAGATTTTTCTGATTAGGTTTTAGATGAAGGGGCAAAATTTCCAGTTTTTAAAAGCACAACGCTGACAGAAACATACCCCAGAGGACTTGCTGCTGAAATTACTGCGAAAGATTGTGTACGGATATGAAAGCTTTCCATAGTTTTCCTTCAAGTTTTGCAATTTTTGTTGCTCTTCAGTTATACAGTATTCTGTGTTGCTGTATCACATACAATCCAAATAAAATGTGTTAAATTCATGGTAGTGCTCAGCCAAAACGGTATTTATTCATAATTTCGTTTAGATTAAGCTGTACGAAATGATACCAATTTTGAGTATTTAATCCTACATGACGAAGCCAAACAACAGTTAATTCGGCGTCCGCGGTTGTTAGAGTCTTATTTGCCCTAATCCTTTTAAGACGGTCAGAGCAGGAAGGCTTTTCCTTCAGGCTGATTGATTTCAATCCAGGGGAAGCAATATGTATCCAGAGCTTCCCTTTGCTCACTGTCTCTGCTGCAGCAGCAGCAGCTCTAATCCGGTTGTTGTTGACATCCTGATACCCAACAAAACAACTGCCCCTGACTGTCTATAGCCATTACAAGCGGATAACAGTGCAGTGCTGTGCGTATGACCCATGAAATGATAATTCTAAGGTTAGTTTAAAGAGGGTGATGCGGTAGACGTTGAGAAGCAAAGAAAATGCACCGTCATGTTTCTGATCTGATGATTTTGACCCTTGATTGAATTTAACTGTGAAGGTTAGATATCAGTGTTCTTCCTCTCCTTTGATAAACCATCCTTATTCAGGCTGCTGCCTGTTTAACTTGTCATAACATGAATATACCAATTAAACAACTTCACCGGTTCAATACCTATTTTCCAGACAGGCTTTCAGCTCTAAAACCACAAACACGTATTAACTTAATGACCATACCTGGTAAAATGTTGGAAATGATCATCCACAGGCGATAAACACAGCCATAGCTGAAAGGATCTGTTTATTTTCTCCCTGTCTGTGCAGCTGCTGTCCGGTCGAATCTCCTTCTGTTGGTCCTATCTGACTGAGGGATCCTGGAGACGCTCAAGCGAACACCACCTTCAGCGCGGGTGACGTCACGGCCACCTGAAGGGCTGCTCCGCGCCGCCTGTAGGCGAAGCTGTGTACTGCAGGGTGCAGGCGCTCTTACGTCCGAAGAGTCATTATTTGCATTAATTAGTTTTTATGCTGATAAGATTAAAACACAGAAAGAAAAAAATAACTAAATATATGAAACAAATATACTAACAAAGAACAGAATGAAACAATCCAAAAGAAGACTTAAATGCAGCATAAATGTGGATACATTTAGATAACATGAAACAATAAACAATAAACAATAGACCTTAAAACCGAACAACTGTAATCATTTAACTTAACTCAAAATACATTTTTTCTCAAGCTTTAAAAATATCAAAAAAAGAGGGACTGGAGTGTTATTTTAATAGACAGTGCTTTACAAAAGTATTCATACCTCTTAAGCTTTTTCACATTTTGTCACATTACAACCACAAACTTTCATTGATTTCATTAGGATTTTACAACTGAAACGAAAACAACACCTTTTTCTTTTCTTTTCTTTTCTATTTTTTTTTTTTTTTTTTTTTTTTTTTTACAAATACAATTATGTAAAGTGTGGCTTGCGTTTGTATTCAGTACCATGCAGTTAAGATATGTTGGAACACCTTTTGTTGCAGTTACAAGTATTTTGGTTTAAGTTTTAACAGCTTTGCCCAGCTAGGGATTTCAATTTCTACCAATTTGTCTTTACATCTCTACAGAATAACTCAAGCTCAGTCAGTTGTACATTCATTGACCCTAAGTAGCTAATGTTAGTTTTTAAGATAAACATGTCATCTTGATATTTGGGTAAAACAGTAAACATTTGTGGATTTTTTAAATTTCATCAGCAGGATAAAAATTTAACATTTTTCTCTCTGCCTTTTTTTTATTTTGTTTACCTAACTGATGACAATGTAAGCTTTTAACAACACTGTTTAATACAGAACACTGTACTCAAGAACGGATCTTTCTGTAGTAATGCTATGGCTCCACCCTGTGGCAAGTGCACTAAAAACAAAGACATGTTAGAAAACTGGGCAAACATTGCTAAAAATGCCTAATTTCTTTCATTCTTGATTTAAAATGAACAATTTGTACAACTCTTAGACAAAATAAGTTTACATCACAGGGCAACATAGAGACAAACAGGGCACACCCCTATATGCACATGCACACGCATACCTAAGTCCAAATTTTGAGAGACATCAATTAGAATCCAATCTTTTCAGACTGTACCCAGAGAGAACCCACGCAAGCACATGGAGAAATTGCAAACTCCATGCAGAATAACCCCGGCCTGGAATCAAACCCAGGACCTTTTTTGTTGCATGGCAACAGCCCTACCAACTGCACCACCGCAGAGTCCATTATTTATTTTGAAATGGAATATTTTTGAAAAGCCAGGCATGTATTTTTTCTCTTTACCGCGAAACTGTTAAACAAAACCAGTGAACTGCCAACTACCCTCAGAAATCACCTAATTAAAAAAGAGTCAATTTGTTTATTATGTAATCCTAGTATAAATCCAGCTGTTCTATGAAGAGGTTTGTTAGAGAACATTAGTGAAAAAACAGCGTTATGGAGACCAAGGAACACAGCAGACAAGTCAGGGAGAAAGTTATGGCAAAGTCTACCAAACTCAGCAAGGTTATCAAACAACATACCAAGCCTTGAACACCTCACAGAGCTCTGTTCAGCTCATCATTTAATGGAAAGGGTGTGACACGACTGCAAATGTACATGGCCGTCCACCCAACTGTTGATAGGGGATGCTTTTCTTCAGCAGGGACAGGGAAGCTGGTCACAGTTAATAGGAAGATGGATGAAGCTAAAGGAAGTCAATCCTGGGAAAACACCTATAGGACTAAGAGGACTGGGACCCTTACTGTTGATAAACCAGCAGATATCTGAGGCCCCTTAGCCAGCGAGGAGCCACAGAGGATAATTCCCCATAATAAGTCCAGCAGAGCCTGTGTACCCAGGACCTCAGATCGGCTGGGTGACAGTACGATGAACGTATGGTCCTACATCCCAACCAACAGATCCCCACCAATCTGTCTGCATTTCAAACTGATTTTCCCCACCCAGCAACACACATGTGGAGAAGCTCTCTCTGGTAATTGGCAGACTTTGGTCAAATGATTACCAGGGGCCAGAACAGGTGACTTTAAATCCTACCTAACAATGCTGGCTAAGCATAAATGTAAATACAGTAAGATTGTTATTCAAGCTGGCAGTATTCATGCCAGGTTACGCAAATCGGAGGTCACTAAGATTAGTGTTGCTTTGGTATGCCAGTTATCCAAAACAATATTGGATTCAATAATTTTCTCTGGCCCCTCCCTGTTATGACCAGTGACGACATCTTCAGCCATATGCTGTCATACAACTGTGGGTTTCTAGGTGGTATCCTGAAAACAATGTAGGCTACATTGATAATTGGCAAACATTTTGTGGAGACATTAAGACAGTACCTTACCGACGGTTGAAATCGAAAACATTAAAAGCTTATCTAAATGGAGCAAACCATGAAAATATCATAAAAATAAACAATACTGACCAGAAAATGGAAACAATTAAATGTGGGTTATTGTATATAAGATATCTCTCTTCAAAGACTTTGTGACTTGATTTGTGACAGTCAGATTGCTTTATTCTTTTTTACAGAAACCTGGCTGCAGCACGAGGATTATGTTAGTACAGTTATATAAATATATATATTTTTAATGTGTCCTGTTGCTGTGTTTAAGGCATACCATATGAAGCAGATGGTTGCCTACATGTGGCAGGGCAGTTTTGCTGTACAAAAAGGATATCTCAAGACAGTATTCTAATTGCACAATCACCTTTATTAATTATAGATTTAATCCAGTATCAGAGAAGGCAGGCCACATTGATGTTATATTAACCTGTGTTTGTATGCCCTTCAACCATTTAAGTAATGAAAACGGTTGTAGTGTGTTTGTATGTGAGTGAGTGAGTGTCAGTGGATGGTTAAGCATATGTGATGAGCAGATGTGTAAGTGTGGCGAGAACTGTAGAACGTCTGCAATCCACAGCACGTAAAAGCAACAAATCGCAGGTAGACTCAGCTCTGGAAGGCAGCAGCTGTCCCAGGCAGCCAGAAATAAAGGATCACCCCAGGTCAGCCATATGCCCAGGACAGACGTAGGTGGCTAGCAGGGCTCAGGAGCAGCAGACCCCAGGTCATAGAGGCACAGAGCGAGAATGCTGGGCCCCTCCATGGTGCCGTCAGAGACCCTAATCCAGATTGCAAGGCACCAAAACCACTTGTTTGTTGTTCTGTATCATACTCCAGACCCTTCCTTTCAATTTTATCTAATGTTGTAAGTGATGATAAGGTCATTTTGACATTCATGCTGACACTGAAAGTGTCAACAATAGATTAAAATAATCAGGCAGCATGGTATAAATGTCCACTGTCATGCTAATTATACTCAGCTATATTTATCCTAAAATCCTGATGAATCCAACCAGTTAGACAGATGACAGGCATGTCTTGAAGACTAAAAAACCTGGATGACTTTAAATTTTCTGCTTCTACATTCAGACAAGACAATCCCACATCAAGCAGATTCCTAGGATTTCCTTCTTTCACCTTTGGAATATTGCCAAAATTTGAAAATTCTTGTCCATGAGTGACACTGAAGAGAAGTCCCTGCATTTGTTACTTCAAGGGTAGACTATTGTAATTCTTTACTATCAGGACATCCTCAAAATCCAGTTACACTGGAGCAAAAGTTCTGATCAAAATTAAAGAGATTATTTTTATCGTATTTTAACTTCCCTTCATTGGCTGCTTGTTAAATCCAGGATAGAATTAGAATTAAAATTCTCCTTCTCACATATAAAGCCATCAGTTATCGAACTCCATCATACAGGTCCTTCTCAAAATATTAGCATATTGTGATAAAGTTCATTATTTTCCATAATGTCATGATGAAAATTTAACATTAATATATTTTAGATTTATTGCACACTAACTGAAATATTTCAGGTCTTTTATTGTCTTAATACGGATGATTGTGGCATACAGCTCATGAAAACCCAAAATTCCTATCTCACAAAATAAGCATATTTCATCCAACCAATAAAATAAAAGTGTTTTTAATACAAAAAACGTCAACCTTCAAATAATCATGTACAGTTATGCACTCAATACTTGGTCAGGAATCCTTTGGCAGAAATGACTGCTTCAATACGGCGTGGCATGGAGGCAATAAGCCTGTGGCACTGCTGAGGTCTTATGGAGGCCCAGGATGCTTCGATAGCGGCCTTTAGCTCATCCAGAGTGTTGGGTCTTGAGTCTCTCAACGTTCTCTTCACAATATCCCACAGATTCTCTATGGGGTTCAGGTCAGGAGAGTTGGCAGGCCAATTGAGCACAGTGATACCATGGTCAGTAAACCATTTACCAGTGGTTTTGGCACTGTGAGCAGGTGCCAGGTCGTGCTGAAAAATGAAATCTTCATCTCCATAAAGCTTTTCAGCAGATGGAAGCATGAAGTGCTCCAAAATCTCCTGATAGCTAGCTGCATTGACCCTGCCCTTGATAAAACACAGTGGACCAACACCAGCAGCTGACACGGCACCCCAGACCATCACTGACTGTGGGTACTTGACACTGGACTTCTGGCATTTTGGCATTTCCTTCTCCCCAGTCTTCCTCCAGACTCTGGCACCTTGATTTCCGAATGACATGCAGAATTTGCTTTCATCCGAAAAAAGTACTTTGGACCACTGAGCAACAGTCCAGTGCTGCTTCTCTGTAGCCCAGGTCAGGCACTTCTGCCGCTGTTTCTGGTTCAAAAGTGGCTTGACCTGGGGAATGCGGCACCTGTAGCCCATTTCCTGCACACGCCTGTGCACGGTGGCTCTGGATGTTTCTACTCCAGACTCAGTCCACTGCTTCCGCAGGTCCCCCAAGGTCTGGAATCGGCCCTTCTACACAATCTTCCTCAGGGTCCGGTCACCTCTTCTCATTGTGCAGCGTTTTCTGCCACACTTTTTCCTTCCCACAGACTTCCCACTGAGGTGCCTTGATACAGCACTCTGGAAACAGCCTATTCGTTCAGAAATTTCTTTCTGTGTCTTACCCTCTTGCTTGAGGGTGTCAATAGTGGCCTTCTGGACAGCAGTCAGGTCGGCAGTCTTACCCATGATTGGGGTTTTGAGTGATGAACCAGGCTGGGAGTTTTAAAGGCCTCAGGAATCTTTTGCAGGTGTCTAGAGTTAACTCGTTGATTCAGATGATTAGGTTCATAGCTCGTTTAGAGACCCTTTTAATGATATGCTAATTTTGTGAGATAGGAATTTTGGGTTTTCATGAGCTGTATGCCAAAATCATCCATATTAAGACAATAAAAGACCTGAAATATTTCAGTTATTGTGCAATGAATCTAAAATATATGAATGTTAAATTTTCATCAAGACATTATGGAAAATAATGAACTTTATCACAATATGCTAATATTTTGAGAAGGACCTGTACATAGATCTGATTGTTCCATATGTTCCTAACAGAGCACTTAGCTCCCAAACTGCAGGTTTACTGGTGGTCCCTAGAGATTCTAAAAATAGAAAGGGAGACAGATCTTTTAGTTATCAGGCTCCTCTTCTGTGGAACTACCTTCCAGTTTTACTTAGTGAGGCAGAAACCCTGTCTACTTTTAAGATTAGGCTTTAAACTTTCCGTTTCATAAAGCTAATAGAGTGGCTTAGGTTATCCTGAGCTATCTCTGTAGTTATACTGCTAAAGGTTTAGGATGCTGGAGGACATTGCCACTTTCACTCACTCTGCGACATTCTCCTACTACTCTCCAGTTTCGCATTACTTGCTATTGTTTTAACTTTTAATTTGCCCCGAGGGGGGCATCGGCTGAGCTACTGCTGTCAACAAGTAATGTTCTCCTTCTATAGATGATTGGCCCTGTCTTTCAGTGTTTAACCATGTTTCTTTCCTAGACATAGATATTCGCTGAGCTTTTACGTACTCCTGTTTTATACTCTAGACTTAAAAACTGGCTTAGAGCTTATTTGCTCAGCTGTCTCTCTCCTAGATGTAGCCACTAAAGGAGCAACTCTAACAGTTTACTTTTCTTTCAGACAGAAAGTACTCCTGGATCAGTACTCCTGTTTCTTTTTGTGTGTGTGTATGCTCTGTCCTCTCAAACCCCCCATTGGTCATGACGGCTGGTCACTCACAATGAGTATGGCCCTGCTGGAGGTTTCTTCCTGTTAAAGAGTTTTCCTTTCAACTGTCGCTACATGGATGCTCGGTATGAGGGATTTCTGCAAAGTCAACGACAGAGGACTCGATGAAATCTGCTGGGTAGACAAAGTTTACAAACCTTTTAACCAATCTGAATAATAAACTGAATTTGACTGCATTGTTTGATAACTAGGATCAATTGGAATGTCCCTGACTTGTGATCAATATGATTTTGAATTGACTTTCTAAATTGCCATGAGATTACGTGTTTTGAATTGGCACTGATGGATGAATGGATGGATGGATGGATGGATGAAAAACAATCAAAAGAAACAAGAAAACTCATGGAGCCTTGGATGAACGTCACTGTTTATTAAAGTGCAAATAAAATCAGAATTTACAGAGGTCAACTCTGTCATACAAAAAAGTAAGATTTTTAAAACATAAAAAACAGTACAATGCATACAGCTTTAAACAGAGAACAGAGCTAAAGTCATCTGTGATAAAATCTACAGTTATATTTAAAACATCAATGTGCGTAAGATGGTAGTGACTGATTAAAAGCCTTTGGACTGTTAAAATACTGGAATTAATCATATATGTCATTTTAACAGTACTCAATCACACATTAAAAATAGAAGTAGAATGCCATTGTTGGTGTTTATAGTTTAGGTTTCATCATCTCACAGGATGGGGTGTAGTTGAATTACTCCCGCAGTCAATGTACTCAAAAACATCCTGTGAGAGCTGCTCCACGTGAGACAGGTAGGAAATATTCATGGTTATTCTAAGGGGAAAAAAGGACAAAAACAGACACATTAACAACATCATCTTTGATTTTATTTAGAGTGAGGATTAAAATAAACTGTTATATCAATGATCATATACAGTTGTTAGGAATACCCTTTCTTACTATTACTTATAGAGCTGTACACGAGCTTTTACACAAACACCATAATGATAAAGTATGAATGCTAATGCTTTTACTTTTCTTAAGATAGGATAAGAATCCTCACTGATGCATGTCAAAAGGAAAAATGACCTACAGTTTGACATTAAGTTTAAAAGAGACCAATTGAGATATGAAAGACATTAAAATAATAGCAACTAATAAAAACTAGATTCTCCATTCTTAAAAATAAGGACTGACTGCATTAGGAAAATGCAGATACAACTAAATAAAGCTAAAGTAGAATAAAAACATCCAGTCATTATAATCTTGCAGAGGGATACAACTCAAATTGTTATGAAACCAGATGATTAAAAGAGAACAGTTTTATCATGTTCAGACAGAAATATTTGTAGGAAGCAAACTTCAAGGGCAACCCCTTGAACTAGACAACAGTAATACAGATCATCGGGCACAATACACAGCATGGTACTTTAAGACACAAAACTATGCACATCCCTGTTAGGATTAAGTCCAGAATAAATGTATCTTTGTTCTTATTGAAAGCAAGAGCAGGATGTTTTACAATAAACAAGTAAAGACAACCTAGAAATATGAAAAAGTGTACATGAAAGTGGGAGGTAAATTATTCCAAGTTTATGGAACTTTGAACTGAAATGCACAAGGCGGAATTTCTTTCTTAAATTATTGTTGCAGGAAACAAAAAGATAACTGATCAGTATTTCTCAGGCTACATTCTTACCAAAATGGGATTAAGTATTGTTTTAAGTATGAAGTAATTAGGAAATAGATACATGTAAAAGTAAATAACCAATGAAGTTTTCTTCTGATATAGAGAGCTAACCAGTTCAAGGACTCACACATAAAGCAGTGATGAATCCTATATGGACACCTCAAAAAATGAATCTACAGTGACTATGATATATAGCATTGAGAGGATGAAGTTTAGCATTGACATAAAATAATATCTGTGTGTTATAGAATTTGCAGAATCAGTTGTGTGAAAACTCCTTTATGAACTGGAAGGGAAAAACATTCTACAGAACAATAATGTGGCAATTTTAAGGCAACAAGCTTACAGATATTAAGATTTAGGATTTCAGCACAACCAGTTAGACTTTAGCTTTGTCCGAATCCAAACGTTGGGTTTTTCCAAAAACCTCACAATCAACCTCAAATAATTACAGTGATTAAACTTAGCTAAACTTTCACCCCTTTAAGACTTACAGATAGGAGGAAAAAATACTGTTAACTCTCTGTAGTTTCAAAAGAATACACCAATCATTGCCTTCTGACCAGATTAAATATGATGTCCTATATTTAAGACTTTTCACTGAAAGTGTTAGGTGCATTGATAGATACATTTGATTTAATTGATGGCACAATAAACAATTGCACAGACTTATTTATGCGTAAATAGGTTTATTGTGGCAGGCTTAAATATACATTCATTTTTCAACTTTCACTTCTTACCCAAAGGGTAACGAGATGCCATTGCTAGACAGAATACCCTTTTTCCTTTTCTGATGATAATGATTCCCTTTATAACTAATCTATCTGCATTCAATATTCTAACTTAAATGTCGTTAATATTTGTCTACTTTGCTGAATTCACTACCCAAGTTTGTGATTTTGTTTTGTTCTTGTTGGATTGTTGTACTGGGACGGTTGTATGATCCAATTGTTTATTTTCAGGCTGTGCAGGTCAAAATACTCAAGAGTTAATGATTTTTCTGGAAAGATTATTGAAGAGTCGTCCCACTATATTGCCTGATGAAGTGAGCAATAATCCTAAACATATAATTTTTTCCTAGGTGAACAAGGCCTGAAAAGGTGCCAGGGAGCAGCCTGATAAATGGGTCCATTGACACATTATTACTTAGGACATAAGTTCCCTGGGGTTCAGAAACGGTATGACTGGGAAGATTGGGGTTGGAGGATGAGGAAAAAGTGTGTTTGAGCAGGGTGTCACAGGAATGAATGAAGGCCCAATGTATGAATGATGTATTGATGTGGGCCATCTGAGTGAAAGGTTCATGAATTGAATGGTATGTTTTGGATATTGTGAGCTCAATATTTGTTTGGATTTTTGATTCATAATTGTGTTAGGAAAACTAATGAACGTCTTGTAGTGCACCAAGTTTTGCTTTCATATGCTTTTTCTGTAGTGTAGGTGTTCACTATATGTGTTCGTGTGCTCGCAGGTTGAAAACACTATCTGGGTTTTAGTTTCAGAGGTGAAAACTTAAATTTCTTATGAATTTTCTTGAGGTGAAATTGATCTAAATTCTCGTTGAGGTGGGAACAGAACCAGAACCTGTCATTCTGCCATAGGTTTCAGATTGAATAATTTGATGGTAAAAGATTTGGCCGCCCAATCTTCTTTAAGAGGGGAGGCTGAAGCCTCCCCTTTTAAAATGTTTGTCTACATTTCTGTCTGAATACATGTCTTAAATGTTTGTCTGACTAACTTTTAAACTTCAGAGTGAAAAATAGTAATAATAATCCTAGGATGGAAACACAAAAAAATGGGAATATTTGGCTAATGACATGATGAGTGATCAGATGTTTAAAGGAATGAATAACTAAATGATTGAGGTTGTCCAGACTATGAAAATGACTTTTATCTAGTATTGGGGGTATATGTTATGGGGAAGGACCACAAAGGCCTAATTAGGTAGATATAATCATATTATTAACAGACTTGAGAAGAAAAAAAAAAAAAAAAGAAATTGGCTACTTTGATTAAATGATGGAACTAATGTGAACTAATGGAGTCCGTGGTATTTATAAAAAATCCAGTGTTTAAAAGAAACAGGGGTAGTTCAGTATAAAGGCCCAAATTTTTTACTGGAATAACAATGTTTTCAGACAGGGAGGGGATAATGCTTATGAGTAGCAAATTATGTTAAGATTAATACATAATAAAAATTCAGAGTCAAAATGAATGGAATGTGTAATGTCATGCATAATATGTGTTATAACTTAGTTTGTGTGTCTGTTTTTCTGTGTATATGGGTAGACGGGATGAAAAAATAAATAACTGGAAATTATTAAGAATTGAGTAAATTAAGGTAGATTATATATGATATCAGGGTGGATTTATGAATGGGGCCTTTACCCTGGACCACTCAGAGCTGGGAGTGTCTACAGGTCCTTCTCAAAATATTAGCATATTGTGATAAAGTTCATTATTCTCCATAATGTCATGATGAAAATGTAACATTCATATATTTTAGATTCATTGCACACTAACTGAAATATTTCAGGTCTTTTATTGTCTTAATACAGATGATTTTGGCATACAGCTCATGAAAACCCAAAATTCCTATCTCACAAAATTAGCATATCATTAAAAGGGTCTCTAATCGAGATATGAACCTAATCATCTGAATCAACGAGTTAACTCTAAACACGTGCAAAAGACTCCTGAGGCCTTTAAAACTCCCAGCCTGGTTCATTACTCAAAACCCCAATCATGGGTAAGACTGCCGACCTAACTGCTGTCCAGAAGGCCACTATTGACACCCTCAAGCAAGAGGGTAAGACACAGAAAGAAATTTCTGAACGAATAGGCTGTTCCCAGAGTGCTGTATCAAGGCACCTCAGTGGGAAGTCTGTGGGAAGGAAAAAGTGTGGCAGAAAATGCTGCACAACGAGAAGAGGTGACCGGACCCTGAGGAAGATTGTGGAGAAGGGCCGATTCCAGACCTTGGGCGACCTGCGGAAGCAGTGGACTGAGTCTGGAGTAGAAACATCCAGAGCCACCGTGCACAGGCGTGTGCAGGAAATGGGCTACAGGTGCCGCATTCCCCAGGTCAAGCCACTTTTGAACCAGAAACAGCGGCAGAAGCGCCTGACCTGGGCCACAGAGAAGCAGCACTGGACTGTTGCTCAGTGGTCCAAAGTACTTTTTTCGGATGAAAGCAAATTCTGCATGTCATTCGGAAATCAAGGTGCCAGAGTCTGGAGGAAGACTGGAGAAGGAAATGCCAAAATGCCAGAAGTCCAGTGTCAAGTACCCACAGTCAGTGATGGTCTGGGGTGCCGTGTCAGCTGCTGGTGTTGGTCCACTGTGTTTTATCAAGGGCAGGGTCAATGCAGCTAGCTATCAGGAGATTTTGGAGCACTTCATGCTTCCATCTGCTGAAAAGCTTTATGGAGATGAAGATTTCATTTTTCAGCACGACCTGGCACCTGCTCACGGTGCCAAAACCACTGGTAAATGGTTTACTGACCATGGTATCACTGTGCTCAATTGGCCTGCCAACTCTCCTGACCTGAACCCCATAGAGAATCTGTGGGATATTGTGAAGAGAACGTTGAGAGACTCAAGACCCAACACTCTGGATGAGCTAAAGGCCGCTATCGAAGCATCCTGGGCCTCCATAAGACCTTAGCAGTGCCACAGGCTGATTGCCTCCATGCCACGCCGCATTGAAGCAGTCATTTCTGCAAAAGGATTCCCGACCAAGTATTGAGTGCACAACTGTACATGATTATTGGAAGGTTGACGTTTTTTGTATTAAAAACACTTTTCTTTTATTGGTCGGATGAAATATGCTAATTTTGTGAGATAGGAATTTTGGGTTTTCATGAGCTGTATGCCAAAATCATCCGTATTAAGACAATAAAAGACTTGAAATATTTCAGTTAGTGTGCAATGAATCTAAAATATATGAATGTTAAATTTTCATCATTACATTATGGAAAATAATGAACTTTATCACAATATGCTAATATTTTGAGAAGGACCTGTATATAGGCTAAATATGAAGAAATTGTTTTTCATTAACTCTGTGTTAACCTCCTTCAACAGGAACCAATGTGATGGAAGGTAGTTTTTCAGTATGGTCAAAGGATAAATGGATGCTACTTTAAAGATGTTCAAAAATGTATTTTGTTAAATGGGGCTAGTGTTTTGTAAATCATAATTTACAAGAAGATTTGCGGTTGTCGCCAGTCCAATATGCAGCTCATTAAGCTCAGTAGAGCTGGCGGGAATGTGTTTTTCTTCTAACTTTGATTGCTTTAATTTTGCCACTTTGGGGCCTGTTTGAATGATAATAATTGGAGGTGCTAATTAACTACAACTTGACTTAATCTATCCAGTAGTTGCACATAATTCTGTTTATTAGAAGACTAACCCTCCCATGGAGGCAGTACCAGACATAAAAACCACATGTGACCTTCTTTCGGGGCTGTTTTGTCACTTCAATCACCAAGGACGGAACATTGGTGTTCCGGAAGCGCCTTCCCACTTCTGGCTAGGGGCCACTAACAGGGCTGGATTTCACAGCCTGGGGTCACACATTAGGAGGTTAGGATATTCCTCTTAAAGATCTTCAGTGTTTTTCTTAAAAACACTTTGGCTGTGTTGTTGGTTCTGAGTGAGCTGGAACTGTTTTGTACCCTTGGAGGCAGAGAAATGGTTCAGAATGGTTTCAAGTGAGATTTTGAAAACAGATTAAGACGTGTTATGGTGATGCGACTGCAACTGTGATAAGTCCGGGAGGGGAAGATATAATCCTCCAAAAAGGCTGTAGCCCGGAAACAGTTCTTGAAAATTTATGACAAAATTATGACTTCACTACATTTTTCTGCTTTTGCTTGTTTTTTCTCATACTTAGGTGTTTCAGATTGTCAAAGAAAAGAAACATCAGAGAAACGAAACATCAAAGAAACACTGCACAGCAAATGATTGGGTAGTGTCCTGAGAACACCCTCTGACGGGATTTTCCTAATAGCTGTCAAGGTGCATTCAGATACATCTCGTACACTGTATTGCCTAAATATCAAAACATCTCCAAACTGATCTAAACCTTTTTCTCAAATGTCTACACAGTCTTCTTAAAAAATCCTAAAAAACAATGGCCATTTCAAGTGAGTTTATTGTACAATCCATCCATCCATGCATCCATCCATGCATCCATCCATGCATCCATCCATGCATTCATCCATCCATCCATCCATCGGCTATAACTCCTTAACCTTTTTATTCATTTGTTTCGATTGGAGTGAATCGAAATCGTACCGAACCATGGCTTTAAAACCAAAGCATGTACCGAACCATGATCTTTCTATTACCATTACATCCCTTGAAATTAGTTATCTTTTAAATAATATTATCACTGAGATGCACTTATAAGATCACTTGGCCACTTGAGAGAATTTAAGTGCACCCTTCCATCAAACATTTTGACAGGTGGGCGGGACTTCCGGTGAGGGCGGGACTTCCGGTGGGGGCATATGGGCGCCATGTGGTTGCCATGTGGGCAGGGGGGGTGTGTCCAAGGGGCGTAACAGTGGATGTTGATTGGTTGTCGTCATTAGGGGCGATACCTTAAATGAGTCAATTAAAACACAGGGGTGTGTTTAAGGGTGTTACGGGGAAGGCCTTAAATGAGCCAATTAAAACACACAGGGGTGTGTTTAAGGGTGTTATTAATAATCTGTATGTTTTTTCAGGCGTTAATACATCTAAAAAACAAAACAACAAAAAAAAGACATGCATCCTTTTATATTTTTAAAGGTATAATCAACTTAATGTTGACCTATCACATGAAATCCTAATAAAGGAACTGTGTAACCTGACAGAATTGTAAGTTAATTTTTGCTTTACAGCAGGACCTATTTGTTGAATATATGAGCCAGTCTAAATCCGTTCAAAATAGAAAAGACCTAAAAAAGTAAATAAAAAAAAATTGTGCTTCACTACATCGATGGAACGAGAAAAACCTTCAGCTTCTGCGTCAACATACTGGAAAAGCAGCTGAAAATAGGTAAGACGAATATCAGATTAACAGAAAAAAAAAGAACATCAGTATACTGTTTCCAAGTTACAAATTGACTAGCAATGATGTGTTTGTTTTTGAATCATGAGAGACTCCATTTTAGGAAAAAGGAATGATAATTTAAGTTACCTGTAGCTTTTCTAAAAAACATTTTTACTTTTTCATCTTAGAGTTACAGGGGGTTACAACTGTTAGGGGCAATGTCAGGAAAGGGGCAGTTACGTCTGTTTCTTAGATAACATATCACCTTTGAACTCAAGAAGGGTTTTGGTCTTAAAAACATAGGCAGCTGAAATAGGTAAGACGAATATCAGATTAACAGAAAAAAAAAGAACATCAGTATACTGTTTCCAAGTTACAAATTGACTAGCAATGATGTGTTTGTTTTTTGAATCATGAGAGACTCCATTTTAGGAAAAAGGAATGATAATTTAAGTTACCTGTAGCTTTTCTAAAAAACATTTTTACTTTTTCATCTTAGAGTTACAGGGGGTTACAACTGTTAGGGGCGATGTCAGGAAGGGGCAGTTAGGTCTGTTCCTTAGATAACCATATCACCTTTGAACTCAAGAAGGGTTTTGGTCTTAAAAACATAGTCTTTGCAGTTGAGATAACACTGTCATGTTCTGGTATAAATACTGTGTGTAAATGTTGGGGCTCTGTTTCATTGGCTAACCTCAGTGTCAGGGTCTTCAAATGCTGAATGTCTTTGAACCATAACACTTGTTACATTGAAAATACCAGTACTGACAAGAAAAAATGTCGGTAAATATTTCAGGAAACCCGGAAATTGTGGCTTCTACTTCTGATAATTCACAAAAGCACAATGACATCTTAAAACGTAAGTAAGTAAGTATCATTAAATGCATGTGAATGTTCTCAATTTTTGTTTATATATATTGTTTATATATATATATATATATATATATTTTTGTTTCTTTGTCATAGAACCCACCGCTGATGACCTTGATGATTTCATCTTGACACAATCAGATTATGGTAAGTAAATGTTAAATGCAATAATATATATATATATATATATATATATATATATTATAGTTAACCCTTGACAATGTTTCAATTTATAGATTTGATGAGAGAGGTAAACCCGAATGATCAAGTTGGAGGGTTCAGCAGCTGGAATCGACACTCTAAATTGAGAAGGCGAATTATCTCCAAACAAGAAAAACTCGCAACAACTGAACTTTCTTCTAACACAGAAATTACGACAGATTCTTTGAATACTCCTCCGCCAATTATCATCATTTCCCCTGAAGACACACCGGATAAGTTACCGGCACCTCCAGAAAGTAAGTCCTAAGAACTAACTGTTTTTCTTTGAGAGTGAATGTATTTTATTTATGTGTTATTAGAGACTTTTGTTTTAAACCTCAGATAAAACTGTTTACAGATTCGACTGAGAGCTCTGTGGAAGACATAGTTGTCGAGCAGGAGCAAGGTAAGGAAATAAAAATTAAATAAAAACAATATATATATATATATATGTATTTTAAGCATAGTTCAATAAAAATGTCATATAAACCTGTTTACAGATACATCCAAAGATGCCACATTAAATCCGCCCACCAGAAGGTCGCTTTTCAAAGATCAAGACAGCTTTCAGCAGAACGGCACAGTTTCAGTCCAACAAGAAGTGAAATCTGGAGGTTTTACCGCAAAGAATCGGAGTAAGATTAAAAAAAAAACTTGTGTATTTTAAAAACTATTTTCGTTTTATTTATGAACGCTGTGCTGCGCAGCGTAAGATAACTTTTTATTGTCTTCTGTTTTTACAGAATATTTAACCCCGGCCAAAAGACAGCGACTCTTTGCGCTACAATCCCTAGCAACGCTAGTGAGTGGTTTAATGAACGGTACGTTTTAATTCATACATACATACTGAATTAATTTTAATTCCCTTTTTTTTTTCTTTTTTTTTTTTTTTTTTTTTCAGCTTTAATGTGATTATTTCAATATATATATATTTATTATCTTTTTATTTATTTTTTTTCTTTATCTTTCCAGAGGCGACGTTGATGGTGGAGCAGATTTCATCGAGACCTGGACAGCGCAGGAAGACAGTCTCTACAGCCTCACGGAATCTTCGTAATAAGACCTCATCGTTAACGCTTCTGGCTGCATGTCAGATTCTGTTAAAGAAGCATTTTGGTGACATCAAGGTGATTTTAAACTGAACTGATCACTGTGTTTTTTTTTTTTGTTTTTTTTTTTTTTCTGTAGGTTAGTTTTTTTTTTATTTTCGTTTCTTATGTTCATAGAAAATGGATAACCGAATCAGACTTGCCCTGGATGAAATAAGAAATTTAGTTAATGAACTTAACGAAATTCCCGTTAATGCAGAAGAAAATAGCACACCGTCTCCACACAGCATTGAGCAAAATGATCCACCTGACACTCATCATAACCCCTCTACGACACACTCCGCAGATCATCACGGGGGTCATTTCAATACGGGAGTAGCGGTTAGTTCTGATCAAGTAATCAGACTTGCCCTGGATGAAATAAGAAATTTAGTTAATGAACTTAACGAAATTCCCGTTAATGCATCTCCTGCTAACAGTGAAAATTTAATAAATGAACATCAGCACGGTGACGTTTTAAACGTAATCAATCAGGCTCTTTCCGATTTGAACAGCGAACCGTCTCCACACAGCAGCATTGAGGAAAATGATTCACCTGCACACGCCGCAGATCGGCACTGTGACGTTTTAAACGTAATCAATCAGGCTCTTTCCGATTTGAACAGCGAACCGTCTCCACACAGCAGCAGCATTGAGGAAAATGATCCACCTGACACTCATCATAACCCCTCTACGTCACACTCCGCAGATCATCACGGGGGTCATTTTAATACGGGAGTAGCGGTTAGTTCTAATCAAATAGAGCGAGATCCTCCAGCTGTGGTTGAACGTGAACATTTTAATAACCATGAAATAAGGAGACCTTTTACCATACCGCCGCCCTGTCCAAGTGACGTTCCAGATTTAGCAGCATTCTATACAGACATCATGCGTATTATAATTGAATTAGCCGACGCTGCGAGATCGTTAACCAGACGTAACGACGTTGTGCAGCTGGAATTAGTGGGTGAAAATCTCAATCGTCACATCACATTTACTGTTACAGATGATGGAAATATGATCCTGCCTGCTTTCGAAAACTTCCTCGACGATTTAGTACAATCGAATGCAAATATACCTGTAGATAATAACATGGAATTTGTTCTTCAGGTTGTTAATGACCCAGCAGGAGGTTCTAAGCGTAAAGCTGCAGGAACGTTAGACTGTGAACTGTTTAATAAGAAAATGCGTCATTTGTATATTATAAACAATACCGGTAATCAGTTATGTTTTGCAATCAGCCTCGCACACGTCTCTGACCCTGAGCTCACGGATCACCGTGCTGTAGAACTGGGGAGGAGATGGCACCATCAGGCAGGCCTTGACGAGCAAACAGCAGTTACTTTTAGTGATATTGGTAAATTTGAAACCATTCTGAAGAGAAAAATTGTAGTGTTTCACAGAACCACGGGCTCTACTGCTCTGTGTAAATTTGAGACCAGTTTCCCCGATCGTTCAAACCCTCTGTTTTTGCTGTTATTTCAAGGTCATTACTATGGGATAAAAAATCTCAAAGGTTTTATGGGGTGCAGATATATTTGTAATTACTGTTACGCCAGCTATCAGAATGCCAATACACACCATTGTGAAGGTTATTGTCCAGTGTGTCGAACATATAAATGTATGCAAGAGATTAGCAATCCTGTAAGCTGTGCAGGCTGTCAAAGAATCTGTCGTAATTCTTCATGTTTCAGCAGACACAGGGAACCGCGCATCAGAAATAGTGCTGAAAGGCCTATCAGTGACTGTGAATTGGTAAAACTGTGTAAAGTATGCAAACGGATATACGTTATTCCAATCAGTAAACCGAATAAACCACACGTGTGTAATGTAAAATGCAGTATTTGCGGTGAAAATGTACCCCCCAGCCTAGACGTTACATGCGATGATCATAAGTGTTACATTCTGCCTTGCAGTGCAATTAATCAGCTTGATGATAAACTGATTTTTTATGATTTCGAATGCCTCGTCAATGACAGCGGCGTGCATACCCCCTTTCTGGTCTGTGCTAAAACGTTGAAAGGTGATGAATGGTACGCTTATGGACTGAATTGCACCCAAAAATTTCTCCTGCATTTCAGGAGGCCAATGTACAAAGGTTACACCTTAATAGCGCACAATGCGCGGGGGTACGATGGTTACCTGATTCTCACAGCAATGCTGCAGTTAGGCATTAAACCACATATCGTCATGGTAGGGAGTAAAGTTCTCTGTTTAACCGACCCTGATTACAGGTTAAAATACATTGATAGCCTGTCCTTCATGTGCATGAAGCTTAGTGCCATGCCGAAAGCGTTAGGCTTTACCGATCAAAGCAAGGGTTTTTTCCCCCACCTATTTTCCTCTGAACAACATCTCCAGTATGTAGGGGCTTTTCCTCCTCCATCCTGCTACGCTGTAGAACGCATGAGTCTTCAAGAACAACAGGTGTTTAGCAGCTGGTACAGAGAAGCGAGCAAAGAGGTCTTTGACTTTAAGAAAGAAGCTATTCGTTATTGTAAAAATGACGTTGAAATTCTTTTTCAAGGATGCTTAAAATTCAGAGACGAGTTCTTTAAGGAGACAAGTGTGGATCCGTTTAAAAGTATCACAATAGCATCAGCCTGCATGAAGGTTTTTGTAACCAATTTCCTTCCTCCTCAAACCTTAGCCATTCCATCACCTCTGGACTACAGACGTAGCAGTAAAACGTTCTCCAGCGCGTCCATTCAATGGCTCGGCTGGATTGCAGACAGCAGAGCCATATTTATCGAGCATGCATTAAATAGGGGTGAAAAGAAAATCGGGCCATATTCAGTGGATGGGTATGCAGAGATTAACGGTGTCAAAGTTGCGTTTGAATTTTATGGCTGTTTTTTCCACGGCTGTAAAAAGTGTTACATGCCTCATGACAAGTGTCCGTTGAGAGGGGTCGCATTTGAACAGTTTTACGCAGCCACTGTTGAGAGAAGCAAGGTGTTACAAACTGTGTACGGCCTTCGTCTCGAAGTCATATGGGAGCATGAGTGGATTGAAATGAAAAAATCAGACCCAGGGGTGATCAGCTTTCTTGAGAAAGTTAATGCACCCGAACCGTTATCCCCCCGGGATGCGCTGTATGGTGGACACACCTGTCCTATGAAGTTGAGGTACACAGCGGAACCGGATGAAACTGTACACTATGTGGATTACACATCTCTGTACCCTTATGTAAACGCCAACTGCGTTTTTCCCCTCGGACACCCCACCATCATTTACAAAGATTTTGATGACCCCAGCAGCTACTTCGGTATAATCAAAGCTGTGGTCTACCCACCACGTAACCTGTTGTTCCCTGTTTTACCTTACAGAACATCCCAAGGTAAACTTGTGTTCACTCTCTGCCGCACATGCGCTGAATTAAATTACCAGTCAGGTCCTTGCACGCATAATGATCAAGAAAGAGCTCTGACGGGAGTTTGGGTCACTGTAGAACTATGTAAAGCTTTGGAGTGTAGTTATCGTCTTGCTAAAATCACAGAGGTGTGGCATTTTGAAAAGAGAAGTGATACAATCTTTAAAGGTTACATTCATTGCTTTTTAAAGGGTAAGCAGGAGGCTTCAGGCTATCCATCTGAAGCAGTGGATCAGGAGAGTAAGTCAAAGTATATAAGCGACTACAAACTGCATCAGGGCATCCAATTAGACCCTGAGAAAATCGAGATAAATCCTGCCAAAAGGCAGGTTGCAAAATTGTGTTTAAACAGTTTTTGGGGGAAATTTGCGCAAAGAAGTGATCTGTCTCAGACCACAGTCATCACTAACCCTGAAGACTTTTTCAGCTTCATGTTCTCGAGTAAATACAGGGTTAACTATTTTCATTTTTTCAACCCTGAAATGTGTGTAGTGCAGTGGAATTTCAATAAACATGTCATATATCCACCAAGTAAGACAAATAATGTGTTTATAGCAGCATTCACCACCGCTTATGCACGTTTAAAACTTCTCAGCAGCATGGAGAAGTTACAGGACAGATTGATTTATATTGACACGGACAGTTTGATTTATGTGACAAAAAGTGGTGAAACTCCTCTGGAATTGGGGAATTATCTGGGTGATCTTACTGACGAGTTAGATGGTGACAGCATTTCGGAGTTTGCATCGACAGGACCCAAGAGTTATGCATACCAGACCAAAAACCGTAAAAATGTAATGATACGTGCTAAAGGCATCACTCAGACGCATGAATGCAGCGAGAGGGTCAATTTTGACAGCATCAAAGGGCTGGTCGAGGGCTACTTACAGGGGTCAAGTGAGGGTGTCATTGAAATCCCTCAGCACACGATCAGGAGGGATAAAAAGAGATTCCGTTTGACAAACGCGACATTTCTTAAAAAGTTTCGACTGGTGTATGATAAGAGACGTCTTTTTTCTGACGGGACAACTCTGCCTTTCGGTTATTAGAGTTGAAGAAGAAATAAAATAAAAAGTCACATGGATTTACAGGAGATTGATTTTGATCCTAGATTTAGAGCCCCTTTCTCATGTATGATAGTTGGACCCAGCGGCTGCGGGAAAACTTTCTTTGTAAAAAGTATTTTACAAAACTGTAATCATGTCATGGATATTGTTCCAGAAAATATTGTATGGATTTACACATCTTTTCAACCCATGTATGCTGAATTGCAGAAGATGAATAAAAATATTACCTTTGTGGAAGGATTGCCTCATTCTTTTGAAGATGAAAACCTGTTTCCTCCTGATCAGAATCATTTGATCATTCTAGACGATGTTATTGCTCAAGCCTCAGATGATGAAAACGTGATGAAAGTCTTTACCCAGTTTCGTCACCATCGTAATATGAGTGTTATGATGTTGACTCAGAATGTATTTCATCAGGGAAAGTTCAGTCGCACTATTAGTTTGAACTGTAATTATATGGTGTTGTTTAAGAACCCGAGAGATAAGCTGCAGCTGAACATATTGGCCCGCCAAATGTTTCCATCTCAAAAGGGTCTCTTCTTGGAGAGTTTTGAAGACGCAACGAGAGAAGCTCATGGATATTTAATCATCGATTTTACGCCTACCTGCCCAGAACATTTCAGACTGAGAACGGGGATACTTCCTCAGCAGTGGCCTGCTGTGTACGTACCCAGAACAAAGTAAGTCATCATGTCAGCGCGTATAAAAAGGAATTTACCATTATTCAGAGCTTTGTACCAGGCCTGTCCACAGAAACGTAAAGATATTCTCGCACACTGCTCTCCCGACTTTATTCAGGCTCAGTGCGAGATTGCACTGAATATCCTAAAAGGTAACATTAAACTATCACCCTCTCAACACCGACAATTGAAGAAACAAAGAAATATCATCAGATTGTTGGGTGATAAAAGAACCGGGATAAAAACTAAACAGTTGGCTCTCAAAAAGCAACGAGGTGGTTTTATTCTGCCCATCTTAACGGCTCTTGCACCCTTGATCGGTGATCTAGTGGGTGGAATCATCAGGAGATAATGTCTCTCAGAACATCGCAGAAGATGTTTCTCATTTCCCCTCATCAATTCAAGCGTCTGACCCAGTCAGACACGTCCATCAGACAGACGGCGGAGGAGAATTTGGATGCTGAAATGAGAGCGATATTAAACGAGCCGGGTTTGACTTCTTATGAAAAAATCAAGAGATACGATGCTCTTCTCCAGAGGTATCTGACTTTACTTAAGCAAGGTGTCAAAGAAGAAAAACAGCGGGTCAGTTTAACGCTGCAGCGTGACACAGAGGTTCCTGAACATGAGCGGTCCCAAGAAAAACAAGGCCCAGCGCAGGACGAGGCCCCTAAGGATCAGGTTCTTACGGAAGTACTGAAAAGCCTTCCTAAACACAATCGTAAAAATGCCGAGTACATTTTGAAGAAATTATCCGAAAGAAGTGAGAGTTGGACTTCGCGAGGTGAATTTGTATTTAACGGAAATATTATAAAGGGGTCCCACATGATTGATTTGTTGAAAAATCTCATGCTTCCGTTTAAAAAATCTGGAGCATCACAAACCCGAGGATGGTCTGACTTTCTACACACCTTGTCAGAGGTAAACATACCTATATCTTCAGTCATTAACCCTTATGCTCGTGAAGAATATAGACGTTTCAAAACAGAGGGTACATCGATTGAAAATGGGGGTACACCACCCAGCGTTAAGCAGAGAAGAAAAAGAAGAAGAAGGCAGATAACTCATTCTCCCCACTGGTCGAGATCTGAGCTGGAAGATCCAAAAAATGCTGATGGGAGATCAAAAAAGTCTCTTCGTAAGACGACACTACCACCCCGATGGATTACATTTTCACCATAAACCGTTATAAGAAAATGAAACATGTAGCCTATTTCTTTTATTCAATAAAATATTTATTGATTATATTTTTCAAGTCTAACTTCGTTCTCTACTTCACACACTAACATATGATATCATTACACAAATATTAAATCATAAGAAGAAAAAAAAAACAAACAATGAAAAAAAAAATAAAAAAAAGACATTTTAAATTCCATAACAATCCAGAAACATCTCCAAAGAGCATGTTCCGTGAGTATAAAATGTACAACTTTGATTAATGACACATTTCTGATATTTTTTCACAAAGTTAGATACCATTAAATCATTCTTAATCACATCTCCGGTGTATTTCGACAACACTTGCTGCATTGATAATCCGCACGCTCTATGACATAGATAAAAAATGCAATGGTGACCGCACACAGTGGACAGAGTGTTTTGAAGCTGATTATTATGATACAATATTTTTGAGGATCTGTCTTCTAAAAATGTTACGATGCTTGACGGGTAGAACCCGAAATTTGGAGAGAATCCATAAGAGTCAAAAAAGCTGGATTGACCATTCTCATCCAATGTCAGAGCTAGCCAGTGTTCCCCCGGCATGTGTGAAGGATGTGTATTCACGATAAAGTAGGCCGGCCCTGGGAATTTGTCAGCTAGCAGCGGCAGCTGGTCGCACGGCCACACACCGCAAAACAAATCTCCCAGCAGATGACGCATCAGGCTCTCAATTTCATGATTATTCATGCCTGATTAGATTAATAATAATCCACCAGCACACGCCTCTTTGAATCAATCTCTAAAATAGAATCATAACAAGCGTAGATGATCAGCGTGGTGGTATATGGCAACGGGTTTCTGAAGCGCATTTCCAATCTTAAATTCCCACTGGAAACTGGAGATAGAGCATCTGTGTCCTCACCCGGGTTAAGATTAAATGTGAATAGAGAGTATCCTTGATTAAATTCCTGACGTGATATACTCAGTGGAAGATCTTTTAGATGTCGTCCTGTAGCCGTAAACAAGTTGTAATACTCTCTCACTGAATGACCTTGGTTAAAATTTGGCTGGAAGGCTTTAGCAGGAATTTGTCTGCCATCCTTACACAAAGCTAAATATTCCATATCAAAATGATTAAAGTCAAACGGATTGAGATTGCGTGTTCCTGTAAAAGCGTCATGATCCAGTAACGCAATCACCACATACTTGGGAAAGATGCCTAAGAAAAGATTCTCTTGGTTGCATACCCTTGAATTTTCAGGGATGGAATATGTTTTTACATTCACACGTGAAAGTGGATACAGAGCATTTGCTTTCATTAAAGCTGAAGCGTGCCCCAGTCGTACAGCTGGAGAGACAGCAACTTTTTTGATAAAAAGAGATGCTCCTAATATCCTGAGTTTGTAAGTGGAGTCTCTTGCTCCCATGAGACAAAAGGCATCGTTGGCTCTTGTAAGTTTAATTTTAAGGTCAACAGAGTTTAAAAGAAGTCTCTCGCAGAAAAATATGTCGGCATGCAGGGGGCCTAGGAGA
Source organism: Girardinichthys multiradiatus (assembly GCF_021462225.1). NCBI lineage: Eukaryota > Metazoa > Chordata > Actinopteri > Cyprinodontiformes > Goodeidae > Girardinichthys > Girardinichthys multiradiatus. Next base: position 20,025,773 of record NC_061803.1, on the reverse strand, counting down.
TGTACCTCCCTGGAATTTGCCGTAAAGCCTGCTCTGCTGTTAAGACCTTGGTTAGGGCCGTTAGTTGTAACAATAGAGTTCAGAGCACCTGCAGTGTCTTTATAAAAAAGACCGGAGCTAAACTGGGTTTTTAAAGAATCCTCAGAAAAGTTTAACAATGTCTCAATCATGGCTCTATATGGATGTGTAGCGCTGGATTGTGAAATCATTCGATCTCCGAGAGTGACGTCACACTGACTGAAGATGGTGTTTAACGGGTAGTTGATGAGCCCTACAGGTGCATCATCTGGCAGGTTTGTTCCATTCTCGTTAGTAATTTTCACTCTGAGATGCAACAGCGTATCGTTGAGATCCAGATACTTTTCTCCATCTCCCGGAATGAAAAACTCGATCGGGCCTCCATCAGTGATTGCTGATAAAGGCTGGATCTCGGTGTAAATTTTATCTTCGATCGATAGCTGCGTCATCGGGGCAGAAAATAAGTCCAACTCTGCCAGCGTGCACTCTGATGATTTGTTATGTAAAAGAGCCATTATTTAAATATATCAAAACTTGCGGATGACTTCCTTCCTCTTCGTTTGTCAGCTGCGACTGATCTCCTTTTTCGCGTTTGTCGTTGTTTTTTAACCGTCCTTAAACGATCACCAGGGGGTCTTGTTCTGGGTCTTTTGGATAAAACCATAATTCCTGAACCTTCTTGACCGTCGATGTGTGCAGAACCACTCATTTTACTCACGGCTCTACCGATGACATCCGAAGCGATATTTGATGCAGCCGTTTTAAGATGGGGTTTTGCAATTGCAAATCCTTTTTTAACCAGAGGGGATACGAAGCGGAATAATTTTGAAAATAATGATCCAATTCCGCGTCCGTACATGACCGGGGCCCCATAAAACCCTGGCAGATTACCGCCTGATTGACTTACATAGTAATTTACAAAGCGATTTGGATCACGTCTCAGACTTAGATGTGCCATGTTCTCTCTTGCCTGCTTGATGCAGTGTTGAATGACCAGCGTAATATGAATGATAACCAATCAATCTTAGAGGTTATATACATATCTCTGGAATAGTTTATACAAATAAAATGTATCTCAGGCTACGTTGTGATATCACCGGTCTGAAGTGTAGTCTTATGACGGTCTTTCCATAGACGAAATTTACAGGAACGTTTTGGTCCGATTTAATTTCTATATTGATATTTTCAATATGTCTTCTGGAGACTGGAAGGTAGTGGGCGGGGTTAAACGTCTGAGTAATCATATCACTGAATGTGTCTTGTACTTTGACGGTCCGCAGTAAAGGTGCAAAAGTGTCGCCTACTATTTGTGGGCTGACCACGTCGCTGTAACAGTATAGGTGATAGAAACCAGCCTTTATATCCGCCGGAAAAGGAGCCAGTTTTGGTTCAGAAACATGAATCCATTCCCCTGGTTTCACGCCAATCATATAAGCTAGAGTGCTGAAGAAGCGTATTTCATACGGACTATTTGCTTGAAATGCAAATCTCTTTTGAACTTTGCTGAATTTAATGCGTAAACCCGATTTCAATTTTTTGAAAAACATTTCCATCTCTGTCTCGAGTTGAACAACGCTGTTATAGTAGCCACTTCTGATCCTTTGCGTATTGATCTCCACATCACCAACCTTCCTCCATTCAAAGTAGGCATCATAATCCGGTAAATTATGCCATGTATGAGGGTATGAAATCTCAGCTAATGCAACCATCCATTGGCCTTCTAAATCAATATGTTGAGCTAAATTTACACGGAAACTTGAACTGGTATTATTTTTAAACACTTCCATGCTAGCATTAGATGGAAGAGTAACGTAAAAGCCATCATCCTCTACCTGACGGTTCATGATGCTGTGTCAACTGTGAGGTTTAGTGCAAACCTTTTTTATACGTTTCGAAGTTCATCAAACTTGATCCAACTGTTGAATTTCTCAGGCCAGTTTTTCCAGCTTACAAAAACCTGTTTGACTCCCTTGACCGTACGTCGTTTTAATATTTTTTCCACTTGATACATCTTGTCGTTAAATATTTTTACTTTTTGAAGTTCCTCAGCGTAAAAGGAACCCTCGATAGGTTCTCCATCCAAATCTTTGAGTTTGTATACAGGAGGAGAACGGGGTATCCGGTCATAGACTGTAAACACTTCATCCGTAAAACTCTGTTCGTATTTTTTGTCAAACACTCCACGGACCTTGGATATTCTGACAAGATCCCCTTGTTTAAACGTTGTCACTGAGTCCTTGCAATATCTGTTGGACTTGACATCATACAGATTCTGAAACACTTGAAAGGCATTTTCTGGGGTCACTTCCATAGGGCTCATTTTAATGCTGGAGTGGTAGGAATGGTTGTAGCTTCTAGCTAGGTTTTGCAGTACATCGACGTACCGCCGGGTATTGTTAGCTGTAAAATATCTCCACATCCTTGTTTTTAATGTGCGGTTAAATCTCTCGACCACTGAAGCTTTTGCTTCACTCGCTGTGGCAAAATGTTCAATACCGTGTTTCTCCATTAAAACTTTAAATTTCTTGTTAAAAAATTCTTTACCGGCATCAGTCTGAAGTTTTTTGGGAATCTGGCTTTCTGTAAAAACTGATTCAAATGCCTTTACCACCTCAGCGGCTGTTTTCCTCTTCAAAACTCGTACATACGCCCTTTTTGAAAAGATGTCAATGACTGTTAATAAATAATTATAACCATCATTTTCCATGGCCAGAGCTTGCATGTCACAGAGATCAGCCTGGAACTGCCTCAATGGTCTGGTGACAAAAACTCTGTTTCTCGGGAACTTTATTCTTGCAGGTTTATGTAGAGTATAGGTATCTTCTCCTGATAAAAAATCTTTAACTTTTTCAACCGCAACCTTCTTTCCCGTTTCATCTTGCATAACCCTCCTCAGCCTATCTACACCCCCAAAACTTCCCGGATTTGAAGGGCTATAATATACTTTCTTCATCAGCCGTCTTCCTGCCATCTCTGCCGATTACTTGTTAAATAATGAGAAAAAACACACAGGAGGGTAGATTTATCCTTATTTTTTTTTTTTTTTTTTTTTTTTTTTAATATAAACAAAAAACAACCAGAAAACAAAATCAGATAAAATGCAGATGAATTCAAACACTACTAGCTTTTTTAAACAACACTTTTTGGGAAAGGTTACTATGTTCCTACTTTAATTGTATTTAATAGTAAAAAAGAAAAAAGAAGAAAAATCATATAATGCAGATTAACTAAAGTACTGGAATACTAAAAAAAAAAAATGATACAACAACAAGTCATCAAACATGTGAGATCAGTTTGTCAGTCCATAGCACTCTGAAACAGAGTTAAGTTGTTTGAGATGTTTCTCATCGACCATGCGATCATAAACGTGCGCTATTGCACTGTGGATGCCTTGTACCGATTTCAGTTCATATAAAACCGTCTTGGCAATCGTCTTAACTCTGAAGTCATCCGCTTGTATGCTTCGAAGTACCAGAAGATTCTGAATAGCAGGAATGAGTTTGGGGGTTACGAGTCGTCGTACGATGCGTTGAAAGTTGACTTGGTAATAATCCTCCCCCAGTACCTCCAGGCAATGGTGTTGACGCTGGCTTGGGTGGTTCGTTATACATCCATAGCAGGTTTCTCTGAGATAGTTCAAAGAGGTTATGTTGAATAAATGAAGTATCGCTGTTTTCACCGTATTGATGAGGGTGGTTGAGAACCAACCGTCAATTTCGTCCTCCTGGTTACTCTCATCCTCTGCTGAAGGCTGAGGGTCCTCCATCGGTTCCAGGGTTTGTGTAGGGGCTTCGGTAGAGGGTGAGTAGCCGGTGGCTACCTCCTCCTCCACGACCACCTTCATGTCTTCAGGCAGGACATTCGCGTCTACAGACTCAGCCATGAATAGCGGTGATGGTGAGCAGAGGTCTGGAGAAAGCGGTAGATATTTCATGTTGTATCCTGTAGGTGATGCAGGACTGTAGTGGTTTTCTGAGAATGAGGATGTTGAGGTGGATGGTGAGAAGAGGTCAGGGGAAGGCGGATGATATGGTCCAATGTTGAAGCTTTCATCGTGCTCAGGAGAGAAGTGGATCTCTGCTCGGTGGTTGTAGAGATCCCTGTATGGTGTCGGTCCACTCATTCTCATGATACGATTCTCAGTGTCTGTGAGCTTGCAGTTATCCCCCCGTATATATATCATAGGAAGGGGCGTGTCCTCAGAAGAGGGTTCGTTCTAAACGTAAAACAGGAAACGTCAGCGTTTTTTTCACTGACATGACATCGATCCAACTTCGTGACTTTTGGAAAAGGTCGGAAAGACGATGTCCAATTTCACTCATCTTCTCTGCCCAAGCTTCAAACGGCAGAGCCAGCATTGTCTTGAATACGCCGCAGTCCTGATTGAAAGCCTCCAACACAAACAGATCTGAGGGACTCGTCCGGTTGTTCCTGCGTCTGCTTGCCCGAAAAGACCAGCGGCCATTTGCTGTGGTTTTTGACCCCCACACTGCGCTAAAGAGAGGTTCTCTCTCAGCTATTTCAACATCGGATGGTATATGAAACATTCTCGCCCGTTTTACAGGTCGAGGAGACAGTTCATTTTCTTCTTCTTCTTCTTCTTCTTTCTCCCTCTCCTGCCTTGAGACTGTTTCAGGGCTATCATTAAGGTGCGGGATTGCAAGCTTTAACACAGCCCAGTCGCTGTGGGTGAGTGTACACAGAGCCAGTGATCCATTAAATACCTCGTCTTGATCCAATTGATACAGGCAAAGCTCTCCTATTTCATACATGAAAATATAACCCCAGCTGCCAACCAGGCCATATGGCTCCAAAGACCATTCTTCCTGCAGAGTCTTGAACGGGGGTCTTTGTACCCTGCAGATGTAGTATGTTGATTTCTTAGGAGCATTCAATTCACGGGATGAATACTGGTAGACGGTCACTGGGGTTTCGCACAGAACTGACATACCTCTTGGCCGAACCGAGGTCTGATTTTCAACCATGGTTGTTGAAGTTGATTTTGGATCCTCATCATCGGTAGAGTATGTCACGACGGGAATTCCGATAGGTATCTCCGTTGAGGAAGTATATGATGCAGTTGCTTGTTCATCATCATCATCTTGGCACGCGTTGCGTTTCTCCTCCGCTTGACGATAAACTCTCTTAACTCTAGCCATTGTTGAACGGGTGTTCTTTTTTTTCCAACGAATGCTGCATGTAAAGTGCAGAGTTTTATCTCTGTATTTAAAGTAAACACTAAGGCACGCCCTATTGTTTTCATTGGGTTATTCAAGGTTTAACGATGCTTACAAACACACCCCCTCTATTTTTAATTGGTGCTGATGCCAAACAGTTTCCGATAATACCATATTTGTCTTGTTCTATTTATAACAAACACACCCCTGTGTTTTAATTGACTCATTTAAGGTATTGCCCCTAATGACGACAACCAATCAGCATCCACTGTTACGCCCCCCTTGGACACACCACCTGCTTGACCACGTGACCTCCTGCCCACGTGGCAACCACATGGCGCCCATATGCCCCCCACCGGAAATCCCGCCCTCACCGGAAGTCCCACCCACCTGTCAAAAAGTTTGATGAAAGGGTGTACTTAAATTCTCTCACTTGCAACCTACAATATGACCACTATCAAATTCCATAAAGTGTTTTAATGCTGTCTAATGCAGCTATAAGGCATCATTTGTGTCTGCTGACAGATGTTTTGACTATCGGACGCTCCAACAACTGCCTGTTAATTCTATTCCTTAACTAATGAGCTGCCACTTATGCAACATGAAGCTGTTTGCTTGATTGTTTCACATCAAATTATTTTCATACCCTTCTGTGGTCTTCATGTGTGCAGAATAAAACGATTCCTTCTTCTTTTGTCAGTGAGCCTATGATTTCTTCTTGAACATACTATATTGGGCGCTTTTGTGACCATTTTGAAGCATCACAGTCACAACTGGTGCTTAATGTAAGCTTTGAAATAAAATATTTTTTAAATTTAAATTTGATGCACATACAGGGGTTGGACAATGAAACTGAAACACCTGTCATTTTAGTGTGTGAGATTTCATGGCTAAATTGGACCAGCCTGGTAGCCAGTCTTCATTGATTGCACATTGCACCAGTAAGAGCAGAGTGTGAAGGTTCAATTAGCAGGGTAAGAGCACAGTTTTGCTCAAAATATTGAAATGCACACAACATTATGGGTGACATACCAGAGTTCAAAAGAGGACAAATTGCTGGTGCACGTCTTGCTGGCGCATCTGTGACCAAGACAGCAAGTCTTTGTGATGTATCAAGAGCCATGGTATCCAGGGTAATGTCAGCATATCACCAAGAAGGACGAACCACATCCAACAGGATTAACTGTGGACGCAAGAGGAAGCTGTCTGAAAGGGATGTTCGGGTGCTAACCCGGATTGTATCCAAAAAACATAAAACCACGGCTGCCCAAATCACGGCAGAACTAAATGAGCACCTCAACTCTCCTGTTTCCACCAGAACTGTCCGTCGGGAGCTCCACAGGGTCAATATACACGGCCGGGCTGCTATAGCCAAACCTTTGGTCACTCATGCCAATGCCAAACGTCGGTTTCAATGGTGCAAGGAGCGCAGATCTTGGGCTGTGGACAATGTGAAACATGTATTGTTCTCTGATGAGTCCACCTTTACTGTTTTCCCCACATCTGGGAGAGTTACGGTGTGGAGAAGCCCCAAAGAAACGTACCACCCAGACTGTTGCATGCCCAGAGTGAAGCATGGGGGTGGATCAGTGATGGTTTGGGCTGCCATATCATGGCATTCCCTTGGCCCAATACTTGTGCTAGATGGGCGCGTCACTGCCAAGGACTACTGAACCATTCTTGAGGACCATGTGCATCCAATGGTTCAAACATTGTATCCTGAAGGCGGTGCTGTGTATCAGGATGATAATGCACCAATACAGACAGCAAGACTGGTGAAAGATTGGTTTGATGAACATGAAAGTGAAGTTGAACATCTCCCATGGCCTGCACAGTCAATAGATCTAAATATTATTGAGTCACTTTGGGGTGTTTTGGAGGAGCGAGTCAGGAAACGTTTTCCTCCACCAGAATCACGTAGTGACCTGGCCACTATCCTGCAAGAATGGCTTAAAATCCCTCTGACCACTGTGCAGGACTTGTATATGTAATTCCCAAGACGAATTGATGCTGTATTGGCCGCAAAAGGAGGCCTTACACCATACTAATAAATTATTGTGGTCTAAAACCAGGTGTTTCAGTTTCATTGTCCAACCCCTGTATTTGCTTCTGAAACTCAAAGGTGAAGTGACTTGACGTAAAAGTCTGCTGCTAAAAAGAAAAGCAGAAGTGCTTCGTTTTCAGAGGCAAAACAAAACATAAATAGGGAAAAAGAAAGCCACAACAATTTTGTGGCCTAGATCTTTTCTTCATTCGCTAAGAACAAAAACAAAACTGAGTTACGCTGTCCTTCTGTGCTGTCTGAAGAGAACATCAGCCTTTTTTCATGACTGTGGCTTCATACAGCTGCAGAGAAGTGTGCCTTCAGTGTTGCGGAATTGAGATAAGTTGACATGGCTGCCTTTACGGTCAATTTGACATTGAGATTGAAACTTACTGCAGCTTCAGGAACAATGTGTGAATCTTGATGGTAGTTGACTTGCAGTAATTGCTGAAAGATAAAAATGAAATGGTGACAGCAGCTGAATCCACACATTCAGACAATAAAAAATGAATGTAGATCCAGAATGTCCTCGAATGTTTTGAGCAGTGTGGTGATAATCAAGTTTAGTTCTTACTTTAAGCCTTTGTCTTCGAGCGGCAGGTCGATTTGAACGGTATACTGAAAAAAACAACATGCAGGTAAGAAACATATAATGGGCCAAATGTAGGACTTTGTCAAAGTATTCATACCCTTTGAAAGTACACAAACCTCAATGGACTTTAGTGTGATTTTCCTGAACAGCATATATTTGTATTTAACCCCTTTACTCCAATACCCTGTATAAAATCCAGTGCAACTAATTGCCTTGTGTGTAACTTAATTTCAGTATAGATGCAGTTGTTCTGTAAGAGGTTTGTTACAGAACATTATTCAGCAAACAGTATCACAAAGACCAAGCAACACAGCAGACAGGTCAGGGATAAAGGTGTAAATAAGTTTAAGGCAGGGTTGCTTTATAAAACCATTCACCAAGCTTTGAACATCTTACAGAGCACATGGGCATGACTAACCACCTTTTCTCAGGGGCCAGGTAAGGAAAAACATTAATCAGGTAACAGCCAAGAGGCCAATGGTAATGTTGGAGGAGCTGTGGGGAGGACAGGACAACTATTTGTCATGGACTCGAGAAATCTGTCTGATCTGGCCTCTATGGGAGAGTGGCAAAAAAAAGCCATCGTTGAAAGAAAAACAAGAAGCACTATTTGCAATTTGCTACAAGCCATGTCAGGGACACAGTAAACAAGTCAAAGAAGGTACTCTGGTCAGATGAGACAGAAACTAACATGGTGGTGGCAGCACCATGCTGTGGGAATGTTTTTCCTGAGCAGAAATATCGTTTGAGTTGATGGGAAGATAGATGGAGCTAATACAGATGCAAGAAATCATATTAGACATGAGATACGGGGTGGAGACTCACCCTTTGGGCAGGAAAGCAATCTTAATCGTGCAGCCAAAGCCACAATGAAATGGTTTAGATCAAAGTACATTCATTTGTTGGAGCAGCCCAGATAAAGTGACAGACCTAAATACAAATTGTGTGGCAAGACTCAAAAACTACATTCACAGACACTCTCCACTCAATCTGAATGACCAAAGAAGCAAAAAACAGACAAAAATCTCAGTAACTGTATATAAAAATGGTAGACTTGATATGTAAAAAACCGTATTCACTGTTATGCACTACTTTGTGTTGGTCTGTCACATAAAATCCCAATGAAACATATTTTGTTTGTGGTGTTAACATGTCAAGTGCTAAGGGAGTGAATACTTTTGTAAGGGACTATATATCATTAGCATGATTTAATCTGGGTGACACTCACCGATTTTCTCGATCGAGACGGTATGGCCGTCATGTTGGATATTTTGGTATGACCCACCACTGTTTCATCAACCAGACCCTGCATGGTAAAGTCAGCAATTTGAACCGGAACAAAGTTCTCGTTGGTGATGTTGATGAGATTCTAGAGTAAAACAAGCAAACTGTCAATGGGGAAACCAGCACAAGTTGTACACCACTAAAAGTGTCAGCGGACTTTGCCCGTCGTATAACACCTGCTGCTTGTCATGTGTATGCCTTTCACGGCATCTTTCTGACATAAACTTTAAAACTATGACTGTACGAGAAGTCTGCATGATGTAGGTTTAAATATTAAATGTTAAATCTAGTTACGATGAAATGCGGTGTAGAAAACCTGCTTTTATACGGTCTTATTTATAGAAAATAAAATGGAAAAGCAGTGAGCGAAAACTAAGCACACCATATCAGCTGGTAGAACAGCGATTAGCTGCAACAATTCTCAGTTCCTCACATTTTAATGGAGGATATTTCACACACTGTTTATAACATTTCTTCAGATCTTTGAGGTTTGTGGGTATTTGTTAGCAATAATATGCTGTGTTTGGTGTTCACCAAACATCTAAACTTTGGTCACATCGCTCCAAAGGACTGTGCTACAGATGTTGTGTGGTTCATTCAGATGCAACTTTATAAACCCCAGCATTGCACAATATGATTTTGCGGAATTTTTTCTGGAACGTCCCCTTCTGAGAAGACTAGCAACAGTGGTAAGGGTTTTCCTTTTGAATAATATTTCTCACTGGAAAGAAATCTTAAAACCCTTCCCAGATTGATTAACGACAACAATTGCTTTTCTAAGGTAATTGCTGATCTCTTTGCCAAACTGACTTCATTTAGCACACACCTGTATGCTTCAGACCAGCAAACTGCAAAAAAGTGGTGCTTTTATACGGGTGTTCATTCTGGCTCATTTGATCAACTACTTTCCTACTTAATTCCTATGGAGGCAATACAATTTTACTTAGTTTTACACATTACATTTCTACACTGCTCAAAAACATTTGTAGGATGGAAAAATGAGTATAATATCGAGTCAGTTAAACATCTGGAATATGGATCTGGTCAGGTAAGTAGTAGAGGAGGTTGTTAAACAGTGTCAGCTGTTTTGGTGTTAATGAAATTAACAACAGGTGCAATAAAAGGTTAACAAACAAGACGACCCCAAAAACAGGAATGGTTTTGCAGGTGGAGCCAGCAGATGTTTTTTCTTCCTCTTTTTTTTTAACTGCTTTTCAGGAGTTTTGCATTTGACAGTCTGACTACCTCGATCCTACACAGCTCTGATGTAGTTGTTCATGTAAAAGGAGCCCTGACCAAGCAGTAATGCATATACCCTACAGTGCATAGAAATACTTTTTAGTCGGTCTGCAAATTAGCAGAAATAAACACTTCAAATATATCCTTCTGCGTGTAATGAATCTATCTACAATACAAGTAAAACATTTTTAATTGCGTTACTGAAAAATACCTTTTCTATAATATTCTGAGATGCCGACGTTAATGTGAGTGGATGGACTTTTGTTGTTGCCGTCACTTACTTTGACCTGCATGTCCACAGAGTTCGGGGTGAAGTAGACCATGACTGACAGCACGGACACGGGTGTGAGTGTGACGCTCCGAGGGAAGAAGAAAAATAGGATCAAGCAGCAAAGAAGAAGACATATAACCATGGAGATGCAGACATACAGCTTCCTGAAATACAGATGTAGCTTTGTTAACATCCTAGAATAAACAAAAACCTAATACTGAAACATTTAAATGATGTATTCCTTACGTGCGTCTGGGTTGTAGCCGCACGTCATTGCATGGTATTACAGCGAGGAGTTGATCTTGCTGGTCTGTCAGTACAAAACAAATTTTAAAAATGTTGTGGTTTTTACTGGACAACATGAAGAAATGATAGTGCCTAAACAATCAGACACATATGGTTTCCATTGCTGCTGAAAGGGAAATTGATCTTATTTGTAGATCAGTGTTCCATTCCAGTAGGTTACTGTCAAAAATGGTTAAGCATCAAAACAAAAGCGGTTTTCCGGTGGAATTAAACCAACCTCTGGGAATTCGTCCAGTGCCTTGACACGTTGGGCAGCTGTCACTTGGGGAGCTTCCATTAATGCTGCCATATTGAGGAAGCGTCTTCGGTATTTTCACCTTATCCGTTGCTTTTGTTACCTCGGGATCCACTCCTGTCCTGTTGCTGTGCCCCGTTGGTGCCATGACCCTTTACTGAAAGACAAAGTCCAGCTTAAACAAGAAAAACAAGAAACCTGACACAGAAAAAAAGCTGTATCAGGTCCAACTTTGGTCACATGTTCAACTTGATTTCCCTTTTAAACAAACTTTTAAACAGCAATAAAAACTCATTCCTGCAGCACCTAGAGCTCATGACGTGGAAAGGACAAAGAAGACACCCAGGACACCCAAGTGCATATCTTATGTTATCTGACCATTTTTTCTCCAATTTAAATTTGACAAATTCAGGCTTTCTGTCATAAAACCAATAATGGTGTCAAAGAGACACAGAAAATTCTGGAACAAAGAAGAACAAATGCATTGTATAATAAGAATAAATACACTAAAATAAGCAAATACAGAAATGAAGAGCCTTGCAAAATGCATTCACACTGAACTTTTTTTAGATTTTGTAATGTTACAACCAAAAACTTGAATGTTTTTCATTAACCTTTTTTCCTGATACCTGAAAAGTTTCAGCCACCTTTACTCTGATATCTCTGGTCAGCGGAGACCCAAAATGTATTGTTATGGCCCACATGCAATACATGGCATGCAGAAGAAAACACTGCACATCACCCTGGTCACATCATCAGCCGCTGTGAAACATGGTGGTGGCAGCATTATGCTGTGGGAAAACTGTCCATTAGCAGAAAGAGGGAAGAAAACCTATTAGAAGCTACAAAGAGTTTGAGACTGGGACAAAGATTCACCTTCTACCATAGCAACGAGCCTAAGCATACACATAGAGCTAGAATGGAATGGTTTAGATCAAAGCAGAAGTCCAGACCTAAATCCATTTAGGAAACTGCAGGACTTGAAACTTGATGTTCAATGACGTTCTCCATTTAATGTGACAGAGCTTGAGCCGTTTTTGCAAAGAAGAATGGGCAAAACCTCCTGCCTGTAGATGTCTAAAGCTGGTAGAGACATACTCAAAAAGTCTTGCCACTGTAATTACACCTAAATGTGGTTCTATATTGACTCAGAGGGGGTGAATACAAATACATGCAGCACTTTTCAGATTTGTATTTGTACAAAATTGGAAAACTAGGGATGAATTTAATTGCACTTCACAATTATGGACTACTTCATCAAATAAAATACCCCCAAAACAAAATAAAAGTGGTATGAATGGATTTGCAAGCCACTGTACATGACATAAAAACACTTGCTTATTTATTAATATATTATCTGCCTCTATATGTTAGGTGTATGAGGCAAGATAGCTTTGTTTGGATGTGCTGAACAAAAAACAAAATTACTATCTTTCCTAATTTTCTAAAATGCTTTGCAAAACACAACTAATGCTTACACTTATAATTCTTAAAAAGATGGCCTAATCCAACAAGACAAAAAAAACAAGTCTGCAGTAAAACATTATATTTGAAACAATGAGGGATATAAGGGCTGTGCAGTTGGTAGCAGTAGTGCCTTGCAGCAAGGAGGTCCTGGGTTCAAATCCCAGCCTGGGGTATTTCTGCATGGAGTTTGCATGTTCTCCCTGTGCATGTGATGGTTATCTCTGGGTACTCCGGCTTCCTCCCACAATCCAAAAACATGCATGTTAGGTTAATTAGTCTCTAAATCACCCTTAATAGCAGCAATGGTTCCAGCATGAATGGTGTAAAATAGTCTCCCTACTCTTAACAGCAAGTAGGGGACGACTGCACATGCATAACAGCAAGTTACATAAAATGTATAGTTTTTCTGGTACACAGCCCTTTTTTTAATATCGCCCTGGAAAACCGCCCATTTCAGAAAATCGCCACTGCTTAGGACTCTGTGCGTGCATGTTAGTTTGTGTTTTTCTGTGATGGACTGGCAACCCCACCTTTCACCCAATGACTGTTGCAGGTAGGTACCACCCTTCTGGGACCCTCCAACAGTAAGCAGGTATAGAGAATGGATGGATGGATGAATGAATATGTGTCTGAACAAATGCAAATATTATTTTACATCCAGATTAGAAGAAATGTACTTTGCCAAACTGACTTCATTTAGCTCTTTTTCAGGTGGTTTACACACTTTAACTCATGACTCAAAAGCTTCACAGTAACCACATGTACAAGTACTTCACATTTGATTTCCCCTTGACATTTTTTAATGTAAAACATAAAAGCATACACAGACCTCCTTTTTTTACTAAAACGAAGAGATCTCTGTACTTTCAACACCCAGTCAGTTATATACAGTTTTCCCTTAGTGATGTATTATATCTTTAGAGAAGTATGCCTATGGTTTATAGAGATTACTAAATTTGGCTGACAAGTAGAAAATAATGAAACTGACATTTTGATTGCAGCTAATCTTTTTACTTCTACTCTACTAGAGCTCATAAGAATAACATATTTCTATGATCCGTAGTTGGTCTGTTGAAGAGTAGGGTTTTACTTCAAGCAAATGATGGCAACTGCAGTAATGTTAACCTACAAATAACAACAATAATAATCCTTCCATAAGATTATAAAGAAATGTTGTTGTTTTTTTTTCTTTATAACCATTAATAAAGTTCATACATCGGGTTTTTCTGGCTTGCTGAGCTGAAAACCACCATTACCGTCCCTATCACAATTACATGCTGCTAACATGTCACACATGAGCTCCCATCAGCTGTGACGACTGACGAACAGGGACACCTTTTCTCCGACGTACTTACCTTCACAACTTGGCCGTTGCTTTTACTTCCAGGTATCCAGAGTGAGCATGTAAAATGTGTGTTGTATTATTTCTCTTTAAAAAGCCGCGTTGAAGACGCAGTTTTTCTATTCTTTGCGGTGTAAACACACCAGAAACAAGCGAGGACGAATAACTTCCTGCTACTCTTCGTTGACGGGTCAGTTCCTGTAGCCTAGGATCACATGGGGTTGATTTGTGATCGACTTTTCTTCCTTGTGTGGAAAGCAGGTTTATTGACTGGTTATGAGATGTGTTGCTCAACTGAGCATGATAGACTGGGCAATTTTACCTTTGCAGTCTATTTTGGTTTGGTTAGGAAAGGAAAGGAAAGTATATTTTAACTCTTGAGCCTTTACCTTCCTCTGGCGGCTGGTTGGTAGAATCGGACTAACAAAATGAATTAGAAAGCTATAAATCAGAAAACTGGAAAGCGTTACTGACATTGGTCCCCCGCCCCACTTTACGTTGCTTTAATGTGATAAAGTCATCTAAACTAAGCTTTTACACTCAACTTGTGTTCTTTTTTATGGTACTACCTGCCAATAAAGTGTTTCTGATTCAAAATTAAGCTAAGCCAGACGGGTTTAAATAAGATAAATTAGGTGAAAATAGATTCCATCATACTAAAACAAAGTATGTTAGAGTGAATTAGGCTAAAATAAACTAAATTAACCAATTATGTTAACCTATGGTAGACAGAACTGACCTAAGATATGCAATATATACAGGGGTTGTACAATGAAACTGAAACACCTGGTTTTAGACCACAATAATTTATTAGTATGGTGTAGGGCCTCCTTTTGCGGCCGATACAGCATCAATTTGTCTTGGGAATGACATATACAAGTCCTTCTCAAAATATTAGCATATTAGCAAAGTTCATTATTTTCCATAATGTCATGATGAAAATTTAACATTCATATATTTTAGATTCATTGCACACTAACTGAAATATTTCAGGTCTTTTATTGTCTTAATACAGATGATTTTGGCATACAGCTCATGAAAACCCAAAATTCCTATCTCACAAAATTAGCATATCATTAAAAGGGTCTCTAAACGAGCTATGAACCTAATCATCTGAATCAACGAGTTAACTCTAAACACCTGCAAAAGATTCCTGAGGCCTTTAAAACTCCCAGCCTGGTTCATCACTCAAAACCCCAATCATGGGTAAGACTGCCGACCTGACTGCTGTCCAGAAGGCCACTATTGACACCCTCAAGCAAGAGGGTAAGACACAGAAAGAAATTTCTGAACGAATAGGCTGTTCCCAGAGTGCTGTATCAAGGCACCTCAGTGGGAAGTCTGTGGGAAGAAAAAAGTGTGGCAGAAAACGCTGCACAACGAGAAGAGGTGACCGGACCCTGAGGAAGATTGTGGAGAAGGGCCGATTCCAGACCTTGGGGGACCTGCGGAAGCAGTGGACTGAGTCTGGAGTAGAAACATCCAGAGCCACCGTGCACAGGTGTGTGCAGGAAATGGGCTACAGGTGCCGCATTCCCCAGACCTGGGCTACAGAGAAGCAGCACTGGACTGTTGCTCAGTGGTCCAAAGTACTTTTTTCGGATGAAAGCAAATTCTGCATGTCATTCGGAAATCAAGGTGCCAGAGTCTGGAGGAAGACTGGGGAGAAGGAAATGCCAAAATGCCAGAAGTCCAGTGTCAAGTACCCACAGTCAGTGATGGTCTGGGGTGCCATGTCAGCTGCTGGTGTTGGTCCACTGTGTTTTATCAAGGGCAGGGTCAATGCAGCTAGCTATCATGAGATTTTGGAGCACTTCATGCTTCCATCTGCTGAAAAGCTTTATGGAGATGAAGATTTCATTTTTCAGCACAACCTGGCACCTGCTCACAGTGCCAAAACCACTGGTAAATGGTTTACTGACCATGGTATCACTGTGCTCAATTGGCCTGCCAACCCTCCTGACCTGAACCCCATAGAGAATCTGTGGGATATTGTGAAGAGAACGTTGAGAGACTCAAGACCCAACACTCTGGATGAGCTAAAGGCCGCTATCGAAGCATCCTGAGCCTCCATAAGACCTCAGCAGTGCCACAGGCTGATTGCCTCCATGCCACGCCGCATTGAAGCAGTCATTTCTGCCAAAGGATTCCCGACCAAGTATTGAGTGCATAACTGTACATGATTATTTGAAAGTTGACGTTTTTTGTATTAAAAACACTTTTCTTTTATTGGTCAGATGAAATATGCTAATTTTGTGAGATAGGAATTTTGGGTTTTCATGAGCTGTATGCCAAAATCATCCGTATTAAGACAATAAAAGACCTGAAATATTTCAGTTAGTGTGCAATGAATCTAAAATATATGAATGTTAAATTTTCATCATGACATTATGGAAAATAATGAACTTTATCACAATATGCTAATATTTTGAGAAGGACCTGTACAAGTCCTGCACAGTGGTCAGAGGGATTTTAACCCATTTTTCTTGCAGGATAGTGACCAGGCCACTACGTGATACTGGTGGAGGAAAACGTTTCCTGACTCGCTCCTCCAAAACACCCCAAAGTGACTCAATAATATTTAGATCTGGTGACTGTGCAGGCCATGGGAGATGTTCAACTTCACTTTCATGTTCATCAAACCAATCTTTCACCAGTCTTGCTGTGTGTATTGGTGCATTGTCATCCTGATACACAGCACCGCCTTCAGGATACAATGTTTGAACCATTGGATGCACATGGTTCTCAAGAATGGTTCGGTAGTCCTTGGCAGTGACGCGCCCATCTAGCACAAGTATTGGGCCAAGGGAATGCCATGATATGGTAGCCCAAACCATCACTGATCCACCCCCATGCTTCACTCTGGGCATGCAACAGTCTGGGTGGTACGCTTCTTTGGGGCTTCTCCACACCGTAACTCTCCCAGATGTGGGGAAAACAGTAAAGGTGGACTCATCAGAGAACAATACATGTTTCACATTGTCCACAGCCCAAGATCTGCGCTCCTTGCACCGTAGAATTGGCATGAGTGACCAAAGGTTTGGCTATAGCAGCCCGGCCGTGTATATTGACCCTGTGGAGCTCCCGACGGACAGTTCTGGTGGAAACAGGAGAGTTGAGGTGCACATTTAATTCTGCCGTAATTTGGGCAGCCGTGGTTTTATGTTTTTTGGATACAATCCAGGTTAGCACCCGAACATCCCTTTCAGACAGCTTCCTCTTGCGTCCACAGTTAATCCTGTTGGATGTGGTTCGTCCTTCTTGGTGGTATGCTGACATTACCCTGGATACCGTGGCTCTTGATACATCACAAAGACTTGCTGTCTTGGTCACAGATGCGCCAGCAAGATATGCACCAACAATTTGTCCTCTTTTGAACTCTGGTATGTCACCCA
The DNA here is from genome assembly GCF_021462225.1 of Girardinichthys multiradiatus. Lineage (NCBI taxonomy): Eukaryota > Metazoa > Chordata > Actinopteri > Cyprinodontiformes > Goodeidae > Girardinichthys > Girardinichthys multiradiatus. Next base: position 20,008,403 of record NC_061803.1, on the reverse strand, counting down.
TAATGTTGTGTGCATTTCAATATTTTGAGCAATATTGTGCTCTTACCCTGCTAAATGAACCTTCACACTCTGCTCTTACTGGTGCAATGTGCAATCAATGAAGACTGGCTACCAGGCTGGTCCAATTTAGCCATGAAACCTCCCACACTAAAATGACAGGTGTTTCAGTTTCATTGTCCAGCCCCTGTATATATCTGTATACATATATCAATATTTATATATATTGCATTATCTTAGGTCAGTGTATATATATATATATATATATATATATATATAAATATATCTCTGTAGATACATATATGGGCTGCACGATGGTGCAGTTGGCAGCACTGTTGCCTTTCAGCAAGAAGGTCCTGGGTTTGATTCCCGACCCAGGGTCTTTCTGCATGGAGTTTGCATGTTCTTCCTTGCATGAGTTCTCACCAGGTACTCCGACTTCCTCCCATAGTCCAAAGACATGCCATTTAGGTTAATTGGTTTCTCTAAATTGCCCTTAGGTGAATGAATGAGTGTGTGCTTGGTTGTTTGTGTGTTGCCCCACGATAGACTGGCGACCTGTCCAGGGTGTAACCTGCCTCTCGCCCATAGATTGCTGGATAGACACCAGCTTCCCCGAGATCCACTATGGAATACGTGGTAGAAAATGACTGACTAGATATAAATATATATACCACCCTACTACTAAATATTGTATTATTCTAACAGGATTTATTTTCTGTATCTGCAACTTTCAGACCTACATCTCTAAATTATTCAAAGAATGACAAAATGGCAAGAAAAAGATGGGTAAAGAGTTTATTGGCAGATTAGGAGAAGAGTATTTAAAGTGTACACTTTACACTCTGCTGCAGAAGAATAATTTGACAAGCAAATGTAGATATATTCAGAATTACTCTCTAGACTAGAGCATGTTTTCTTTTACTTGAAGAATTGTAAACATGAGAAAACAATGGTTACTAAAAACCCCAACCACACACACACAAAAGTGTACATTAACTTAAAACCAAACACACAACACAATGTCAGTTTGCATGACAATTATGTTTCAGTAAACTAATCATCATCTCTCACAAGAGGCAATGCAATCAAATCAAATATACTTGGGTCCATGGTGAGCTTGAGGAATGTTTTAAGAGACATCTCAGCTTTAATTGGTGCTAACCAAGAGTTGCTGGGTTTCACTTTGAATTTTTGACCCGGACACGTGAAGATGCAGGCAAGGGGGATGATAAAAGATGTCACAAGCGGTTTTTGTTTCACTGTTACTGCTAAGATCACAAGAACTCATGACTCATCTCTAAAGCCTCTATTCATCATGCAGGAGTCAAAAACACCCAAATCTGAACATTGATTCGTTCTGAGAATTTGGTTTATATTCCACTTGTCAATGTCTGAATTAACAATACTCTGATACAGAAGAAGATTGCATTGTTAGGCAAATTTCACTACAATAATGAAAGAAAAAACAACTTAAATATCTGTTCTTATTACTGCACTCTGGCTCTTAACCCATGCAGCTTCAGTAGCATCAGTGTGCACCAGTGTACATCAGAGCTAGCTTTTCTGACCCAGTTCACCTCACAAAGTTTCATTTTCACTGCTGTATATATTAGCCAAACCTTTAGAGAGCACAATTAATTTACAGCACTGAGGAAGCAGCTACACCAGCCATACAAACACAGGGATGAGAAAATGAAAACCATTTTTAACTCACTGATATTTCAGCTTTTTGCTCCTTTTTGACAAATACATACAGCTTTATGGTCCAGGTAAACAAAGCTACCAACGAGAATCATTTACAAGAAGGTGTAGAGTAAATGGTTAATTTTAAGAAAGCGGTAAGCTAAATTAAAAAGGGAAGGAGAAGCTGTTTTATAATAGTGATTTCTCAGGAAACCTATGCTTCTTTTTCATTTTTGTTCTATATAATTGGAGATGAAAGTGTAGTGTAATGTTGAAATAAAAAAAACAAAATCCAATCACAGAAGAGGGTGAGACATTTAAAAGTCAAACTCTATAATTACTCTTTTTAAATGAAGCTTAAAAGTTGAAATAATTCTTTTCTATGAGTCTAGGCGCCTTCACAAAGCTTGGTGTGCGCTCATTGCGGAGGGTCAGCAGCTTCATTCTGACTTTCCTCGGCCATCTGGACCAGCTCGTTGACGGTGTGCAGCAGGTTGTAGCCGTGCTTCCTCAGCAGCTGCTGGTTGAGCCGCTGGTCCTTAAAGCCCATCTCCAGCAGGACAGCCATCATGGAAGGGTCCTGTCTGGTGGCGGGGTCGATCCCTCGCTGGAAAAGATAAGAGAAAACAAAAAGGCAGTGGTCATAAGAAGGAGGAAGGGGACGGAAAGGAACAAGTATTTTCAATGTAAGATTCCTTGTTTTCAGGCTCACATGTACTGCTGCTCCTCCTTAAAACTCTGCTTTCACACTAACAAAAAGCTCTTGCTTGCAAACTTGCTGTTTTTTGTAAAAAAAAATGTTTCTGCCCTCAGATTTAACGTACTTAAAGCATCTATACCCTCTTATTGTCTGCAACCTTCTCGTCACTCTTAAACTTGCTCCCTATTCACTCAAGTCTGACTTGTATTTTGGCTGTCAGTGTCAGTCACGGAGAGAGCACAGAGTCATCTAATAGGAGGTGTGAAAAACTAAAACAAGAGAACAAATACTTTGCTGTAGTCTGTTAACCTGAGATGTAATTACTGTATATGCAGCTTTTTAAACGTATTTAGCAGATATTTTTTCTTAGCAGTGTAACATCTGAGACTAAAATTATCTTGCTCTTGAACTGAAAACATATGCTGTTGTTTTGAAGGGAAAATTCTTGAACAGGTTTACAAATACTCTCAAAATGAGTTTTTGCCTTGAACAAACTGGCACAAAACTTCTATAATGTCATATTAATGGATTCAGATGTGTTCCGTTGAGTATTATTGTTGCTATTTATCGACAAGCATAAAAAAATAACGTCTGCTGCTGGCTCAATAACTGTTTACATGACATATATACATTACCATCATGATTTACAGATTATATAAAGAAGTAGAGCATTTACTTGAAGTATATCTTAGGCCTTTTAGTGCTAATGGACAGAGGGAAGTCAGTAACATTACCTCATAGCGAAAGCTACAACTTAAAGTGTCGGAACAAAATTTAGGGTAGACATGGGCTGGTTAAGGGTATCAAGGAATACCAAGATTTAAAAAAAAAAAAGATGGCTCAACCATCTTCTGTCCTTTTGTATTGACGTTTGATGTCTTTTTAGAGATTCCACAAGAAAATGCTGGAATCACCATAGTTTTCAGCGGTATTCAGGAGTAAACTAACATTGTAAACCAATAAACCTTCAGGACAAACTTGCTTCTTTGTGCAGAAAAAAGTCACATTTACTCTTAGAGGTAACAGCAGAGGTAAACGGAGGAATGAAGCTAATGAATCATGCATTCAGTCTATCTTACAGGTACATTTAGCCAAAATAACAGCACAAATTACACAAGTGAAGATTTTATGAGCTGACGTGTTTAAACAGAATCCGGATATTATTAGAGGAACACCAATCTCATAGCGATTTAAGGGTGGTCACAAAAACATTATTTTCTGTAAAAATGTAAAACTTGCTTTTGCTTTCTGAGATCAAAAGATTAAATAATATGGCCAGTCGCTGCATGAAAACTAAAGGAGAGCGACCCATCTCTCTAAAAAAGGGATACTGTTCAAAAATCCAATTAGCAACCCAGCATGTCTGTTAAGCAGCCGACTGTGGGCTCTACCCGACTAATGAACCAGCTAATATCAGCTAACTAGAACAGCAAAAAGTTATCAAATTTTAAGCAATAAGCATGTTACAGGTAGGTATTTCAGAATACGTTTTTCAATTAATATTATAACTTTAAAAAAATCTGTATGCTATTTTACCATCAGTAAACAAAACACAGCTTTTCTGTTTTTAAGTAAAGAGCAATTATATATTTTGTTGTTGTTATTTTTGGGTAAATACTCTGAAACTTTCTATTTTCACAAAAGGTTATCATACCAATAATCTCTCATTTCAACCCATGTTTAACTCTGGGATACCTAATATTCAGATTTCATGTAATTTATTTCCCCTTACACTACACTTGAATAAAAGTGTAGTGTAATCTTTTCATTTGCTTGTGCAAATACTCAAGGAAATTAATAACTGATAATGAATTGCTCTCATGTTGGAGGTTCTGTATTTTAGTTATAGAGCACACTTCTGGGTCATGTACCTGTATGGAACAGTTTGGTCCAGTGAAGAGAGCCTTATAAGCAGATGCGGCCACAGAAAGGGCCCCTTTGACAAGTCCCTCTGTGATGCCTCCTTGGCCCCTGGTGCAAACACAGTCACACTCACCGGTTACTCTAATTATATCTCAGGTTAACAGACTAAATGCTGTTGCAGTGCAGCATGAAAGGAAAAAAAAAAAAGAGACTAGAGCACAGAAATAGTAGCATATGAAGTTTTACTCTGCTGTTTTGCACCTCGGCTGCAGCGCTTTGCCCGCTCTCGGATTGTACGCCTCAAAGGCACTGCATGCTGAGCCAGCTGATCTGGACAGGCCGGATGATACTAGAAAAGGAAATAACCCACAAAAAAAAAACAAATTCCGATTAGATGAGGAACATAAGGTTTTTTTTTCTTCTTTTTTTCATTGCTGAAGCAACAAATCCTGAAAACCTGCGTGCTGTGTTAGTATCTCTCTTCCTGCAGTGGTCATAATGTCTTTCCTGTTCTGTCTTAACTTCCTTCTTAAACTAAGAAACAACAAAGTCATGTAAACACAAAGAGTCTAACTAGCAGACTGAGTGGCAACAGTAAAGTTTAACTGTCTCATTTTATAGTAATGAATATGCCACCTTTTAGTTTTATGTGCCAGCCCATGTAGTATTTCTGTAATGTGGTCAGATCCAGTCGCTGTGAGCGTTAAACTCACCATTTAGGTGAACCCGTGGTTGTTGCGGCTCGAATGGTTCACAGGCTGGAGGACTGAGATCCCCAGCCAGATACAGTGCTTCTGATCTGAAAAGTAAACATCCATCTAAATAATAAAGACTGCATTCAAAGATTTCTATCTACTCAAGAATGTTTTAGTTGAGGGAACTCAAAAAAAAGAAGAAAACAAACAGGAGAGGGCAGCAAATAAAAGTGAATCCACAAATCCAGACGAGTCTCAATAAATTACAATACCACTAAAAACATAATTTAAGTTATTCAATTCAAAAAGTGTTCATTTTTGTCTGTTCATTTTTAAGATTATATCTTACAGCTAATGACAACCCAGATATTTCTCAGAAAATCTGGATATTATATAAGACCTTTTTTTTTTTAAGAAAGATTTTTAATACAGTAAACTATGTCCATGTACTGTACAGTATATACTCTGAGTTCTTGGTTGGGGTTTGTTATGCATGAATAACTACTTCAATGCAGCGTGACATGGAGGTGATCAGCCTGTGGTGGTGATAATCTTGGCACTCCTGGCCAGAAGAGAACCAGTGATTTAAACACTTTTAGAACAGGACATACATCTTTAAATCCTAACTGGTCCCTGTCTAACCTGGGCGAGTAGATGACTGGTGTGGGATGCAGGGGTTGAGGCACGACAGGCGGCGGCACCACTTCGGGGGTGAGCGTCACGGCATCGAGCGTTTGGGACGCACACAGCATCTGGTTTACGCTGCTGTGGATGGGTGAAACGTGGAGGGGCCAGGTGTTCCCCAGCGACTCCTCCACGGCGATGGTCTCTTCTTCCTTCCTCTCCATCAGCGGCACCTCCCTGCATGGCTCAAAGTTGCAGGGCTCATCCTTTTCCTGCTCTTGGTCAGGATCGGTTGAAGAAGCCGCGGTGCCGGCGGCGGTGTCGGGCTGCGACATGGCGGAGCTGTACATTGACTCCCCCAGGGGTCGGCTGGTGTCAAAGCAGTCTGGGAGGACGATGATGTAGTCGTCGCTGGAGGAGACAGAGGACGTCTGGCTGCTGACCTGAGGTAGAAGATGACATAGGCATAGGCAAGTCTTACGGTTGACTCAGATGCATGCTGATCATGATCAATCCGCAGCAATTTGGGGATAATAAAGCTTCAAAAAGGAGCAAATTTGAGGCTTAGTATTCAGTGATACATAATACATCTTTTTGCAACTCCACAATTAGTCAAATTTTTCTGCAGTGAGACGAATGTTCTGTTTTGCAGACTTTACAGTTTAAATTGTTCAAGTGATATTTCGCATTGCAAATAATATTACTTCTACAGGTTTTCTTGATGATCTTTAATGTTGCTCAGCTATCTCCAGGCCGTCTCCTCCTAAGAAATATGCAGCAAAAGTGGGTTGCCACCAGTGCAGAGCTTGCTCAATAGCCTTTCACAAAACATTTCAGTTATAAACCTACAAAAAGACAATTCGCCTCTGACTTCCTTCTGGCCATTCGTAAATCACAAGTGGAATCAGCAATATCTCACATAGCTGTGAGTGTACACGTAAACAAGCTGGCAGTGCAGGGCGACAGGAGGTGTCACGCTGCATTGACGTCAGCACTATGCAAAAAACCAGCATCCTAGGTCTCCCCCTACTATTCTCAGTTTAACGATCCTGTTATTGGCCAGCCGCTTAAACAATATATCATTATTACATCATTCCCTTGACCCGTGAAACCGGCTTGCGCCTTTAAAAGTCCAATCCGGACATGTGACTAATTAAATTGGAGAGTCGGGGGCATAACAGAGAAAGGCTGTAGTTGTGGCATACTCTTTCCATTGTCAGATGATGACTAGATCAGAGTTCTGTGAGATTTCCAAAGTTTGAGATATTGTTTTTATAACCCAACTCTGATTTAATGAATATTTATTTATAATATTTATTAAATAACTGACCTGAAAGTTCATTGGTTGCACTGGATTTTACTCAGGGACATGAAAGTACAGGGGACTGAACCCGTTTTTGATTACAGTTATGTGCTACTTGATCTATCATGTAAAATCCCAATAAATGCATTAAAGTATGTGGTTCTAATGTGATAAAATGTGGAAAGGTTTTTATTTAAACATGTTTAAAACATCACCTCATCCCAGTCTTCTCTGGTTCTGCCTTCTTCTTTCTCACAATTCGTCTCCTTCATGTTTTGCATAGCATGCAAAACCTCTTTGTCCTCGTTATCTTGATGTGAGCTGATATTAAGGTTTTCATTTTGGGCTCCAAGCTCAGGATCTGTCAAGTGGAAAAAAGAAATACCAAAATACCATATTGGCTGCAGTTGTTCCAGCATTAAAATAACTCAAAAGAATTAAAGGGAGATTCTAAGCTTTTTTCACTCACCTGGCTTCGAGTCTTCCCCTTCATTGGACATTTGTTTGAAGCCTACAATAACAGGTGGCGCTAAACTCTGGATTCTATCGGCATTCATTTCCTCCTGTTTAACTTTCTCCGTCTGTTTCTCCTCGGCCCCAACTGCCCTCTCAAAGCCAAAGCCTGGTTCCCGGGTAACAACTACAAATGTTTAACGGAAGGAAAATAAAACGTGACCGTGAAATTTTAGCAACAAGTGACTGCTTAAGCGTTTAACTCAGGGCAGTATGACTGAGGCACCTCACCCTGCGGTTTGAGGCTGCTGTGCTTGGCTCGACGCAGAGGCCGGTGGTCAGGGGCTTCCTCCAACGTGAGGGAGCGGATCACCGTCTCGCAGAGGAATTGAGCTCCACTGATCTCGTCCTCTTTCTCCTCCTCCTGCCCTACAGGCTCCGACACGTCCTTGGGCCTCAGTTTTACTCCTGGAAAACGACAAATCAGTTTTAGAAGTGCAGACAGAGCTGCAGGTGTTAGTGTCTTCAAGTGTTGTTTTAGAAGAATTCTCCTTTCCCCACAGTCTTAAATATGTATGGGTCCTCCAAACTTACTGGTACCTCTAATAAAAAGCTGTAAAAATCTAAAACTAAAACCAAAGCAAAAAACATTAATAAAAGACAAATATTTTGTGTTGTACCGGACATTTTTTATACGAGTTTTCCTGCATCTTTTTTTTAAAAGAGTTCATCAGCAACTACCACTTCTGCTGCTGTCAGGCCAAACTTGCACCAATTTTGAATCGTGGTTGCACATAATTCTGAGAGCCAAAGATGACCCATGAGCAACACTACTGCTCTAAATCATCCAGAGTCCTGGGTCCTCTTTCAGGCTCTCTTCTATCTTCAACCTTTATGTTTTCTATACTCTGTAGGTCTGGGGGCAGCCCTAGAAGAAGGCTGATTTTGTGTCTGGTGAACCATTTCTGTGGTGATTTAACCAAATGTTTTAAATCATCATCCTGCTGTAAGACCCAGAGATGATGGCTTGTTTTCAGTTTTTAAACAGAGAGCAACAGATTTGATTTAAAATATTCTTGTATTTAAAAACGTTCATTATGCTATGCACTCTAAAAATTATCCCAGTGCCACTGTAAGTATAACACACAGGCCCACAGCATCACATATCCTTCACCGTACAAAAGCTCTTACTCAACATTCAAACTGGAAATAATAATGCTAAATTCCAATTTTTTGGTGATATACAATGTTTTTCTAGTTTGATTGTTTTCTTTTTTTTTTTTTTGCTTGTTCACATTCTAATTTCAATATGGCTGCGATCAGACTCAAGTGCAAACAGTCTACAGCCCTTCAGTGATGGGGATGTGCAGAAGAAGACGCAGCACCCTGTTTGCACATTTCAGCACGTTAATCGGTTTTTAAACTTGTGCACTCGGAGCTGACAAGATTGTACTGAACTCGACACCTCTGTCGAAGAATTGCAATTTTTTTTTTCACACTATATATAATAGTGGGATGAAATGCAAAATGACCATTCATTGGATTTAGAATAAAATATGAACTCCCTTATCATCCTCCTCACTGTGTGGGGTGGCAAAAGGAAGTCATTGTCCAGCCTTGGTGTCACAGTTGCTGTTGTTTTAAGATTTTGTTATTGCTCTGATTGTAAATATGGGCTGACCTATAAAGCTCGACATGGGTCTCCCTACTTGAATGACATGCTGTCTTGTCTTTCCCATCTTGAAGACTGTATAAGAAAAATGAGTTTCTGTGTTTTGTCAGATGAAGGCTCCAGGGAAACAGATTCAGGGTTTACAAATGAAATGTTGTTAGAAGAAACTTTACTACATAATGTTGTGCTGTCTCTTCTTTCTATTACGGTATTTGACTGAATAATAAAATACATTTGCAGAATGACTGAAAAATTTACATTTACTTTAACATAAAAACTTTTTGTTTTACCTATTCTAATCAGAAAACTATCAATAACTCAGCATTTCTCACCAAAAAGTTTGCGGACTCCTGTGGTCTCCGCCTCTTCCTTTGTCTGTAAAGTCATCGTCCTTTCCAACACTGATGCATCATGGGGAAGGGGGGATATACAGGGAGTCAAAGCTGAAATAAAAACAGAAAAAGAAAAGACAATTTTATAGTTGATGCAGCTAAAGCAAATATTTAATATATAAAGGGTGGCCGGAAGCATTTATTAACATATTATAGTTTGGGAGTTTACTTTAAATCAAATGTTTTGAGCACTTGGACTCACCGACAGGGGTGTTGTTGGGGACTTTTTCCAACTCTTGCACAATATTTATGTCCAGCAACTCAAATGACAGCAGATCCTAAAAAGCACACAACAATCACAGTAAGACCAATTCAAATTCTCGCGGCATGGTGAAGACATTTTCAGGTGACAATGTGTTTACAGATCTTCTCCACCTCACACACAGCCTCTGAAGGACAGAGATTTTCCCAATACAGATGATGAACATTTGAACTAGTTGCTTGGAGGCCTTCTATGGATTAGAGCCCCTTTGCATCTAACTGAAGAAGCTGTATTAATCCAACAGTACAAAGATCGGTGCCCCATTGACCAATCATTTGGAGTTTGCCAAGACAATATTTAAGCCCTTATGAATAAAACACTGTTCTAATTTAGCCAGCTGCCTGATAAATAAGTCCACTTTTATTTAGACAGAACAGACAAAGAAAGGCTGTGGGTGCAGCTACAGCAAAAATAACACACATGCATGTTTTTAGGAGATACTAAACGAGGAGATTCACTTTGATCCACGTTGCATATTTCATTTGAGGTGGGAAATTGGCACCGTGGTTTTATTTTTAATAGATGTATATGAAATAGGGCTACACTGTAGTACTGTTGCCTTGCAGTATGAAGGTCCTGGGTTCAAATTCCAGCCTGGGGTCTTTCTGCATGAAGTTTGCATGTTCTCCCCCGTGCATGCATGGGTTCTCACCAGGTATTCCAGCTTCCTCCCACAGGCCAAAGACATGCCTCTTTAAATTGCCCTTAGGTGTGTGAATGAGTGTGTGCTTGGAGAATGAAAATCTAGACCCAAGATTTGACTATTAATATGATGAAATGTTCATTCTAAGAGTGAAAGGTCCCAAAAAAATCATCTAGAAGCCTTTAAGAGTGGAAACAAACACTACAAAGATGGAGCAGCAACTTTTGCAGAGAATTAATAACCAAAAACATCTTTGCACATCTTTATAAAAAGGTTCTAACTACATAACTTTAAAACAACCTGACAGAACACTACTTCACGCTGAGAGATTTTTGAGTGAGCACCTGTGCGGTCAGCAGGTCAACTGATGGAAAGTAGAAGTCTTCATGGGGGAGGTCTACAGGGAGGGCAGAACCGCTTTCCTTTGGTGTTATCTCCTTCTCTGCTGGCTTCACCTCCTCCTTCTAAAGCACAAACAGGCAGTGTCAGTAGTATCACCATGGCAACCAAGCATTTACAGTTAAATCTTCACTCTGACATTTCAAACTAATAAAAATATATTTCCTGTTTCATTACATTATTTCATGTAAATTAGACTCTAATTTCCTGATTATTACCCACTCTTGCTTTAAGATTCTAACGGGTCTTTGGATTTCCTGAATCAATACGTCTTCAAATATTACTACTACATTTGTATGCACACAAAACAGTTGAAAACAAGAAATGTTAAGTTCTAAGAAGTTTCTATATATTTTAAGAACAATCTTTAGTAACTTCAGATTCATATTTTTTCTGGGACACAAAAGTTTTGACACTTGGAACAAAACGTTAGCAGTTAAATTAACCAAACACAAATCATTTCAACTGCTGCATTCTGACAGCTTTGAAGATAGGACAAAAACATATATTTCTCTACTTTGCAAAAACCCAGAGTTGGTCATAATTTCTTTGTATTTTCCTTCAAAGCAACAAAATATTTTGTGCTTTTTTTTTTTTTTTTTCCAACACTTCTCCAAGTTTTCTGAAGGACTTTAAAAATGTTCCCTATGGTTGCTTTTTTTACATATTTTCAGTCCAGTAACTTATCATTATCAGTGGAATTGTATCTGTTGCTAACCAACTTAACTTTAATCTATGAATTATTCATGCATAAAAATGATCATAAACTCAAAGGATTAATCAGTGGTGTGTCTATGCATAACGAGGAGCTTAGGCCCCCTTTATACCAGAATAAAACCACTCAACACATTCAAGATTGCCCAAGAATTTCTCAATCTCAGCAACTTCCTGTGTGAAGGCAATCTAGCTTCTACTGCAATCCCTGTACAAATATATATATTTTTTTTGCCACTGCTTTTTATTCTGTATTTTATTCTGAACAGGGACAACCCTCTCTGCTCTAGGATCTATTTTCTCGCAATCTGTGGTATTTCCGTATGTATATGGGAGGTTTCTGCACCGCCATCATCGGTTTTAGCCGTGCTGTAGGGGGTGAAGCAAGATCGTGACTTTATCAGCGGGATGACAGGATGCATGAGATTGAGCTTTAAGCACAGAGTCCTTCGCCGGGCACACAATCCTGTGCAATACATTTAACCCAACACTATCCAAGTATGCTGATGAGTGCAGTCAGAGGGGGCCATGCACACAAATATTGGTGTTTTTCACTGATAACTGTGAGTTCATCATAGCAAGGCTCTGAATGCTCTGTTTTTCTGGAGTTGCATGGTCTCCCAGCAATCAACCTGTTGTGAAAGTGTATACGGCCATTTTGATGAAGAGCCCATGGGATGTGGAGTATTTCATTTTGAAGAGATAATTTTAGTTGCTTGTGAAACAGTTTTAGTTAAGTCAGCAAAGTGATGGGATGCACTGAGGTTTGCAACCATGCCACCAAGAGCATTATCATTACGATAAAGTACTTGGAATGCTGCCAGCCAGGTGTGGGTATTATGAGGGTGTTCTCTTGGAATTAGGCCAGCGTGGCCAATCCGGCTTCAAATTCTGATGACCAATCCACACAGGTGCTGCCACTTCTAGTCTCCCCCACGTCATACCTAGGACTCTGATACGAACTCAGCAAAAATAAACCCATACGGTCCCTTAATTATTAATGACACGGTCCGATCCAAGTCTGGTGTCAAGGAGGCCACAGGAAAGAATCACCTTTTAATTAAACATTTTGACATTTTGTTGCTAGCAGTCTATCACTGACCCTTCTTTGTCATTTTTAATTCTATAAAATACGTTTGAATGATACAGTTACAGCAGATGGTCAACTAAAGGACTCTCTGTCAAGTCTTCTTGACAGATTTTTTTCCCCCCATTTGATTAAGACAGGACTTTCAAATACAGTTAATCTGCTGTAGATAGTTGGTTTTTTTTGGTGCAGATGCAAGGCTAAGAGCTTCAGAATGCTTGCAGAGCTGTTGTTCTGGACCCATCTAAAAAGGTCAAAGGAAAATTGGGCTCCATGGTAGGAAAATATAAAAGACATTATGGGTGGTTTAATCTACACGTCTATGTAAACAGATGCTGTAGGTGATGTCAATGGGTAGCAGACTTGCCAATCGTTTGCTTTGGTGCCCGAGCCCGTTGCGGCTGCTGCTAGAGTCGACCACGATGCTGCACCAGACCCGGGGGCCGAACTGACAGCCGCAGTGCGCCAGCCGCCAGTGGGAGGTGTACATCCCCTCCATGACGGGAGCAACAAAGGCCACACTGACCACGCCCACTTGTCCCGGCAGCAGCAGCGGCACAGGAACCTCCCTCCTCTCCTCCGATGCCAAGCCGAGGTTTCCCCACATGAACACTAGCTGCGTGCACGCACACACACATACACAGAACACAAAATAGGAATACACATGCGAAAAAGCACAAGGACAGCATGCAACCAGAATAAACAAAACAGAAAAAAAATAACCATGCGTTCATACTGAGGGGCAACACTCATTTTACATTCAAACAAAGACTTAAAAACTTAAACCACAACATAAATTCTACTGGATTAAATAATAAAAGTATCTGAGAAAACAATGCTGGATACAAACAGGTGCATCTAAATACATTAGAATACCGTTGAAAAGTTACATTTAACTCAGTGTTTCCATAAAAAAAAAAAAAAGAAACTCAAATTAAACAGATCCATTCCACAGAGAACACTGTAGTTCAAGCTTTTATTTTGTTTCTTTGGTTAATTATGGCTCACGGCTAATGAAAAGATAGTTCATGCTGATATCACTTACATAAACAGATCACTGCTAAAGAGGCTGGCTGTTCATGGATTGCTATATCCAACCATATTATTGGAAAGTTTGGTGGAAGAAAAAAAGTGTGGTGATTGGGGCTGGAGTCAGACCTTCAAGAGTCACTACACACAGATGTATCCAGGACAAAGGTTACAACTCTCTCTTCCTTATGTTATGCCACTGCTGAACAAAAGACACCGTCAGAGGTGTTGTACCTGGGCTAAAGAGAAAAAGGACTTTACTGTTGCTCAGTGATCCAAAGTCCTCTCTTCAGATGAAAGATGCATTTTATTTGGAAATCATGGGCCTAGAGAACAATTAGGGAGGCACAGAATCCAACCTGCTTCTTCCACAGTCAGTGATGATTTGTGGAGCCATGTCATCTGCTGCTGTTGGTCCGTTCGTTTTTCTGGATTCCACAGTCATCTACCAGAACATTTTAGAGCACTTCATGCTTCCCTCTGATGAAGAGCTTTATGGAGATGCTGATTCCATTTTCCAGCAGGACTTGGCACCTGGCCGCACTGCCAAAAGTACTAACACCTGGTTTAATGATCGTGATATTAATGTGTTTGGATGGCAAGCAGATTGGCCTGAATCCCATAGAGAATCCAAGGAGTTTCATTAAGATTAGGGCTGCATGATGTTAGAAAATCATGCAACGGTCATATTGTTGGTAAAGATTGTGATGACAGTATCAGCTGCAATAAATCAAAAGTGTTTGTTCAATCCTCTCTTTTTTAACTGTGCTTCCAACACTCTCTGAGACCTTTAACATCTTAGGCACTGTAATGAGTATAAGGTGAGGACATCTACTGCAGAGAGACTTCATCCAGCAGCTGAATATCTTAACAGCATTTAAATTGTGAACTCATTTTAAATGGAATATATTAGCAAACAATTCATGCATTCCCAGCAGTTCTTTGCAGCATCAATATTGATGTTACAATGATATATTATGCTACCCTAGTCAAGAGAAAAATGAGAGACATCAGATTCAACAACGCAGACGAGGTGAAGCAAAGCAATCTGGGCTTCCATTGCACCTCAGCCTCCATGCCACGCCGCACTGATGCAGTAATTCATGGAAAAGGAGGTCCAACCACATACTGATTGCACATACTGTAAAGTACCTATAGACATACATTTCTTTACTAAAAGTTATTTTTTATTGTACTGGTGTAAAGTTGTAATTTGGAGAAACTGAATTTTGGGTTCTCATTAGCTGTAAGCCATCATCATCAAAACGAACAGAAATAAAACGCTTGAAAATATCCCTCCATGTGTAATAAATCTATTTAATATACAAGTTTCACATTTTTTATTAAAATTACTGAAAGAAATGAAATTTTGAAAGATACTCTAATTTATTGAGATGTGCCTGTAATTGTAGTAGATTTTAGTCAATCAAGAGAAGGAAACAAGACGAGAGAAGAATAAAAGTGGAAGTAAAGTTGGAGGGGAAGGGGAGGGCATAGAGAGAAAGAGAGAGAGTGGAGCCTGGTCTCTCGATGAGTGGGAGGGGTACCTTGGTCTCTGAGGTCCAGCTGATTGTGCCCGAGTTCTTCATCTTCCAGTATTTGATGAACTTGGTACCAGGCTCCAGACGGGTGTTATCAGGCAGATTTTCATCCAGAAACAAGGCAGCCATAGTGGGCACCAAGGACGTGTGCGAGACCCCGGGACCCCTAGTTTCAAGTGTACAGAGCATTGTTGAAAAAAAGCCCTGGTTTCTCTATAATACGCATCTCTTTTGTTTATGAATCAAAAAAGCAGGACCCCAGATTTCTTTTTTTTTTTTTTTTTTTTGCAGCTCAAAAGCAAATTTTTTAGAAAATCTATGAAGCAGCAGCAACAGTTTTCACATTGAGGTAGTTCCAACATTTGCCACCACCCCAGAGCAGCCAGCGAAAACACTCATACAGAATAGATTACAAAGATGGCATATTTTGATTTCTTTTCTTGGAAAAAAAAGACTTTTTGCATCCATGCTGGGCTAGAGGTACCCAGCACTGTCGGACGCCCTTCCAAGGTGGCGCTTACTCTGGACTGGAGGCCTGGGGGTCGGGGACCGGGGCTGGGATGTGACCTGGGTCTGTGCCTGGACCTGAGGCTGTTTCTGAGGCAGCAGGAGGAGGCAGCGCCGGGAACTGGGTGGATGTAGAGGCCATGTTTGTCAGGCTGGCTCTGTCTGAGGTAGAGGGTCCACTCCACTGCATCCCTCTCTTCTCCAGCCTCAGTTTCTTCTTGATTTCCTTCACCTCTGCTTTCAGCTGCCTTCTTTCAGCTTTGAGGCGCTGTCTCTCGGCCTTGCGCACAGTCCTGTCTCCTCGCCTTGGGAACCTGGTTTAAAATGTCATCAGGAACACCTATTTGTTGACTATCAAAAGTTTACTTTCCAAAAAAAAAACAGAACACATATTTTGCCTTGTCTTCACCTTTAATAATGTAGATGCTACAGCAAGAACTAGAAGTCTCTTTTAAATCTACGTCAAGAAAGTAGCTGGACGAGCCTCAGTTTTTAAAGGTTTACCTAAACTCTCCTGACATTCCATGCTCAGGGATGGAGAGAGGCGTCTTGGTTCTCACCAGGCTGTGGCTCGGATCATGGCTGTGTCTGCACATCTCACAAAGGATGCAGGATGGGCACACGCTGGCAAGAAAACAACACAAAAATTACGATACATGCACATAAAAGTGTGATAGAACAAAACCGGAGCAGAAAAGGCTAAAGGTCGATCTCCCTCATAATGATCATGAGTACTTTCCCAAATATTTACAGTGCTGTAAAAAAAGACGTTGCAGATTTCTTCTATTTTTGGTCACAAACTTCAGATCATCAAACACAAACACTGAATAAACACAAAAAGTCATTTTTAAATTATGGTTTCAGGAACCAAAAAGCTATCCAAGCCAATTTGTCAAAAAGGTATTTCACCCTTGATAAATAATGAATTACTTGCGATATTTCACATTTATAGCAGTTCCACCGACATCTGATTACTGCCTGCTCTGCCAAATCAAGAAATCACCTAAATACATCCTGTCTGACAACTTGAAGTAGGCTAAAAGCTTTCAAAAGCAACATATTATGCCCCGATTCAAAGGAATTTGAGAACAGCTGAGAAACAACGTCAATGACATTTATCAGCACCGGAATAGGTTAAGAAGTCAGGCTCCAGTGAACAAGTTTATGGCCTTAAGCTCAAGCGTACTTAGGTTGTGCCGCATGACAATGATCTAAGGCCAACTCTAAATGGCGCAGAAAAGACAAAACGAAAAAGGTTTTGGAGGGGCCTAATCAAACAGGACTTAAATTTGACTGAGATGGCGTGACCTTAAAAAAAAAAAAACCCTCCATGTTTAAAAACCCTACGATGCAATTCTGCAAAGAAGAGTGAAAACTCCTCCATAGCGATGTAACATTCATGGCCTCTTAACACAAATGCTTGATGTCAGTTGCCGCTGCTAAGAGTGGCACAAATACTCTGTAAGTATTATGGGGTAATTACTTTTTCTCAAGTTATCTTTGACTAATTTACCATTTATCTGATGATCTGAAACATTCAATTGTGACAATAATAGAATAAATATATACCACTTTTTTCTAGCACTGTAACTACTTTCACCGCGCACCCTGAAAATTCCCTTGCCGGAATCAAAACCATTCTTCAGAACTTATTTATTGATAGGTAATTAGACTATAGATTATGATGCTGACTATTATGTACATTAATAAAGTTTAACTTGGAAATAAATCTGCAACACCTCTCTATCCTGATGCCTACCTGCATTTGTAAGCCCCTTCAGAGGTGAGTTTGTTGCAGGTGCTGCAGCTTGGGGTGTACCCAAGCGACCCGTTAGAGGTGGAGGGGCCTGGTCGGGGCCCTATAGGACCTTCAATGGCCCCACAGTCCTCTTGGAGCCCATCCAAGGATTTGTGGGTACAACACTGGCCAGAGAAGTCATTGCACATCCTTTCCACCACCTCCTTTACAACTTCATCCTTAAACTAGGACAGAAAAAATAAAGTTTTTTTTTAGTCTGAGGAAAAGGTTTTGCATAATTCTTTTGTCTCAGTATAGCTAACCTTTTCCATGTACGATCTGAACCACATAGGAGGAGGATCATCATCGGGTTTATTCCCCTTGTTGTCTTTTACTGCTACCTGTAAGCAGACACATCATACTCACATTAGTTAAATGACATTACCAGACAGAGATGTAGAGGATCGACATCCTTCTGACCAACTCATCCTGTTGCATAGTCAACAGACTATAACCAATAAAAATATGACAAAAGACTGGTTTCCTTACGTTTTCTCGCTCTGGAGTGATCTGAGTGCCTTTATCCACGGATTTGACTCTTGACGGGTAAGGCGGAGCAGGTCGGAGGTCTCCCTTAAGCTCCTTTACCTCTGCCTTCAGCGGACCTCCGCATGCCTGCCCTTTCATTTTGTACACATTTATGTGCAGCTGGTTCCCCTGCTTCTCCGCACTCTGAAGTAGGACAGTAATGAAAAAAAAACAAAGAAATCACAGGATAGAACAACAAGAAATACATGCATATGCATTCAAAGAGTTTACTTGTATTAAAACAAATCTAGGCTGCTGATTTGCTGCAACTATTATGCTGTTGCACTGAAAAAGTGCACTCTTAAGTGTTCATACCCTTTGAACTTTTTTACTTTTTGTCACGTTACATCCGAAAACTTCTACCACATCGTACTTTAACTGTAAAGTGGACGGAAAAAGATAAGTTGTGCACTCCACAAATCTGGCCTTTATGGGAGAGTAGCTTGCAGAAAGCCATTGGCGGAGGGAAACCATAAGAAGTCCAGTTTGCCACAGGCCATATAGGGGACACAGCAAAGATGCTCTGATCAGATGGAGCAGAAATTCAGTTTTTGGCCTCCATGTTAAACACTACATGATATGAAAAGCTTAAACTGCACATTACCCTGAATACATCATCCCCATGGTAAAACATGGTGGTCAGAGTTTATGGAAAGATGGATGGAGCCAAATACAGGAAAATCTGTTTGAGGCCAGAGCTACAATAGAAGGGTTTAAATCAAAGCATAATCTTGGGTTGGAAAGGCCCAGTTGAAGCCAAGACCTAAATCCAATTAAGAATATGTGACAAAGACTCTTCTTTCACTCAGACTAAGCTTGGGCCATTTTTGCAAAGACGAATAGACAAAGATTTCAATATGTAGATGTTTAAAGCTGGTAGGCATATAACCCAAAAGACTTGCAGGTGTGACTGCAGGCAAAGATGATTCAACAAAACATTGACTAAGGAGTGCAGAATACAAATATAGGCTGCAATTTTTAGATTTTTATGTCAACGATCTTAATTATGTACCCTGTTCCTTTCACTTCCCAATTATGCACAGCTTGGTGTTGGACTATCACTTAAAATCCCAATACATTAAAATGTGTGGTTGTTTGTGGAAACAAAAAAAGAGAAAAAGTTCAAGAAGTATGTCATTTTTTCACATAGTGCTGCATGTTACCAGCCTCCTTTGTCACATAATTAAGGAATAAAAAAGAAAACATGTGTTACTCAGCCGTCACTGCCCAAAAACATCTAGCAGGGCTACGATACCTTGATTGCTTCTTCATATTCATCTGAAAAAACAAAAACATTTAAGTGTATTCTCAATATATTGCTCGTGACACGATTTAAAACCATTAAATAGTTATTATTCTTACCTTGACTGTTTATGCAAATCTGAAAGAAAACAAAAATAAGATCATAATGAATTAAGTCACCAACTTGCACTCCTGTCAAAAAGAAAGTATAACCCACAGCGAGGGAAAACTATGATCTGAACCCCTGTAGATTTTATTTAGTTTGATCACCTACAAAGAAATGAATGGGTTTAACAGTAAAACCAAAAATACAAGTCATAAGAAGTCATTTTCATGTATGTGAAATTAATAAGTATTAAATTCTCTGCCAACAAGCAGAATATAATCCCACAGATTATACACTGCTCAAAAAAGAAAGGGAACACTCAAATAACACATCCTAGATCTGAATGAATGAAATATACTCAACGAATACTTTGTTCTGTACAAAGTTGAATGTGCTGACAACAAAATCACACAAAAATCATCATTGGAAATCAAATTTATTAACCAATTGAGGCCTGGATTTGGAGTCACACACAAAATTAAAGTGGAAAAACACACTACAGGCTGATCCAACTTTGATGTAATGTCCTTAAAACGAGTCAAAATGAGGTTCAGTATTGTGTGTGGCCTCCACGTGTCTGTATGACCTCCCTACAATACCTGGGCATGCTCCTGATGAGACGGTGGATGGTCTCCTGAGGGATCTCCTCCCAGACCTGGAGTAAAGCATCCACCAACTCCTGAACAGTCTGTGGTGCAACGTGACGTTGGTGGATGGAGCGAGACATGATGTCCCAGATGTGCTCAATCGGATTCAGGTCTGGGGAACGGGCAGGCAAGACCATAGCTTCAATGTCTTCATCTCGCAGGAACTGCTGACACACTCCAGCCACATGAGGTCTAGCATTGTCCTGCATTAGGAGGAACCCAGGGCCAACCGCACCAGCATATGGTCTCACAAGGGTCTAAGGATCTCATCTCGGTACCTAATGGCAGTCAGGCTACCTCTGGCGAGCACATGGAGGGTCATGCGGCCCTCCAAAGAAATGCCACCCCACACCATTACTGACCCACTGCCAAACCAGTCATGCTGAAGGATGTTGCAGGCGGCAGATCGCTCTCCACGGTGTCTCCAGACTCTGTCACGTCTGTCACATGTGCTCAGTGTGAACCTGCTTTCATCTGTGAAGAGCACAGGGAGCCAGTGGCAAATTTACCAATCCTGGTGTTCTCTGGCAAATGCCAAGCATCCTGCATGGTGTTGGGCTGTGAGCACAACCCCCATTTGTGGACGTCGGGCCCTCATACCATCCTCATGGAGTCGGTTTCTAACCGTTTGTGCAGACACATGCACATTTATGGCCTGCTGGAGGTCATTTTGTAGAGCTCTGGCAGTGATCCTCCTGTTCCTCCTTGCACAAAGGCGGAGGTAGCGGTCCTGCTGCTGGGTTGTTGTCCTCCTACGGCCTCCTCCACGTCTCCTGGTGTACTGGCCTGTCTCCTGGTAGCGCCTCCAGGCTCTGTACACTACGCTGACAGACACAGCAAACCTTCTTGCCACAGCTCGCATTGATGTGCCATCCTGGATGAGCTGCTCTACCTGAGCCACTTGTGTGGGTTGTAGAGTCCGTCTCATGCTACCACAAGTGTGAAAGCACCACCGACAATCAAAAGTGACCAAAACATCAGCCAGAAAGCATAGGTACTGAGAAGTGGTCTGTGGTCCCCACCTGCAGAACCACTCCTTTATTGAGTGTGTCTTGCTAATCGCCAAAGATTTCCCCCTGTTGTCTTTTCCATTTGTACAACAGCTGTGAAATTGATTGTCAATCAGTGTTGCTTCCTAAGTGGACAGTTTGATTTCACAGAAGTTTGATTTACTGGGAGTTATATTGTGTTGTTTAAGTGTTCACTTTATTTTTTTGAGCATTGTACAGGTCCTTCTCAAAATATTAGCATATTGTGATAAAGTTCATTATTTTCCATAATGTAATGATGAAAATGTAACATTCATATATTTTAGAATCATTGCACACTAACTGAAATATTTCAGGTCTTTTATTGTCTTAATACGGATGATTTTGGCATACAGCTCATGAAAACCCAAAATTCCTATCTCACAAAATTAGCATATCATTAAAAGGGTCTCTAAACGAGCTATGAACCTAATCATCTGAATCAACGAGTTAACTCTAAACACCTGCAAAAGATTCCTGAGGCCTTTAAAACTCCCAGCCTGGTTCATCACTCAAAACCCCAATCATGGGTAAGACCGCCGACCTGACTCCTGTCCAGAAGGCCACTATTGACACCCTCAAGCAAGAGGGTAAGACACACAAAGAAATTTCTGAATGAATAGGCTGTTCCCAGAGTGCTGTATCAAGGCACCTCAATGGGAAGTCTGTGGGAAGGAAAAAGTGTGGCAGAAAACGCTGCACAACGAGAAGAGGTGACCGGACCCTGAGGAAGATTGTGGAGAAGGGCCGATTCCAGACCTTGGGGGACCTGCGGAAGCAGTGGACTGAGTCTGGAGTAGAAACATCCAGAACCACCGTGCACAGGTGTGTGCAGGAAATGGGCTACAGGTGCCGCATTCCCCAGACCTGGGCTACAGAGAAGCAGCAGTGGACTGTTGCTCAGTGGTCCAAAGTACTTTTTTCGGATGAAAGCAAATTCTGCATGTCATTCGGAAATCAAGGTGCCAGAGTCTGGAGGAAGACTGGGGAGCAGGAAATGCCAAAATGCCAGAAGTCCAGTGTCAAGTACCCACAGTCAGTGATGGTCTGGGGTGCCTTGTCAGCTGCTGGTGTTGGTCCACTGTGTATTATCAAGGGCAGGGTCAATGCAGCTAGCTATCAGGAGATTTTGGAGCGCTTCATGCTTCCATCTGCTGAAAAGCTTTATGGAGATGAAGATTTCATTTTTCAACACGACCTGGCACCTGCTCACAGTGCCAAAGCCACTGGTAAATGGTTTACTGACCATGGTATCACTGTGCTCAATTGGCCTGCCAACTCTCCTGACCTGAACCCCATAGAGAATCTGTGGGATATTGTGAAGAGAACGTTGAGAGACTCAAGACCCAACACTCTGGATGAGCTAAAGGCCGCTATCGAAGCATCCTGGGCCTCCATAAGACCTCAGCAGTGCCACAGGCTGATTGCCTCCATGCCACGCCGCATTGAAGCAGTCATTTCTGCCAAAGGATTCCCGACCAAGTATTGAGTGCATAACTGTACATGATTATTTGAAGGTTGACGTTTTTTGTATTAAAAACACTTTTATTTTATTGGTCGGATGAAATATGCTAATTTTGTGAGATAGGAATTTTGGGTTTTCATGAGCTGTATGCCACAATCATCCGTATTAAGACAATAAAAGACCTGAAATATTTCAGTTAGTGTGCAATGAATCTAAAATATATGAATGTTAAATTTTCATCATGACATTATGGAAAATAATGAACTTTATCACAATATGCTAATTTTTTGAGAAGGACCTGTATATTACAGGTACTCCTGATCTCATCTTGTTATGTGTATAAAGCACACTAGCTTGTAGAATCAGTTTGTACTATTACAGGCTCTCAATCACCATAGTCCAAACCAAATAACTGTCAAAGGACATTTGGTATTGTCCTACAGTACCCCCCTACAGCAGAAGACATCCAACCTTCACTTAACAATGCAGAAAATATTCTTCTAGCTAAACAAAAGCAACCAATTTCTCCTGCTTTTCAACAAGGTAATCTAAGGTAGAAGGTGTTGCTATCCAGCCCTTCAAAAACCAAAACTAAATAGACTATCATACCAGTAGTAAATAAACATTTTTAACAGGTTCCAAAATTCCCTTTAAATGAACATGTATTTAACACTGTATTTCTCAGTAATGTGCAAAGGCCTCCCAATTTCAAAATATTACGCACTGAGGTCATGAGGCTACAGAGGTTGTTGTTGATAAATCAGTCTTCATACTGTCTGTGGGTAAAGTATGTTTGGAGATTAGACTGTCGTTTATAGAGCCATGTAAATGGTTGATATCATTTTCAATCATTTAGCAAAATGTCCCAATTGGGACAATAAAGTAAATATTCTTTTATTCCAATGATCTGAAGGCAGATGGGACCCAATCACCAAGAGGACAAATACAGCTAAAATTATTGATATTCAGTGCAATTTTCAAATCTTTATGGATTGACATAAAGATGAACCAGCTTCTTTGGTTTTCGAATAACATACACTCACTGATTAAAAAAAAAAAAGGTTAAGCACCCAGAGGAAGATACCATCTTTGGTTATAATTTGGTAAGAATGTAGATCAGCAGTGGAGATGTAGATGCAAGGTACCTACAGATATTCTGATTTCACACTCTCTTCACACTACAGACTCAAATGTTCGGTTTTTCTTGATTTTGGGGAACTATTCCTTTAAATATTTCAAACTATTTACAAACTCCATGAAATATTTACAAACAAAAAGACTGACATAAAAACCCAACTATCACCATGCCTCCATGGAGCAAGGCCATCCGAGGTACTTGTAGGTATCATCTCATTTTTAAATTGGCTCATTGCTTTTAACTGTAATTATTAGTCATCACTGTACAATTTATTGAATCAATATGTGCAATATGGCAATAGTGAAGGACTGCTTTGCTTCAGTATTTGTCAAGCTGGTATATTACATGTGTCATGCATTATAATTCTGCTTGTCAATAATACATTTAGCCTCGTGGTTGAACTTTCCATGCCCTTTTATGCCGACTCCATTACACACTCACTCGCCACTTGCTAATGCTAAGTTGGACCCAAGTGGTGTTCATGGATAGGATCTGAAGTTTTGGCACCACAGGGTCTCATCCTTGCTTTTTGCAGATGGTCTAGTTCTGTTGGAATCTTCAGGTCATGACCTCCAGCAGACACTGGAGCAGTGTGAAGTGACCTGGCTGAGAATCAGTTCCTCTAAGACCAAAGTCATGGTCTCAACCGGAAAACTGTGGACGGCTCCATCTAGATTGGGGTTAGTCTCAAACAGAAGAGTTCAAATAACTTGCTCCAGTCTGTCATGGTGAAGAAAGAGCTGGGTCAAAAAGCAAAGCAAATAATTTACCAGTCTGTCTACTGTTCCTCCCTCACCTATAGTCATGTGACATGGATGATGGCCACAAGAATCTCAGATACAAGCAGCTGAATGAGTTTCCTCCATAAAGTGACTGGGTTTATCCTTAGAGACAGGGAGAGGAGCTAAGTTATGGAGGAGGCGGCTCAGAGTACAGGCATTGCTCCTCTGCAGCGAAAAGAACCAGTTGAAGAGGTTCAGGCATCTCCATTTGGATGTTTTCTGGACATGTCCCACTGGGAGGAGACCTGGGGACTGTGGAGGCCAATGAAGTACAGTAAGCTCATTGTCATGATGAACATGGCCAGCAACAACACTGATCAAGTAGGGTGTGGTGTTTGAACAATGCTCAGTTGGTAGTAAGGCATTCAAAGTATGTCAAGAAAATGTTTTCAACACCATTACACCACCATCACAAGCCTGAACGACTGACACAAGGCAGGACAGACCCAAGCTTTCATGGTGTTTACTCCAAATTCTGGGCCTATGATCTGAGTGTTGCAGCTGAAACATAGACTTGTCAGACCAGGCAACATTTTTAGAGTCTATTATTGTCCAGTGTTGGTGACACTGTGTGAACTGTAGCCTCTGTTCCTGTTCGTTGAGCTAAAATTTAGGTGATAATGTGGGCTCCTGTTAAATTCAACCCTTTGCCAATTTGTACACCTATTTTGTACCCACTAGACATAGGCCGGTTACTAGTGTCATGGTATACCAAGGTTTTAAAAAGTTGCTGTTTCAAAATGTCTTAACATGTTTTCATCATACTGTTCCTACAGTTTAAAGTCCTTTTAATTGGGCTGTATAAAGTGACACAGCACTGCCCCTCCCACACCTGATAATGATGCCATTATTATAACAATAATAAATCAATATGTTATATTATTTTAGCAGCAATAGGAATAATTTGTGCTTTTCTGTTTGAAACAAAAGCAATGTGATCATGTTACAGACTTTTACAATTTTTGTGTCAGCACAACGATACCATAAAACTGTGGTATTTTTGCTCAAAGATATCTATGTGCGAATGTCATCACGGCTAGCGTCCATGCTTGGTCATTTTGTCCAACCGTACTTCCATTTCATACTCATAAACAAACCGCTTCATACCCATTGTCATTACCCATTGCTTCCATATATTATCTAATCTACAATATTATTTTCTGAAAAGTTCATATTACATCATGCTTTCATTTACAGTGGTTCTAATCCCTGTTTGGGCCATTCGACTCCAATGAAATTTGACAGATTATGATCCCCTCACATAAAAAAAACCTTTTTTTGACACACCACCTGATGGTGGATATTATGTAATGGATTCACATAACTATCGTTCCTCACAGTAGACCATCAGCTGATTATTGAAAAACACCTAAAATCATTGGTTGTCAAAACTGAAATGAAACAAGGTGGACATGGTCACAAAACAGCATGTGGCACGTGGCTCCTTTTCTTAAGAAAGAAAGATGTCCAAAAATGGCAAAAGTACGAACCAGCAAAACACAAAAAGACCACCACCAAAAACAACCGGCATCTTTTATTTACATTTGAGGAAAAATACTCTGGATGTTATGGCCATTATTTTTAGAGAATCTAAAGAAAAATGAACTAATTTTGAATATGTAACATGGAGGGAGGGTGTGAGGGTGGTGGTGTGTGGTCAGCACTGGGCATAAACAGAGTAATCTGTTAATCTATTTCAGCACACCTATTGCTTATTTCTAAAACGTTCCCACCGAGATTTTACAATGAATTATTTGTTGCCACATGACCTCAGTTAGAGATAAATAACAATAATAATAATAATAAATATAAATTTGATTTATATTGCTCTTTACATTAGGTCATCAATCTCAAGGTGCTACAATTAAAAGAGTGTAAAAAAAAACAAAGCAGATATCTTTGTTAAGAACCTATTTAATAAACACCAGTGGCTTTGCATTGCATCCCAAATGAAGCAGACATGCTTAGTTGCATTGTTTTTGTCAGTAGAAATAAGCTGATTTATCGCTGGTGTGTTTTAAGATATCATGGCTGCCAAAGGAAAAAGAAATGTTCTTGACTGTGAAATAAGGAGGACAATGGTAGAGCTGAGTCACATGGTTCAGGCTGAACTATGGACTGTGCCATCATAGGGTAGAATGAGGTTTAATGTAATAGTCTTGAGTTAATGTTTTTGTGTTTTTCCTTTTTTGTCTAGTGGTCTGATCAATCACCGTATACCCTTTGTCTTATTATGAAACACCATTTGTTGAGAAAATATATATATTTTTTTTAATACTACTTACTCCGAACTTACTTTGGTTACTTTGATCTCTTAACCACCCAGTTACCGGTAATTCTTGGTTTTAACATTTTGTTGGTAGAAATAAAAGCCTTTTTGTAATCTAGCGTTGTTCACAAAATGCTATTTTTTTCTGTAAAACATCAAAATGACAAAACGTTGATGTCATGTTTAGATAGTGAATCTTACCTCTTCATTATCCTCATCAAAGTATTTAACTTGAAAGTGGTTGATCCCAAATGACGCTTTGATCTGAAATGTAATGTGAAGGAGTTATTATGCAATCCACAGAAAATAAAGGTCTTCATAAATCAACTGTTCACACACATACGTACAACAAAACCTTAATAATGAATTTTTCAGGCTGAGAAATATTACACATCGACTGCTGGAAAATGGATGTAGGAACAAAAGCTTTATTCTTAAAGCTAACTAAGCGCATTCAACCTTAAAAATGACCAGCCCTGCACACATCTTGTTGACCGAATCGACCGTCCTTCAGATGATCTGCTCTTTACGTGTCTGCTAGGCCATTTCTGGGCCTGCTCTTCCTCAAACTGCGCCAGCTTTTTTTCCTCCAGCAGCTTACCCAGGCTTCCACGGATTCCCACTCCAATTTGTCAACGTCCTGAGCCAGGAATCTCTTCACATTCCCGCGAAAATTGACTTTAATTGTGACGGGGAGCCCCATGACGGCCGTCTAAAGGGTATTTAACGGCTTTCATTTGAGGTGACGTCGGCCTGTTTGATCCCTTCTGCCCTCGACCGTGTTCTCTTGTTTACATCGTAAGCTGCGTCACGAACAGACGGTGACGACACAGCTTTTTCTTCTTCTACAGACCACCTAACATTCACCGCCCCCTGCTGTACTGGACTTTAAAATAAAATAAAATAAAATAAAATAAAATAAAATCTTCTATTTATTTATTTTTTAATTTGAATCAGATTGTTGACCAGATTTCTGTTTCAATTCAAATTAAATTAAAACATTTTTTTGTTGTATAAGTCTCCAAATTATCAGTCTCAAATAATAAAGTGACTGGTAAGCAAAGAAATGACCGACTTCTGTATACTACAGTCAAAGTAAAATAAATAAATAAATGACCTCTCCTTTACTATGCCGACCATTTTAGAAGCAAAAAGCGTATGTCTTTTGCCTAGATATGGAAAGCCTTAGATTTAAAAGATTTAATTTAACTTTAATTTTACTAATCATTTTATTTTCTAGAAGTAAGCTAAAATCTAATAAGAGGCAATATTTAAATAAATAAATAGACAGAAAAAGAAAAATATGGCACTCAAAATTTATCATGGAATACAAAACCAAAAACCCACTTCTGTCGACTGTGTTGTATAATATTTTGGGTTGTTTATCGTCAGTCTGTTCATGGATTGTTAGTTTTTCCTTTAGGATATTTTAATCCGAGTCTTTGTTTATGGCAGTGGTTTTGGGAATCATGAAAAAAAGCATGTTCGCTTTGGTGAGAAACAACTTCACAAACGGATTGTATCAGAATGCTTTATTTATGGCACAACACAAGACACACAGTAGCATTTACCTTTTCTTTTCGAGACAAACGATTTTCAGGATGTTACAAACAAGCATAAGGAAGAACTTTGCACCGCTCTTCTGTGATCTAACCTTGTACTCCCCAATGAATTTCCATCTGTTCTTGTTCTTGATGGGTATTTTCTAACAGAACTGGTTTCTTTGCTCCTGTTCTTCTCTGTAGCATTCAGTCTGTGTATTTGAATTTGACTGATAGATAGAGTACACTTTTAGAGTTTCACCAGCTTCCAATATGACACTAGGTATTGAAATGAGGTTTAATGGTAATTTTATTTTTGGGCAAAAATAATCAAATATTTTATGTTGTAGAGTGGCTAATAAATATGTTTACAATTTAATAAATATAAATCTGATCATTTTGCATAACATTGTGTTATTGTTATAAAACATTCTCACATTTATTATGCTAGTGATGTAACAGAAGCAGTGTCAGAAGCCGTGTTAATTCCACTATTATACAGGTTAGTAATAAAACCTTTATCATCAACAAATTTTGATGGGCAAATTAAAATACATATAAAAATATACTAGGTAATGCTTTGTCATCATCTGATTTATTTCATATCTATAAACCATTCAGACTTTTGAGAGCTTCCTGTTGCTAATTCCATCTGTTTTTTTCTTTTTTTTTTTTTTTTTTTGCATCTAGTCTATAACCTCTGCTTTTTATAACTTGTATTTCTTTCAATTAAACATTTTTTTTAAATCATTCAAACATGTTGAAGTGAATGGGGAAGTTTTAAATTTATTCTGTGTGGGAAATAAATATTTGATTCCCTGTTGCTTTTTTTTAAAGTTTGCTCTTAAAAACAAAAGCACAGTGTATTCTAAATTAGTGAAAGTTTATTAAAAATTGTATTAAATGATTTTTGTGCAAAACATTTGGGCCATGACTTCACATCAGATCCTGTCATTCAAACTGATCACGGTAGGGGGCGACATCCACGTTGAGAAAGGTTCGTGATGCGCTGATAAACTCAAAGAGAAAGAAACAAGAGTGTGGCTGAAAAGTAAGAGAAGCCACACGTTTAACAGAAGAATTTGATGCAAGTGGGGAAATCTTTATTCACTTGTTTGATAACAGAAGATGTCTTCACTCCTCAAGGTGGACAGTGAAATTAAAACCAAGGTGAGATTAGACCCCGTCGGGAGTACCGTCAACGGCGCACCGACGTTATCAGCGTTCGGTAGCATTATGTTAGCCACGCTTGTTCCATGATGTATGCTAGGCTCATAGCAGGTAACGGTGGCTGACCGGCTTGTTTCCCGCTCGCTGTAAACCACCTGTGAAACCGTTTAAACAGGTGCTGGTTGACACTGATGGTGATGTTCCGTAGTGACGATCTGTGGGTTCCGTTACAGTGCTTATGTCTGAGTTAGATGCAGCTGGGAGAGCACATGCGCTTATGGAGGCCCTTGTTGGGCCAATTGAACGAGTCATAGTTATGCTGGCTTTGACGTTATTTACAGCGGATGCTTTAAGCAGAACCGACGCCATAACAGTAAGGTTTCTTTAGATTTAGGCGCTATAATAGGGTAAGATATGAATGTTTTATTATTATTATTATTATTTTTAATTAAAATACATTTATATAATCCCCCTACAAAAATGTGAAAACATTGTTTAGAAAAGTTGTTTGGCATACATGACATTTTGTTAATTGTATAATGAATTTATAACTTAATTGGTAAAATTTACTAAAGATGCACCATTTCTGGCTATTTTTGAAAACAGGTCTTCTAAAGCATCGACCTGCCGTTTCCAACAAAATCCCTTTTTCCCATTCTGTCAGTATAAATTGATGATTAAAGTGTCTTAACAATTATATGTATATATTAAAAAAGGGATTTTCTTAAATCAGTCCCAATTTACATAGCCGTCTGTCTGCATCACTGGAAATCCACAAATACAGTAAAACTCTTCAAGTGATGGAACTGAAATAAATAAATAAAACTCAAATAAAAATAATTACAGACTATTGATTTTACTAATTTATTGGACAGATTATAGCTCACAATTTCTTTGCAGACTTAGAAAAATGGAATGTGCAATATATAACAATATTTATTTTCTGCGACATCCATTCAAATAAGTAACTTTTTCCAAATCAATATTTTAGAGGAAATGGTTCTAATTTGAAATGATGTGTCAAATTGTTAAATCATTCATTTGTTTATTGATTTTAACAATAAAGGGGCCTTAAGCTGATGTCAAACCCTGTGTGGGACAGAGAAGTCTGCATTACACAGCTCTGCACTTAAACAGGATTTCCCAAGTATTTTATTGCATAAAACGGGATAACATTTTAACCGTTGTTTAGGAACTTGTATCAGTTATTAGCATTATTCATGTTATTCATATAGCATGTATTCCCTTCGTAAGTAGATCCTTACCTCAGCTTTGAAGTTTTCAGAATACTGCCAATGTTTTCTAACATATGTACAGTGGAGGTAAATAACAGTTTGTACCTCGGCCAATTTTCTCAGTTCGCTCACTTAGAAAGAAAACAGTTTCTGACGTTCTTTTAGCTTGGACGTTTTCATTCTAAATTCAACAAATTTTGATTGACTGATTTAATCTAAGTCCTAGTAAACATGAGGAATAGGAAAATGTTCTGCAGTTTTTTTGTTAGAGGCAGTAATTTTGAGTCCAAGAGAAATTATGAAATTCTAAAATAATCTACCTTTATGTATTTTATGTTCCTTGTTTTCAGTTTTATTAGTAAAAAAAAAAAAGTGTATCAATGTACATTCAGTCATTCATTTTATAGACTGCTAAATGATGGGGGGTTTTAGTTTTGATGCGTTTAGTGTTGGACAAAAAGGGGGTGGGGGGGGGCAAATATGTTTCAGTACAAGTATAAAACAATTAAAATCAAGTTTACACTACTAGTTGCAATCTCAATCTTGTAAGAATGTTTAAACAGAGGTGACTTATTGAATTCTCCATCTTATTGAATGTTAAAGCCTGGCTTAATAATTGTTATTGTCTTTCCTGTTCTTCAGTAAAATGTTAAATTGTTTTATGGCCCAGGTCTTGTTAATGTAAATACTTTCTACATGGTATCAGCTTTAATGCTCAATCATCTTATTGTTGTTTGCAGGTTGATGCTTTCAGGGAACGTATCACAGCTGAAGTAAGTAACAGTGTTGTCCGGAGGAAAGATTTAAATACAGTTTTACTAGAGAAAAAAGTTTTCAGTTTTCCAAGCAATTCTCCTCAAAAATGTGCTCTTCTTCCAGGCGGAGGATTTAGTTGCAAATTTTTTCCCTAAGAAGTTACTGGAGCTTGATCATTTCCTAAAGGTGAGTTGGAGGCTATGTTTCTGGTGGAGTTTCATTGAGGTGCTTCAAGGGGCTTTATGTGCATGATATATGGGCATCAACATCTGTATAGGGCGATGTTCGTCAATTTTTATCATATCGTATTTATCCAATACGTAAAACTGGGCTCGTAATAACAAGTGGTGTTTATTTCCAGCTTGTTGCCATTTGTGTATGTGTTTTGCAATGTTGGCAGCGTAGTTGTTTATCGGCCTAAATTGTTCATAATGTTGCATCCCTAATGTATAGTTAATTTAAGGAAATTTGGCTTACAGTTTGAGAATTTGCGTTTATAGGAATAGATGTTTGATTGGATTAGGAACACATCAAATTAAGATTTTAGTTTGCTACTATAGTCGGTGGAACCAAGCAACACATTTTTCCAACATAGAGTAAAACTGGGAAAAATGACCATCAATGGCGTTCCCATGGAGACAGTTCACATTAATATTACCTATTAGTATCTGAAGGTGCTGGTTAATATTAGGATAGAATCTGTTTAAAATTGTGCTTTTATCCTATTGGTCTAGAAAACGTTTGTCGTAGTAGCCACTCGGGTTGTCAAAATAATCCATATTTCGATGTAATCAATACTAAATAGAAATTATTCAAATATACTCATTTGCAAAATTGATACAAACTGACCCATTCACATTTGCCCAAATTGTAGCACTTCTTCTGGCTGCAGCGCTGCAATAACAGACAGTCTGTCCTCCCGGGCTGCTATCTGTGTGAAATGAAAAAAATAATAAATATGAAATAAAAACAGAAATAAACGAAATACAAATAATGCTCCAAAGGTAGCATGAAGATTCCAATTTTGGGCTTTATAAGGAAGTTTTTGTCTCAGCCATGGCAATAGCAAGGACAACGATTTTAAAGTGCAAAAGTGCTGACTTGACCGTGGTGAAGTTATGTTTAGGTTGGATATTGGTTATTTGTTTTCCATGGATTCAGCCTCTTGTACACGGGTCGCGTGCTTAAACCCCTACACCACCAGCACCGCATAGGTCTTCCTCCTGTTTGACACGATGCAGGCAGCCTGATTATGGGCAGCTGCTCTCTGCCTGCCTGCAATTCTGGTTTTCTCATATAACTATGATTACACTCCTAAACTTTGTGGAAGATCTTTACAGAATAGTTAAAGTTGCTATTGCTGGCAACAATGGGGTCCATCAACTAATTGGAACTTTATAGATTAAGAATAGAATGACATCAAAGTTCATGTACATGTCATAGTAGACAAATAGTTTAGGCAATATTGTGTATTATTTGTGACTCTATTGAGGCATCCATCATTCAAAAGCAAGATGCCTCAGTTAATTTAAGATTTTAATGACTTACTTTATTGAGATCATATTTTTTTCTTGCAAAATATCTTTTAAAAATCTACGTTTAAGACTACAGAATTCATTTTATTTAGAAACCTGGCTATTTTGCCATGTAATTAACAAACCTCTTATCATGGTGATAAGACGTTTGGTGAGCGAACACAGCTTTCGACTCTCGTGATGTTGCTAAGCTTTTGACCACCCAGCCAGCTGACACAATCCCGGATCATAACACTCCCCTGCCCCTGGAGGTGGAGTGTCACTTATCAGCCTGGAGCAGGGTTCAGTGTAGGCAGTCTGCCATCCATTGATCTGGAGACAAGGTAATTAGTGTTCAATATACAAGTCAAACTTTTCACCACTGCAGAAACTAAATCATTTGAATGTTTTGCTTCATTTATTAAAACAGAACATTGTAAATGCCTAAAATTACTAGTGGAGTGAAAGCAGTAACATTACATCTATATTTTGCTACTCCATCTGACTGTACATTAATTATTGCATAATTATTAGTTTAATAACTGTCATATATCTCGCAACCAACTAAACGCACCATCTCGTCATCAGTCTTCATATTTTTAAGAATAAAGAAATGGCTTGCTTTGTCCCCACTAAGAATGCTAAGTTATGGTCAAATATAATTTATTGCAGCTGGAGAACAGTGAATTGCTTTGAACATGACATTTCCCCTGATATCTTCTTGTTGTTTTTTCCTTTAAAATAACTGACAAAGTAGTTATTAAAATATCACTATCATATTAATGATCACTAAATAAGAAATCTGTTGCCCTTCAACCAGCTCTATAAGAATGGACACTGCTTAGCTGCCCTCATTTATGCCGTTTTCTTAACATAGCGATAGTGTAAGCCGACTGCATATCAGTCTGTAATAATACTGTTTGTAAAGGTTATTTGTGTTGTTTCATGTCAGCAGCAGCTGCTGAAAACTGGACAGGAAGAGCATCTGATAGTAGTTCTTGTATAATCAGTTGACACAAGTATAAAAGACAAAATGAAAAAACAAAACACATAGCAATAAAAACCAAGAGGGCTGAAAACCACAGCTCATCAGAGTGATGGAAGATGGTTAAACCATGAGGCCAGCAACACGCTGTGAAGTCGCTCACCTCACCTGCAGAACCCAGGCTGCTCTATATTAACGTGTTTTGATGACAACACAAGCAGCTCGATCCATTTGTGATAAACACAAGGATCTCTCAGACACACTGGATTTACTTTACTTTAGGGTTTCTGTTGATCAGGCAACTGCTCAAATTAATTTTAGTGCACTAAGCTTATTAAAGATGATAATTTTATTTTGTTTTTTTTGTTTAAGCAGTCACGTTTTGTATTTGCTACTCCCAGATCACTGTTAATTTCACATTGAGTGTGGCACACTATTAATACAAAACTTAAAACAAATGTGAAATGTGGTCTAATTGCTTTTATTTGAAACAGAAAAGCAATACTTATTCCTTCTGCTGCAGATGTACTATAACTTGTTGGTTATTGAAGCTATAATAGTGTTACAACATTTAAAGATTCAGATTTTAATATATAGACTTAAGTTTAAGTCTATAAATTGAAGTGTAATTAGTTGGGCTATCAGCTCAGGTAGACCCTCCAGTGGGCTGCTTAATTCGTAGCTTGTCAACTGTAGCTTTAAAACAGCGTTGCTTTAATGAGGGGGATCGGTGGTGCTCCTTTGTTTCAATATTATAAAGTGTTTTTTTCGACAGCAGAATTTGTACTACTTGCATTGGAAAAGGGTTTTAGCCGTCTGTCACTTTGCTGACTAGCAGTGTGCAGCAACAAGTCGGAGAAGGGGATTGCTATGTTAATTTACAGAGAAAATTCTCGTCATTCCGGCATCTCATTAGGTCGACTTTAAGGGGTGGAAATGGTATGATGGAACATTGTTTTTAAAAACTCGATATCACAGTGTATTGTGAATCTAATCCTGTTAAATATTTTTAGGACCCCAGCATAAACATCGCTGAGCTGAAAGAGATCCACTCAGAGATTAGCCTGACCGTACCGGACCCCATCTTGCTCTCAAACCTCCACGACGGATTGGAAGGGGTGAGTCAGAGCTCCAGTTCCTCAACAATCGCCAGGAAATCTGAGCAGCTTTTAATCCACCTCTGTCTGTTACAGCAAAATGCCAAGAAGAGAAAGCTGGAAGATGGAAGTGGGGATGACGTGGGTTAGTTCTGTCTCAGTGATCCAAGGTTTGTCTATCTGGGCTATATATTGAGCATTTAATTATTTTTCATCTTCCAGTAACCGGCACAAAAGTCTTCGTCATGCCAGGTGGGATGATGAAGTGCAATGGAAACCTTGTTGAGCTCATCGAAAAGGTCAAGCCAGAGATCAGGACGCTCATAGAGAAATGCAACACAGTAAGTCTGTAGTGTCCTTCGCTCTTATTGGTTGTTTTTCTCAGATAGGTTTGGTGTTTTGGAGAATTTTCCATCAGTTAGTCTATAAATTATAAAGATACTTAAAGTGTGAAGTAGATTTTATTTCATCTCAAATTTTATAACAGTTGGAACCGTTTTTATAAAGATATTTAATCCATCTATTGGATTAGTACAGATAAGATATGATATGACTTTAAACCTGTGATTTATTGGTTTTTAACACTATAGCAAAAAGCTTTAGGTAAAATTCTGCTTTTAAAAAAGATGCACACTTTTGTTTAATGGTGAAATAAATTATTTTTGCATAGCCTATTTTTTTGTTGGTTTGATCATGCATTTATCACCCAAATGATGTCAAAAGTTTCACACTGTCACTGTACGTCATAATAGGAATGAAACGGAAATGGATAAATTGACATTATGTAAATTTTGAAATAATACAGAAAGACTGACTTCAACATACATTGAATATACATTTTAATTATTTAATTTCATTGTTGCAGTGCGCCATGAAATGATTTAAACGCTTAATGTGGCTCAGCAAATACTCCCTGATTGGTTAATGAAGTGATTGGTTGACCTGCACAAACAAGTCGATTTCAGATCACCTTCAACTATAACAATGACGTTATAGTGTTGGCACTGCCCTCTCAGACAAGGAAAAAGGGTCAACATTAGATCATTATTTGAATCTATTGTTACATTTTCCAAATTAAAAATAAATACATGGATATTGTATTGGCTTTATCTTTTGGTAATAAAAGTATTATATGGAAAAACCATTAAATGTATTGTTTGAAAATATTTCATGGTACTCCGCTGCAATAAGTATTTCATTTGTTGCATTACCCATGAAAGTCAGCAGGTAGCGCTAACATTGCTGTAATGAAGGCGATTGGTCTGAAGTTAAACGGCTTAGCCTGCTTTCCCAATCAGATGTCAGTGTTTGATAAACACACCAAATCCCCAGTTTTTCCTAAAAATCGCTCAGCTTCGACTTCACAGAAAATGTTAAAAATAACTTTTTCTCACACCGTTTCTCTAGCTGTCAAGCTGACACCTTACCTTTACTGCTAGCATCCCACATGTTGTTTTTATGTTTTCTTATAGCTGTTTTTCTTTCTCCAGGTCAAAATGTGGGTCCAGCTCCTCATTCCCCGGATAGAAGATGGCAACAACTTCGGAGTGTCGATCCAGGAGGAGACGGTAGCTGAGCTGAGAACAGTTGAAGGGGAGGCGGCGTCTTATCTCGACCAGATATCGAGGTTTGCAGAATTTCCAAACATGTTTCTTATAAATACGATACAAGTTTTTGATATTATAATGTAAACAGTCTTTTATTTTTTATCTCTAGATACTACATCACAAGGGCAAAGCTGGTTTCGAAAATAGCTAAATATCCACATGTGGTAAGTAAAAGTCTTTGTGGAAATATCAAAGAATAAACTTTGAATGTTTTTCCTCTTTGGTTTATTCAAAGGAAAGGGAAAAAGTTGAAAAGAATATTATGTGGAAATATTGAATCAGAATCTAAGCACCTCAGCCATGAAATGAACACTTGGGCACAAATGGGTCCTCTGAATGGACAGTGACCTTCATCATGAAGCAGGATTAGTTAGTGTTAATGCTTTGGAGTGGCCATCACAAAGCCCTGACATCAGCCCCTCAGAAACGTTTTTAGCAAAGCTGAAAAAGATGTGGGGAAAAGTCGACCTACAAACCTGACCCAGAATTCCTACAAACTATTGTGAGCTTGTTCATGAAAACCCAAAACGTTTGACCCAAGTTATGAAGGGTTGTTCCACCAAATTCGGAAGAAATGTATGTAGACTTCTGTTAAAGTAATAAAAAGTTCTCTCTCGTTTTTCCGGCAAATGGAAATAATTGTGATCATAAATGATGTAGAAGAGAAAAAGTTTAATCTGAATGTTAGTGAGGAAAAAAACATATAAATGCACACACACTCATTCTCTTACCAAATGTTTTTTTTTTCTCTTTTTAAACCAGGAGGACTATCGGCGTACAGTTACAGAAATTGACGAGAAGGAGTACATCAGTCTGAAGATCATAGTTTCAGAGCTCAGGAATCAATATGTATGTTGTTTCTTTAGATTGGCATCCATTTATACTTCATTGATTCTTAAGCCTGTCAGAAATGTTCTCATCTGCTTCCTCTAAAGGTAACTTTACATGACATGATCCTGAAGAACATAGAGAAGATCAAGAGGCCTCGAAGCAGTAACACCGACGCATTGTACTGATGATGTTCATCCAGCCAATTCAGCCTCTGCCCCTGGTTCCCCTCTAGTGTTGGTTCGTCTGCAGGACTACAGCTAGACATTCATCAACTTCAAAACAATCAACCCATCCCTGTATGACTTGAAAGCTTCGTAGATGGACACATACTCCTATTGTTCAGTTTTACATTGTAATTTTTTTTGTTTGCCTATCTTAAACCCTTTAAAAAATTTCCCTCAGAAAATGAGCAAATGAATCACATAGCGATGTGTATTTTTCAATTTTAATTAAACATTTTGTCTTCAGAATCCTGTGACATTTCTTTTTTGTTGCCCTCAAATACACAGCAGTGCTTTGTGGCTTGTTTTTATTTTGTCATCTTCAATTTCATCGTCTAAAGTTCGATCATTTATAGGAAATGCAACACATAAGCTGGTTTTCTTGCTCTGAATGTAAAAGATTATACCTTGTAGTTGTGACTGAAAAATTAGAATAAGTTCTAGATTCATGGGCTTGATGGTTTTCAGTGAAAATGCATAACTCACCAGAGCATCTCATGTTGGGGCTTTGATTCTGTTAAATAAAATGCATTTTGATAACACTTCTCATTTTGTGTTTTTAATTATTGGGAACAAGGTAGCCTTTAGTGTAGCTTGCTGGATATTTTTAGAGATTATTGTCTTGTGCGCCTTCTTGACAATAAAAGCTGGACTTGTACAGGTCCTTCTCAAAATATTAGCATATTGTGATAAAGTTAATTATTTTCCATAATGTCATGATGAAAATTTAACA
This sequence comes from Girardinichthys multiradiatus, assembly GCF_021462225.1. Lineage (NCBI taxonomy): Eukaryota > Metazoa > Chordata > Actinopteri > Cyprinodontiformes > Goodeidae > Girardinichthys > Girardinichthys multiradiatus. Next base: position 19,970,143 of record NC_061803.1, on the reverse strand, counting down.
TTCATATATTTTAGATTCATTGCACACTAACTGAAATATTTCAGGTCTTTTATTGTCTTAATACGGATGATTTTGGCATACAGCTCATGAAAACCCAAAATTCCTATCTCACAAAATTAGCATATTTCATCCGACCAATAAAAGAAAAGTGTTTTTAATACAAAAAACATCAACCTTCAAATAATCATGTACAGTTATGCACTCAATACTTGGTCGGAAATCCTTTTGCAGAAATGACTGCTTCAATGCGGCGTGGCATGGAGGCAATCAGCCTGTGGCACTGCTGAGGTCTTATGGAGGCCCAGGATGCTTCGATAGCGGCCTTTAGCTCATCCAGAGTGTTGGGTCTTGAGTCTCTCAACGTTCTCTTCACAATATCCCACAGATTCTCTATGGGGTTCAGGTCAGGAGAGTTGGCAGGCCAATTGAGCACAGTGATACCATGGTCAGTAAACCATTTACCAGTGGTTTTGGCACTGTGAGCAGGTGCCAGGTCGTGCTGAAAAATGAAATCTTCATCTCCATAAAGCTTTTCAGCAGATGGAAGCATGAAGCGCTCCAAAATCTCCTGATAGCTAGCTGCATTGACCCTGCCCTTGATAAAACACAGTGGACCAACACCAGCAGCTGACAAGGCACCCCAGACCATCACTGACTGTGGGTACTTGACACTGGACTTCTGGCATTTTGGCATTTCCTTCTCCCCAGTCTTCCTCCAGACTCTGGCACCTTGATTTCCGAATGACATGCAGAATTTGCTTTCATCCAAAAAAAGTACTTTGGACCACTGAGCAACAGTCCAGTGCTGCTTCTCTGTAGCCCAGGTCTGGGGAATGCGGCACCTGTAGCCCATTTCCTGCACACGCCTGTGCACGGTGGCTCTGGATGTTTCTACTCCAGACTCAGTCCACTGCTTCCGCAGGTCCCCCAAGGTCTGGAATCGGCCCTTCTCCACAATCTTCCTCAGGGTCCGGTCACCTCTTCTCGTTGTGCAGCGTTTTCTGCCACACTTTTTCCTTCCCACAGACTTCCCACTGAGGTGCCTTGATACGGCACTCTGGGACAGCCTATTCATTCAGAGATTTATTTCTGTGTCTTACCCTCTTGCTTGAGGGTGTCAATAGTTGCCTTCTGGACAGCAGTCAGGTCGGCAGTCTTACCCATGATTGGGGTTTTGAGTGATGAACCAGGCTGGGAGTTTTAAAGGCCTCAGGAATCTTTTGCAGGTGTTTAGAGTTAACTCGTTGATTCAGATGATTAGGTTCATAGCTCGTTTAGAGACCCTTTTAATGATATGCTAATTTTGTGAGATAGGAATTTTGGGTTTTCATGAGCTTATTAAGACAATAAAAGACCTAAAATATTTCAGTTAGTGTGCAATGAATCTAAAATATATGAATGTTAAATTTCCATCATTACATTATGGAAAATAATTAACTTTATCACAATATGCTAATATTTTGAGAAGGACCTGTATATGAAGTTCAGCAGTAATCTGTTAGAAAGCTGACAGAGGCTCCTTTTGACCTGTAGGTGTCACTGTAAATGTATCCAGTGTTCACATGGAAAACGTGGGCTTACCTTGTTTACAAACCTTATAACTACTGTACAGAATGTAAGCATGCTCAAAGGTTCTTGGTTAAATTTGAATGTTTAAACAGAGACATTCAGTGTAGTGGCACTTAACAGAAACTTCATCCCAAAGATGGATACTAGAAACAAATCCATAACCTTTGTGTTAATTCAATCGATTTATAACACGTTGGTTTGGCCATGTAGATATTGCTCTTTCCAATAATTTAAATAACTTGGATTTACTCTTGTGGGTTCTGGGCATTTAGGCTCATGTCAGTAAAGCCCTAGTCTAGCTAATCTATTTTTTATTTCCACCTTTATTTCCTCCCTCCGCATCTCAAAGTAGCTTGGTGTGTAGCTGGTGGTTCTTGAAGCAGTGTCTCGAGCTGCAGTCGACACCATGTGAAGATCCCCTAAATTCTTGTATGGGATTTGGTTCAAAATCTTCTCAAGGCTGCTGTTATCCCTGTTGCTTGTGTACGTTTTTCTACCACATTTTTTCCTTCCTTTCAGATTTTCATATATGTACCTGGAGACAGCCTTCTGTGAACTTCCTTCTTTTTTACACCTTTGTGCCACACCCTGTACAAGTCGCCAGTCCTTTCACACAGCGTCACTCGGAGACGTCGCACAAACAACCATGCGAGGACACACCTCACCTAAGGTCAATTTACCGACACCAATTAACCTAACATGCATGTTTATGGACTGTGGAATTAAGCGGGAGTACTTTGAAAGAACCCAAACATGCATGGAGGGGACATGCAAACTTCACACAGAAATTCCCTGGCAGGAATTAGAAACCAGGAACTTCTTGCTACAAACAACTGCACAACTATGCAGCCCTAAATCTGGCAACAGTCAGTCCAACTTTCACAGTGTGAGGCACACTGTGCTGTGAATTTGCTCACCAGCTGGAGCTTGTGTTTTTTTCCTTTTTTTTCTCTGAACTAACTGTTGAGATAAGATTAGATTGGGACAGTGTAACAGAAAAACAGCTTAGTTGAGTTGACTGATACAAATGTAAATCGATGCGAACAATTGCTCAATGTCTCTGACGCAGTTGTGATGTCTGTCCTTGTCGATTCCACCCAACACCAGGCTCACATGCTACGTAACCTCTGAATATAGAGTTGCACCATACAGTTTGGAGATAAGCACCGGAAATAACTGGAAGAGATAAAGATTTGACATGATGTTCTTATAGAAAACCTGGGATTTGATGTTTTTCTTGGTTTATGATTCTAGTATTCACTTTGCTCTGGTCAGCACACATATTTGCATCATATGCAGGCACAGAAATATGTTTACATGCACTTATCATCAGCATTATGTCATATTAATTTTGGGCTTTTAATCATTGGTTTGAATAGTTGTGTTTTTAAGTTGGAATGAAGATATAACATAAAACTTAAATGATTTTTGAAACAGGACTTAGGTACACAACTTTGACTTTTATAGAGGATGTTCTATAATCCAAACCGAGATTAATTTATACATAAAGGATTAAATATATATATGTACATCATACAATATATATAATGTTCTTTAATACGTTGGGGAGAAACTAGATGTTTTTTTTCACCAACAGCCGGTTTCTTGCATAAAGCTGTGTGGGTATTTGAAATGGTAGAGTTTATTTAAACTGATAGGTTTCATGGCACGGACCAGAATTTAAAACATCAACTACTATTAGTTTTTAATTGGGTCGAGATCAGTGCCATTCCAGAAGCTTAAAGTTCACCCCACTTTATCTGTTCTGATGTGTGTTTGGATTATTAGCCTGTTGGAACACCCAGGCATCTAGCAGTTTTGAAGAATTTAGTGGTAGTTATCCATGTTCATTATTACACTGGTAGTAAAACTGACCCCCAGCATGAAGCAGCCACCACCATGTTTGACAGCTAGTGAGGTTTGAAAGCCTCACCTTGACTTCTCCAAATTTTCTTCATCTTCTTCTCTTGTTATAGCTGCCTTAGGATTATTATAGCTCTATCTTTGTCTGTTTTGACCATAAAACATTTCTTCAGAAAACAATGTTTCCATGGGGCTAGATGGAAATTTCAGTTGAGCCTGAAGGTGTTGATGTTCCCCAACACATTACCTTAAAGTAAAACTATAGAAGCAGATGACTCCCATGAAGGGAGCAGTCAGAAGAAGATTGAAATAATTCATATCATAAACACAAAGGATTTGTGTGAATATTAAGGCAAATGTGAATCTCAGATGTGTAAAAAACAGATCAAAGATATTACATATCTTTTTACCCTTTCATGAGTGAACTGTGCATTCAAACTGTTAAATGGAAACAGTTTGTTACAAAAATGTAGTTTGTCAAAAATTTTAACACTCGGGTGCAATAGGTTCAGTGGGATGAGTAGATTGTTGGCTATGCAGAGGTGATGAGCAGGGTTTTTACACCTTACTTCAACAAGTGAAAAAAAATTTTCAAAATTTATATCATGAATAACATGTCCCTCGTGATGCCCTGTGGCGGAGCAGGAGTTTGGTCCGCATTGCCGGCACTAAGTCGGACCTGTTCCCGGTGCATGTTGGACTCCGGCAGGGCTGTCCTTTGTCACTGGTCCTGTTCATAACTTTTATGGACAGGATTTCTAGACGCAGCCAAGGGCCCCTGCTGGCCCCCTCTAGCCAAGACCTACAGCATTTGCTGTGGCGGTTTGCAGCCGTGTGTGAAGCGGCTGGGATGAGAATCAGCTCCTCCAAGTCCGAGGCCATGGTACTCGACCGGAAAAGGGTGGCTTGTCCTCTTCAGGTTGGAGGGGAGTTCCTGCCTCAAGTGGAGGAGTTTAAGTATCTCGGGGTCTTGTTCACGAGTGAGGGAAGAATGGAGCGGGAGATCGACAGACGGATCGGTGCGGCTGCCACAGTAATGGGGGCGCTGTGCCGGTCCGTTGTGGTGAAGAGAGAGCTGAGCCGAAAAGCAAAGCTCTCAATTTACTGGTCGGTCTACGTTCCTACCCTCACTTATGGCCATGACCGAAAGAACGAGATCCCGGATACAAGCAGTTGAAATGAGCTTCCTCCGTAGGGTGGCCGGGCACTCCCTTAGAGATAGGGTGAGGAGCTCGGCCATCCGGGAGGGGCTCGGAGTAGAGCCGCTGCTCCTCCACATCGAGAGGAGCAAGTTGAGGTGGCTCGGGCATCTATACCGGATGCCTCCTGGACGCCTTCCTTGGGAGGTGTTCCAGGCACGTCCCACCGGGAGGAGGTCCAGGGGACAGCCCAGGACACGCTGGAGGGACTATGTCTCTCGGCTGGCCTGGGAACGCCTTGGGCTCCCCCTGGAGGAACTGGAGGAGGTGTCTGGAGAGAGGGACGTCTGGGTGTCTCTGTTGAGTCTGCTGCCCCCGCGACCAGGTCCCGGATAAAGCGGAAGACGACGAGTACGAGTACGAGTATATTACATTTTTTTGATGTCCAATCAGGGAGCCATTTGTTTTAGCTGACCTATAATTTTGCAGCAGATACCAAGCAGCATTGCTGCAGAACAAAGGTATCTGTTTTACAGTGCAAAGAAGACCCCTGCAATCCTTGTGATTTTTGTACCTTATGTCCAAAGTTCTTTAGAGTATCCTCTAAACAATATAGGTTACTGAGTGTCAAGTATTTTAAGTGACACACGTGTTGTCTGCCTTGCTTTCCGCCCCTTGACCCGGCATCTGTCTTAAGAGTGCGTGGCTGTGGTGAAAGGCAGAGTCGCTATGTGCCATTTTCAGGGTGAAGGGAGCATGATCTGGTTAATGTTTAATGGTTGTTCCTACAAGGGAATGACTCAGTGTTAGTCTGAAACATTCAGACAAAACTGCCACTGCATCACAGCCATTTTTAGATGGATGGAACTCTTAGTGCAAATGGTTTAAAATAATCATTTGCTTTAAAATTTGAGGCACTGATATACTTGAAATCTCTCTGTCATTTATTATTATTAATAATATTATTATTATATTTTTTTGTTACATTTGTATAAATATTGTTCTCAAGGAATTTCAGAAGTGCACACTAACCTGACCAGAACTAACCAATTAAAAATTCTTTCTTATCAAGAAAATCAATCTGTTGAACTATTTAACTGGTGAGTTTCAAAGCTAATGACTCATCACGCTTCAGTTTCTAGACTTTATTCCAAGTTAAGGTAATGTCATCGTTTTACTGAGCTTCTTGACCCACATGCAGAAACTTTCAGGAGACAAATGAAGATTAAGATTTTTATTCAGAAGGGATATGACATGAATGAGGAATTCAGGGCGGCTCCGGCGGAACGTCCACTGAGGAGGGAAAGCAGAACGGTGAGTAAAGTTTCTGAATGAGGAGGGGAAGATTGAGTGATGAAGGCTTACTGTTGCAGGCAGAAATAGGAGTCCAGGAGGGGAGGTCAGTTCTTGGATGGAAGGTCTGTGTTTTCCAAAGGTAAGCAGTTCGTTGGAGGACGGACTGGTAGGTCTGAGCGTCTAGAACCCGGTGATGGCAGCCCTGCGATCCAAACGGGTAACTCAGAAGGAGAACGAGATCAGGTAGCATGGGAACCACCAGAAGGATCCAGGGAGCCACCTTAAAAGGAACAGAGCTAGGTCACAAGAATATCTCAGAGAAATTTGCAAATCAGGAACAGGATACAGGGCTTGAGGTACCACAAAGAATGACACTCAGGCATCGAATGCTCTGCAACCCTCTCCTTAAAAGACTGCCATAACAAGCCTAATGGCTCACAGGTGTGAGACGGCAGCACACAGCTCCACCCTCCAACAAAACCTGCTAAAAAACCAACACAGAGAAGAACACACAGACAGATCCTGACAGGTAATCAACCAGTTAAGTCCCCCTAAAAAGAATCGGGGACCTCTTGGTGGGTGAGTTTGTCCCATCATGGTGCGGGGTTGGGGGTCCTGTTGCACCAGTGGGCGGGTTGGCGTTGCGCCGGGCCCTTGCCTTGCCGTTGCGGCGCGCTGTGTGGTGGGGCAGCGGGGTGCGGCGGGGGTGCTTAGAGCGGGGCTGTGTGTGGAGCTTGCGCTGTGTGGGTGTGGCTTCATTGGCTTCTCGAATATGGAGTTCACCTATGGGGGTGTGCCCCTGTGAGGGAGGGGATTCATGGCATTTGGGTTTGGGGGCATGTATTTGATATCGGTGTCCTTGTTGGGGGTGGCCCTGTGGGGAGGTTCATGTTGGGGTTCACTGGCGGTGGGAGACTCATGGGTTTGGGATAGGAGCTCATTGGGGGGTCGGGACTGCTGCGTCCTGGGGCGACTCTGGTTGGCAGGCTGGTTTGAGCCATGTGGACCCCTCTTTTGTACATAGCCCCCTCTCCGGAGGTGGATGGGGGTTGTTGGGGATTGGGTTCAGGGAGGGGGCGGGGGCTGGGCCGGGGCCACCCGGGTCTCGGCGGTGCCGGCGCTGTCTGCCTGTCTCTGCCCCAGGAGGGAAGGGGACCACTCCTGGCTCCGGGGGCTGGTTGCCCCTAGGGGGTACCGGCGCCTGGACCTGGGAATATAGAGTATGCATGGGGAGTGTGAGTGAGTGTATGACGTCCATTGTTGTTTGCCTTTACGTTGGGTTCGAGTGATTTTATGTGTATGCATGAGGGTGGGAGTGGGTGATTGTGACTGTGTGCCTGTTTTTTTTGTTTTTTTTCTGTTTTTTGTGTGACAGGTTGGATCTTGGACTGCTCCCTCTCCTGGATCAGCTTAGCCCCCCAGCGGTTGTTCTCCTGGGGTTCCTGTGCTTTGGGGGGCCATTGGATGTCTGTGGCTCGGATCTACTCAGTGTCCGTCCAGGGACCATGGGGCAGGTCTGTGTGTCACACTCGCTATTGCATATTTTTGAGGAAAAACCTTGTATACAAAAGCGCGTCCACACTCATACTCACAGGTGTTAAGCATCAGGTGTTGACAGATACACAGATATTCTATATTGGGCTGCACCTCTCACTAAGTACATTTTACATTCATAAGTACCGTGTACTATTTTGTTAAAATAAAAAAATAAAAACAGCTGCAGGTGTATAAGCAAGCAGGGTGTACAGGGGTTGGACATTGAAACTAAAACACCTGGTTTTAGACCACAATCATTTATTAGTATGGTGTAGGGCCTCTTTTTGCGGCCAATACAGCGTCAATTCGTCTTGGGAATGACATATACAAGTCCTGCACAGTGGTCAGAGGGATTTTAAGCCATTCTTCTTGCAGGATAGTGGCCAGGTCACTATGTGATACTGGTGGAGGAAAACGTTTCTTGACTCGCTCCTCCAAAACACCCCAAAGTGGCTCAATAATATTTAGATCTGGTGACTGTGCAGGCCATGGGAGATGTTCAACTTCACTTTCATATTCATCAAACCAATCTTTCTCCAGTCTTGCTGTGTGTATTGGTGCATTGTCATCCTGATACACGGCACCGCCTTCAGGATACAATGTTTGAACCATTGGATGCACATGGTGCTCAAGAATGGTTCGGTAGTCCTTGGCAGTGACGTACCCATCTAGCACAAGTATTGGCCAAGGGAATGCCATGATATGGTAGCCCAAACCATCACTGATCCACCCCCATGCTTCACTCTGGGCATGCAACAGTCTGGGTGGTACGCTTCTTTGGGGCTTCTCCACACCGTAACTCTCCCGGATGTGGGGAAAACAGTAAAGTTGGACTCATCAGAGAACAATACATGTTTCACATTGTCCACAGCCCAAGATTTGTGCTCCTTGCACCATTGAAACCGACGTTTGACATTGGCATGAGTGACCAAAGGTTTGGCTATAGCAGCCCGGCCGTGTATATTGACCCTGTGGAGCTCCTGACAGACAGTTCTGGTGGAAACAGGAGAGTTGAGGTGCACATTTAATTCTGCCGTGATTTGGGCAGCCGTGGTTTTATGTTTTTTGGATACAATCCAGGTTAGCACCCAAACATCCCTTTCAGACAGCTTCCTCTTGCGTCCACAGTTAATCCTGTTGGATGTGGTTCATCCTTCTTGGTGGTATGCTGACATTACCCTGGATACCGTGGCTCTTGATACATCACAAAGACTTGCTGTCTTGGTCACAGATGTGCCTTTTTCCCTTTTGCCCCATGTCTCTCTTTTTCGAGCTTCTTTTTTCCTTTTCAGTTCAGTCTCCGTGTCTGTAACAATTGAAATATTCCCAAAGAAGTTTATAATAAAGTTTCTTTTATATCAAGCAGAGCCTTAAAGCATTGGCTATGATGCTCCACTTGTGAAAGTAAATCTATTGGGCAATTTCTTGGCACTCAGACAACAATTCTGAGCGCTACTCTGTCGGACAGGATACCCTGACCTGATATTTTCAGCATTGTACAAAATGTGTAAACTAGCAACGTGTAAAACAACTACAGACTCTCAAAAATACTGTGGGACTTTTTATTAACATTTTGAGGACAGTGACGTGCGATGAGATGTGTGTTCAGGTAGGCAGAGGGAGTTTCAAAAAGACCAGCATAGAATCATACTTTGAGACTTGAGAAAATACTAGACTCATTATAGTTTGCTTATATTAGCAGGCAAGACTGTTCTGACACTGTTGTGTCATTAAATGGTCAAAACAAATGGCTTCAAACAATACCAGTTTGATTATATTCTATAACAACACTTAACAACTACTGCCACAGTTCAGATGTGTGTTTTAGAAACTAGATTGAGAAACAGGAATTGATAAGATTTATACAGTTTTAGAATTATAGTCTGTAGAGCTCCATGTAAATATGAAACACCTCTTCTAATGCCATCTACATATTTAGCCTCTTAAAGTCAGTGGTGATGACCAAGGAATTAAAATCAATTGGCAAAGCAATATGTAGCCATCCTAAAAAAAAATATTTGACCAAAGTCATGGCTCTCAGCATAAAAAAACACATATTTTATTTAATGACAAATTACAATATGGGCTTTTGTGTGAGCGGGATTCAATTATTGTAGAATGTCCATAATAAAAAAAAGTTGATGCTGAAAGTTTCTTTTTGCAAATAGCCTGTGGTAGGCAATGTCTATGCTGCTTCATGCATCTGATTTCTACCCCTTGTCACACCCTAAGCTAATTAGGTGGTAACTCCTAACTTTTCTTGTTAGGGTGATTTGTAAGTTCCAATTAGGAGAAGCTTTAGAGCATTTTCATTTTTCAAATAGGGTTAAATTGCTAACTGTAAAAATGCTACTGACTCTTAAGGTTCTTTCGAAACGTTTTCAACATGATGTGCAAATAACCTGCTAACTTATTAGGATCCCCTTAACAAACTATTTAAACCATCTTCCGTAGTAAATGTTTACAAAAATGTATTTATTACTATCTGTAAAAAGACTATTCGCTCTTGTATATGTATGATTGTAATTCTAATGATTAAATCATAAACATAGTAGACATGCATTGCACTTATGTGTTTAGAGAACTAACAAAGTGCACTGAGGACATTAGGTTAATGATTCATGTAAACATATTTAGGCTTTGAGCTATTAATATTTATATTTTATATTTATCAGATTTGCAATTTAATCTGTCTGCAGTAGTTACTTCTAGTCACAAACATGTGGACATGATTCTAAGACGTGATTTCCCATATGAGTAAAGTTATTTATAAAACCTAAGTAAACTGTTATAGTAACATGCAGAGACCAGAAACATAATGACCTGAAAATCTCAAGTGCTATTCTTGTTTTGTCGTTTTATTGTCGGCTCAAGCCCCACTGTCACACTGTGTTGCAAGTAAATTACTGACTTCTGATAATCAAGAGGTATGTTTGGGTTTAGCTTTAAAACTTTGGGTCGCTGTGGTCAGAAATGAAATGAGGATGGTTGCTTCTTTGCGCACCAGGATAGTTTTAGCAACTCACATATGACTGGTGTTAATTTCCCCAGTTTTCTTTTATAAAGGGAAGAAAACAATTTTTGCAAATAAGAAAGAACTAAAACTAGTAGTTGACTTGAAACACTAAGTAAGATATAAATCATAAATTCTTATCCAGCTTAATTCCTTTGCACATCCTGTAGAGAGCCCAAGGAACCAAAGTGGTTGGGATTAAAAGTGCAAAGGCACTCTTACCAAAAGATAGGATATAGAAAGTCACATGGTTGTCTGAAGAAAATGTCCATCCATCCAAGAACTGAAGGAAGAACAAAGAGATCATAATGCACCCCATCTTGAAAGCAGCGTTTGTGTTTTTCTTGATGCCACTGTAGAGAGCAGAGTGCAGCCCCAGTCCGAGGCCAAATAGACTACCCATGTTACGTAGGAGGCTGGCAAAGGGCGTGGTGTCCAGGTGGATCCATTCCGATCTGATGCACCACTTGTGGGCTTTGTCTAAAGTCCAAAGTAGGTCCACTCCTACAATTTTAAGCAACAGGTAGAAGCCAATAGCAAAGAATGTCAAGAAGAGGGTGATGAGGAGGTATTTGTTCATGCTGGCGCTGTAAATCCACTTCTTCTTGGAAACTATACCAGCAACTACTATGCCTGTAAAATAACAGAGAGGTGGTCTTAACATTAGGTTACTATAAAAACGTGAATGTTGAATGTTGTTTTAGACCTAACAGTTCCTCTCGTTTTTCATAGATTTACAGGTAATGTCTTGACTTATTTGGACCAACATACCCGTGATGACCCCGGCAATAACCTGATGTGGGAAGTGAGCCGCCATGAAAACCCTGGACATGCAGACGATCAGCACCACCAGAACCATTAAGGCCCACAAGCCTATCTGGAACAGTCTGACAATATTAATACAGAATGTAAGCACCACAACATTCTCAAGAGACTATTTTGTTTGGAGAAATATATTTTTGCACTGGAAAAAAAACTCACCTGTATAGTAATAAGGGGCATTGTTTTTCTTTTGCGATTGAAAGCAGAGCAGAAACCATCACATACCAGACGCCAGCTACACCCATAGCATGACCTGAAGGGCTCCCTGGAATATTAAATAGAACCCAAATGTATGTTTTAATTTTTATTGTATTATTTAATCTTTCATAAAAATCAAGTTACTGTATGCCCTGTAACAGACTGGTGACCTGTCCAGGGTGTACCCAGCCTCTCGCCCAATGACCGCTGGAGATTGGCACCAGCCCTCCAGTGACCCTGCATGGCGGGGCTGGATGGATGGATGGATGGATGGATAGTAATTTTGCAATATTTCATGAGCATTTCTTTGACAGAACAAGAATTTAAAGCAGAAGGTTCTTCTAATTACAATTTTAATGAATAACTGGAAAATATTGGAAAATGTAATGAAATAACTAGCCGGTACCTCTGTCTTACACTCTACTGTTTACTTTTTATAGTACGAATTGCCCCTATATATTTTATCCGTCTCTTGATTGATACTTTGTAAAATGAGATACTTTGTTACCTTACTACAACCTATGACTTTAGATAGCTGATGCAATTGAATAAATGTCAGGAACACCAACATCTGTCATTATAGTAGGAGTATTTACACTTTTAAGAATACACTATAATTATACATGCCTACTTTTAAATGCATAAATTACCACTGCAAGGAAAAGCTATCTTCATGCTCTTCTAGTAATAATCCTATTGTTGTGTACATGGAAGGTTTTCACATATTTTGCAAATGTTCACAACAAAAAATCTAGTCACAACAGTTTCAGTCGACCTGCCTATTTTGACGTTTGGTTTATTTATTTTTTTTTGCCTTAAAAAGTCTGATGGAAATGGAAAAACAATAAGAAGTATCCAAGAAGACAGTAAGAGGTGTGCTTCAGCTTAAATCTTTCAAATTCAGTGTAACAAATATTATATTTGAGATTTTTATTTTTTAAATGTCAATACTGATGTTACATTACTGCCACCTCAGCAGAACGTGCATGCAGATTTGCAAAAGTATGCAAGAGAAAATGGTAATCTGTAAATTGCTGAAGTAAAGATAAAACCCACTACAACTAGACAAAGCACTAGAGTTGAGAACTCATTCATAAATATTCCAAACATATATCCATTGACTGCAAGCCAGGAGATACAGTTATCTTCTGTCAATGATATATATAAATATTAACCAGACCTAGAGTTCACTATGCCAGATAAATGTAATCAATCATTGGTCGGCTCTTAAGAAAAACGCAGATATCATTACCAGGTCCAGTCTCACATGTGATAGGAAACTGCTGCAGTGATGGGGCCTTTCCTGCTCCGTAAAACTGGGTCTCATGAACCCACCAGTAGGGCCTCTCCCCAGAAAGGACCCTGCAATGGAGAATCAGTAAAATCAATCAGTATGCGGTTAAGTTGCACTAACAGGGTTTATTTTTTTAAATGAGTTTATTTACCATTTCAGAACTAAATTGAGCCAGTCTCCGATGACAGCCACCCAGATTAGCCTGACCCCCGTGTCCTTGCGCATATAGAACCATACAGGGAACAGGTAGAAGAACGTAGTGTGCAGATCCGCCACGGCAGAGGCCAGGCTAAACAGGCCCTCATACCTGCTGTATCTGGTCTGCAGATGAATGGCCAGATCAACCCCCCAGCTGTGAAGGAGATCCATGATATCACAGCTCAGACCTCGGACTGAGGATGATAGCTGGAATCTGCGCTTCTTTGTTTTATTTGCAAGGACCAGTTACTGCAAAGCAGACTGTACTATCTGCTTGTTCTCTGTGTGATTCCCATTGGACTTTACTCAAGGCTAGTGGATTTTGTTTGCCTTTGAAACAGTGCGGACAGGCGGTTCCTTAACTACACCCCTTTTGAGGCCCTGTCTGTTAAAATCCATCAATGAAGAATCAAGTTGCTCCCCATAGTTAGAGGAAACTTCTAGTCTCACATCAAATGTATTTAGAAAGCACATTTAAAAATAGTGCACATAAATAACATCAGTTTAGTCAGATTTAAAAGGAGGTAAATGAAAATTGGGAGATATTTTTAAATGTTCAGCATCAGAGATGTCCCAGTAGGTAGAGGCAGTTTACAATAAGGGCCCAGTCTCCGCTATTTTTTCAACATAATGTGGAAACAACAAGAAGTTGTTTAACAGACCTTAGTGATCCCATTGAAGTATGTAGAATTAGAAAGATCATCTAGGTAATTAGGTGTCAGCCTTTTCAAACATCTTAAAATCTATTCTAAAATGCACAGGCAGTCAGTTAAAAAAGCCTATATGAGAGTACAGGTGCATCTCAATTATTTAGACTATATAGAGAAATTACACACAGAGTGATATATTTATAGGGTTATTTCTTTTAATTTTGATGATTCAGATAATGAAAGCCAAAATTCTCGGAAAATTATAATATTACATAAAATCAATAGAAACTGGATTTTAAATACAGATATGTGAATCTTCTGAAAGGTATGTCTATGTACTGTACAGTGTATGTGCCCAAAGTTTGATCAAGACTTTTTTGCATGAATTACTTCATCAAAGTAGAGTGGTATGAAGGGGATCAGTCTGCGGGTCTGCTGAGATGTTACGGAAGCACAGGATGCTTCAATAGCAGCTTTCAGCTAATTTGGGACCTTGATTTTCAACTGAAATTTACTCTCATTTGAAAAGTAAAATGTTTTGCTTTACAATCATTTTAAGGGTGCGGTCATCCCTGTTGCTTGGGAACCATTTTCTTTCTGCTCTCGGAGGAGGAGGATGCTTTTTCTCTGTCTCCCGCACCCCCTCCCATATCTGCCCTGCTTCGGCTCTGTGTCTTGTCTTCTTTTTGGAGCCTCTTTTTGCATATCTTCCAAATTCTTAGTAATGGATTTGGTCAGCTGGTCTCTCAATGCAATTGATAAAATTTTCTCGACAAAAAGCCAGGGGTTGGGAGAGCCCAACTTGTCCAGACGGGACGTTTTTCTCTGGATACACAATGGACTCCTGGCAGAAGTGGAGGATTGTGTGTTTGTCGATAATGTCAGTCGAGGATGTGGAAGATATGTATATAATTGGATGTTTGATATCAGGATTTCTGCTTTTTTCTGCCAGTTACCTGGCATATCGAGAAATTCGGAGAATGTCAGCAGCTGTTTTGGCAATTGTGAGGCTGCCTGGCATGTATGATGGGATCTTCAGGGCGATCAGCACTCAGACTGAGATGTTACGTGAGTTGAATCGCAGACTGGATGTGATCCTTACACAGGATCGCAGGCAGGTTGCGGTTCCTGGACTCAGGGGTGAAATGGGATAAATCTTGGAGAAAGTTGTTCGCTCGGATCTGGCGAAAGACCAGGAATTTGGCTGTTTGGATTCGCCTTTGAGAAGCACCAGCGAGACTCTCAAGGCTGACGGAAAATTAAGAGTCAGCCTAACCCAAATAATTATTGTTTTTCTGAATCTGGCTCCCCTGCACGGCCTTGATGACCGGCTATCTTCAACCTCTCCTGGAAGTTATGTAAAAATGACGCTCTGCTCCCTCTGTCCCCTCCCTTCCCTGAGGACATCTGTGGACTTGCTCAGAACTTTGTGGCCGGTTGATGAACCTTCCAACGAACCATCAAGGACAATGGCCTCTGTGACAGTGCTTCGTGGACTTACTTGCACACACTCACTTGCACACACACACATGCTCAAGATAAACATATGCACCCCTCACACCACCTTCACCGTTCCCGGCATGATGTTGTTTTGTCAACTGTTGCTTCTTTGTGCTGAGGTTTTTTTGCAATCTCAAACTGTATCCTGCTAAGGATAAAGTGTGAAATATGATTTTTTCCCTCTACTTACCTAATGTGGCCTCTTTTCTCATCTAGCAAGGGCAGCGCCTGTGAGTGGGCAGCAAAGCCTCGGTGACCCGTCCCCCCCTTGTCTTGTGTCATGATGTATGTTTGGATGGGTTGTACTGGAATTCTAATTTCCCCTCGGGGATCAATAAAGTATCTTTGAATTGAATTGAATTGAAATTTTTCTACAACCATTTTTCCTTCCACTTTACGTTCCATTAGCATGCATGGGTACAGCACTTTTTGAACAGCTAGCCTCTTTAGTATGAACCTTTTGTGCCTTTCCTCCATTGTGGAGGGTGTCAGTGACTGTTTCCTGAAAAACTGTAAAGTCAAGAGTCTCCCCATGACTGTAAAAGCTAGGACACAACATTTCTGTTTAAAAAATATTTTTTTTATTAATCTCAGGTGAACTGAATTTTGAGTTTTATAGAGCTGTCATGATCAACATTTACAGAAATAAACACTCAAAAAATATTACTGTGTGTAAGGAATCTTTATAATATACAAATGTTCCTTTTTAAGTTGAATTCCTGAAATAGAATAACTTTTGGATAACATTTAAATTTACAGAGACTCACCAGTACGATTCAACCAATCTGTAACACCCCAATGATAATAAAAGGACTGTTACATCAGCCCCAGCTAGATGACACGGACAACCTTTTCCATCCATCCACTGTCTTCTGCTCATCAGAAATCGGGTCGTAAAGGCAGGAGGTCCCTGAGGGAAATCTAGGAATCCCACGGCCCGAGAACACCCTCCAGCCACATTCTAGGGGATCCCAAAGTGTTCCCAGGCCATGTGGGATACAAGGTCCCTCCAACGAGTTCTGGGTCTGCCTCGAGGGTCTCCTCCTAGTGGAATTTGCCTGGAAAACCTCCAAAGGGAGGCACCCAGTAGACATCCTGATCTGATGCCCAAACCACCTCAACTGGATCCTTTCAATAAGGAGGAGCATTGGGTCTACACTCAGTTCTTTTGTCCATCTCTGAGCCATGCAACACAACAGAGTTGTAATTACATATGATATAGAATGAAAAATAAAATTATAATGGTCTACCATATCAGAAATTGCACTGAGGTCTAAAATCACCAAGGCGGAAACTTGCGGAGTCAGAAAAAGATAACAGACTGTTACGTAAGAACTGTCTCGGAAAGTAAACATGTAATGGTTTTTATTTTAATTGTGAACCTGCTGCATAGATTCTTTTATCATATCTCCAATTGTCTGGCCTTTCGTGCATGACCTGATGTCATTTGTTCAGTTTGATCACCAAGTGTTTCCTCCTCTCTACTCAGCTGAAAGCCAATCCTTTAATCTTGATCTCCTTATATAATACACAAACAGGTTGCTCCATCAAAGAACTATTCATCAAAATCATCAGAACAATTATATAACTCACTAATTAAAAAACACAAAAGGTAGATTTATTTAACACAAATAGAAGATGTTTAGCAAAGTGTAAAAATCATTCTTTACACAGGTCATAGGTTTGACCTCTTCTTTGAACCTATGTACAGTGACTCAGTGGGAAAGACTCTAATTGTCCTTTTGTTTCTCTGTATCTCATCAACTTGTTTATGTGATGAAGCTTCCAAACTCCCGGTGCTTTATTACACATGTGTAGGGTCCAAAGATCAGAGCGAGCATGCGTTTGTGCAGTGGTCCCTGGGTATAAAACCAACCAGCTGTGTCAATGATAGCAACAGTCCTCTTTTTTTTGAACCAACTCACTCACAGCTCAGCAGGCTGAGACCTTTTTGCTTACTGCAGGCTAAGATGCTTACTGACATCATGGATGCAGTGCAAGGTTTTGGGGTGAGCAGTACCCAGTACCTGCAGACCAACTATAAGGATGCCCAAGGCCTTTTTCTCTGGGTTTCCTGGGCAGCGGACCTCAGGAACACCTTCTTCATCTTCTTCCCGCTTTGGTTCCACCTGCGTCCCTCGGTGGGCATCAAACTCATCTGGGTGGCTGTAATCGGAGACTGGCTGAACTTGGTCTTTAAATGGTGAGCTGAATATTCATCTCAAGTAAGAAAAATTATCAGAGCATTTTTATGGATCCTGACAGAGTTTGTGTTTCTGCTGTTCTTATCAGGATTCTGTTTGGAGAGAGGCCATACTGGTGGGTTCAAGAGACAGCTTATTATGCAGAAGCAACTCGCCCTCACATTGAGCAGTATCCAATGACCTGTGAGACCGGACCAGGTGAGGGATGCCACTGAACAGATATTTTTACTACTTGATGTGGAATTTACATTTTTCACACTTTTTGTAAGAATTAAGCCATTTTTGAAAACTTTATTCACATTTTGCACCTCTTTGTTGCCATTTAATTTAAGAAAAAGTTTTTTTTAACCTATTTAGTAAGTTCTTGTACAATTCCTTTATTTTGTATGTTTTCTTTATTTTGCATATAAAAAGATATCAGGCTGAATACAGTTAGCCCTTTTCCTGACTATTTTGTGCACAATTTAGATTTTTACACAAACACATCAAAACTGCTGATTAGACACATATAAGAAAGTTTTCATGATAAAAGCAGGATAATAAATGTAAAAAAGTTGACAGATTCAACATTTGTTTTCACTAAATCAATTGTAAACACCGCATAATGTAATTTTCGGTGTGCTGTGGCTGCATTTTTTTGTTTTGTTTTAATATCTGCTTTCTGTCTTTGTAAATCCAGGCAGCCCCTCTGGTCATGCTATGGGAGCTGCAGGAGTCTACTACACCCTTGTGACTTCCATCCTCACCATTCTGACCAGCAAGAAATCATTAAACACAAACTGGTGAGTAAAAAAAGCTGTTTTTGCACCCCCTGTCCCCCATGACGTTGGAGTTGTTTACCACTTTCCTTATCTTTCAGGGCACACTATCTGTTCTAACTGTAGTTGATCATTGACTTCTGCTGCACATTGAGTGTTATTTCTGGGTTGTTTTTACTTTCAGGTAGATTAATTAGTGTTGATATGAAAAGGATAAAAGGGGTTAATTGTTATATTGCATTAAAAGGTTCCGTTACATAGTTAATGTTAATTTTAAGTGCCGACTTTTGGAATAAAGGAAAAAATCATCTGAATTTAGTTTTCTGAATTTTTGCAGGTATCTGAAGGCTCTTCTGTGGGCCGTATTTTCGGGAGTCCAGGTGTGTGTCTGTCTGTCCAGGGTTTTTATTGCTGCCCACTTCCCCCATCAGGTTGTTGCTGGAGTCATCACAGGTCAGTGCAGGATATCCACAACCTTTCATGATATCAAACAGACAGTAGCTAGCAATCAAGCCTAATATCTGATGTGCTTTAATGTTTCCAGGTATGATTGTGGCCGAGGCATTCAACAGAACTCAGTGGATCTACAGTGCCAGCATGAAAAAATACTTCTACACAACGCTCTTCCTTACAACCTTTGCCATTGGCTTCTACGTGCTACTCAAAGCTTTGGGTGTGGACCTTCTGTGGACCCTGGAAAAAGCCCAGAAGTGGTGCGTCAGACCTGAGTGGGTCCTCCTGGACACCACACCCTTTGCCAGCCTTCTGCGCAACATGGGTACCCTGTTCGGACTTGGCCTGGGTCTGCACTCTCCCCTGTACACCGAGACCAAAAAGAACAGCAGTGATTTGGCCAGAGCAGGATGCATTGTCAGCTCGTTGTTCCTGCTGCACCTGTTTGACTCCTTCAAGCCTCCCACACACACCGCAGCCCTCTTCTACTTGCTCTCCTTCTGCAAGAGCGCAACTGTTCCCCTGGTCACTGTCAGCATCATCCCGTACTGCGTAAACAGAGCTATAAGCCAGCAGATGAAAAAGGGAGTGTGAGCAACAACCCTGAGTTGTGAAGACTAAAGCAATGCAAGTGCAGGGAGACACTGAACATTAATAATAATACTAGAAACCCTTTCCTTTGGTGCTTCTTGCATTTATAAGACTGCTTGACTCAGGAAAAAGCTTGAGTTGAATGATGAGAAACTGCATTGTGTGTCATTTGGACACTGAGCTCTGAACACTTTAACAATAAGAGAAAGCACAATCCAGGATGCTCAGCAGCACTTACAAAGAACTTGTAAAGATAACAAAACATGATCATTGTGGTTGTTTCTGAGTTCTGGAGAGAGAAGAATGAGTTTATTTTTGAATGTTTGCTCCTCAGCTTTAATATGCTATTTCAGTTATGAAACTATTGTATTTTTCAAAGTTTTTTTTTGAAATGTTAGGAATATTTTTTAAATAAAATCTGGAGATTAAAAGCTTTGACTTGATTCTTATTTTAACAGCTACACAACCATGTATTTGTGTAGTTGGCTGATTACTGCCATATATGTCTCGTAAAGTTAATTACATCCTGTCCTCAAGGAAAGAAAACCTCTTTTGCATTTTAAAGTTAGTTGTAAAGTGTGTGATGAGTTTACTCTTGCCTTTTAAACAAAGGGAAATCCCTCTAAAAAGTTGTAATACATGAACAGGCATAATGGAAGTCAAAGTTTCCACAGGCAGTTTGGACAAATTCAGCATAATCATTTTACAGTCATATTCATTCAATTCTGATGTTGGTCAGATTAAAAATATCTTTTGAAAATAACAATCTTTAAGCAGGTCTTAAATCCTACATTTCTGCATAATTGTTTTTTATTGATCAGATGCAATATGTCATATCTTCTATGAAAATAAATGTGTTTTTATTAGCTGTAAGCAGTAAATCATCATAATGAACAGAAAATAAAGACTTGAAAACATCCGTGTGTAATTAATCTATATGATGTGTTTCACTTAGTGAACTGAAATAATTGAACTTTTTTTTATTTCTCTTGACAGGCTTCTGTCAAGAGAGGAGATCCTGGATATTTATCAACATGAATAATTAATAAAAATTTGTTGCATGTCACCAAGTATTATATTTATAAAAAACGCACTAAAGTTTAAGACTGCACCATATCAGGAAACCTAGCGATGCGCGTTGATGTTAATGACTGGCAAAATAATAACAAATACCTTTGTCTAAAGCGTTCATTTCTTTCTGATTTGGGTTTATTGCCTGTGACGGACTGGCAACCTGTCCAGGGTGTACCCCACCTCTCACCCTTAGACCGCTGGAGATGGGCACCAGCCCCCTGTGACCCTCTACGGGTCACAGGGTATAGAAAATGGATGGATGGGTTTATTGCAATTATAAACCCCAAATCACAAGTAGTCTATCCACATACTAGAAAAAAAAATTATTCTCATTTAAACAGCTTGGTTTAATTTGTTATAATTGCATCAGCCTGCAACTGATATATTAACAGCAAACCAACATGACTGCTTGGCAGTACAGTTTCTTAATGACTTCACCTGAACATTTTAATTTCCTCTTGAAAAAATATTCTACCACTATAAACAATGAGAATCACCAAATATATTCCTGGCTTATGTAGCATGAATGATATTTCTTGCCTCCCAAGCATTTCTTTGGGATCTTAATATTGATATTGCACACACAGTTGTTGCTGATTATCAGCTAGCAATATATTGTGCAAAAATCTCCTTCCTAATGTTCTACTTATTTGTATTTAGGATTTTCTTTGTACTAGTATCCAGATAAAAGGTTATTTGGAAGTGGTCAGACATGAAGTGGGGTGAAGAGAGAAGGAAGACATGCAGCACGGGTCACCGGGGTTGAGACTCGTACCAGGGACAGCTGCATCGAGGACTGAAGGCCAACGTGGGCCACTTATTTACCTATTTAAGTAAAAATACAACAGCAAACAAGATAAAGCAATTTTGAAACTGCATGAATATCTAATGAGAAAATAAGAAAATTACACAACAGTCACAAAACGTAAGATTCAAACAAAAACAAGTATTCAAGCTGAAATTTGGCAAACTGAACAGCTGTATTTAGTCTTGGATTAAACTGCATAGGTAAGTTGTCTTCACTGATAATGTGACTTGGTTGGACGGGACTTTTTATAGGGCTGTTAGAGTAAAGGGGGGTAAATACAAATGCATGCTACATTTGTCATATTTAAAAAAAATTAAAACTATGAATAATTTTTCTTTTAGTTTGTCGCATAACATTCCAATAAAATACATTTTCTACATTTCACATAAGAAAATGTATGAAAAGTATGAATACTTTGTACATGTCAATGATCCATGAACCCTGTGACTATAAAACCTTATCTTTATTTCATCATACCTCTCAATAGTGTGATAGGATTTCAAAACCATCATTTAACAAAATGAAACATTCTTAAAAGGACTAAAGTATAATTTTGTCCTTTATCACAATGAAGCCCTCAGCTGTTTTCTGTTCTTGCAGACTAATGCTTTTCAGGGTAAAAATTCATTTTATACTGTTAGAAATACAAACACTGAAAACTCAGTGTTTTATTTTACCTTCTGCATAATCTCTAGAGACACAGGAACCATTCTGGCAGAGTATAAATCGATAACTGAGAACCAGAACTGCAGTGATGACATAGATCCAAACTTCATGCTTCTGTCTGAACACTGGTTCGTACACATGCAGGCTGTGGTGCAAGCTGAAAATTCAATATTTGTGCTTGTGACCTTTGAATTAGGACAAGCTTTTGTGTCAAACGACTTGTGACAGTTTTTGACCTAAAATGTAAAGATTTAAAAAATATGTGGAGGTTTTTAAAAGAAGCTCAAGGTTTACAAGAATTTACAAACGAAATGGACAGAGGAGAGCCTGCTTTTGGCACAGCTGGTGAAGGAGAATAGAGCGTTGAAAGATACATTTGATCCTGGGATCTTGGTGCAAAAAAAGAGGCATACTTGGGAATGCATTGCTGAGCAGATCAATGTGTTGTTCCCTCTGCTTTTACACAGCAGCCTGAAACGTGAGAAGCACAGGTACCTGCTGCAATCAGAAGCTAGAGAGGAGATTGCAGCACACAAGCAAACGTCTTTGCAGACAGGTGGGTGTAGATGACCGTTTAGTCTAAGGTTACTGACATCATAATGTACAATACAACAAATACTTATTCACCTCATTAACATTTTAAGAGTTTATATTATTGCACTTAATCTAGAGTGTGTTTTTATGTATATATATTTTTTCAATTTCTTTCAGATGTTTATTTTTGAAAGCTTTTTCACAGTTTTTGTGATTATTTATTTATCTACTAAGGTGATTTCCAAATTACCTTAGCAGAAGTGGACCTTTAACCTATCCTGCAGTGGAAAGTATTTAATTTCCCTGTAAAAGTATGATAAAGTTATCTTATGGCCTTCATCTCAGGCGTTATGACATTACTACACTGGGTGGGAAAAGTAAGATTATCCCTGAATAGTTCAGCCACAAACATGATCCCTGCACGATCAAGATGGCAGCACCTAATTAATTCACTGTTGTTCATTGTATGAAGAAAATCTATATTCTCTGCTAAAGACACTCAAAGACTCACTAAGAGTCCTCCACACATCCAACATCTGTCTACTTTGGGAGTTTTAGGATTTTTCTTACAATGAGGTCAGTAGGAGCTAGTATCTGGGTTAAAAGTCAAGGATACACCTATGTTGGCCAGATTTTGCAGCTGTTGGACATGATCCACCTTAATAAAGACTGGACATGCAGATCAGCAGCGATCTAACTGTATCTGGATTTCTGCAAACATCTATCAGGTCCAGGTAGCTTTACCAAAGTCCAGGGACCAAACATGCCACTAAATGCAAACATTAATCTGTTTAATTTTCTGTGACATGTTTTTGTCCCCATGTGAACTGAACAAAGAGGTGAAATTATCATGTAAAAGTGTGATTCTTGGTAGGTTCATGTGAGAAAAAAACTGTTTGTGCTGGGCAGGCTGGAGGCAGCTTAGACAGGAGCACAACTTTGTCTCTCTAAGACGAAACTGTTTTACGAAACAGGGTAACAAATCCTGTGTCTTCATTAGATGTGGCCCAAAATGTTTGTCTGAAAACTAACTAACTAACAAAAAAAAAAAAAGAAGGTAATAAGTTCAATCCCAGTTGGGCCAGGAGCTTTTTTCTGGGTACAGAGAGCCTGTTCACCGACTACACCAATTAGCAAATCCCGCTGGTTTTCCGATTTAAAGAATGTATTCAACAAGGAGGTGACATCATTCTATCTGGGAATGATGCAACGTGAATAGGGCATTTGATATGTTACGTCCGATAAAGAAAAAACACAATGACCCACAGTTATTTGGTTAAAACACAATTTATTAATTATTTTTTGTTTTTGTTTAAATAATTACTTGAATCATCCAGGGTTGGCTATGATGGTTTGCCATACATGTTGGTACCAGATTTAGTAACAGTGAATGCATTGGGTAGATTTGTATGGAAAAGAAAAAGAAAACACAGAAAATAGATTTACAGTAAAAGAAAACATTTTCACCAACGTGCTGTCATTAGTGTGATTTGTGTGATTTCAGCTGTTGGTACAGTTACAGTTTGGTGATTGAGGCTAAAAACCGGATCATGTAAATAACAGTTAAACAGGATGGAAGTTGTAAAACCCTAACATAAAAACAGTCCCCTTTTTAAAAAGTAGTAGACATAAAAGCTATAGTATGCATGATGGGAATAAAGTTTAATGATGTTACACACACACACACACACACACACACACACACACACACACACATACATACTCCTGGCTGTTAACATTTTAGAGCTAATATTCCAGCCTGCAGGTTACATCCGACAAAACCGTCTGTACTTTGCTGGATTAAAATAGCGAAGCTTTACTGTCTCACAACATGAATGTGGACTGTGTCTATTAAATCAAAGACAGTCACAGATGACACTCATGTTTTCTTACTATGAGGTTGAACACATAAAGAAGTTCTGTCAAACCTCTAATTGTATTACAGTGCTTTAAAATTAGAAGAAAAGAAAAACAAAGCATTAAAAATAAAGTGACACAACATGCAGCAAAATATAATTTCTCTGAAGAACATTCCATAGCAGAGGAGCTGGTTAAACAGACACACAACGTGTAAAATTAAGCAGTTTTTTCTGCATTCCTTCCTCATTCTGATAGAGCTGTTTTGCTCCTTTTTTCATTATTTAGGAAGAGCAAATCAGGTCAGTCAAGTGCATCCACTCCGCAAAGCCTAACCAGCTCAAATCAGTGCATAAACAATCTGTGAAGCTACTATTTATTTTGTTTTTATACAGTGTCATTTATATACAACAAAATCACCCATTTATTGTTAGATTTTATTTAAAAAAAGGAACCACATGGGGCACTCCAGTGCTGCTGTTTCTGATTCAGGAGGAAGAAAACACAAAAGCACGGTAAAAGGCGAGTGTCTGAAAAAGTGGAGGTTGTTCTGTCAGCAGTCATTTTCTTTGGCTGCAATTCATTCGCCACCGATGTGCAAAAGTTCCCGCTCATGTCAATGAGTGTCCCCTGTGTGTTATTTTTTTTTGACAGTGAGTGAGATCGGTGACATGCTCATGCGAAATCAAGGAAAAGTAACGTCGTCTTGCTGTAAACCATGTAAACCACTCCGATCTTCTTTTTCATGGACTCCAGTCTAGGAGTTTTTCAAGTGTGGAGTTGCTGTTAACGTCTGAAAACCTGGAGGGTCAAAGGAAAAATTTACATTTCGAAGCAAAAAATGAAAAAGGTGATTAGAAATGTTACTTTCAGCTTCTCGGATGTTTTTTTTGTTTTTGTTTTATAGTGCCTTGCAAAAATATTCATACTCTTTGAGCTTTTTATATATTTGGTCATTTTACAAACACCAACTTTAATGTATTGTGAAGGTGAAGGAAAAAAAAAAGGGTGAAGGATTGTATACACTTTTGCAAAGCACTGTATTTTGTTGGATTTTAATTTTCAGAAACTTTTTGGCCTACAAAAACCTTAAAAATGTCTTTCATGTGCTGATTTAACAAAAATGTGCTGAGTGGTACAGTTTCAATTTTAATCATGGTAGAAAAAAGAAAAAAAGCACCAAACTCAGGACCCAGAATGAATGGTCCTACCTGGACATGATTCTGAAATGATTTGATTTGAGAGCAGCTGGCACATCTTCAGCAAAATAATTGATGGCATTGCAAATTATGTGGCTGTGATACAGATTGATGCCTGAGCATCCAAAAGTCAATCAAAATGTTTTCTTACCAGGCTTATTTCAGAGCTTTGCCGTTACGACTGACTCTTTTCCCCGTGCTTCTTGTTGGAACCGTTTCCAGGCTGAACAGAAAGAGGTCGAGGGAATTAGCGTGTCCATCATAGGACAGAAAAAAACACAAAATATAGTAAGTTATTTATGTATTCAAGCTAAAACTGATCTCCTGGTTTTACTGAAGCATAAATCTGGTCGTTCACTACAGCACGCAGCATGCTGGAAGAAACATTTGTTTAGGAAGAGAGGAAGAGAAATGAAAGCTTCTAGCGATGTACAAGCAAAATATACAAGAAAAAACATTCTGTATTTAATGAAACATGATATTTGTTATTTACAACCAGCAAAACCACTGCACACCGCTTTTGTAGCACAAAGCAACTCTGTTTTTCACACAGGTATCAACACTGACAGGTCACATTAATGCAAAAAATCTGAGTTTACAATCAATTAAAAAAAATAGCAAACATGGCGACCTAAACAGAGGAACATCATCTATCGACTTAAGCACACTGCAGGGCTCCAACTGTTCTGGAGCAAAATGTCAGAAATGTAATTCAACTTGAATATCATGGTCTGTGATTGTTTTGAGCCAATAAAGTTACCGAATATTAATTCAGATGTAAATAACTTTAAATTCCTTAATATTTATAATACAAGTGACATTTTAATTATAGATTTAAATTTTTGTTTTGAAAATGCACATGTAGAGTTTCTTTCAACCAACACAACATATATATGCAGTTTTTCCAGGCAGGTAAGTAAGAGGTAACTATGTAAACAACAACCCGAGGC
The DNA here is from genome assembly GCF_021462225.1 of Girardinichthys multiradiatus. NCBI lineage: Eukaryota > Metazoa > Chordata > Actinopteri > Cyprinodontiformes > Goodeidae > Girardinichthys > Girardinichthys multiradiatus. The sequence goes on along the minus strand of NC_061803.1, from coordinate 19,943,971 downwards.
AAATTTGGGGGTGCATAAAAGAAATAATAAATAATAATAAATAGTTTTTAGTGATTTCTGGAAAATGTTTGCCCTTTTAGACCATAGAGACTGGACCATGGTGGTCCAAAGGAAAAATCTCCAGTTTTATATCTATAAAGTGATTTGGGATAGTGCAATATTAGAAATCTACTTACTTATCTGAAGGTTTGTTTGGAAGGCAATATTTGTTGAGTATTTCTACCTTCAAATTTATACACTTTGCATGGCAATACGATATACAGCCAGTTGGATTTAGTTTTATTGCAGTAAATGCCCACACCTGACACAGGGTATAGAGCACAACATGCTTAAAACAGATCTAGAGTGTTGGAAGCAATAATAGCCCAGTCTGATTTCCCAATGTCATGAAGTCCTACTGTTAAGTCATAGGTAAAGTGGCTGACAGCTGTTCTCAGTGATTACAGCTTGAAGTAACATTTTCAGATTGAACATAATGAAATAAAATAATTTACACATTTTCATTTCTGACGATGGATGAAACAAAATAATTCAGTTGATGATCCCAAAACCTCAAATAAATGGCCACACAATCAACATGATCCTTTGAAAAAACTATGTGCTCACTATTGCTCTGTAGAATACATATGGAGCCTGGACATGCTAACCGTGCTAATTCCTAATAAAAGACACTAAACACAGCTTAAAATGTTGTAATCATTTAGTTAATCATAGCTCTCAAAAAGAAATGTGTATCATCTATAACCAGAGTTGGCAGGGCAGAAATCAGCCAGAAAACTCTGGTTGACGCATCTAATAGTGTTAGTTTGAACCAAATAAAATATACGAAGTTTGGGTGCAGGGGGTGTGAATTCTTCAATAAAAAATAGTGAGTAGCTAAATAAAATGTTGAGACATTCTACATTTTTTCCTTAAAATAATAATTCAATCAGCTTTAAACAATAACATTTGGCACAACTTAAATAAAAGTCATATTAATCTATTCTCTCTTCACAAAGTTAATCAAATTAAATTCAAAATGTTGTTTTTAGTTTTCTGCATTTTTACACTGGACATAATCTACCTCATGGGATCTTGCTCTGCTTGCCATGAGGACTGTACATTATGACCTGGCAGGATTCAGTCTGACCATTTGGCTTAGATACAGTGACCACATTCCTGAAAAAACTCTAAACTTGTTCCTAAACTTTGGACTGACTTCATGAAGTAGGTGAGTTTCTTGGGATTATCTCTAAAATTCAAATTAAACTGAAACAAAAAATACTGCTAAGAAGTTGGTTGGTTACCATTATGTCCTTGTTTAATCCGTTTCTTAGTAATCTTTATATATTTCAACCGGCAATACTCAAGATCAAGAAATTGCTGCGATGACAAAAATTAAAAAGTTAAACAACCTAAGTTACATGGTATATAAGGGTTTTCAGGGTTTTATCTAATTTCAGCTCCATGCAAGTGCAAGTCAGTCAAGGTGCAGTGGTAGGTTTTAACGTCAACCTGTTTCTTCTCTCCCTGGGCTTCTTCCTTGTGGCTGTGTCTGGAGCGCTTCCCTCTTTTCTTTCCCTTCCCTCCCTTGTTTCCTGCTCCTGCTGCAGCTTCAGCAGCAACATCTGCATCACCTACATCAACATTCAAACCTCCTTCTCCAGATATATTCTGGCCTTCACATTCCCTTCTTTCCTCTGAGTTGAAACCCCGACGCACCACCTTTCTGATAACCTGTAGGGGGCAGAAGCATGTCAGGAAGACGAAGATAGAGGTGTTTTAAAGGGGAAATTGATGGACTGAGAATAAGATGTTTGTGCGTAAGCTGTAGCAAAGCAGAAGGAGGATGGTTACTTTTCTGGTGACCAGATTCCCGTCTTCGTCTATAAAATGCTCCTCAGTAACAGACTGTCCAGTAATGTTTCTGGCCTCCTCTCCCTGTGGTGAAAGTTGAAGGAAGAAAGGATGAGTGGAAAAACAAAAGGCAGATTAGTTGGAAAGAAAGGGAGGGCAAAGCTGCAGGCTTTTTAGGAATTAAAGCAGCACTCCTTGACTGTTATGAAGACATCAGGCTTACATTTGTTTAAGTTCAAAAATCTTCAAAAGGTTTCGATCAGAAAAAAAGAAGCTTTTAACAAACTGCAAGTTGCAAACTCTCGCATTCATTCAAACCTGCTTTCATGCAAAAAACAAAAACCACAACAAACTGGGTAGAACCTTATTGACCAGACTGCAGTCTACATAAAATAAACTTCTCATACATTAAGGTGGATCATCTTTTTTTTAGAGCAAAGTGACTTGCTGATAAATCCAAACCAAATCTCAGAAGTTATTGGAGATGTAATGAAATATTCAGCTCAGGATGATGTATGATATAAGGGTTCATTAGAATGAGACGAGATTTGATTTTTGATTTTGATCTTCATCTTCATCTACATCTACATCTAAAAATTTATTAATAAATATTAAGGTTTCACAAACCATAAACTGTGTTTTAAATAATCTGTAATCAATGGGAAATAATTCAGTCCAGGTTGGAAAGAACTGTATTTTTTCAGGTCACTCCAAATGACCTTTAAGGTCCATAGATTTTTTTAAGGCCAATATCTCAAAACATGATAAATCTACAACCTGGATAGGTCGTTATCAAGTTTGTTTATTACATTTCTCTTATCTCTTAACTTTCTTTTAATGCAAGAAATATTGACAATGTTTTTTTTATTTTATTTGTTGTGTTTTCATAAATTCCATAAAGGTTTTACAAACCTAAAACTGTGTTCATGCTTGTCTAATGCTAAAGTAATCATGGGGAGCACATTCACAGCTAAAGCAAACTGTCACACAATCCACACGGGTAGCAGTCCAATATCTCAGAACAGGACTTTTACAGATTGCTATTGTCAAGTTTAATTATCTGAATGCCTGACAGCACACAGCTTTCTATTAGTTCTCAATTCTTCTCCTGATGGCAAAAACACAACAAATACTCCCTTCTGTGTTTTCATAAACTTAAACGTGTTTTTTTTTACTACACCAAAGCTTCTTTGGAAATCTTAAACTTTTGAAGAACATGTTTATTTCCCATGATGCCATGCCATACACATTTGTAAGGAAAATGCGTTTTTAGGTTGAGTGTTGAGAATGTGGCCCATGAAAAAACAGCCAAATCCTCTCTGCCAATGCCAAACAGATTTTGTTGCAGGTGATGCGATGCTGCGGAGTGACATTTACCTCCATGGATAAAAAACCTCGTCATTATCAAGCAAACTCAATACAGAGAGATATAAAGATGAAATTCTGCAGTGATAATACCATTATTCCATTCTTAAGAGTCTGAAATCCTTTGTCCAAGATGACAATACTCATCCCCACATGGCAGAGTGTATTAGAGACTACCTGCAGGAGGTAATCCCATCGATCAGGGATCTGTTTGGGTGTGCTGTTACTGCCAAAATGATCAACAAAACCATGTTGGCTGACTTGAAGAATGGGATGCCATCCCACAGCAGGCTGTGACCAAGCTGGTGACCAGGATGATGCAGATAATTTTTAAGTAATTAATATGTCTTGTTTATTCAAACTTCAATCATCAGGTTTTTGGAGGAGCAACCTACATTCTCAGCTCAGCTGCTAAACCCACAGATGCATTTTCTTTAGAAAGGTTTCGCCACTTCAGGTGAAATATACAGGTTTCTAACAGTGAAGGAAAACATTGCTACAACAAAGAAATACACCAAACAATAATTCTCTCATTTTGTTTGCTAAGTAGACAAGAGGATCCATAAATCTCAAATTTGTAGAAACTGTTTTGCTAACAGTTAGCTAGTCATGGTATGCTCACAGTCCTTACAAATAGTTTAAATGTTGTCTGTCAATGCTTTTTTTTTCAGAATCCCCAAAATGCTGCAAAAAACCCACTTTAAAACTGGTGGAGGCTTCTTTAAAGCTAATGTAACTCAGTGTTGTCAGCCAGCTAGAGGAGTTTTTATTCTGTCAACCCAACAGGGTAACTCAAGAACTGCTTCGTTTTTCAAACCAAAATACAGAATGTCCACCAATTTTTTTTCATTTTTGCAGCAACATTTTGCTCAGTAGAAAATAAAAAGCTGTGCCCTAGTGACAGACAAAATACAAACAATTTGTAGGCTCTGTGGGATTACTGGTACTGGCTAACCATTAGCCACTAGTCTTAATATTGTATTGATATATAATATTGAAATATTATATATATAAATTCTAATAATAAGAATCATATATATAATGAATTATGGAGAGAAATAGTTAAACATGCTCAAATCTCATACAATTCTTGATCAAAATAAAAGTTCCTCTGAGGGATCTCCTGCTTGTATATATAATTTATCTGAGTCATTTAACCACATTTTCTTGCAGAAAACCTGGAGTTGATTAAAAAACGTTACTTATAAACACTAGTTGCCAAAGCAGGTACAGAATGTCTTGCTGTATGCACCATTTCATACCTGAAAACTACAATAACAAGGGGTGAAATGACCAGCACCCCTTTCAACTCTAGTGGAAAAAACACTTAATAGCCACTGCAACTACAATAATTGACTCGATTCTGCACAGCCAAACAGCAAAGGAAAGCAAAACCAACCAACCAAACATCATGCTAACTCACACCAACAAGCAGTAAGTACAGCAAAGCTCAACACGAAGTCAGTTTTGCATGAAAAAATACGGTGACCTTTTTTTACCGTAATTTCCGGGAATGGACAAAAACATGTGATTTACTGCACATTTCCATCCAGTTCTGTATTTCCAGTTTTAATGAAAACAAACTCCCAATTTGCAGCAATGTGTCAACATACAAGAGCACACAAACACCAAAAGTATTGCACATCGCTTCTTTCATGCTAAGGGAAACACAGCAACTGATTGTACTCGCTCTCTTTTTAAGTTTTACAGACTTGTTTTTTTTGTTTCTTTGTTTTTGGACTGAGCTCAGCGCTTTGTTCACACACACCAGGCATCACACACCTTGAGTATGACCCGTCTGCGGTACACCCTGGTAGTGACGGTGGTCTCGTCGTCAGAGCAAGACTCATCGGCTCTGATGGTTTCCTGATGAAGGCAGCCCAGCTGCAAGGAATTGTTAATAACCCAATATGTGTCTAAAGTATGTTTTACTTTAATGTTTGATCTTTTTTTCAATCAAACAATGGAGCACTGGATTGCACAAACAATTGTGTAGAGATGCACCAGTGAATAATCTCTGATTGGTCATTGGCAGGTCAGATAATTTAATTTCTAAAAGTACAATGATCTAAGTATTCAAAATAAACCTAGAATGTTTGAAAAAGTGTTTAACAGCACTTAGAAACTACTTTCAAAACTGTGAAATGTTCATGGGGGTTTAATGATTTTGTATAAATCCATGAATCAAAAATATGCAATTTCGTAATTTGGGCAGTTTATTTATGCAGCAAACATTCAGCTGCAATCTGCATTCCGTGCCTGCCTTCTGCTGCTGATCCCAGCTTCTCTTCAGCTCTTCCACCACCACATCATCCCCCTAAAGCTTCAAGATCAGAGACCCTTTACCTACTTCCTGACATGCGGAAGACATGTTTAAGAGGGTACAGATGTGCTCATCACTCAATGACATGTTAAGCATCATGGCAGTGGAGTGATAAGAGCCTTGACGTCCCATTCAAACTTCTAATATACTGCTAATAAAGATATATTTAAACATTTACACCAGTTGTCTGACTAAACTGGGATCTTGCAATTCCTTCCTTTTTTTTGAATTGAGATGTGCTACCTTTTTCCAAGAACATGCAGAACATTTAACCTATTGTATGTGTTATAGTCCTTAGAAAAATGTTTGTGTTAGACAAAATTGAAGAGCTCAAAGAATCAGTGCTGGCCTAAGAAAAGCCTAATCGGTGCATCTGTAATTTTGATGGCTTTGAGGAAACCAAAAACACTTGGCGAAGATTCTGTCAAAGCCATGAGATCACACAATTTCATGAGACGGATAAAGAAAATTTTCCTGTGTGGAAGACTCTCACCTGGACTTTGTGCTGGGACTTGTCACCTACATCCTCCCGTCCTCTGCTGGGTCCCGCTGTCCTGCTGTCCTCCTTGGCCCCCGTCCTCCTGGCTTCTTTTTCCTTCCCTTCCCTGGCTGGTTCTGTGTGACCTCCATTCTGAGCCAGCGGCTGCTCCAGGGAATCGGCTGGACTTTCGGGGCTGAATTTGGTGAAAGGTTTTAGCTCCAATAGTAGATTTTTAAGTGGGTTTTTCTGGATAGTAGAACAGATTAAATCTTACCTGCTCTCCGTGTCCTTGCTGCAGTGTCCAGCTGTGGTTCCAGACATCTCAGCCCTCCAGCCTGGAACTGAAGAAATTTTTTTTTCTGCTTGCCGTACTTGCTCAAGGATCGCATTCACTTTCTCTTCGGTCATCTCCTCTTCCTCCACACCTCCCTCCAACTGTATATCCTCCAGCAGACTCCGCAGTCTCTCCTGGGTCATTTCCTCTTCTTCCTCTCTTCCATTTGGAGAACCATCTTCTTTGAGGTTCCCTGCCCTTCGGTCATTATCTGGCATCTCCACAGATATCCCTCTGTCTCCTCCAGACAGAACTGTGTCTTCAGGCCCTGCAATAGGAGGCTCAGAGCCAGGGGCTGGGACCACCGTAGGGGGGTCGCTGCTGGAGGTGCTTGTGGTCTGAGCTAGAGAGAGGTCACTAGGTCTGGTGAGCATGGTCCTACTAGGGGAGACTATGCTAGCTTCATCCTCAGCAAAGAATTCATCGGAGCGTAGGGGGGTACAGGGGATGTAGTTGAGACCTGTTGGGGTTTTCAGTTCCAGATCTATATTGTGGTCTCCTAGATGGATGGTAGGAGTAAAGGATTAGAGGATTGATGAGGGATGGAGAGGGGAAACAAAGGGAGAGGAGGTGGGAGGGAGAAGTGAAGTTGTGGAGGTGATGAAATGAGAAACACTTATGTAACATTTAGGAGGAGATTTTATTCAAAAGTCACTTAAAACAAAGTATACGCAAGCAGGCAGCAGAACAAGTAAACTTGTAAGGGTTCCTGCCAATGTGGTTTCTGTATTGGTATGCATAAACCACTGAGCATTTGTTGGATTTGTGGCTAAAATTGGCATGTTTTGGTCCAAAAGTGAAACTTTAGAAGAAATCACATTTTAGATATCCAAATGTAGATGTGTCAAGTCAAGATTAGTTGTTGGTTAGTCAACATTCAGACATGTTCTGGATCACTTGCCTATTCTCCCATGAAGCTACAGAGATGCAAAATGCTAAATATTTTTTCAAACCTTTAGGTTGGGAGTGGTTTAATTATTTTTATTAACTATTTATGTTAGATTCAGAGCTACATCACACTGCATATTTTTGTCTGCATGCTTTGCTCAGACAGTCTCTGCTTCCTAGTTAAGCTCAACAGAGGGCAACTAAATTGATCCTGTTCAAAGCAAACCACTTTGTTTTGTAAGCAGGAGAACAATTATTTCGATAACTTTCAAGTTAATGTTGGCACACATTTCAGAAATCGACCAGAATGTGTAGAGGAAATGTTGAACTATAAGAAGGCTGATGTGAAGGCAATACTGGGCTGAATAAACATTTGTTGATGACTGTTAAACCTCGATGAAACAATTTCTCAATCAAGACCTTGTTCCTCCGTCTTCTTTGAAGGTGATCTCATAAAATAATCCTTACAAGTAAAAAAAAATAAAAAGGAAAAAAGTTAAAACTTTATTTGAGAATAAAACAGAAAGAAGAGCTCTGAATGAAGTGTTCTATCAGCTGAGGAGAATTTGTTACGTTGGTATGAAGTTTGAAAACCACACAAAGGTTTATAACATACATTAGAATATCAGGAAAAGTGCTAGGTGGTGAACATTATGGAAGGGTTAGCAGCTAAAGAGTCAGTTTTCCCATTAGAATGTCCTGATGAGCAAAATAAATCTACTGTGTAAATGTAAAAAAATAAATAAAATACAACCCTTTTAGAGTTTACATGTTCTGCTGGAGGATAAACTTTGAATAAAAGCTTGAGTGCAATATTTATTGGGGACTTCTGAACTAGCCATAAAGACTAAACACAACACTATCAAAAAGGATGGAGGCAGGGATATAAAGAGACACTAAAACATGTCAAGATAAAACTTAACAAACAGTTTTTAATTTTATAATCACTCAGCTGCACAAACACAATACCTTGCAAACATAATCATACCCCTTAAACATTTACACATTTTGTCATCCTACAACCAAAAACTTCAGTATATTGCATTGGGATTTTATGTGACGGATCAACACAAAATAGCATATAACTGTAAAATAAAAGTGACACATGCTTTTCATAATTTTTTTTTTACAAATAAAAATATGACAAGCGTGGCGTGTCCTAAGGTGTCACCTAATTGGGAAAAAGAGTTCACCTCTGTGTACTTTATTTTCTGTATAAATGCAATGTGGGGGAAGAGAGAAATAACAAGAGAAGCAGTCAGGAGGCCCATGCTAACTCTGGGAGATCTGCAGACACTCACAGCTCAGGTGGGAAAATCTGTTACCCAGACAACCGTTACATTTGTGGACTCCACAATTCTGGCCAACATCTAACATGGTGGTGGCAGCATAATGCTGTGGGAATTGCCTTCTGCAGAGATGATGAAATTGCTCAAAACTTAGATGGAAATGGATGAAGCTAAATACGGGGTGATCCTGGAAGAAAATCAGTTGACAGTAGAAAAGGGGGTTCTACAAACCATTGGTGTAGGGGGGCTACATACAATGTTCACCACAATCTTTTCAGAATTTAATTTGAAAACATAATTAAAAAAATATATCCTTGTTCTTCCACCCTTACAATTATGCTCCACTTTTTGTTGGCCTACCACATAAAATCCCAAGAACCCAAGTTTGTGGTTGTAATGTTGTAATAAGCTCAAAGGGTAAAACAGTTTTGTAAGGCACTGCATCCTCAGGCCTGAAGGTGGCACTTTGAAGTCAGGCAAGTGTTTTGTAAATGCACTTAACTAAAGGCTGATTTATGTACAGATTTAGTAAGATTTATTCCTTTAAAAACAACACTTCAACTCCTTGTAACAATTAAGTAGTTTAGTATAGTTTTATCTAAACAAAAGGCAACATGGAACAGAGTAACTGACAGAGCTCTAGATGTAAATCTCAGGAACTGACCGATCACGTCTGAAGTACGAGGGGATACCGGGGGGAAGGGGAGACGGCGGAGGGGAATGAGGACAGAAGATAGAAGGAGAGGACAGATGGATGTTAGACGACTGTGGAGGTCGAGAGGAGACAAACAGTACAGTAGAAGAAGGAGAAGGAGGAGAAGCTTGGACAAAAGCAGAAAAAGATGACAAAGCAGGAGAGGAGTGAGAGGTGAAAGGAGGAGACTGATTAGTCAAAGGTGCACTAAGTATGCAAGGTGGAAGGGAGGAAGAAATTGTGGATGAGGGCAGATTTAGAGTAGATGGAGAAAAGTTAGGAGGAAAAAAGAAGCAGGAACAGTTAAACAGACTTTGGGGAGAGGGGGGAAGAGGGGAGCAAGGCAGGGTGGAGAAATGAGGGAGAACAGGAGCAACAGGCAGGAGGTAAACAGGAGGCGTGGGAGGGGGAGACCGGAAAGTGAAGACAGAGAAGGGAGAAGACAAAATGCTGATTTTACTTGGATAAGAAGGAGAGGAGATGGAGGTTGAAAGCTGACAGGTTTGAGAATACGGGGGTAGAGTAGGACTAGTAATAACTTTTGGAGCTGCGTTATTACAAATGCACAAGAGACAGGGCAAGAAACATAGGACAACTGTTAGTAATCAGACAAAAACACAAACAGCATGTAAAAATAAACAGGTGAAGCACTGACAATGAAATGAAAAAGTAAATGATTAAGGAGCTGAGGGTTTTTAAGCTGCAGAAAAGAAGGTTTGGCTTATCTCAGATGATAGGCAACAGGACTCTTAGCAGCAGCAGGAACTTAAATACGAACACAGGAGCTTAACCATGAACACATGTTGCAAAGGGACTGGTTTTAACCTCTGGTCATGACAACTCAAAGCCGAATTTTAGCAGTGGTGTTACTTTGTTCCTTATTGTTGAAACTTGGCATTGAAAACTGGTGGGCAACAAAGAAGAAAGTTCACATCACTTTTAGACACAAAGGGCTCTTTTTCCAAAAACATGGCATTTTAGGGGCTGCAGCTTTTAACTATTGAAATTACAAGGATTCCATTACCATATTCTGATGTTGCATTGCGTGTCTCTAAGGAATTAATAGAAGTACTTTATCTGAAACTGAAAATTTGATGTAAGACCAATAAAATGCATGTTTACATGCAGGAATTAGGGCCTACTGGAAAGTACAATGACATTACTTGCTCTCAGTATTTAGCTGGTGCTATTTTCACATAAATTACTAAAATGTACCTGCATCTCTGCTGTGCAACCTATTCCACCACGCTTTTTCCTTCCATTTAACTTTCCGATAATATCCTTGAATACCTTTTGTGACCCATCCCTCTTGTCCTTGAAATTAGCATTCTTCTCCAAAATTGTCTAGGCCATAACATGGAAATACTTCCTTATGAAAACAGTTTTTATTGGTTTTATGTAATATTTTGAATTTTTAAGAAACAGAATTTGAGTTTTCATTTACGGAAATAATCAATTAAAATATATCCCTCTTTCTTTATAATGCATCTATATGAGTTTCCCTTTTTTAATTGCTTTACTAAAATAAATTAATGTTTTACAAATATTTACATTTATTGAGATGCACCTACAAATCTTTGTCTGTCGACAATGCCATACTTTTAATTGCATTGGCAAAACTAAGAATCAACAGCAGCACAATTATTCTTTTTCATTAGTAATTTGCTATACTTCCCCCAAGTAGCATCAAAGAGATCTGACATGTGTGGGCAACTTAACGTAGGACCAGCGCAGCATCACAATGGAGTTTTAACAGACTGTTAAATTTGGTATTTTATTCTAATCAGTACAGAAAATAGAAGCAGAAGCAGATGTTTGATCCAGAGGCTGCTATGGTTTGGTTAGTGGTGCTGAGTATTGCCAGGAGAGTTTTCTGTAGATGTTAGTTGCTCAGAAGCAAGAAGAAGAGGAGGAAGAAGAGGAGAAGCAGGAGGGGAGTCTGCTGGTCTCAAAGCAGAGGACGTTACAGTGGAGCGTAGAGGATGGGAGGCTTCGAGAACACCAGGAGATGGCAGGTACAGTACGGCTAACAGCAGTGAAGGAAGCAGCATTATACACTTTAAAAAAACTGCAATTTCAACTCATCTGTGGGTGTCACCTTAGACTGACAGAGATTGACACTCTTAGTTGTGTTGAAAGGGCTTCACCAACTTAAAATTTGTTAAAAGTGTACTTTTTAATATTAAACACACAAGCAGGCAGCATTGCACGCAAAGCTACAGCCATGCATGCGTTAAATTGTCCTTAATCAGTTAGAAATTGCCTTAACACTTGAAATCATCTTTGTACAAAGATCATACAGTTTCAACAGAAACACTGATCTTTACGTTACAAAGACTTTAGGAACCTTGATAAGCAGACTGGATATGAGGTTAATTGCATAATTAAAGTTTGAAAATATCTGTTTTTAAATCATTGATAGGATGCAAGTACTGAGCAAATGAAAGCGATTTAACAAAAGCAAAGAAACGTGATATCGATCATACAACTCAGAGACAGAAAGTCAAAAAAAAGGAAAAAAGGACATATTGTTATCAAAGTTTTGCAATGATCCCCGGGGTCCAACACAACCAGAAATTACTGTCTCATTTCATTCTTTAGGAGGAAAGAGAGAAACACAGAGGTAGAGAGGGTAAAAAAAGACTTGCAGTTCTGCATAAACACAAACATGCTGCTCTGCGGAACTTCTTGTTTTCGGGTGTTTATAAATGTTGTATCAAACTTCCAAATATACTGTACACATAAGCTATTGTTCCACAGATTTTTAAACTAGTGTCCTGCCTCATCTGAGAAATAAGCTTCATAAATGTACATTTACATTTATCAGATGGGACAGAGACAGCAATCAATTATTTCATCATGCGTTTGTGCATTTCTCTTTAACAAACACAAAAAAATAATCATGCACCATCACTGGTGCAATTTCCAGCATTCAAAATTATTTATGTTGTCCCTTTACTAAAAGTTAAAAAGCCTATTTGATAATATAAGACACCTCAGATGGTGGAGGCACAGAATTAAGCTGAATTGAGTGGAGCCTTAGGTCATTTTTGGTTGGTCCCTAATTTTTTGGTCCAGCCGGACAGGTTCAGAAACTGTGTGCACAGTCAGGTCTAACTATCTAGCTGAAAGAAGAAGTGAAGAATGAGGGATAGACTGAGAAGATAGTTCAGCTAGGGTGGGCTACACTTTACCATCAAACTGATCCGGGAATACTGCGTTATCATCGGCAAAGCAGCGTGTGCCTGTTATGTTACCGTAGTCAAATATGGGCCCTTCCAGCAAAGTCACAATATCCAACCGATTGATCTTAGTCAGCACCGCAGTTAAAGCATCCGCTGGAGAGAAGACAGATAGAGGGACATATGGGTTATTTGAGTCGTGTTTTGATCCATAAACAGTACTTTTTTATTTGAATTATTTGTTTTGACCTCTTTCACACCTGTAATGATATTAGGTTTGACTAATTCAATCACAAGATGACAGCTCTTGTGACTGAGGAAACTGTTCATAACTCATCTTGGGAAATGGCTCTTTATTAGAGGAACAAACCTCACAAACCAGCACATTTTAAGACTTATGTGATAAACTGTATAACTTAAACATTGGAAAAACCTCTTAGATCAGCTGTTATCCTGAATATGGCTTCTGAAAACAGTAGAAATAGCAGGCAATACCTGCCAGTGTCAATATATTTAAAAAAAATTAAAAATGAACAGTTCCTCTAAATGCTTATGTAACAGCTTGTCCAGCGACCGTAACACAAATCATGCTGTAATCAGACAATAGTCGATTAGCTTTACATAGAACAAAGACTGTAAAAGGAAAAAAATAGCTAATGTGATAGCTTGTCCAAAGACTGAAAAATCCCAAAACCATTTAAAAACCATTCACTGTTATCTTAATATACAGCTACGGAAAACTGTTGTAGCTTAGCTTACTAAGCACAAAGACTAAAAACCATCTAAAAACCACACACTGTCTGTTATCTTAATTTAAAGCTACATAAAAAACACTTGATTGACTTAGTTTGGCACAAAATAGAAATGTCAAGAAGCCTTGCCAGGCTTAAGATAAAGCGAAGAAAACCACAAACCGGCTCCTCTGAACACTTTGTATGATAGTCCAACCACTTAAACATCTGAACACATGCAACAATCTGGCTGTGATATGTCTAATAGTTGTAGATAAGTATTAGCTTAGCACAAATACCAGAAATGGCAAGAAAATTAGCCAGCCCCACATTAGATAAAACATTTAAACCAGCAATTCTAAACTCAAATATACAAAGCACACACACACTTGCCCACAGTTTTTGCTTACTTGTGGCATTTTTACCATCCCTGTGCACCCATTTCTTTAGGAGCATAAAGCTCTGTGCTGTCAGGGAGTTGGGGTTTTCCACTCTGATGAAGTTGATTTCCTCCACAGAGAAATTTAACTCCCTGGCCAGTTCTGTAAAAGCACAAAACACCACAAAATATTACTTACTTCAGTATTTAGAAACAAAAAAACCTGATTAATATTGCATGGATTAGATAATGTACAATATGCCTTAATCAGGATAAAAGAAATCACAGGAGTGCAAATAGCCACGCGAATGCAAAAATGGTATTAAAGGAAAAAGTGCTGCTACAGACATGGGTGTTGATTGTCCAGACTGATGTTAAATAGGAGGAAAGGAGGTGTAATTTGAATTCTAAACTATTTGTACATACATCACAAACTCTGTAATGATTCTAGATTATGCCCTAAATCATAATCTGTTTTAAGATAATTAAACAGTCAGCCTTTAAAAAATGACCTGCAGCTGTAAAAGTATGCTAGACACCATATCAAGGTAACGAGGCACAGAGACATGCTGCATGCTGTAAATCTAAAACCCTGAGAACGTCGTGTTCGCGGCAGCTCTGCGATAGGAGCGCACATTAAATATAGATTTTCCATACTGGACAGACACAAACACCTCTACAACTAAACTGTCTACACAGGGACAGAGTCACACCCATCCAGGCACGTGCAGGCATGCGTGGAGCAGTACTGCAGTGCAGGATGCCAGACTTGAATTGAACTGAACTGAACTGCAGAGGCCACACCCCTATTACTGCTGTGTGGGGAAAATACACAAAAATATACCCTGTTTGTCTCTTAAATGCACTTCACAAACATGACTAACATTCTAAAATAAACGTAAACCAATGTTTTTTTCTGATTGTTACAGTAATCACATTTGGTGTTAATTTCTAAAGATGCATCTTAATAAATTTGTATTTCATAAGGTGTGGACTTTAGTTGGAGCCCTAATTTAAGAGCAACCACATACAGATGTACCCAGGAAATGGGTTACAACTGTCCCACTCCTTGTGTTAAGCCAGTCCTAACCAGAGAGAACATCAGGGAAAAGTAGCGGGCCTCTCAAACAGGTGTTCAAATTCTTCTTTTCAGATGAAAGTAAATTTTGCATGTTACTACATTTTTAAGCTAAACTAATCAAAATAAACAAAAATTAAGGCTTAAAATATATTACTCTATGTGATGAGTCTATAATAGAGTTTCACTTTTAAATTGAATTACTGATATAAATTAACTTTTTGATGTTTTTCTAATTTATTGGGAGGCATACACTGATTAAAATTATGAGCGGTAAAGAGTAAAAAGCACTCCAGCTTCTCTTGAACCCCCTAAAACCCTGCAAAATATTTCAGGAAATAAATCACACACAGCCCAAAAATAACAACAGGCCTACACTACTGCATCCCCCAACACCTTTGAAGGCCAGAGGTGTGTCCTGTAAAAAACTGGACTCGAACTGCATATTTCTGAGATATTTACCTATCTTCTGAACTAAATGAACCAATATGACCCCACCAATAACACACATGCCCAATTTCACTAACATCCCACTATGAAGTTCCACTATGTGTTTTATGTAAATACCCCGATAGGATCTCGCCCATGGACTGCTGGAGATAGGCACCAGCTCCCCCGCGACACACTATGGAATAAGCGGTAGAAAATGACGGACTGACTGACTGACCCCGATAGGAACTATTTGGTGGCAATGAAGAACCTTCTCAGTTGAAGGCCCATAATGTTATGACTAAGCAGGGGAAATTCCACTGCGGTGCTGCTCACTAAAATCATTAGACCTATTGTCCACTAGATGGCAACACTGTAACAGTGTAAAACATCAGCATTAAAGCCTGATCTCAGTCCAGCTGAGTCATCTGTCTTGGATTCAAACAACCTGGATGCATTTTGCAGAAAAAGGAGAAGACATATTCAACCTCACCGGTCCAGCTGAGGCCGAGGTGGTCGGCTACAATCGCCATGCGAACATCTGTTCTCTCACAGGGGCTCTGAGGGCCTAAGTGTGTAAAGGCAGAATACAAACGGTCAGCATGACATAATGACAATAGTCCCCAAATGAGTTAGATATGATTCACAGACAAAATGGCTTTCAAAGAGATCTATGACATTAACTGAAAGAAACATAGCGGGAAAGTAAACTTAGAGTTTTACTTTTTCATACAGTTGATGTCTTAGGGGTCTCTTGATGTGACCCCTAAGACATCAAACATTGTTTGGAAGCTAATGTCTGTTAAAGTATACAAGAATGATTCTTATTTTCTGTTGTGATGGTATCAAATATGTTCACGGTTTCAGGTCTCAACCTTTCCGGCGTAACTGTCCTCACAGTTTACGTTTTAGATACTTCCTTGATTTAAATTTAAAGATTTTACGAAATTAGGTAAGTGATTTTGGAGAACTTAAGATATTGCCTTCATCATTTATTTTACACTGAAAAATTATTTTAAAATCTAACGTTCAAGTTGACAGCATTTATTTTGCAGATAAAATGACACCTACAAAAAAAATATTTTTGATTGAAGCTTTTTTTAAAAACCTATAAAAAGACTTTTCTATCCCACCACCACAAAAGTAAACATGTAAGATTTGTTAAATGTTACTGGGACTTTAACTTGAAATATGTGCTTAGGTCAGATGAGAGAAATAATGGCTATGTGGAAAAGCACCTCAAACCCACAAGTGGGTTGGAGGGTCTATGATAATGTGGGCCTAATTCTCTTCCCGAAACACCTGAAAACCTTGTTAGAGTGCATGACATAATTACCCTTTTTAAATGAAAATCAGATGATTCTCTGGCACAAAAATGAAAATATGTTGTCAATGGCTCTTTTAGCGGGATAACAATCGAAATTATATTATAAATTCAACACAGAAATGATTCACCAGCAGCAAAATTCAACCTTCTTCGATGGTCATCCCGTTCCCTAGACCTAAAGCCTACAGAAAACACGTTGGGTGAATTGAATAGAGGAGAGATAAGAAAAGATCCAAGAATCTAGAATGATCTAGAGACAAAATTGGTTAAAGATCCCTCTCTTTATTCTACAAAAACACAGAGATCAGTAGACTAAGTGCTGTCCTACTGGCAAATGGTGGATGTACCAATGGTGGATATCAGCAGAAATGCAAAATTTCAGGTAAAAAAATATTTTTGTTTAAATGAGGCATTTTTTCCCACTGAATAAATGTACTCAAATTAAAGGCAGAATTTTATAAAAAGAAATTGGTGTGATATTGTGCCATTATTATAAAAGATTAGTTTATTTTAAGGCTTTATTGCACATTTCACCAGCGGTATAATTCCGGAGGGTGCTGTATTTTGCATTTAATTAAGACACAAGGGTCAAAAACTCTATCTCTAACTTAGCTGGATGAGAAAATAATCGCTTAGCCCATTAGACAATCACTAATAAATTGAATAAATTTAATTTGTATAATGTACACTAAAACTAAAGTGCAGATTTCCTATCGTGGATAATTTCTTAGGCAGGAAAGTATTTTTTGTAACAAAACACCTTCCTGTCCTTTAAAGCTAACTTTTGAATGCAGAGCTGCACATACTATTTCTGAGAACTACAGTGCCTTCCAAATATATAAATATCATTTGAACTTCACATTTAACACGTTTATTACCCAAACTAAAAATATTTACTGGGACTTTTTGTGACAATCCACCGCAAAGTAGTGCATAATAGTGAAGTGAAATGAAAATGATACATCGTTATTAAAACTTTACAATATAAAAAATCTAAAAACCTTTGTATTAAGTTCCCCTACTCAATAATGTGTAGTAATATCTGGGGTATGTCTTTATGGCTTTGGACAGATTAACAGTGGTATCCATTGGTCTTTGCAAAGTAGCTTAAACTTTGATTTGATAGAGAGCAACTGTGAACATCAGTTTTAGGGTCTTGCCACAGATTCTTAATTAGATTTAGGTCTAAGCCATTCCAACACATTAAAATGTTTGGACCTATATTATTCCATTGTATGTTTAGCATGATGTTGCCACCAATATGTTTAATGATGCAGATGGTGAGTTTGCTACGTAATGTTCTCAGACAAACCACTGAGGCCTTCACAAAACAGCTGTATTAACACTGAGAAGAAATCATGCAAAGATGGACTTTGTAAACTAATAAGGTAACTTCTGAAGGCAGTTGGCTGAACTGTATTTCATACAGTGGTATCAGAGTAAACAAGGCTGAATCTAAAATGCACATTCACTTTTTAGATTTTTACTTTTTGGAAGTTTTAGAAGGTAAGCATCGTTCACATTTCACTTCACAATTATGCAATACTACATTTCTGATTGTAATGTCACAAACTGTGACAATGCAGAAGACTATCTGCCTGTTTTTTCTGGTTCCAGATGCAAAAAACGTCCAGCTGGATGAGGTAATTACGAAGCACATCAGTCGAGTGTCAGAATTAAGAAGTTGATGATTTGTGAGGCCAGAAAAATAAAAAACCACACACATCACACTTTGAAACTTAAATGTTTGCTATTCACTAATATTAGTAATGTTTTGCACTAGTGGGTTTTCTATCACAACACTGACAGCAAACAGCTTAGGCAGGCAACATTTCCTTTCACTGATAAAAATAACTTCAGCTTCAATTGAAAATTTCAGAAAGCAGAAATGCCACAAAATGATGTCTTCAAACCAGGCAAACTGATCCCTCCCCTCTACATCTACTAAGTCAGGTTCTGAGTGAAGGTGACAGCTGTGTCTTCTGATGAAATGCAGGGCTAAAGTCTCTGAGAGTGCAATGAAACTGGCAACTGTGCAGCTACCCAATATAACAGGGAAGTTGTCCTCCTAATTCCGCCCTATTGAATATCTTTGCAAACCACTGGTACTAAAACGGTACATCATTCTTTTCTTTATTTTTTTACAACTCCAACATTTAGAAAAACCAAATCTTAGGAAGTTGATTCCTTTACTTCTACACCAAAGGTGTCCAACTCTAGTCCTCAAGAGCCAGTGTCCTGTATGCTTTAGATTAGCCCCGAAACAGGGTATTAAAAGGCTTCAATTATTTCCTTAGCACACAATCAAGTTCTCCAGGGGCCTAGCAATAAACCATCATTTGATTCTGGTGGGCAAAACCAGGCAATGACCTAAAACATGCAGGACCAATGCCCTTGAGGATTACCTTTGGCCACATCTGCTCTACTGCTACATCAGACAGCACAGGACACAGATAACAGGAAGGACGGGAAGAAGAAAAGACAGCTACACTTACGTCACATTACAGACCACCAACAACAGCTACATGCATCTTGTAGAGAAAGATAAAATGCTTAAAGTGTTTAGAAAGAGTTTACAAACTAGTCTCGTTCTCCATCACAGGAGTCGTGATTGGTTGATCAACCTGACTCTCTTCCTCCATCTGCTCACGCTCCTTCCCTCCATGTTTCCGCCTAATCTTCCTCCTGCTCGTCCTCATCCTCTGACTGACATCTCTAGTGGGTGGTGGTGATGTAGTGGTGGGGGTGGGGGTGGAGGTAGAGGTGCAGGAAGGACGGGAACTCCTAGAGACTCTAGATGGTTCTGACAGGGTAGTATTCCTGGTGGTTCTGAGGCTGCAGCTCTCCTCGTCCTCAGTGAGCAGAGGTTTCCCCACTAACTTAGCTTCTGCCTCTCTGTATTTGTTTTTTTTTAATGTGTTGGCTGACTGGCTAATAACAAGCTTTGTTGTAAAGTTCTTTAAGACTACTGCACTGGTTTTATTTCTGCTCTGGGCTTTCGATGACCTATGTATGTGTTCATGTAGAGTTCTTCCCTTATTACCATTTTTCTTATGTCTGACTGTAGGATTGTTTCTGGCCAGCGTCTGTTCTTGGGAACAAGAAGGGTTTTTAATCACTTTTAATATAGGGATTCGGGATTTAGGAAATAAAGATTTGAAAGGGTCCAATCGTTCTCTAGCTTTATGTTTCATCTCATGTGTCCTGAAAGAGAATTCATGAAAATTTTCTTTTAAAATGCCCATGAGTACTTGATGCCTTTGGCTGCATAGTTTGTGGCTAGTGATACTCATGGGTAACTTGGATATGATTTTATGGCCTTTTACTCCGTTGGCTTCTTTTTTTGATATTGCTACATTAGAACCAGCCCGGTCCTCCCTGTGGTGTTCCTCTAACCGTCTTAAAGAGGCTTCTGTCCCACTGATATCCTGTTGTGCTGATCTTGAAGAGGACAACAAGTTGGACACTACACTGCTAGCTTGAGAAATGCCTAAACATGAGTCAGGGCTAGTGCTACTAGTATTGCTGCTTAGTGTTTGCAGATTGCTTGTCTGATTTGAAGGTGCTGAAGGACAATCCACGCTTTGGTAATAAGTCTTTTCATTTTCCAGGGTCTGTTTTGAAATATCTGAACAAATTTTATCTTTATAATAACAATCTATGACAAATGATGATCTTCTCAAAGAGTCATCTGCTTTGTTTGTTGTATTAAAATGACAGTAATCTGCATAGTCTGGTATAACACAATACAATCTATCTACAGTGATCCCTGAGACTTCATTGCTACTGCCATCAAAGGTGCTTGTACACCTAGAAGTGCTATTTGAAGCATCAGGCGATGCTTGCTTTAAACCTGCTTTAAAAGTGGAGAATTTTGGCTTGGTGTGGGAAGCTGACTCTCTGCATGTGCTGTGACCAGACACATTGGATATCTCTACAGTGGTAGTCTGTATGGAGCCCTGAGGGATTGGTAAGGTATACTGAGAATTAAACTCATCTTTATGTTGTAAGGAAGCATCTTTCTCTAATTCCCTGACCCTGTACCTGCCCGCTGAGTAGTAATGCTCACCAATCTGAAAAAACTGGAGCCTCTCCTCCACCATGTCCCTCTTGCTCATGTCAATCGCACCACTGCGCGTCATCTCAAACATCTTCCCTTCATGGAAGGGAAAAGGGTTTGGTTCGCTCGTTGGCGTGCTATCGTCTGTTGGAGTTTGGGCAGGAGTAGTTTCAGCTGTTGTTGCCTGAGACTGGTCTTCGACTGCCAGTCCGTAAGGCTTTGGCTCCCCATTATTTCCCAGAGTCCCGCCCATGTCAACGATTTCTCCTTCGCCACCTTTACAAGGCCATGGATCAAAGTCCAGCCCCTTAGTGGCAACAGTCTTAAAGGGAGAATTTAACTCCTCTTCTAATTTGTAACTAAAGTAAGAGTCTGAAAATCCTTCTTTATCCAGGGGTCTTTGTTCCTGGGTCTTAACTCCATCTTTACTAACATAATCAGACATTCCATTACATGTGGATGTATCTTTTTTAAAAATGTCTTTCTGACATTCCTCAGGGGTATTCTCCTCCTCAATAACTTCCAGTTTGGTCTGGGGAAAAGAGCGATCGGAAGACCTAAATGTGTCTGTTGCCCAGACATCTCTCCGGCTGTCTGAAAGTCCAAAAAGCCGTAGATCTGCCTGCTCACACAGGCCATCATCTTCATCTTGAAGCTCATAGCCATCTAAAGAGTCTACCTCTGTGGCATCTGTGTCATGAGAAAACTCAGCTGTTGTGGCTATTGAACAGTCGGTTATTGACTGGTCATTTCCATTTTGTTCACAGTCATTATCCTCCCCATTACCATTGGAACCTTTGGAACCATTGGCAGAGCCATTGGAGCCATTAGTCCCACTTTGTTCTTTGTTGCCATTTTTGTCATGTCTTTTGAATTTGGGAGTTTTGTCTTTCTCCTTTTTCTTTCCCTCCTCCTCAGGACCTTCAGATGTCAATTTCTTACAAGGAATTGGTTGGAAGATTGACTCATCATCTTCTTCATCAGCATTTGATTGACTGTCATCTGTACTAGGGGGCACTGGAGTAGGGGGTTGTATACGTATAATTGGTTCAGTCAGATGCTTGTCATGTTCCTCCTGTAAATTAACTTCCATCATTTCAGTCTCAGTCTCTGAAGAGGCACATGAGCCCTTTCTCTCTGTGTCGGAAATTTCTGAAGCTGAATCCAGAGGGGGAGGGGGAGGAAACTCAATATATGCTATACCCTTGTCCTTTGACCCTTCTTGCTCCTGGCCTTTAATTTCACCAAGAATATTGTTGACTGTTTCTTCTTTTTTTAAATTATCAGGTAACTCTGGGTGATTGTCATTCATTTTTGTTTCTTCTTTATTAGCATTAATGAGGTCTGCTTGGGCATCATGAACACTAGTTGTGCTTTCTCTTGTCACCTCTTTCAATGAGAAAACTGTATTTCCCTGACCTTCTTCCTCCGAATCCTCAGATACCTCCATGATGGGGCTTGGCTTGCCTGAAATGAATTCCATAAACCCATCTGGAGTTTTGCATGTGAGGTCATAGCTGACCTCTTCAGAGCTGGGGGTTTCAGGTGTAAGAGGGCTTTTACCTGAGCTGTCTATGAAAGAAACTTGCTCTAATGTATCATCCTCTGGGCTTATGGGACTAATCAGAGAGTTTGATTTCTGTTTGACTGTGTGCAGTGCTCCCTTAGCCTCCCTTTCTGCCTGTCTGCCAACTTGGACATAAACAGGCAATGTTTTGATGCCCTTGAAGTTTTCTTTGGTTGTTACAGTAACTGGAGGCATAATTACTTTCTCTAGTATTTCTCTGGGGCTGGGAAGGTTATTGGAGTTCGAATCTTTGGGGGAATTGTCAAGAAGTTCAAAGGATAGATCTGTTTTGGCTGGACCTGTCTCTGGACTTTTAGGTTTAGAAAGTGTAGGTATTTGTGAGGGCTTTGTTGTTGTCTGTTTCTTTGTGAGGTTGTTATCTAAAGAGAAGGGTGCTGTTCTTACAGGGATCTGGGATTCTGTCTTTTTTCTAAGGTTTTTGTTTAGTGGTTCCTCTGCATCCTTCTTGGGCAGTTCAGGTTTTACATCTTTGGTAGGCAAAACACTTTTTTTGGTTTGTTGGTATGTTTTAACATCATTGTCATGGACAACGGCTGTCCTAACAGTCTGGTTTTTATTACTTTCCTTAATTTCCTGGGTTAGACTAAATTGACTATCTTTACCTTTAGGTGCGGGTTTAACAGTCTTATTTTCACTAATGTCATGAGAGGGCTCAATGACATTTCTGTTTGGTAGTTTGTCTGCTTTAGGAATTTTAGATGTGGGTATCAGGTCTGGCTTACTATTATCTTTGTCCTTTTCATTCTTTATTTGGACACCTTCTTCTGAAACCTCAGATACTTTTGAGGCTTTTCCACTAGCACAGACCTGATAAACAGGAAGTTTGCTTTCCTGTAGTTTCTTTACTGATGGTTTTGGCTGTACTGGTGGAGGAATTTTAGTAGGACTAGACTGACTTTGACTGACCTTCTGAGCTGCAGATTCAAACTTCATTCTCACTGCACTAACCTTAGATGTTGAAGTTACATGATCAATAGGAGAGGGTTCAAACACACTGGTCTTTGGTTCTTGTTTAATTTTATCTTGACTAGTACTGAGAAATGCACTTTTTTGAGGACTGCTTGGTAAGCTAGAGCTTTTCTTTTCAACTGCTGTGGAACTGTCAAAAGAATAACCAACCGAAGGTTCCTTAAGCTTGGTTTTACTGAACAATTCATCCCCTGCTTTAGGTTTAGGTAGTATTTTCTCTGGGCTGCTGCAGGCTGAACTACGCCAGGATCTCGGCTCCTTCAGTCGTCTTACTGGTTTTTTCTCAGGGGACTGTAGCTCATCATTAAGCTTCTCTGTTTTATCACGGAAAAACTGAGATACCTCACTAAGTTTTTCTTCAGCTTCCTTCACTGTCTGATCTACCCGATCCTCATAAAGCAGTTTGTCCCTACTTCTGTCATGTTTGTCCTCAGTAAATCTCATCCAAACAGCATGTTTTGGACTTCCTGGTTCTGTTGAGTAATGGAGCACTGTCACCTTGTCAAACTGAGATGGTTCATCCTTGTGCGGGAATTTACCTGATTTAGGGGACCCATCTTTTGATGACGAAACAAACTCTCTTTTCGGGCTTCCTTGCCCTTGATTTGGACCCTGAGACCTACGAGTCTCCTCAGAAACTAGATGCCGTTTTTTGTCAAACACTGTTGAAGAATCCTCTGTATCTGAATAAGACTGCAATGATGTTTCAATTTTTTCTGAGAGAAGCATTTTCTCAGCAAACTTATATGACTCTCCTCGAACTTCAGATAATTCGTCATCACAATATTCTATGGAATGCTGGCTTAATAGTTTTAGAGCTTTATAAGAATCATCTCCTATAAGTTGGGCAGAACTCGGCCGACTGTCCTCTTCTTGCGACACTGGAGTGTTAACACGAGATGTTTCCAGAAAAGAGGGCAGAGATTCTTCGGCAGTAAGCTCCTCTTCTTCCTGTTGGGCCTCATCGTAATTGGTAAGCTCCTTTAAGTCACCTTTGTAGATGTAAAGCTCAGGGTGTTTCTTTGTTTCTCTGATAATAACCTCAGTTGGGTCAGCTGTGCTGTGGCCCTTTTCAATATGAACCTCAATTATCCTCTCAACCTTGGGTTTTGATTTAATGTCCCGGTCTAGAAACCTGGGAGTCAGCTCGTCGCCTTTGACCGAGTCTTGGTTAGCTTTATGTTCGAAGAGGCCTGCCAGTTCTTTAGATGGGTCTCGTCCTGACTGAAAAGCTTTCATGATATCTCTGACTGACATGGCTTCCTCTATCATCTCTGTGCCATCAGTCAGTTGAGGTTTGTGATACACCATACGGGTTGTGGTAGTAATATGAGTTTCCTCTTTAAGACACATGCTTTTGTTCATTAAGGCATCATCTTCTGGCATTTTCATCTGTAAAGCTTTTGTTGATGAACTTTCTGACTCTAAAGTAGGTAAAGCAGATGCAGCCTCCTCCATGAGTCCAGGCTCAGAAGGATCATCAGGCTGCTCATAGCTCCTAATGTGAACAACCTCAGTTCTGGTCTCAGTTACACATGGGGGGATTGGGGGATCTGCAAATAACGGTTTAGGTCCTGTGCTTTCTGCACTTTGAGGAGCAGAAGGCGTCTTTTCACTTCTCGTCTCAAACCCGCTGTCTGACAGGGGACTCTTGTCCTGCTCGTGAGATAGCTCCTCCGGGGATTCCAAGATTGTGTCTGACCCTTGGTATGACTCAGCAAGTTTGGCTAAGTCCTTTTCTGAGGGAGATCTGATCATGCCTGAAACTGGTGGAGGCATTTTGAGTTTGTGTTCTTGTATAGTCATTGATGGCTTGAGGACTCGCTTTTGTTTCTCCTCCCCTTCCCTTTTCACCTCATCCTCATACTTACTTTTCAACTCTGCCATTTTCAACAAAGAACTTGCACCATTGTCATTTGTTAAGTAATCTACTACTTTATTTAATTCTAATTCTTTGCTGGACATCAACTGCTGCTTAAAAAGAGTGTCTTCATCAAAAGGAGGGAAATAGTCTTGAAGGGCTCTTCTTTGTGCCTCCTCAATCTCATCTCTGGAAAATTCCTCCCATTCATCCTCCGAGGTTGTCTCTTTACCTGCAATTACCTTCCCTTCAGCCATGACATCTTTCTGTAGTATCTCACTGACTTTGAATAAATCTTTTTTTACCTTCTCAACTAGTGTGTGTGGCTCCTGGTCTTCTAACTTAGACTCTTTAGGAGTGCCAGAGTTTGATGTTTGTACAGTTTTAGCAGCCATCTGTGTGTCTGTCTGGAGAATAGCAGTCATTCTAATTAGATCCTGTTTCATGTCTGCTACATCTTTCAGTATCTCCTGATTGGATGCTGCAGTTGGATGGATTATTGATGGTGTTATAAATGGAGGGGATTTTAACTGGGATTTCAGTTTTGTTCCAGTAACACATGAAGGGAAAGAAGAAGAAGAGGAGGATGAGGTACGAGGAGAATCGGGCAGTGCCATTTTGAGAGACCCAGGCCCTGGTTTGACAGGGCTGTCAGGGATGACATTGACAAGCGAATAAACAGGGATGGTCATTGTATTAGATGAGACTGCTGGACTTGTGGTGTCAGATGCCGGTCTCAGAGAACCATAAGCAGAGGTTGCAGATCTGCGTGAAGATGACAGTGACCTGAGAGTGCCATAGCCTGAGACTGAGTATGAGTCTAAAGCTTCATTTATGGCTGCACTGACACCGGACGTTGCTGCATGGGTGGTGGCTTGAATCCTCTCCTGAAGACTGCTGTTTCTCTCTGAGAGAAGACGTGAAGAAGGCGAGGATGGGGAGGAGGAGGAGGATGGGTATTTAACAGGAGAGACTGAACCGTTCATCATGGAAAATTCAGAAGAAGCAATGGTTGGTTGACCAGTTGAGGAGAGGGATGAGATCAATGTCCTCCCACCTCGGGATGTGAGTGTGGAGTCAACAGACGTCTTTAGAGATGAGAGACTAGAGATACTTTTAACAGAAGAAAAGGTGGCGGCTTCTGTAGCAGCCATGGTCACGAGGGAAGTTTCAAAAGGCAGATTAGAACTGTACAGGTTGTATTGTGATTTTGGTGATGTGACAGAAGCAGTAGTGGCTTGGGATCTTTCAGATAAAGAACCGTTTGGTATTAAGGGGTGGAGAGGGATCCTTGATGTGAATGCTGATGCAAGATTTTTAATTGAAGCTGGATCTGTGGCAGGTTTACTTCCAGATGTTGTAAGGATGGCAGACCCGTGAACGGGGTATGGACTGTGCTGGACAACGGTTTTAATAGGCGAAGGCACAGTTCTGTAAGACCTGATGGGGGATGATGGTACATTGCTGATGGATTTAACTGGGGATGAAGAAGCAGGTGCCGGGGGTGAAGCGCCCAAGGTTGCTTTTATATTTGTGGGACAGGCAGATGCAGGTGTTGAGAGGGGCCAGGGAGATTTTAATGGAGAACCAGCTGGTGAGCCTGCCGGTGAATCGGTAGAGGCGAGGAGACCCCCCACTCCGATGAGCCTTGTTTGGCCAGGGACGGTAATAGGAGCAGTCGACCATGGTGAGTAAGGTCTGGTTGGAAAGACAGGTTTGTGAGGGTGACCAGAAGGCAGTGTTCTTGTTGCTGCACCTCGTTCAACTGTTGTTTCTTCAGGTGAATTTAGAGAAAAATAATGACAAACGGATGGTGTAGAAAATAATCAACAGAATGCAGAAGAGCAGAGATAACAAAAAAATATATTTTGGGAAAGAAAAAAGGAAGAAAAAAGACAACACCACAGGAGGAAGAGTTGGTCAGTGAGGCAGTTGCAGTATTAGGGATGGAAAAACTGCAGTTTTAAATTCTGAGTAAGACATTTAAGTAACTAAAAATGGAGCTACAAAATAGAAACTGTGTTCCTCGGTGGTCAAGGTTTGTGTAATGACTCAACCAGCTGTATGTAAATTCGCCCCTTGGCCAAGTCGTACTGACATTTCGTACCCAACTATTGACATTTTGTCTCTTCCTACTTCAATCTTGCAACGTAAACAAACCGTTTCATACCCATGTATTTAAACCGTGGCATATCAGTTTATTGGTAAATGTAGTCCGGTATTTTAAATAATGAGGATAAATTGTTATAAAAATATTCCAATCTCACATTTAATTGAATGCATGTGTGTTGTCCAATAGTTCCCCTTAAGATATATATCTTATATATAAGATATATATGCTTTTATATCATCAGACACATTTTATTATCAAACAATGATAACCTGAGTACATACAAAAAGCTAACCAAATCAACCTGTCCGTATGTGAAAAAGTAATTGTCCCGTAAGCCTAGATCCCAAAGCAGCAAAACCCCATTTTCAACATTATGTTTGACTGTTGGTATGATTTCCTTTTTTTTTTTCTTAATTGTTAGTTTCCTTATTTAACCTCCTGGACACTTTTCAAAATTTTCCACTTTTGTCTTGTCAGTCCACAGTCTTGGGTATCAGTAAGATGCTTTGTGGGAAATGTGAGTTGGGCTTTTGTTTTGCTCAGCAGTGGTTTTGGCCTTGAAAATGTCCCATAGATGCAAATTTTATCCGGTTACCTTGTCACTGTTGAATCATAAACACAGATTTTAACTGTTAAACACGTTGTGAATTGGTGCTATGCAAATAAACTGCTTCAAACTGAGGCAAATGAAGCAAGCAGTGCTTTACAATATGCTCTGTTTTCTTAAGTAAACTCCTGGATGAGTCAACTATGTGATCTTAAAGTAATTGTAGTAGGCTGGCCATTCCTGGAAAGGGTCACCACTGTTCTGCTTTCTCTCTTTGGGAATAGTGGCTGTCATTGTGGTTTACTGGAGTCCTAAAGCCTTAGAAATGACTTTGTAATGCTTTCACAATGTTATCATTGTGAAAGCATATAATGATTTAAAAGCCAGCATGATAATGGCTTTGTTTGTCATTTTTTAATTTCTGTATAATGAGGTATGATGTGTTACTTTTTGAGATATTTTTAGATCTTCATGTCAATAGAGAGGTTCTATTTAATTTATTTCTTGTTCATTTTCCTGTAATCAAGCCTGAAATTTAACTCAATTTTCCAAAATGTGTAATAAATCACATTTGTTAACAAGAGGGGAATTACATTTCACAGGTTGGCCATGTTGGTTTGGATAGCTTTTTTCTCTAAATGAAAAATATATTCTTTAAAAACTGCATTTTGTTTTTACTCAGGTCATTTATGTCTGATATTTAAATATGTTTGATGATTTGAAACATTTATGTATGAACAAAAAATTTAAATTCATAGTACTGTATTATTAACTGCAAAACTTTGTATTTTTCGCTATTCCTATTTATGTTGTTTTGGATGCCAGTTTTGTGTCAAATAGAATGTAAAAAAATTTCTTTAAATCGCCTGTTGTCAAAGTAGGTACGAAATATCCCTCTGACAGATTCAAACTGATGCATGTTGAGAAACATCCTGTGTTAAACAGCACCATTTTGTTAAAAACCTACGTATGACATTATCAAAAATGCAAAGGGACAACTAGGCCAAGGGACAAAATAACCAGAACCCAGCACAAACAGCAGTAACAATAACAGAGGAATAAACTCAACAAAGCACATAAAGCAGCAAAGTAAATTTGCAAAGACAATGGCACAGACTGACAGCTGAGAGACAAAATAATGGCACGACAAATACACCAGGATAAACACCAAAAATAACTCCTCTCTTTGGACTTCAAACATTCTAATGCCAGCATGTTGTCTGTGGCTTGAGATTCAGACCACATTTTATAGTGCCTTTTATCTGTTTGGCCCAAAAAGAACACCGGCAATTTGGACACTATAATACAATAAAGCAAAGAGCTGCAGAGCGTCCGGTTTTCTTTTATTTTTCTAAAACAAAACCAACAAAATATGACAAAATGTGCTGTCCAAGACTCCAGCTTTAGCCCATTTTGTCATGCAGCATCAAACCTGTGATAAGCAGAGACTGTGGAAAAACAAAAAAGGAACTCAAAACCTTTATCATGCATTCTTGTACCAAACTAAACTGCAACATTGCCACAAAGCCAAAAAAGAGCTTTAAAAATCCAAGAGCACAAACAAAACACAAACTGAATTTTACTTTGACTTCCATTAAAAATGATGACTTTTTGTTGGTAAGTTAAAGTAAAATTTGCAGAATTGAAACTTGCAAAACACAGCAGTGAAAGGTGTACACTTCACAATGTGGGCAAGCACAGCACACAAAACTTAAAAACCACTCATGCAAAAATATGTACCATGTTGTGAACAAGCACATGGACAGTACGTGTCATATGTGGAATGAGAAATATATGTTTGTTACAATAAGAGTCATTTCTACACAATGATCAATCATTTTACATGTTAACTAAACCTCTTTGCGCACCTATCGATCCAATAAATTTTGCATAATTGTAAGCTCATCAAAGGGGTTTGTTAATGATGAAGTCAAACTCACTCTGTGCAGGCTCGGTCAGATAGCTGTAGCGCTTACGTAAGGCTAGGGATGCAAAGGTATGACGTCGATCTGGCTTTTCAGTCTGCAACAATAGCAAACAACACAAAAATTTGTTTTAGGTCCCCCTGTATTGCAAAGTGCTACAAAATTAGCACCTTTTAACTAAGAAATTAAACCAAACCTTGAAGTCTGTGCTAGATTATCTTAATGTATCAACCAGTCTACAAATATGCTGCCAGGTATTAGGTATGAGTAGGGTATAATAAACTAGCCAATTTAGTCACAATAAGCACAAGCACCAGTTTTTAAATTTGCAGAAAGTCAAATTTGGGAAGTTCATAAATCTTTTAGAGCCAGTTTTATCTCATACTGGAGTGTGCAAGGGATAATGGCTGAAAATAGAATATGATATTTTTAAATAGCTACCATATCATGCAAAACTGTGCAGCTAGATGCGGCCATGGACAAGGAACACTACTAATGCCCCTTGCAAAACAAGGTTAAAAAAAGTAGGCCAAAGAGCAAAGCGAGGCCGCTATAGATGCAGAGGACAGCACATGGTGGGGATCGTGTGGTTTACCTCGTCCTCGGCATCTGACTCCGATTCCTGGTTTCCAAGATGCATTGCAGAAACAGGGGGAGTAACATAATGGAAAGCAGGGGGAAAAGAAACATCAGGGAGTGAAAAAGGAGTGATTGACAGAAGCTTAAATGCAGAAGTGAAGCCACTTCAGCAAAATCAAACAAAATAAAAATGCACACAGAAACAAATAATATATATACAAAGCGCCAACATCCAGAAGCAATAACAGCAAAATGAATCAAGCCCAAAAACATCCCAAAAATAAACAATAACTAAAAATCTATAGCACACAAGCCATCAGCCAAAAGCATCCAAATCAAAAGGCAGGAAGAAACAAAATAAAACAGCCAATGACACGAACCCACTGTAGAAATAACCAGTGACTACAAAAGAGAGGGAAGCTTTAAACAGATAAAAGACACAGTGGCAGCAGATTTGCCAAAATTCTACCCTTGTCTTTCATCTATCTGTACCATGGGGCCGAAAAACACCCTATTCATGAGTATGGTTATGAATGTGAAGACAGAATGGAAAGTTCTCGCTGTCTTACCTTTTTCACTGCTGGAAGCGTGATGTTCAGGTTGCACACGGCGGTCTGCGGTAGGCCTTTTGTTGGCCTGTACTCTTTGAGGAAAGTGAGCCGACCGCATGGCTCTTGACTGGGATCTCTAACCTGAAGAGAGAGAAATGGATCTCTAAATATTACTTTTAAGTTCTTTGCTCTGTTGCCGATTTCTTAAAATAATAGTGTGTATGTGAACAGTAGTTGCTCCCCTACAGATTTCTTCTGTTCTTAATTTGTGTCACACTTGAGACACAAATGATAGTTTAATACTAAGATAACCTGAGGAAATACAAAATGCAGAAAAAAAGCTAAGTCAACCCTACCTGGCTCGACATAAAAAATAAATTGCACCCTTACCCTAATAACTTTTTGTGCCAACCTTAGTGACCAGAATTGCAATCAAGTGTTTGCATTAAGTGGTTTTAAATCACTGGGGAGGAAGTTTGGCCAATTCTTTGTTGTTTTATTTAGCCAAATTGAGTAGGAGGTTTCGAAGGAGCAATGGGTTGTTTAGGGTCAGGCAACAGCACTTCAAACCGAAATAAGTCTGGTCCTTGTTTATTAGTTTGTTTGCTCTACCGCATCCCACAATGCAATGCAATCCTGGCTACGGGAAAGAGTTTGGATCAAGCTTAAAGGGTTTACCTGGTAGCTGTGTTGGATCAAGGTCCGATCAAGTTCACATCATAAACAAACCACTGCGAAGTTCATTTGGTACCAAGACCACCATCTAGTTTAAGTCCCCACCCTGGTGCAATTAGTGTGTTTACATCTACACATAGGATCCACATCAAGGTGGGTAACAAACCAGAGTTTGTTTTAAACGGATCTAACACCACAGGTGTAAAAAAACACCCAAAGTCACAAAGTGATGGTCTGACATTCTCCCTATGGATTTTCTTGTCGAAAGCAGAATTTACAGTTCCATCAATTATGGCAAGTTATCCAGGTCCTAAGATTAGTCATTGATGCACTATTGGAGTATAGCAACTCCTGGGAAGGTTCACCACGGTTCCATGTTTTCTCAATTTGCTAATAATGGCTCTCATTGTGGTTTACTGTAGTCCCAAAGCCTTACAATTGGCTTTGTAACTCTTTTCAGAATGATAAATGTTAATGACCCTGTTTCTCATCTGTTCTTGAATTTTGTTAACATGAGGTATGGTGTGTTGCGTTTTTTTAAGGTCTTTTAGATCACTTCTTGCTTCCGCCTCTCTGCCTGCTCAGATGCTTTTTTCCTAAGCTCCCTGCTTGCTTGCATTCTTTGACTCCTAACTTTTTATCTCTCAACCAAAATTACAGAAATATTGGACTAAAACTACTTCTTACCAGTGACTCCCAAGGAATATTATTATTTTTATTTTTATTTTTTAAAGGATTTTGATGTTTTTATAATCGAACTTGAAAGAAGGACAAGTTGACGCCAGCTAATCAGCACAAAACGCTTCCCTTCACCACAGAGGACTTCGACAAACTTTTACAGAAATTGGCTGTTTTGGAGATGAAAATCCATCGACTAGAAGTGAATGTGGAGGTGAATATGGGGTACAACGATGATTCAACTCTGCCTGTGATCCCAAACAGTGACAGCCAGCTCAACAACTCAGCCAGAAATCAGAACACTGAGAATAAACCTACCGGCAGAACCCCCTGGCATGTTTTAGGGGCATGCCCAAAGAATCAAGGTAGACGACTCACTGGAAGATCTCAGCAATTAAATAAATTAGAATGGCCAGAATTACAGAGAAATGCCCCTGTTTCCCCTGAGAAAAGGAGACTTTGACAGCGAGTTGCTGTCACAACAACTAATAGGAGTGAGACAGATGGAAATAATGGAATTCTCCTTCAAAACAGATTTGCTCTACTACAGAATGAAAACCAGGAAAATGATCCATCTTCTGAGAACAATAAAAGGTTTGAAAACAACCTTCATTCTAAACAGTGTTCTCCTAAATTGCCAGAGAAAAAGCGCCTCACTGAGCCAAGAACCCTAACAGTGGGCAACACAGCTGTGGATGGGATTAAAAACTTCTGCAACAAGAAAAACACAGAAGTTATGATTGGTACCAGTAACGTGGTCTCTGATATCTCAGAGAATATTCTTACAATCACATAAAAGCGCCCGTCTCTAGAAAACCTTATTATACACTGTGGAGCCATGGATGATGTGGCTGAGAAAAAATCAGAAGGACTGAAGGAGGATTTCACTTGTCTTCTGAATATTGTTGGAGGTCTCAATATCAAGGTGTTTCTCAGCGGACCCTTTGCACCAATTTTCTGTGGAGATGAGATTTTTTCCAGACTTCTGATGATTAATAAGTGGTTGAAAAAAACACGTGCTACAACACCTGTGAACTTCATTGACAACTTTAATATTTTTTGGGGAAAAAGACAACTTTTTAAGCAAGATGGTTTCTGTTTGAACAAGCCAGGAGCCAGACGTCTCACATCTAATTTCTTCTATTCAGTAAATAATCCACCAGCCGCTTCGACCTTCAGCAGAGAACATGGAGTATCAACAACAATGATAACGCTGCCTCCAACAGCTCCAGCAGAAACAACCGGCCAGTTGGCTGAGAAAGAGAGGTCATCACAAAAGGTCTCCCCGTCGAAATCCACAGGAGAGGTGGACCCCTCCCCCGTTATACCCACCTTCCCCCAAACCCAGACCCCGACTGACACCCCCGTTATACCCCCCTCACCCCAGACCCCAACCCAGACTGCACAGAACTCCCCCATCTCCCCTCTGAGCCCGCTTTTTGCTTTACTGGATTCTGATAACATGAAAGGAGCTCTTAAAATCGGGACCCAAAAGGCTCTGACATCTTCTCCATTCAACATCCCCCTGTGGCCGAGGCCCTGCTACTAAACCAACATCTTCCAAATGCCGCCGACCTCCACCACCTCCTGATCTATCTCCTCCTAATCAGGACCTTCAAATCACTTCTCTGTGATACAGTCTGGACCCCAGTGGTAACTCTATCAGAAATGAGCATATCCAGGAAAAACTTGGGGCCCTAATAGGAGATAGTTGTAAAATCTCTGTGCTTATACGTGACAGAAAGAACAAAGCCAAAAGGATAAGAGACAGTAATAAACAATCAACGAAAGCCATAAACTGTCAGGTACAACCAGACACAAAGTTAATATCAGCAACTAAGTCATATAAACTGGCTTTATTGAACATTAGATCTCTGTCAGGGAAATCATTTTTAATCAATGACTTCATTACTGACTACGATCTTGATGTTAAGTTTTTAACAGAAACATGGTTACATGAATTTAATGAAGCTCCCATTCTGATAGAGGCGACGCCTCCAAACTACAATTTTCTTTCTGAGAGCAGACAGCAAAGAAAAGGTGGTGGTCACTTTGTTTAAAGATTTATTAGAGTGTAAAAAAGTATTTCTGGGCAAATTTGACTCTTTTGAATATTTGGCTCTCCGGGTAAAGAGCCCGGTCCGAACCATGTTCTTGAATATTTACAGGCCTCTTAAGTCCAAAACAAACTTTTTCAGTGATTTTAATGAGCTTTTATCTGTGATATGTGTTGATTATGACTGTTTAATTATTGTAGGAGACTTCAACATTCACATGGACAATCCTGAAGACAGAAGTGCAATAGATTTATGTGACACTCTTAGAACGTTTGGTTTGACTCAACATGTTAAACAGCAAACGCACAAACAGGGACATATTTTGGACTTGATCATCACTAAGGGTCTAAACATTTCCAAGGTGTCTGTAACTGATGTTGCTCTATCTGACCACTTTTCTGTTATTTTTGAAAGCGTCATCTGCTATGACTCAGTTTGCCAAATAGACATGATAAGAAAATGCATCTTTAAGGACGGTGCTGCTGAAACCTTTAACCACATTTACTCTTCAACCTCCACTTTGCCCTGTAACAATGTAGATGAGTTGGTAGAAAACTTTCATTCTAAAACCTCGGACATCATTGATTCAATTGCTCCAATTAAAGTGAAAGTCATTTCTGGGAGGAAAAAGTCTCCATGGGGAAGTGCTCCACCAGTCAGAAGTGAAAAAAAATGAGTGTCGAAAAGCTGAACGCAGGTGGCGAAAGACTGGACTCCAGGTTCACTATATTATCTATAAAGAGAGACTCTACAGATATAACTTACATTGAAAAATGCAAGGGAATCTTTCTTTTCTGAGATAATCAGCAAAAACATTAACAATGCTCGTTCATTATTTGCCATGGTCAACAGGCTAACAAACCCTCCTGTAACTGTAGCATCTGAACTCCACTCTACCAGGGCCTGCAATGAATTTGCTAAGTTCTTTACTGAAAAAACCCAAAAGATCAGAGGGGCAGTCAGCACATCCACATCAACTCCAGTACCAAAGTTGTCTCCAACTAGAACTGATTTTGACAAAATGTCCGAATTTCACCAAATAAACCACAAAAACTTAGAAGAAATCGTACAGCAATTAAGCTCTTCTTCCTGCTGTCTCGATGTTTTACTCACAGCTTTCCTTAAGAAAGCTTTGCCTGTAATAACATCTGATTTAACACAAATAATAAATGCGTCCCTTTTGTCAGGTGTTTTCCCCCAGGCCCTGAAACCAGCAATTATCAAACCTCTATTGAAAAAGAGCAACTTGGACAAGCTGCTACTACAGAACTACAGGCCTATATCAAACCTCCCCTTCATCAGTAAGATTATTGAAAAAGCTGTTTCAGCAGTTAAACAACTTCCTAACAAACACTTCGATGTCTTCAAGTCAGGCTTGCTGCTCACCACAGTACAGAGACTGCTCTTGTCAAGGTGTTCAATGACATCCGTATAAATGCAGACTGTGGAAGAACCACATTGCTAGTATTATTGGACCTTAGTGCAGCATTCGACACTGTTGATCACTCCATTTTATTAGAGCGCCTGGAAAACTGGGTCACCCTTTCTGGTACAGCACTCAATTGGTTTAAATCCTACTTGAAGGAAAGGGACTTTTTTGTGTCAGTAGGTAACATCATATCAGAGACCACAAAAATCACATGTGGCGTTTCCCAAGGGTCCATCTTAGGGCCCCTTCTGTTCAATATTTATATGCTCCCCCTAACTCAGATTTTGATAAACAACAACGTAAGTTATAACTATGCAGACGACACACAGCTATATGTTACGATGTCACCAGGTGACTATGAACCCATTCAAGCGCTAAGTAAATGCTTAGAAGAAATCAATGCATGGATGTGCCAAAAATTTCTTCAGCTGAATCAAAACAAAACTGAAGTAATAATCTTTGGACCAAAGGAAGAGCGTTTAAAAGTTAGCACGCAGCTTATGTTATTACAGCTAGAAACCACCAGTCAGGCTCGAAACCTGGTTGCAATGATGGACTCAGACCTGAACCTTCAGAGGCACATAAAGACACATAAAGAACATATCCAGCACTAATGTCTCAGCAGGACCATGAAAAACTAATTCATGCATTCATCTTTAGTAGAATTGATTACTGCAACGGTGTCTTCACAGGTCTGCCTAAAAAGTCAATCAGAGAGCTGCAGTTGATCCAGAACACTGCTGCCCGCGTCCTCACTAGAGCTAAGAAAGTGGAGCACATCACCCCGGTTCTAAAGTCCCTACACTGGCTCCCTGTAGCTCAGAGAATATACTTTAAAATACTTCTGTTAGTCTATAAATCACTGAATGGCTTAGCACCAAAGCACATTACAGACTTGTTATCTGTGTATCAACCACCCAGACCTCTTAGGTCTTCTGGCTCAAATCTACTCTGCATACCCAGAACCAGAACCAAACAAGGAGAAGCAGCTTTTAGTTCTTATGCTCCACTAATCTGGAATAAACTCCCAGAAAACTGTAAGCGCCGAAACCCTAAGTTGCTTTAAATCAAGATTAAAAATGTATTTGTTTAGATTGGCCTTTGACTGTGCCATCTAAACATTATTAGTTACGTTTTCAGTCCAATTTTCCTTTCATTTTCTTATCCATCATTCTATTCTCTTTATTTTATCTATTTTTATTTTTTTATTATCTCTGTTGTTTGATTGTCTGTATCATTGTAATATTTTTCCTTATGTACAGCGCCTTGAGTGCCTTGTTGCAGAAAAGCGCTATATAAATAAACTTGATTTGACTTGATGTTGTTGTACATTTGATTTTGATTTATCAACTGATTATGCAGCCTGTTTTAATGCAATGTGATATATAGAGTAGTTCCTTGATGCTGCTGGGTCAAAATAGTGAGTGACCTAATTCTACAGTTTTACATACACTATATTGCCAAAGGTATTCGCTCACCTGGCGTGACTCGCATATGAACTTAAATGACATTCCATTCTTAATACATAGGGTTCAATATGGTGATGGCTTACCCTTTACAGCTGTAACAGCTTCAACTCTTTTGGGAAGGCTGTCCACAAGGTTTAGAAGCATATTCATGGGAATTTTTGACCATTCTTCTAGAAGCACATTTGTGAGGTCATAAACTGATGTTGGACGAAAAGGCCTGGCTCATAGTCTCTGCTGTAACTCCTCCCAAAAATATTATATCGGGTTAAGGTCAGAACTCTGCAGGCCAGTCAAGCTCATCCACACCAAACTCTCTCATTAATGTCTTTATGGACCTTGCTTTGTCTACAGTCATGTTGAAAGAGGAAGGGGCTGTTGGCAAGAAGTGGGGGGCAAAATCTCTTGGTATGCTGAAGCATTCAGAGTTCCTTTCACAGGAACTAAGGGACCAAATCAAGCTCTTGAAAAACAACCGC
The DNA here is from genome assembly GCF_021462225.1 of Girardinichthys multiradiatus. Classification (NCBI taxonomy): domain Eukaryota; kingdom Metazoa; phylum Chordata; class Actinopteri; order Cyprinodontiformes; family Goodeidae; genus Girardinichthys; species Girardinichthys multiradiatus. The sequence goes on along the minus strand of NC_061803.1, from coordinate 19,906,658 downwards.
ACAGCATAATCCCCGTCCACCAAACTTTATACTTGGCACAATAGAGTCAGACAAGTACCGACCGCCAAACCCAGACTCGTTCTCCAGATTGCCAGATGGAGAAGGGCAATTCATCACTCCGGAGAACATGCCTCCACTGCTCTAGAGTCCAGTGGCGGCGTGCTTTGCACCACTGCATTGAAATTGGTGATGTATGGCTTGGATGTAGCTGCTCGGCAATGGAAACCCATTCCATGAAGCTCTCTACACATTGTTCTTGAGTTAATCTAAAGGCCACAAGAGGGGCAGAAAGTCGGTGACCTCAGTGCCCTATACACATCAGCATCTGCTGCCCCTGCTCCAACAGTTTACATGGCCTACCAATTTGTGGCTAAGATGCTGTCGTTCCCGATCACTACAACCTTTGGCCATAAACAGTATCAGAGTATAATGAAAAACAATGGGGTCTTAACTAAAGTTTCCTTAAAAGCAGGAATTTTGGCAGTTTGCTGTTCTGGAGCACATATAGAGTTTTGCAAAAAAACATTGGGCAGAAAATGGTCCTTTGAAGAACTCCATGTATGAACATTACATGCTAAGATTTGGAAAATGACAGATAACACTAATTTTGCTCAGTGTAATCCCACCAAGTTTTCTGTAAATAGGCCTACAGTGCCTTGCAGAAGTATTAATACCCTTTGAACTATTTCATATTTGTCCCTTGTCACAAATATGTTTTTAACCTAATTCAAATGATCGACAGATTTTGTGAAAAGCTTTCTCCTTTCCTTCCACTTTACAATTGTGTGCAAGTTTGTGTTGGTCTGCTCCAATAAAATACATAGAAATGTTGTCTTTGTAATGTCACAAAATGTGAAAACGTTCAAGATGTAGGAATACATTTGTAAGGCACGGTATAAAAAATAGATTCCTCCTCCTCAACATTGGTACTGGAGGATGACTAATGTTAGAGTACCTTTACACAGAAGGGCAAACGGTTTTCCTTGAAGGCGTAGAAGTTAAGAACTAACTGTTGACCAGCTTTGGTCAGCGGAGCCAAGTTCCCATAACAATCCACATAGATAGGCCTTCCCTCCAGAACCTGAAATAAACAAAAATCAAGAAAACAAGTAAAATTACAAAAAAATAAATTCTTGTATTCCTAATAAAAAAATAAGAACGTCTAATAAAGGTTCACTTGTGCAATAATTTGACAGGAGTACAGAAAATGCTAGATTTGTTGTTTTGGTTTAAACATTTATTCTGAAAGGACATCCGTAACTTTCCTAAAGCTATTAAATTATTTTACAGTAGCCTACAGATTGCTTTAGACTTTGCAAAACAAGCCCTTTTGCAAGCCCTTAAAGGCTTTGGAAAATGAAAGTTATTCATTACATTTAATATTTTAACATTTATTTTATTTTGGACGGTTTATATAAAAAAAAAAAAAAAAAAAAGAGTAGACACTATGTTAAATGAAACTAAATGCAGTGAAATTGTGTACCTCTATGTCTTTGCTCCTCGCCACCTCCTCGAAGTTCTCCTGCTGCTCCAGAGTTTTGTCCACTTTGTCATCTGTCATGCAGAAGCACCTCAGGGTGGACTCCACCGGGTCATTCATTTTAGCAAACACAACGAACTTGGCCATGTAGGGCACACAGATCAACTCCCTATAGACCTGAGTGGCCAAGCTCACCGTCTCGGGGATCTGGTGGCAGTCTGCTAACCAGAACCTGCATAAGGAAAAAAAAAGACAGAAACAGGTAGAAGCATCATGCATGTATAAATATATAACACCCTGTGGTATTTGTGTGTTCTGTCTTACCTCGCAGAGACATTAGTAGTGAAAGAGACGCAATCGTTGACAAATGTGAGGGGAGTTGTTCCAGTGATGTCCTCCCACTGTGCTGGGGATGTACCACCTGCATACATTTAATGTGATTCACTTAAAACTAAAAGATAAACAAGTCACAAAAAACAACAATGAACCACTGCAACTTCTATTTACACTATTTGCCTTCTGCAAAGGTAATCACATGCTTTCAACTTTTTTACATTTTGTCATCTAACAATTACAAACCTCTATGTATTATACTGGGATTTTATGTGACAGGAAAATGACACATGGATTCCACATTGGTTTTAGAAACAAAAAAACAACTAAAAAGAATTTGTATTCAGCATGCCACTTCCCAATTTTGTACTACATTACGTTGCTTTATCACAGGAAATTCCAATAAAATACATTAAAGGTTGTGATTGTGATGTGTATTTTCCAAAAGACAGCTTTAACTACAATAACTTGTCTAATTGATCCTATCACTACCACCCTGCTTTGAAGAAGACTTTGATTTTTTAGCTAACATGACAAGGTTCACTCAGATTTGTCTGAAACTTGTTAAATGTAAAATATTTAGCCTAAAATAATTGTTATGTTGCTATCACTAAGTCTGCAGCTGCAGTTCCTTTATCTGTTTCTTAATTGGCAAATAAATTACTGGCTGCATCCTTCCCTTAATAAGAGCTTTTTATTTGAATATGGTTTGTAGTTTTTCAGGCTAACATATCGTAAACATACTGTGAATATCACTCGTCCTTAGTATTAGGGCAAGGCTTATTTCTGAAGTTTTGGTCCAACAAGATGAGTAAAACAGTTTTTTAACCAACGTAAAAATCTGTTAATTAATGTTTTTAACTATCTAAACTAACAATCTACTGAGCTGATATGTAATCACATACTATACAGGTCCTTCTCAAAATATTAGCATATTGTGATAAAGTTCATTATTTTCCATAATGTCATGATGAAAATTTAACATTCATATATTTTAGATTCATTGCACACTAACTGAAATATTTCAGGTCTTTTATTGTCTTAATACGGATGATTTTGGCATACAGCTCATGAAAACCCAAAATTCCTATCTCACAAAATTAGCATATCATTAAAAGGGTCTCTAAACGAGCTATGAACCTAATCATCTGAATCAACGAGTTAACTCTAAACACCTGCAAAAGATTCCTGAGGCCTTTAAAACTCCCAGCCTGGTTCATCACTCAAAACCCCAATCACGGGTAAGACTGCCGACCTGACTGCTGTCCAGAAGGCCACTATTGACACCCTCAAGCAAGAGGGTAAGACACAGAAAGACATTTCTGAACGAATAGGCTGTTCCCAGAGTGCTGTATCGAGGCACCTCAGTGGGAAGTCTGTGGGAAGGAAAAAGTGTGGCAGAAAACGCTGCACAACGAGAAGAGGTGACCGGACCCTGAGGAAGATTGTGGAGAAGGGCCGATTCCAGACCTTGGGGGACCTGCGGAAGCAGTGGACTGAGTCTGGAGTAGAAACATCCAGAGCTACCGTGCACAGGCGTATGCAGGAAATGGGCTACAGGTGCCGCATTCCCCAGGTCAAGCCACTTTTGAACCAGAAACAGCGGCAGAAGCGCCTGACCTGGGCTACAGAGAAGCAGCACTGGACTGTTGCTCAGTGGTCCAAAATAAATTTTTCGGATGAAAGCAAATTCTGCATGTCATTCGGAAATCAAGGTGCCAGAGTCTGGAGGAAGACTGGGGAGAAGGAAATGCCAAAATGCCAGAAGTCCAGTGTCAAGTACCCACAGTCAGTGATGGTCTGGGGTGCCGTGTCAGCTGCTGGTGTTGGTCCACTGTGTTTTATCAAGAGCAGGGTCAATGCAGCTAGCGATCAGGAGATTTTGGAGCACTTCATGCTTCCATCTGCTGAAAAGCTTTATGGAGATGAAGATTTCATTTTTCAGCACGACCTGGCACCTGCTCACAGTGCCAAAACCACTGGTAAATGGTTTACTGACCATGGTATCACTGTGCTCAATTGGCCTGCCAACTCTCCTGACCTGAACCCCATAGAGAATCTGTGGGATATTGTGAAGAGAACGTTGAGAGACTCAAGACCCAACACTCTGGATGAGCTAAAGGCCGCTATCGAAGCATCCTGGGCCTCCATAAGACCTCAGCAGTGCCACAGGCTGATTGCCTCCATGCTACGCCGCATTGAAGCAGTCATTTCTGCCAAAGGATTCCCGACCAAGTATTGAGTGCATAACTGTACATGATTATTTGAAGGTTGACGTTTTTTGTATTAAAAACACTTCTTTTTTTTTTTTGGTCGGATGAAATATGCTAATTTTGTGAGATAGGAATTTTGGGTTTTCATGAGCTGTATGCCAAAATCATCCGTATTAAGACAATAAAAGACCTGAAATATTTCAGTTAGTGTGCAATGAATCTAAAATATATGAATGTTAAATTTTCATCATGACATTATGGAAAATAATGAACTTTATCACAATATGCTAATATTTTGAGAAGGACCTGTATTAGCCCCTTTAAGGTCCAGATTCCATCAAAAACTGGAAATAATTCAACTCAATTTTAGGGTTTAAACAAAACACTCAACATTTTGGTGGAAAACAGGACTATTAATCACCAAACATTGTTTGCTGAGTCTGTCATGACAGTATTTAAAGAAGTTTGGTAAATTCAGCAATTTCTTTGTGATTTTTAGGTCACATCCTTTTACAAGTTCGGTGAAATTCAAAGGAATTTCCATAATTTCAGCTTTTAAAATACTGCTGCTCAGTGGCGTGCACAGACATTTTGGGGGGCAGGTGCTCAAGTGGAAAAAAAGGGCACCTTGTGCGGCACATGGAGTTGTTGGTTGCCTTTGTAGAGTGAGATTTATTACAGGCACAACATGAACATAATTTATATGTATTACTAAGCACCCCCAAAACAAACTGTCCTGTGGGATGTAGGGAAATGACCACCCGGGAAAAAAAAACTCAAAACAAGAATGCTTTTGACAAAATTCTTAAGATTAATAAGGCAACAAAATTATCATAGACTGATTTAAAGTTAGATTACTGATTAACAACCTGAACTTCCTGAGTCAAATTTGAAACTTACGTTATCCTTCATTGTTTTTTCTTTTTACACACTGAGCACAACGTGTTTGTCTTGACTATATCATTCTGTACTTTTATCACAAAATGTCTTCTGTACCAAATAACCGTATGTTGTAGCAAAGCAGGTTACACTGTGAAATTTACCAGTTAGGTCACACTAAATGAGTTACCTTCAGTAACCAGTGACCATTCTACAGTGTAAATCAACTATACCCAGAAAATGAGTTATAAAATCTTTATAGTCAATATGAAACCAACATCAGAGAATATGATCATAAGAAGAATCATCTATACTTCTGCATGTAGCCAGCGTGATATGACTGAAATTATTCTTAGAGAATAAAAATTAATGAGATCACAAGTCCTGAGAACTGATAAGATGTCTGCTATTCAGAAAATAAAATATTCTGATCACATCATCATTTTTACACACACAGAAGTAGAAAATACAACTTAGCCTACATGCCCCACATTTACTGAACTTTATTAAAGGTATTTTAGTAGTGTATGAATTTAAATGTTAACCAGCTCATTTGGCCGTATTTGCAATACAAAAAAAAAACATGAATCAAACAGAAGTCATCATGGACCATAATAGCAAATGTAATACCGACATCTATGAGACAGATTTGAATTTATTTTTTTCTTCTAATTTAATCTAAGAGTTGAATCGTAGACATTCTCCTGGCGCCTGGTGGCAGCCATAGAAGACATAGCGGGTAAAGGTTTGCCATTGATTGGCCTGTTCTGTTTAGATAAAATGGTGGCAGGTGAAGTTTTAACTTTTTCATCTGAAGTTTAGGAAGCAAGTATATTCGTTTTGTTTGTTACCTGGATGGTTAGCCGGCCTGTCGGCAGGGCAGGGCTCTATCTGACGGCGGAGGGGAGGAGAGAAGAGGTAAGCTGGACCAGCGAAGGTCCAACTCTCCGCTCTGCATGCAGCCCGTCTCCGTTGTGTGTTGGTGAAGGGGAGTGGGGGGGGGGAATTTCAAAACGTGGGGCACTGGTATTATAGGCCTTTAAATTCAGAAATGTTACCTTGGGCCCCACACTATACACTGTAAAAATTTAAAAAAAGATTTCAGGAGGGCACTTTATTCTCGAAAAGATAAAAGGGCAGGTGCTCTAGCACCACCTATGTGCACGTCCCTGCTGCCACTATCTTATTTTTAACCTACATACATAATTTTGTTATCATTAAGTTATTTTATTGCTCTTTCACATAACATTGTTTGTTTTGAGAAACAACTCTTAAGAAAATTTTGCCAACATACCAAGTAATACTAAATCTGATCAGGATCAATTTAGGATCAGAGAGACATATTTTTTTAGGTCTGGTATTTCTATGACCCCTGCAATTAGCCTGACCTTAGTTGCAGTATCCCACTAACACATACCTAACTGTAATACTTGCTTTCAATGTTTATTTATGTGATGCTTTTGTTCAGTGGTCCAGTCTTTTTATTTACTTGACAGCTGCAAAGATCTATAAAATACCAACACTCACCTGTAATGCTACAGAGGAGGCGGAGGCAGGGTGTACTGTCTCCTTTGTAACCATTAGAAAGCCCCTCCCCTGAGAGTGGCGGTACCGGGATGGTCATGGTGATGGGCTTGTGGAACTTCCTCCTTCTGGGCTCCACTGTAACAATGGGGCTGAAGGTTGCTCGGTTACCAAGGATTTTCTTTGCAGTGTCCTCAGGAATCGGCTGGGCCTGGCAGAAAAGAGGCAACGATTATTGAGGGATGTGTCATTTGTGAGTATACTCACTTTGCATGACCTTTATATTTTCTTATTATGTTCTAGCATTTTAAACAGAAGGTAATAGACATGTATAGCTTTAAACCCACCTGCAATCCAACTTTGATTTTCTTCGTTAGCGCCCCCTCAGGGAAGGAAGCCTCAACCATTGGGACGCTGCGGCTGCTGAGAGTCCCGCCCTCTGGTCCCATCTGATGGGTTTCCTGTCTGACACGGGACACCACAGCAAAATACTGTGGAAAGTCCTTGGTGATGATGCGGCAGATCCTCTTCCTCTCCAGTTCCTCAGGACTGTCCAATTCTATAGAAAAATTGTTTGTGTTACTGAAATTGGATATCTTCTTGACACTCAATAACAACAACAATTTTGAGTGCCACTGTCTCGGACAGGCATGTAAAAAAAAATAAGTGAAAAAATCTAAAAAATGAAAAATAAATTCTACTGCTTTTATATGTACGTATGGATCTACTGCACTGCACTGCTTTTATCCCACAGCATATTTTGATTGGTTGGAAGGAGGGGCTCGCCCAGGGACCCATTTATACGAGGACTGCCACTGGTCAGACAGCCATCAGATGCTGAAAACTTCATTCTGTTTATTTTATTTCATTAGTCTCACATTTGTGGCTCTGTGATTTACCTTCTATAAAAATTTTTTTTATTATTATTTCTATTTATTTCGCAGGGCAAGATGGACATGTGCTTAGGACATGTGAGTGTAAAATGAGTTGGGTGTGCTTCACCTTCATCCATCCCGTTAAGGAGCTGGTTGAGGTCGCCGGTCTTGCAGTCATACAGATGTTCCTTCCAGGATTCTCCATTCTCACTGCGTAGCAGGATCAACTCTCTCTCCTGCCCCCGCATTGAGGCAAAATGTGGGATCTCCACTATCACAGGCCTGGCAGGGGACATGTCAGGGACATATGGCTGAATAAATAATATTAACTTCTCTCCTATCACTGAAATGAAAAGCAAACACTTAATCAAACCAAAAAATAAACATCGTAATTAACATTTTGAAGAATTTGCAAAAAGCAAAATGGAAAGTAATTTTTTTTCCAAAGTGGTGAAAGAGCTGGTGTCAACACCACTGAGTCATAAGGTTCTGATGATGATAGTGCTGGATAAAAACAGCTCCAACTGTGAACCTGAGGAGTTAATGGGACATTCAGAGCAAATGGAATGCATGAAATAGAATGAGGGGTGATGGAAAAAAGCTGCACAGCCCATAATGACAAAAGGCAAGATGGCAACAAAAAGTAGTATAGTTTCAGAAGAACACAATATGAAAGCTCCTCAGTCAAAGTGATAATTTCTCCTGTTATGTAAACTGATAAGGAAAAATTAAGAAATCACTAATTGCTTTTCAGCCCATCATCCTACGAAGCACCTAGATTCACATACAAATAGAGCAGCAGAAACATGACACATCATTTGGTTTTAAACAATGTGTTAGTAGCCAGTTCATAATCTGTCTTTGGACATTAAATTAACTTAGCATGTAACTATGAGTGTGTTTCAAGCCGAAATCTCAGTTGAAACTGTATGCCACGGCAGCAGATGGAAGTGGGCATACTTAAAAAAATACATTTTCATCACTAAAAAGCAGAACAATCTGGTCCCTCTTCAAAAAGAGACCTTGTGTTTCTAAACGAGATTTAAATCTATAAATAAAAATAAATAAATACAATTCAACGTAGTAATAATTTAGCTCACATAAGCACTTAAAATACTCCTGGCACATCTCACCAGGATTTCTATACACTATTCAAGTTCAAATCTACCACCTTCCCAGACTCAAACTCACAGAGTTCTCAGTTGATCTTTGTCCCATTTCTACAGTATAAACTCATAAGTTCACAATTGATTTATATGGATGGATGTATGTGTAGAATTATTAATAGATGGGTGGACAAACGGATGGACACATACATTTACTGCAGATACAAGAGCAGGTACAAACTACATAGATGGGTAGATGGATGGATGGATGGATACAACATTTAGACTTTGGGGTAGCACACAAAGTCTAGAAACAAAAATAGTTATCCATATTATATGCCCTATTTCCAGACCTGAAAAATACTAAATCCCAGTCTTCCATACTTAGGATGGCACAGCCAAAGAAAGCATGTCTAAGATGCTGGAAGGTGGTCTACTACTTGCATCAGTAGCCTACTTTTGCTTAGTGTTAAAAAAAGCTTCTCTTGTGGGTATTTGCAGAATGTGATTTAACACCTCAGTCCAATGATTGGGAGTCTCCTTAAGTAAAGAGTGCCTACTCATATTCTGCAGAGAGCTCCACTTGAGGAGTAAAATATAAAGATGAAACAAGATTAAACCATAAAAAACTGCACACTGTGTGCACATATTTGTCATGACTCTTAATGTTGGGAACCTTTTTTATACAAATACCAAAAACCCAATTAGTATTTCAGTCTGGAAAGCCATACACAAACTTCTAGAGTTTTTATGGACTTCTATGGATTTTTACTATTGATCTACTTTTGTAAATTACCTGAAAAATTATATGTACAGTTGCAGAAAAAGTAAAATAATGATCTGAAATAGATCCTCTTAATCTCATATATTTAACTGCAACAGATCTCCATTGATTTATGGTTATATGATGATCAGTACATCAATGCCAAATAAAAAAAACAGTGAGAGCCAATTAGATAAATGGAACTAATGACAAGATTCCACTTTCACGGTTTCTCTAGACTCTTGGTCTATAGTTTCCAACATAAACGTACAGTTTTTATCTTAGATTTTCAATAAGCTATGAAAGTGACCCAGTTGCTCTTTTTTCTTTAAGAACATGACTCAAAGCTACTATTTGGACTATCCACTAAGATCTTTCTTTTATCTATTTATGTCTGATATTGTCAGACAGATTATGGAAAGTTCAGGTAGTATTATAGAAATACAAAACTTATAAAGTTTGACATTATTAGAGCACTAACATGTTTTTCTTGTTTTTTCTCTTTTGAGCATTTAAAAATCTGATTTGTTTGCCATGGTAATGACTAATAATCTGATTAATGTGCACTTTATTCTGAAAAATAATAATAATAATTTAAAAAAAAGATGATAGAACAACTGATGCTGATTCGAAAGTAATGGAAGTCATGGAAGGTAGGATGGTGCCGGGTTTTGGGGTACAAGATGTATCATGCCCAACAAAGCGCAGTCCAGCCTCAGCAGCCAATAAAAACCTTATTAAGTGAAGTCAACTGGGAGCTTCTGAAATCAAATAGCTATTAAGCGCCCATCACAGTTTTTGGCACCATAGTAAAGATCTTTAAAAAGCCTTAAAATAAATGTATCTTTTAATTCAGTAGCATAGATTAAAAAAAGTCTTTCTGTTTTTCCAAAATCTCTCCTCAGACAGCTTTTGGCACATTTACTGTTATAATGCTTTGGACCACCCCTTTTTGGTAAGTGGACAGCACTCGGTCTTATAGAACATTTCACAACATTGGTGCATACATAGAGAGAAATCTACGACCATTCGTCTTTGCACAATCTCTACAGATCCTCCACTGGGTCCTCACATATGTTTCTTCTCTTTAGCTCACAGCAGGTTTTCAATGGGATTTAGGTCTTGGATCATTATTGTGCTGAAAATGTTCAGGTTTCTGACTGAGCCCTACAGATCTTTATTTAAAATGTACTTGTATTTCAAAGAGTTCATAATGACATGCACTTGGATTTGGTGACCCAAACATTTTATTTTTAACATTAGTTTACCTCCCTTGCCATTCTCCATTACTGTGCGTGGCAAAAAGATAAACTTAGATCCTTATCTAGCCCTGTTTGTCGCAGTTCCAAACTTTTAAATTATTTAAATAAATAAATATTATTCTGATTGTAGAAACTAAACCAAAAACTAACCAGCCATTTTCCTGTAGCCATTTGTTGACGTGTGAATATTAACACAAATCTGCCCTACTTGATTGAAGGTTTCTCCTGTGTTACCAGTTTTGAAGAGTGGCTAAAGGAAATGAGCTTCTGTCTGTATCAAGTCATACTTATACCCCAGGGAAACAGAAAGTCATTGATGACTCATTAAAAGTTTCTCTTATCAAATTGAAAAGTAAACCACAAATTAAACTAACAGTACAGTTAAAGTAACAGTGGCAAATCTAATTTTGTGAAAATGTTTTTTACCCAGGGATGTTTTCCTCCTCTGAGTAAGTATACTCAGATTAAAGGGTTGAAAGTTTTTAGTGTGATACTTTGTTGCTGCAATAAAATGTGAATTAATTTTAAGGCTTTTTACATATCTTCACCAGGAATGCCATTAAGTGTGGCAAGCACTGTAGAATGAAGTGGCTGCAAAGTAACCACAATGGATTTGAAGCTATGATGTGTAGTTTTAGGAAGAATGTTAGTTGTGAAAACTATTCGCCATGAACTTGTGATGCTGCTGCGACTGTAACAAATATAATTTGCTGTGCTGGACTCATCTTGTAACTAATTTTCTTCCAAAAACTACATGAAAACTATATAAAGGCTACAACCTGATAAACTGAAGTAAACAGAAATGGGCAACATAATCCTTCAGCATGGATCAGCCTCAACATGTTGTTTCCTTGGGGGTAGGTGGGCGGTAGGGGAGGTAGGGGAGGAAGGGGTGAGGGGAGCTACAGTATGTTTGGTTCCTACCCAACAAATCTAGTTCCTCTGGGTCCCAGCTGTAGCACGGGACAAACCAGGCTCTCGCCTTCATTAAGGGCTGGAAGCTTTCTGGGAAGATGGAGCTTACTGTGTCCACAAGATAATGAAAACAACATTTATTCAAAAGACACACTCACAATGTCAGTGGCTTCATTGGGTGAATTTCGCCCCTTCGCCATTTCACAGTTTTGCAATTTTAGTCGTTTAGTACCCGACTTTTCAAGGTACAAAATGGCAATGTGTGTCACCGGAGGTGTTGCACCAACCACCCATCACTTCATAACTTTATTGGGGACGTTTAATACCCACTTTGGCAACTAGTTATTTAAAGGTTTTTTTATTTTATTTTTTTTTCATCTACCCAGGGTTTAATGTAAGGAAATGTGATTAGTTGACTTCAAAAGATTGTTTCTACATGGAGTTAATTCAGATATATTCTGGGTTGATCTGGGTTCATAATTTGTCATATTTCATAAAATTCCGTTTGCCTAAAGAGGAAACAAATAAAATTATGGTTTAACACAAAGATTTAATAAAATCTCTAACTAAATTACATTAAATTTGTGATTTGAGTATTTTTCTGACTACTGTTTTCTATAGTTCATGAAAATAATTAACTACTAAGAAAAATAAATGGGTGCACAATAGTTCAACTCCATGGTTATGAAATGGAAGAAGGAAGGGACAAAATAACGATATAAATCGGCGAAGGGGCAAGTTGACCCGGAGCCGGCCTCTTTCAGTTACTGACAGCAGCATCAATGAGTAATTTACATAAGATATAAGAGCTGTGTGACATTGTGTGAATGATGAATTATGATATATATAAATTCATAAACCACACATTTAGCAGCAATGTTGTTTTTTTTTTTTTTAAATATGCCTGAGCAAAAAAATGCTTTATGCATTTAAGGCCATCCATCACCTCGCTCCTTCATATCTGTCTTACCTCCTCCATATTAATATTCCCTCCCAGTCTCTAAGATCAGCCTCCTCCATCAACCCCATGGTGCCTCCTGCTCGTCTGATCACCATGGGATTCAGGGCCTTTAGCAGATCTGCCCCCCGCTTCCGGAACACCCTTTTCAAATCCCGACTAAAAAGTCATCTGTTCAAACAAGCATTTTTACCCTGATCAAGCACCATGGTCCTTTTATTTTTGTCTTCTGATTTCTTTTTATTCTTTTTTTTTTGCTTTTATTGCTTTTTACTTTGCAGGGTGACCTTGAGTGCCCTGATAGGGATCTTAAATAAAATGTATTATATTATTATTATTATTATATAAATTAATATAAACAGTTGAAAACACATGTTTACATACAATGTGTAACAAGTCACAAACTTTGTTTTTAATTGTCTAACAATAAATTAGACTAAATTTCTCCCATTAAAGGCCAGTTGAGATTACTAAAAACATTTATTTTTGGGAAATGTCAGAGTAATGAGGTCATTGCCCATTTTGAAGACCCACTTCTGTCTAAGCCTTAACTTCTTGCCTGATGTCTTGAGATGTTGCTTCAGTATTTCCACATAATCATGATGGCACCTATTTTGTGAAGTGCACTAGTCCCTCCTACAACAAACAGCTGCCACAACATGATACTGCCACCCCTGTACTTCACAGCTGGGATGGTGTTCTCAGGCTTCCAGGCTTCCTACTTAAAAAAAAAATATTAACAATTGTCATTATGGCCAAATACTTCAACTTTAGTTTCATCAGACCTCAGAACGCATTTTGTCCCTGATTTCATTTGCAAACTCTAATCTTTTCTTGTTACATTTGTAGTAATGGTTTCTTCTTCGCTGAGTGGTCTTTCAGTCAATGTCTGCACTGGACTCAATTCCCTGTAGATAATGACAATCTCTTAAAAGCTTCAGGCAGCAAATCACAAAGACTTTTTGCTTTTGTTTTATGGTTGATACACACATGGACATTTGTAAACAAATTGAATAAAATAAAATTGCTCATTAGTAGCTGTTCTGGACCATTAAGCTTCTTTAGAACTAATGGCTTTATTTTTGAACATAAAGTTTGAGAATCCTTATTCAAATGAAACTGGATACATTTTCCACCAAATGCATATGCACACATTCACACTTCAAAATATCTTCTCAGATAGCTGAAAATGGTGATGCAACAAGCAGAAGAAAGGAGAAATTTCCAAAGAAAATGATTTTGTATTCAGCAGTGGAAAGATCAGATTTATATTTAAAAATAAAAAGTGCAGCCCTACCCTAAGAACTGAGCCCCCGCCGGTCCGACCTCCACCAGTCTGCTCGCCAGGCCTTCCCCTTCCACCATCGGAGGAGGGGAGGCCAGTTTGTGCTTCTTGACCAGACGACAAGTGATCCTGGTGGGTGCAGTGCACTTTCTTGGCGGGATGATGATGCGCATGCCGTTATGGCGACTTCCCCTCATGGAACCGCCTCTGGCATCAACCATAAAGCTGACCAGGAACCTGGAGTAGGGAGTAAAAAGAAGGAGAAAATAGGAGAGTAGGAAAAGACAGAAATAGGAGAAGCAGGACAGGAAAGAAGAAACATACTGTTTTAAGTGCGGTGCTAAGAAAAGAAGAAGCTTTAGTTAAGGTGAGGTCGTGTCCCATGCTGCGATCTTATAAAACACTGACCGTAATTGTGAGAAAAACTGTAAAGAGAACAAAAAGGTGAGTGGGGTTCTATGTTGGCTGGAAATTATGTAAGAAAAGGACAACATTGTCTGAAATGTTAAATTCACACTTAATGGCCATTTTATTAAAAACAGTCTTAGTTGCTTTTCAACAGAGCGTATCAACAACTCAGTGCATTCAGGCATCTAGCATCTCGTTGAAGACAACTTGTTTAGAATTGGAAAAAAGGGGAACTCTTAGACTCTGAACATGGAATGGTGTAGGTGCCAATCCAAGTATTTTAGAGACTTTTGATCTACTTGGATTTTCATGGACAACCATATTTCTGGTTTACAGAAAAAGGGGAAAATAAGAATTCCACCTCTGAAGGCACAACACCTCGAAACTTGAAGAAGATGGACTACAGCAGCAGAGGACCAAATCAGGCTCCACTCCTGTCAACTAAGAATAAGAAACTGAGGCTAAAATTCCCAGAGGCTCATCAAAATAGGACACAAAGAGATTGAAAAAACATTTATCTGGTCCAGTAAGTCTTGATCTCAGGTCTGACTTTCAGATAGTACAGACAGAATTTCATGTAAGGGTAAAAGCTTGGATCCATCCTGCCTTCTATCAACAGTTACAGCTGGTGGTGGTGGTATATAGACATCTTTTGGCAGACTTTGGACCACTATTTACTGCACTCCAGTGGCCTCTACAGACACCAGATTTCAGTCCAATTGTGCACCTTTGGGATGTGGTGGAATGGAAGATTCTCATCATGGAGGTGAAGCAGACAAATCTGCAGCAACTGCATGATATTATTATATTTATGTGGATCAGAATCTTGTTGAATGCCACAAAGAATTATGGCAGTTGTGAAGTAAAAAGGGGGTCCAAACCTGCACTAGCAACATGTTACTAATAAAGTGGCCAGTAAGTTTATCTGTAAATCATATTAGTTATTTTATTTAAGATGCCAACACAGGAGCCTCTGATGTTTTTTGTGTTTTTCCCACATCCGGAAATTACTTATTTCTGCCCCTAACTCACAAAAAAATAGTTTACACTCACACAGACCCAAACCATGCAACATGGTATCTGAAATGTCATGTTAGTTTGGACTCTATGTTGTTACTCGTAAAACACAGAATAAATTGCTCTTTTACATTAGAGATGCACAAATCAATGGACCAGAGATCCAAATTGACCAATTTTCCTTAATTGGCTCTGATCAGCAGGTCAAATACAGTAAATATTCAGTATATGCATCTAAATTAAGAAGTCCCACCATTTTCATTTATGCATTTATACATGCATAAACTAACATCATGGACTTTGCGCACTGTAAAAAAATACATAAAATATCAGATAAAAGTTAGGGACATATTGCCCAAATGCATAAAGAGGGATAATCTTAATTCGTCAAAAACTGGAACTGGTAAGTCAGACCTCAAAGGAAACCAGAAATCGGTATTGGCCAGGGAAAGCAGGATTGGTGAATCTCTACTTTATATCCAAAAAAATAAAGATCACTCACAGATATGCCTATATATTTTGAGCAGAAGTTGCTGCACAACTACAATGGAAAACAACATACGCTATATTGCCAAAAGCACTTGTCTGTCTAATTTTACATGTACATGTAACTTCGATGACATCCTATTCTTAATCTGTAAGGTCCAATTTGTTGATAGACCCACTGTCCAAAAGTTGCTACTGCCAAGAATAGCAACTTTAACTATTAATTAAACATCTTCCACAAGGTTTAAAAGTGTGAAGAAAACCAGAATTGAAGTCTCCACTCTAATTCATCCCAAAGGTATTCAAGAAGGTTGAGGTCAGGACGAGGGGCAGTCAGGTTTCTCCTCTCCAAGCTTTGTACACCTGGAGCCATATGAGTGACTGTAACACTGGAATTCATTGATTTGGTGGTGTGACCCACTGCTTTTGGCAATATAGTATATTTCTATTCTAAGCTCTTATGTAAAGTAAATAAGAATAAAAGTACATGTATATATGGAGTTTATAAAATCTCAGATGGACAGCAACACATGAGATACTACACCTCAGAAATATAAATTTTCACACACCCTAATTGAAATGTAAGTAGCCAGGAACTTAATTGCACTTGGTTTGATTAAATGATCAAAGGAAGTGTGATCACCTCTATAACAGTAGCAGTTTTAGAAGTTTGCTAGTCTTGAGAAAAATTCTTGATGAGTGGAAAATATTTAAGATAGTTCCCAATATTCTCAGGAAAATCCTTTCCAGCAAATTCACCTCGAAGTTAGACAGATTGCGAATAACAAAATCTCAGACTCTATGGGTCTCAGTTAGCATGAGAAAAGGTCAGGTTTACAAAACAACAATTAAAAAAAGAATATAACAAGTATGGCTCCTTCATGAAGGGTTGTCAGAATAAAGCAACTGGTCTCTGAAAATAAATGTGCCAGCACAACTTAGGTTTTCAAAGTTGCATCTGAATGAAGCACAAGTCAGAATAGAGATGCTTGGCCTTAAGGCAAAGAATCAGGTTGGGAGCAAACCAAACAAAGCATCATAAACACCTCATCACCTCACCAACGGACAAGCACAGTGGTGGTAAGGTTGGTGGTAAGGAGACTGTTTTGCATGCCGCAGGGTCAGGGAACCTTCCAGTCATTGAGTTGACTATAAACTCCTCTGTATACCACTATGTTCTTACAGCCAAATGTGGCTCTACAAACCAATTAATCATCATTGTCTTCCTTTTTCCACACTTCTACTGCCCGTCAGCCTAGTTTCTGTGAAATAAAACGGTGAGACGGTGTAATACATCCTGTTGCAACATGTTGTCCATCTGAATGTTCTTACTTTTCTTGATAAAACATCAGTTCTTAGATACTTACTGTTTAGAAAGATAACACATCAGCCTCATTTTTAACATATAGTCACTCGGATCAGTTAGAAAATCAAAACAAACAGGCAAAAACTCAACTAATAAACAACCCTTCTTTGTGTCAAGTGTGTAAAATCAGTTTATGAGTGAGGAGAGCAAACACAGATGTTATGAGTGAACTGAGAGGGGAAGGTGTGACAGAAGGTAACCAATCACAGTCAAATCACCTGCTGTCGTACTGCGGGAGCGGAGAGGAAAAACTGCAGGATGGACGAAAAAGTAACGCAAGGAGGAACAGATCAACAACACAGCTTTGTCACTGCAAGAAAATCTTTTAAAAAATCTTTAAAAAAAATCTGTTTAATGGTTGCTTTAGATCCTAACCACAAAGAGAGTGAAATCAATCCCCTTTAAGGGTGGATTATTCAGTGGATGCAGAAAATTTCCCAAAAACACTTTTTAGCTGCAGCTATGTCATGGCTGCAGTACAGACAGGCTAACGGCTGAAAGGAGAGATAATTATTAAGAAATTAGGAAGACAACCACTACAAAACAGGCAGGCAGAGACAAACGGCTACCTTATTGCTTCTTCTACAAGCTTTTTACTGTTTTCTTCATCTTCATGGTTAGACGGAGATAACAGACATTTGCTCCCTTCTTTCATCTCCTGTCTTTACCCATTCATCCTTTCAAACATGCTTACCCAGAGTGGACCGGTGAGGAGACGAGGTTGACATTATCCAGCGGGTCTGCAGTCCAGCTATACCTTCTCAGAGAGTCGTTGTCAGCGTCCTTCATTGTCAACAGATGCTGTGAAGCAGAAAACAAGGTACTAAGGCATTGTTCTGTGTGAGCAAAGGTGTGAGACATTTCCTTTTGTATCAAAGAGAGATGGACGAGGGCATCATTGGTGTGGCAAGTGTCACAAGTGTAACAGACGGAAATTATTGCAACCTGTCAGATTGGATGAGGACTGTCTGTGAACATCAAATTTGCCACAGATTCTCAAGTGGTTTTAAATCTGGACTCTTCAGTACCCTGTATGTTTGGGGTTGTTGACCTGCTGGAAGCTGAACTAATACTTGCCTGGGGTGTCAGTTTAGGGGGACAGTCATGTGTTGGTGGGTTTGGAGTTGTCCCCTATTCTTTCCATTTTCTGATGATGGATTAAAAAGTGCTCTACAAAAAAGCTTGCAATATTGTTTTATAACCTTTTTATAACCTTAATCTATTTTAAACTTCTCCAACACTTTCTCCCTGCTGTGTTCTATGGTCTTCATGATGCTGTTTGTTCTCTGATGTTCTCTTACAAACTTCTCAAGCCATCACAGAACAGCTGGGTTATACTGAGGTTAAATTACACATATAGCGGTCTTCCACCAAAGGAACTCTCATTCTTTAAACGGTTCGGTTCGCGTGCCTTCGAACTTTAGTGCTTTGTTGAGCACCGACACCCATTTCCACTAGTTCTGCAAACCAAGCATGAGTCATCAACGGTGGGTGTTACACAACGCGGGGCGAAAGCCTGGTAGCGACAGAGCGGAGCTGAGCTAAGTGCAGTATTCCATCTAAGGCAAAATGAGAGCACCCATAAACTACAATTAATACGGAAAAGGAGACGGTGACTCCACCAAGAATAATGGTATGTACAATGTTTTCATTTGCATATGTTTAGCACCCGCGAATGTAACAGAAACGAGTAGTTATAAAATGAGTGTTTAGTGTGTTTTTACAAACATAAATAATGTTTATTAGGTACATTCTCCCTCTTTGCCGCCGTACTTGTTGCTTCTATTGTCTGCGGCTTCGACCCAACACGGGTGACTTTACAGTTCGTGCAGAAGGACCAAGTAGTCTGTGATGCCCAAGTTGAACCAGAGTTTGCGCTTTGGAACCTCTTTTTGTTGGTGGAAACAGGTGTCACCAGTTTGAAATCACGTTCCGGAACCGGAATGGGCTCTGACAGTGCAGTAACAGTAACAGAGCTCAATTTACTAATTAGAGGACATTTGTGGTAAAATTTCAAAACGTAGATCTTTTTTTCCAATTCACAATTATGCTCCACTTTGCACTGCTTTAAAATATACAATCCAGATAAAATACATTAAAGATTAAAGCTGTAACATGACAAAATCTCCAAAATTATGAATATTTTTTGCAAGGCACTGTGAGCACATTTTTTGAATTGTCTCAATGTTCAATTGCACTTATTGTTATACTTTTCCTGTAATATGACTGTCTCTGTCTATGCACAAGATTCCAGTTACAAAACGTTTGGGGTTAAACAGAAAGGGGATAGCAAGTGAATGATAAACAAAATTGAAAAAAGCAAAATTACTACTTAATGGATAAAAAAGACAAAAGGTTTTTAATGGAAGACAATACAATGCTTCAATTGTAAATGATAATTCTGGTTTTTAATGTGTAATGTAAACAATTAACAATGTTTCAATTTTGATATGATGCTCATTGTAAAACATTTTCTTTATAATTAATTCCGATGAGGCAGGGACAAGGCATTCAATCTCCAGCAGCTTGGTTCCTTTTTGACAATTCAAATTAATTTAAAGACAAATAGAGAAATCCTCCTATAAAACCTCCTCTTATCTTAAGATATATTTTATTTGTTGTTTTAATTTAAGTTGAATGCTTTAATTATTAGTTATTGTTGCTGTGTTTGTAACTTTTTTGTTGTTATTTTATGTTTCTCTCTTGTAAATGAGACCTTGGATCTCAATAAGACTACCTGTACAAATAAAGATTTTAATTAAAAAAAAAAGCCAAGCTGGGAGTGAGAACAATGAAACACAACAGAAGAAGGTAATCATACAATCTTGAGGAAAGGTTGTTTTGACCAAAACATATTTTCGAAACAGTTTATGTTCAAATTCCGCACTATTTCAGACCCAAAATAATAGTAGTGCTTCGGATGGACAAATTTGGTGAGGATAGATGTATTGTATTTGCAGCCAAAACTCATCATAATGTCAGTATTGTTGTGAAACTGTATTTTCCCAGAGAACATTGACTTAGATAAAAAAATGATGTGTTTAGAGGCCACAATTTTACCTCACAGCACTCTTCATGTGTTCTTCAGTTTTCCTTTGTAAATATAAACGCCAAGATAACTACAGTTTTATTTGCCTCTCAGAACATGAACGCTCTCCTCAGATTTCAGTTAACATGTAACATCTATATAATGGAGCAGTGTACAAATAAGGAGATGTACATGAATATTCTGTGACATGCATGAATACACAGACGTCTACCTTATTGTGATGCTCGACGATGAAAGATCGTTCCTTACAGAGCATCTGGGGCAGCGTGAGGGAAAACAACATGCTGTTATACAGGTACACAGATACGGCAAACCATATGGAATTACTCTGGACCTTCTTCAAACACAACGACATGTTTGCTGTTACACTGCCTCAGATAGAAAAGATAACTGACAATATGGACTCTGGGCAGAAGGGTGTTTAATTTACCAAATCATTTATTTACCATAATCTTTTAAAATGGTCTTCAAAAGTGTTTTCTGAGACTGCCTGAAAGTTTTCCTTTGGAGTTTGGCTGCCTGTCAACTAATTTTCTGCCCATTTTTGCAGGTTTAGCCACTCAGTTATTAAGGCCCCTAAACTGGGGATAGTATTGTTTTTAACAGAATATTTTGTTACCAGCATGCTGTTACAAATACAGTCATATTCATTAAATTAGAATATTAGTAAAACGTTAATTTATTTCAGTAACTCACTAATTGAACCACATCATATAGATTAACTACACAGAGTGATGTTTTAAAGCCTTTATTTTTGTTAATTATGGTGGTTTTCTGCCTACAGCTAACTAAAACACAATATGTAAGATTAGAATAGTACATCAGACCAATAACAAATAGTACAGATATGTGGGGGGCTTAATGAAAAGTATGTTTAATACGGGTTTACAGGAGGTTTTATCAAATGGTATGTTTAATCTGACAAACCAACCTCATTGGCATGCATATTGAATTTATTAAATACAATTTGTTCAAATTTTGTTAGCTGAATTTATAAAAAATACCAAACAGTCTAAAACTGGAAAAAAAAAAAAGATTATCTAAAGGATGATGCATCTCTGACCAAGTTTTATTTTAGTGCCTCTACAGGAACAGGATATTACAGGACTCCTCACATCTCGCCATATGCATAAACTTTCCGAACTGCTGTCATCAGGCATCAAGTCTTTGAAGTTTGCACTGCAAGTATAACCAGTTTATTTTTCTTTTTATCCATTTGGATTTTCAATTATCTATATATTCAATTACTTTTATATTGCTCTTACATGTTACACATATCTGAGAAATGCTGTCTTATTGTGTGGAATACAGATGAAATAAATTTAAAATTATGTTAAACAAACCAATTTATTTTGATCTTTTTGACCCTTTTTCAGGTCTTCGGTGGACTTTTTTTCTATTGAATTAGGAGTAATAACACAGAGATTAATCAGAAATCGGCATTGACTGAAATCTGCTTCTATTCAGCTTAAGATGTGGGAAGCTATCGAAAAGAAAATTGTATTTTCTATGACATGTCCATAAGTCAGCCGTTCAGGTTGAGAAATACTTTTAGCAGAGAACATGTATATATTTAAAAGCTGGTTAAGAAGGTTGTTTTGTATGTTTTTATATTATAGTTCTTTAAAAGAAATGTGAATAAGCTAAAATCAATACAGGGTAATAGCTAGTTAAAGCTTTACAAAACCTATATTTGGAATCAGCCACAAAATTCTGATCGGTGCGTCTCTACTTCAGAAGGTTTTCTAGACATGAACATTTTTATTTTGTCCTCACATTGTCTTGCATCATTTTAAGCACACATTACATAATATGCAGTCTTGCTCAGATAACTGGAGTGACACCAAATGTAACCCCCCCCAAAGAAAAATCAAGACCACTTTCAAAGATTATAAAAATGCTGAGTAGGGCTGGTTGAAAACTATTGCACAGTACTGTATGTCATCATTTTCAAGTGTAAATGTGGAAGATGTGTTGGTTTTCTGACATTAAACCAGAAGTTTCTAGACAATAGTTATTCCCTCTGTAAAAAGAAAGTAGGCCATCACAGTAATCTCTCCAAGATAGAAGGCTTAAGAACTAATGTCATGCCCCCTTTCAGGTGAAATATAACAGGATTTGGTCCTCTTTGTGTCACAGCATGCCCTCAGGTGGAAGCGGATTGGTGAATTGCCTTTCTTTTGGCTCAGCACCAAGCCAGCCCAGCACATTTGGAGACAGAAGTGTGTCAGTACTGAGGTGAACGACCAGGAGATTACTGAGTCAGTTCGAAACGAGTGATACACAAAGAATAGATTACATACCGGGTCCTTGGTGGGAGCCAGGATCTCCTCGATCATCATGCTGTCCCGCGTGAAAGAGCTCCGGTTCAACGTATTGGACCTATCAGAACTGAAGGAACGGAGGCTTGGTGTGGTTGGGGCAGGATTCACGGATTACCAAGACAACAGTCACAGTGATGAAGGGAACGGGAGGAGGAGAAGTTGGCGAGGGGTGGAGGGTAAAGGGATATGGAAGTAAACAAAAAAAAACCATTAAATGCATGCAACTTCCAGGAACCTGACTGTCCACAAACAAAAACTGAAAATTTAAATGGAGGACACAAAGAAAATGTATTAATTTGTTTGCACAAACAGTAAACTCACTATTAGCTAATATTGATACTACATAGTAAACGCTGGGTTTAGTTTTAGATTTGTAATTGCCATCATGAAAAAAACTTAGCTAAATCCTAAATATATTGCCTGTCTGTCACATTTTCCTGCAGCTTCCTTACGTTTTTGTAAGAGAGTGCTGTAGGTCGTGACGCTGTGATTGTGCTGTGTGATAGAACTTTATGAGGCAAACAAATAGCATTCCTGAGCGGTGACGTGTTTGTCTTCCACATCCCAGAAGCAATTACACTAATTGGTAAATAAAGAGGGGAAAACCACAAAGACGGAGGAAATCATCTGAGTAAGACTATAGAAAACTGCACGAGGATCATCTTTGAGTCAAGGTAGAGCAGTGAGTGTGAACTGTTCTCTGAACTTTCAAACCTTTATTGCAGTCATGTAATGTGTTTGTATGTTAGATATTCAGAACATGTTTTTAAGATATCTGCTGAACATTGTAGTCAAAGTTTTGTTGTTAAGCAAATATTTGCAACAATGTTGCACTTATCCTCATAAAATACAAATGGTATTGCTAATGACTTAGTAGCAGAATGCATGTATGTTTTTTCACTGATCTGCTTATTATTAGCCATTATCCCCAGAGTGTATAAGCTAAATCTGGAGAAAGGTTGTATCAGTTCAAGTCCCTGGAAGCACAATAAAGAAAATCTCCACAACAAACTAAAATGATGCTCCAACTGTGTGCAAACCTCACAGGGACCCAGGCAAGTACAAGAACTGCAGTCAAACACAAAAGCAAACAAAAAATGCTGACAGAAGAAGCTGAAAGTAAGAAATTAGACAACAGACCACATAACTACGTCTAACAATGTTAAAACACTGAACAACAACTCAGAAATCATTGGATTAGAGATGAAATGTGCAGGAGAACTTCAATATTTCAGAACAGGTGGTCATTATACTGACAGAGACTGGGGTCTGGGAGAGGGGAAAGGTTGACGAAGGGTGGTGGTGGAGGGAAAGGGAGGGCCTTGTCATGCTGTGAGCCTTACCTGGCTTTGGTACTAACAATAAGAACGGACATGAGGAGAGAATAAAACATCATGAAGAAAACTGAGGAATGAAAGAAGAGATGCAAAGAGAAGCAGGAGCAGTGATGCAGAGAGATGTTGACTTAACATAGGAGAAATGGCTCAGTTTATTACTCAATTACAAATAATGATTTAATTTCGAAGTGTAACACTACAGTTGGTATAGACATGTAAGTTGCAGTTCTCAGGGAAGTTAGATATTTGAGCTACAAAAACATCAAACATATAGACTGGAAAAGTGGGTAGGACTCCCTAATACCAAGCTAAATTGGTTATTCTTGCTGTTATTTGCAAATTACAAATCAGAGCAAACAAAGACCACATGTGGAGTTTCTCACGGTTCATTTCTTGGCCCAATATTTAAATGCTTACAGTATTTCAACATTTTGTACTATATGCTGATGACACAAGTTCTGTGTGACAACAGTCCCATAAGCTGCTGTTACACTGTTTCCAATCTTGCCACTTATTTTGGCATATCTAAAATGCATTTTACATGGGTCTAAAGATAAAGAAATGAGGCACAATTTGAGAACAAATATCTTAAGTTTATTTATTATCTGTAATGCATTCCCATTACATAAATTGCTTGTGTATTTGGCATAAAGGGTGTAAAATCTGCAGTGTGATGCAGTATAAGGACAGACTAAGTTACTTTGAGTAAGGTGTTATTATGTTTTTCTTCCTTTTCTTTATTTAATGATGGACTAACTATTTTGGGCTGAACGTTGAAGGCTTTATGCACAGTGCATATGCAACAAGAAGGCCAGAGAACAATTAACTGGATTACTTAGAAAGTGCGAAGCCACTGCAACCCTTCGGTAACTTAAGTTAAGTGAATCATCATGTGGGCACAGTTCCTGCACAGCATAGCAGGAGATCAAGTAGAGTCATTTATAGGTCATGACCTACTTCATGTTGTTAGACAGGTTCTATTTATGTGGATGCTTGATTTTACAGGTCTGACAGTAATTAGGCCTAGGTGTGGCTAGTAAAATTAAACTCAGCTTTTCAAAATATGTGGTTAATCACAGGTAATTCATCTTTTAAACCATGATTCATGATTGGTTCTTTTTATTATTTATGTGCTATGCTTAAAATATCATGTAAATCTTTAGAGTAATTTTTCCTACAGTGTACTTTTTTTCAAATTAAAATGCTTTAATTTGAATGATGCAACAGTATTTCAAAACAGCCATTTCTTTTCCTGTAAATGCATAGTTAAAAGATTCCAAACAATACAATAAAGTTACCCAGTTTTGAAATGATGTTTTTGTCTTGCAGCTTTAATAGCATGATATATTACACATGTTTGGATGTTGGTCAAAGTTGTTTAACTCATTTACCGTTTGTAATGATTATCTAATAAAATTGCCATAGCTGGATGACAAAGTCTGCTAAACTAGTTGTAAACTGGATTGATTAAACACACTCAAACATTGTGCGCTTGAGGCTTTCTAAATTGAACGTGTTTCTAATTTCCTGTGGCTTGCTGTTCGTTTATGTCACTCCTCAGATATTTAATAACCCCTCCCTCTGCACCATGTTTCACAATTGTCAATGTTTTCAAAAGAGAATAAAGTTCAACAGAACGAACTGTGACCCCTGAATGTGGTTGCAAAAGGTTTCTGCTGCTGTGATTTCTCAAAAGGTTTGATGAAAAAACTGCTTTCAGATCAGGATTTTCTTTCTGCTTAAGAGTTTGTCTACATCCAAAGCTTTTGTCTAAATAATCATCCAGAAATAACTTTGTTTAAAAGAAGTTAAAATCACATACAAACTAGATTTTAGAGAGTTCCACCCAACTTAAACCATGATTATTTGCAAAATGTTGCAACAAATAATCAAGGACAAGTATAATATAGCCGTAAAAATATGAAAGCCAATATTTTCCACAGACACTGTCTTTAGAAAGCGTACAGCAGAAGAGCAGCAGTCAGTTTTTGTATTTGCACAAGGACTTCTTTCCAGTGAAGTCACAAACCTACATGCATAAATTTATTAAAAATACATTCTGCAACTAACTGATCAGTGCTGAATACATCTGCTCTTGTCTTTTGAGTCCCTTTAAAACCCAGTCATTGTCTCATAGTAGGAGTGTAGTGGGAGTTAAGTGATTGCAGTGTAGCCTCCTGCCTCTTTCTGCTTCTTTCCTTTTTATCTGGACTAACTCCAGCATTATCCAGCAGTTTCAACAGTGTTTGCCATAGACATGCTGGTCCTTGATTGTCAAACAGGTTATTGCATATGCAAATGTTTGCAATTCTCTTCTAAGCTATAGGGTTGTTACTGCTAAATAAATAGTTACAACCACTCAGATAATCCGAGAAGGATATATAAAAAAATGTATTTATTTTTTATTTTTACCAATTTCCCTTTTTTAAGATATTTTTTGGCACTAGTGGCCTTTATTTATTTTTTTATTTTTTTTGACAGTAGGCAGACAGGAAAGAGGGGTAGAGAGAGGGGGAGACATTCAGCAAATGTCACTGGGTCCGGGACTCGAACCCAGGACGGCCGCTTTGAGGACTGTAGCCTCCGTATATGGTCGCACGCTTAACCCCTACACTATCAGCGCCGTGCCCACCAATTTCCCTTTTTACTGTGCTATGGCTCACAATAGTTCTTTTTTATGCATACAATTGAAAAATATGTCAAAAAAGCATGGATAAAAAGAGAGCATTAGGCAGCTAAGAATTTGCAGAAGAGTGATGACATTTTGTTAGGAAAGCTTAACTTGGGCATCAGTGCATAACAAAATGCCCGCTCGAGACAAAACGTAGTGTCAGCAAATTCTGCTGAATAAGAGTTCACAATTTGTAGATTCAGTATAGATATGGTGATTAATAAAGTGAGGAGGAGGTCATGATAAATGTCACTTGATTGCAGTACCTTTGACACTTAACACACCGACACCACTGCCAAGGATTTAAAAGTGAAAATGCTAGCAGCATTTAGATAAGACAAAATGTTTGCTCCAATTCTTACCGGCAACATTAGGCATCAGCCTCCTATTTCACAATATTGTCACCAGAATACTATTTTAGAGAGCAACTAAGTAATTGTGCAAGTCTCACTTTTTTCCACATAAACGGTCCGTTTTATTCACGAGAGTTGAACTGCTTTACAGTAATGTATACATTATTTTAAGGACACTTTTTGTCATGCCACTCAAACTCTGTCCATCTACAGTTAGTTTTTCTCACATCAACATGTTTTGGTTGTCCCAAAAAAAACCTCCAAGCTATGCACCATGTGTGTTGGATGGAAGGGTCTGTGTTTATATGATTGGATTTATCTGATTATACACACTGCTTAAAATAATTAAAGGAACACTTTGAAATCACATTAGATCTCAATTGAAAAAAGTCTTGCTGGATATTAATACTGATTGGAATTGATAGTGGGTTAGGAACCAAAGGATACCACATAATTTGATGAAAATTATCCACTCACAGTCGCTGTAAAAATTTAAACAGAAAAACTATTGTGGCAGGCTAGTTCAATTTCTGAAATGTCATTGCAGCAACTCAAAATGGTACTCAGTAGTTTGTATGGCCCCCACATGCTTGAACGCAAGCCTGACAGATGACGGATGGTGTCTTGGGGAATCTTTGCAAAGATCCTGACCAGGGCATCACTGAGCAACTGGTCTGAGTAGCAACCTGGTAGTGTCAGACGGGCCTCAACTTAATTTATCAACTATTTTATTCTCCAGGAACTGCCTGCATATTCTTGCCACATGAGGCCAAGCATTATCATGCACCAAGAGAAACCCAAGTTTAATTGACTTAATATGATACTCTGATTAAAAAGTGTTCCTGTCATTTTTTAAGCAGTGTATTTTTTGTATATAAATTGGATCTGTATGCCTTGTGATGAGTTTTCTGGGAATTGGTGCTATATAAATAAACTTAATTGAACAGAATTAAAAATTTAAGTAATCAGCATCTGTAGTCAAATGTTTCCTCCTAACTTTGGCCCATTTGCCTGAGAAAAAATGCTTCTGCAGTGCATTATTGGTAAAATGATAAAAACGTTTTTCTTCCCTGATGAACTCCAAACTTAGAAACAGCTTCTTCACTTCATTGGTCTGACTGTTTACTCCCTGCTTAAGGTATCAAGTATAATGTCATAATAGGTTTTGTGTCCTTAATCCTTTAGGTGTAGATTGTTTACCTAAAAGATTCCAATTCTTTCATAAACCTGGGATGAAAGTTTCCAACAGATAAATATTTCCTGCACATATGATTTTTGTAGCAAAAGTGCAACATCTTTTGTTGAAAAGGTCATTTTTTGTCAACAAAACAATCAACCCTGCAAGCACTGTGAGAAATTTCCAGACTGCGCCCTTGCGGGTGCTTTTTAATCGTGCATATATAGTTGCTCCCTCCAGGATCAATTTTAAATGTACGTAAGTGTACTGTCTGCATGGTTGAATTGAATTGACCTATTTTTATCAGTGCCATGAGATGACATTTGTTGTGAATTGGTGTATTAAAAAATAAACTGAACTGAATTTAATTGTTTGAGTTGCCATGACTCAAAAAAGCTATTTTTGTTTCTTAAATAAGTTATCCATTCTAAAAAGCAATCAAAAGGCCCATTGTGATTTATTTATGTTTAGTGCATCCAAGATTTTCAGATTTTCTAGTTCTAAAATATGATGATATAGGCACTTGAAGCCTAAATTCTTTGTGGCAGTGGCTGAATGTCTTTTTTCCCTACAGCATAAGTTTCTGTTTCTTGAGAAATCTTGCAGACTTCAGCAACAAACTCGTGATTTTTGCACAAGAAAAGCAAAACCTCTGTTGTGCAGCCAGTCAAAACAACCATGAAGATTACCTGCAAGTCAGACATTTCAGTTCGCATATGCATACAGGATGCCTCCATTAGCTAAGATAACCAGATGTTATATCCCATAAAAAAATATGTTTTTAAGGAAAATATTATTACATTTGTTCAACCTCTGGCACTCTTCTTGTAAAAAAAGAGCACAGAAGCAAACAAAGTTAGTATTAGTCACATCAATGGCTTTTTGAAGAGCTGTTACATTAAACCTTACCTCTGCGACCGTGCGCCAACGCTGAAGCCCATGTAGCCCTCCTGTGGGAGTGAGTCGTCCCCTAGTTCCCGCAAGTCATGAGGGGCCAGATATTTGTCTGTATCCCCCGTCATTGCATCATCACCTTGCAGATGGAACACACAGAGGGCAGAAATTAGATTTTTGGAAAAAAAAGACTTAAAAACAGTTCACATACCCTCCATCCCTAAGGGCAAAAGTAAGTTATTCTCATGGTTTTCTGTTTTATCTTTTTTTTTCATTCATGCAGAAACATAAGTTTATTTGGACATGTCAATCAATTCATCCTCTGCCGAGAGCCTGTATTCCATTTAATTTTGGTCTAACATCCCACTCAGACAAAAGTCATCATTATAGAGCATTTTGACACTTTTTGAAATCCAAAAAAGGTAAAACAAGTCAAAGAATTTTACATTTAGAAACCTTTTCTTGTCACCAAAACCAACAAACTAAATCTGAATATGAAAGCAATCTTAACTTAGCTTTGCATCAACACATTAAACACATCACAGATGCAAAAAAGAAGTTTAGGAGTTAGAACATACATTAAAGGTGTAACAGGTGAATAGTTAGCAGCATATCCTCCGAGGTACAGTACACCTAAAACTACTGATGAAACGCAGACTGCATAGAGGAGGCAAGTGCATGCAAGCGGAGAGACGGAAAGAAAGAAAAAGAAAGCATTCCAGCAACAACAAAGCAACAGAGATGCCCCCCCCCCCAATCTTTCTGTGTCCCATTACACCCCCACTGTGGCTCCAACACCCTTCCCCCTCAAAAAAAAACTCCCCCCCAACAACACACAAGATACTTCACAGACCCCCATCTGGCCACATTCCAACCCATTCTCCTGGATTCGCTCCGCATTCAGTTCGAACAAGAGCAAATTCCCCTCTGCACAGAACTCAAACTCACCTCCTGCCTTAAAGCAATTCATTCAGCCACAAGTCCTCTCAGAGGCTTTCCCTTCGGACTAACTCTTCCTCAACTTGTAAACTCGCTTGCTCCAGGCATTAACTGTCTATCTCTGTTTTAGCCCGGCACTCACGCAAGCAGTTCGTCTTTCTCCCGCCTACCAACTCCACTCCTGGATTATCCAGACTTTGTGTGTGTGTGTGTGTGTGTGTTTGTGTGTGTGAGTTTCCGAGCACAAAACTACAGCTTCCTGTAGGACAGAAATAGTAGGGGGCTTTGTAATTCACACAGTCATCCAACATCTAAACACTTTTTACAGTTTTTAGTCTACCTTGAAAAGTATTCACACCTCTTGAACCTTTTTACATTTTGTCACATTACAACCATAAACGTCAATTGTAGTGTACTAGAATTTTATGTGATAGAGCAACAAAAAGTTGTAAATAATTGTAAACTAGATGAAAAACTATAGTTTTCAACATCTTTTCCAAAATAAAAGGAAAAGGATGATCTTAAAGGGGCTAAAGAAGGGGCCAAGATACCCATTGTAACTCTGGAGGAACTGCAGATATGTACAACTCAGGTGGGAGAATTTGTCGTCATGACTATTAGTTATGCAAATCATAAATATGGCCTCAGTGGAAAAGTAGCAAAAAGAGAGCCATTGATGAAAGGAGTACAATTTAGCACAAGGCATGTAGGAGACACATCCACCATGTGTAAGAAGGTGATCTGGTTAGGTTTGGCCAAATCAAACCTTTTCACCTGTATGCAAAACTATGAATGGAGTAAAACTAACACCACATATCAACCTGTACACACCATTATGATGAAACATGGATGTGGCAGTATAATGCTGTGGAACTCTTTTCTTCACCAGGGACACAAAAGCTAGTGAGTGGATGGTAAGATGGATATAACTAAATACAGGGCTATTCTGGAAGAAAACCAGTTAGAAGCTGCCAAAGACTTGAGACTCGGGCAGAGGTTCAGCTTTAAGTTGGACAAAAACCCTAAACATACAGCCGAAACTACAGTGAAATGGTTTAGATTAACGCATATTGACGCGTTAAAATGGCCCAGTCAAAATCCAGACCTAAAGCTGAATGAGAATTTGTGGCACGACTTGAAAACTGAAGTTCACGGGTGTTTCTACATTTAACCTGACTGAGCTGGAGCTCATTTAAAAAATATAATAAAATGGGAAAACGTTTCACTCTGTAGCTGGGGAATGTTGGTAGAAACATAACCTAAAACTCAAAGGCAAATAAAGTCGGAATGGTTGTACAAAGTGTTGACCCAAGTGATTAAAGGCAAATGCATGCCACACTTCTGAGATTTTTATTTGTGAAATAATTTAAAAACATGGATGATTTTTCTTCCGTTTACAAACATGCACTACAACTCATTTAGAATACATGTAGTAATGTGACAAAATGTGAGAAAAGTCAATATTTCACCCTAAAAAAGAAAATGAAGTTGCCCGTTACCATATATTTAGGTGTGCATTCTGGTATATCTTATTATTTGTGACACGTAACTGAAAAGTAATGTGACACTAAAGTACTTTTGAGCTAGCAACTCTTTTTATTACTTAGTCCACTTTATAATGACAAGGATAGAGAGTGAACTAGTGAACATTTCAAACACAGCACATGTCATATTGATCTGTCTCTCAATATTGATCTGTTCCCATTTGACAAATTAAAGGAGGTGCTCTCTTTCAATGGCAAACTTCTATTATCACTGGTGAAAACTTATCACTGGTGATGTAGCCACATGAGAATGAAACCAGGTATTAAACACAGTATATTAATGGGATTACATATAGAAGACATTACATTACATAATTGATGTATTTAGATATCTTCTGATGATAAATTATATGAATTAAACCCATTCTAACAAAACAAACACAAACTCCACACAGCTTCTGCTCTGATTTAGCTCATGAATAGTTTGTGTGTGTGTTATTGGAGAATGGAATCACTGCTGCTCCTGGTATGTAAGCATGTGAATGTGGCTGGAGTTACATTTTATTTTTAGATCAGAGGCTCAAGATGGACAACAACATGAATACACACGCGTGAAGAAGAAACATGGACATAGCGCTGCATGGAAAAAAGAAGCAATTAAACTACGTGCAGAGTTTAGCTGCATCAGTTCAGCTGTAGCACTTCACACTGCTTACTGGAGTTAGTCACAGCGAGATCAACCTTTTTCTTGACTTACAAGTATAGCTGATGTTGATATTTCCAATATCCATTTCTGTTCAAAACACAAGAAAAACCATTGTGCTTTATTATATTTGCTGCATCCAGACGTTTATACCTTCAAGTTTTTAACTGTATTAATTTGATCTCCTTCGACAAGCTTGGTCCTAGACCCTATGATGGGACTTAAAGAAAGACTTGAATTTTATATGCATCATTAGATGTAGATGTGGAGAAAGCTGCTAACCTCATTGGTAAAAAATGTGTAAAAGCCTACAAAATAAACCAAACTTTATTGCAGTAGCAATTGTAGTAATCTTACACTGAAAATTAAAAGACAAATTACACCATTTTGAGCACAGCTTTCCAGGGAAAGTCTAATGGAAAAATGTACTATTAATGTTATTAATATTATTATTATTAGTAGTAGTAGTGGTAATTCAATTCAGCTTTATTTTCATAGCACTTTTAAAACACAAGTGAAAATCAAAGTAGTAAACAAGCACACTCATGACTTTAAATAAATTATTCATTCATTAAAAAAATGGGTAAAAAGAGCACTGAAATACTAATTAGATTTTTTCCTCTTAGTATTATTTTAGTAGGAAAATCACATGGAAAATATATTTTCTTTCCTTTTGTTTTTTATTTAAAAAATCACCAGTGGTACAACTCTACTAATTCCTTTAAAATACCTGCAACTTAAGCATTTTTTTAATATATACTTTTTTTCAGCTGACCACCCACCAGGAATTTCTATGTACTAATCAATTACTTCCTGTTTCCCTGGGGTTTAAATACAACACGACACAGAGACCTATTTCTTTAAGCCACTGACCACAAAGCTGGGTGGCGACCCATATTTATCATTAACAACACACACTACGAGAAAATGAGGGAGGGAACTAAAAAAACATCTGTAAAATCACTAATAGGGAAATGCTGCAGAGTGATACCTTGTAGTCAACATGTCATCATGACAACTTTTAGAGCTGCTTCTTCACAGACATCCAGGGAAAATCCTTTTCTGTCCAACCATCAAAAACGTAAACACAAAAGGAGAATTTGCTAAACTGTACTGGGACTTTAACTGAAACCGTGTGCTTTGGTCCGATAAGCTTTTCACCAACAAACACTCCGGATGGGTCTGGTGTAAACAAAGAATGAAATGGTAGAAAACCACTTTATGTGCACTGTTTAATGACCAAAAAAGGGTCATTATTGGGTGTCTCAGCAAGATTATGATATGAAACACATGGCCAACCCAATGACACAAAATTCACATTCTTCTATGGTTAACTCAGTCCCCCTGACCTAAATCTAAGAAGGAAGTGTGTACAAAGTATTAGCAGAAGGGGTTCCTCACAAATGTGCTATTAGTGATTTTGTTAAAAACAATTATTCTTTCTCATTTTTTACCCTTTAAAATGTGTTTTTTACATTTCTCTGTGACACCTAAAAATAAAACAGATAATCATATAGAATTGAAACCAGATATTTACATATCTGGCATATGGGACACATTATGTTTTTTTTCCTCACTGTCTGACATTAAATCAGACGGTGTTTTCCTTTTTAGTCCTTTTTTTCCTTTCAGTTAGGATTACCAAAATTATTTCTATTTGTTAAACGACATAGATATATTTTTCTTTACTTTATGCAATTTTAGTACACAAATTTCTTAGGAGTTAGAAAAATTCCCATTTAACTGTACGGCTTGAGTGAAACTTTTTAGGTAAGCTCCAACAACATTCTCCCAGTGGTTTGCAGGAATTTGGGCCTCCTCCTTTGGACAGAAATGGTGTAACTGAGTTAGGCATGTACACCAACTTGCTCGCAAACATTGTTGCAACTCTGCTCACAAACTGGCCAATCTTAATTATTGACTTTGTTGACCTAAGTTACTTTGTAGCTAATTCAGCAGTATGATTAGGGTCATTGTCTATTTAGAAAGCCTTTTCTTAACTTTGCTCTTGTCTTTAGATGCTGCTTGGATAATTCTATGCAATGTTCTGTCCTCATGAAACGGTATGATGGCTGGACTGTTTAAACCTGCATATAATTGTTTGAACAGATGACCATAACACTTTCAGGCATCTGAAAATTGTACCCAAGGATGAACCTGGCTTCTTTAGACCCACAATTCTCATGCTGATATCTTACCTAATTTCTATGTTTTTTTTTGTTTTGTTTTTCATGATGTCATACAAGGTAGCAGTGTGTTTCAGGTGTAGCCTAAATGTATATCCACAGGAGTGCCTCCATTTAAAGGTTGTCAGAAGTTTCTAAGCCATGACAACATCATCTGGGCAGTCGCAAACTGATTAATGGCATAGTAATCTCAGTATACGTAAACCTCTGAATTTCAAACTCTAGAAAATTCTCTCTCTGATTATTCTTGTAATCCTATCTGACCAAAAACAGGAAAAAGTTTGGTCTGAATGTTAGACAGTGAGATAAAAAGTACTTGGCTTTTCATACAGATTTTGTGAATATCGTGTTTCAACAATATCTCCCCAAGACTGAAAAAAGTTTGCACCGTGATGAACATATGAGGATTTCTTACATTTAGAAGCAATAAACAGAAAAAAGTATGGTGCACGTGACTTCCTAAAATCAATTATGACAATTTTTAAAAGAAAACACCCACAGGACAGATTGAGCCAAGTGAGAATGAAACTAACTAAAACTTTTCCAGTCTGACTGTTCTGTGGTACCGATGTCTAAGTTCATCTGCTTCTGAGCCACAGTGCAGATCACAGTGGAGAAAACGACATGTACAGCATAAACAGACAGTGCAGCAGCTATTTCAGCATTGGATTTGGCCACAATGCAAGCATCACTGAGAGGCCCGGGAAGACAAAGGATCAACTGCCTGTGTCGTCTACTCAAGGGCTTGAAAAGAAATCTGTTACATGCTCCTCAATACCGTTGTTGGCTTGGCAACCAGCAGAAAAGCACACTCCCTGCATTTTATTGTGCAAAAAGGACTGTTCAGAAGTGCTGCAGTGCAGATATGTTGTTAAAATCTATAACTGTGTATTGTAAAAAAAAACATAATATGAGTAAAATATGTGTATTTAAAAGTACAAAGCTATTTATTATTCATTTTGTTATGTATTCTTTTAAAGGCATCTTGATCTGTAGATTTTCTAGCTTTATGAAAGTTTTTAAATTTTTTCTTTCTGTCTTGTACCTGACTATTTCCAAAAGAAAGTTTCTGTTTGTTTTTTCTTTGCTGGTTAGGTAATAAAACTTTGACTAATGGATCATTAAGGAATGAAAAGGCTCCTAAAATCAAGGCATGAACGACTGTTGTGCCCACACATTACAATTTAACAAATAACAAATATTAAATTGGCTCTTTAGCATCTTTGTTACTGGCAGCATGTCATAAAGACACTGTATTGTTCCCATTCCTTCAATTAAATACAATCTACAAAAAGCACAAAGCATGACGGAGAGAAAACAGGATTTTAGCACCAAAAAGGTAATTCCCAAAGACTTACAGGTGCATCTAAATAATTGTAATATCACTAGATAGTTATTTCAGTAACTCAATTCAGAATGTGAAACTCATATATTATATGGATTTATGATACAGAAATTCTTTAGTTGGCCCAGGTTCTCACAGACCGGGGGGGTGGGGGGGGTTTATGGATGGGACCAAAGCCGGCGCTTCCCCATCACCCATCCCACCATCTCTGACGTATGCAACACAGCACATCAAAAAGGGGATGATGGACCTTGCAGGCTATGTTTGGCCGTATCCTGCAACTCGATGTTATTACGCTACAGACACTTTGTGCTTTCAAGTTGAGGTGGAGGAGACTTTGCTGTCTGCAAACAGTGGAGTCTCGCACACTCCAGCCACAATCCCAGTTTAAATGCATTGTAGACATCAACATCTGCATTTATAGCAACATAGTTATAATACCACAGACACACATAGGCTGAGCAAAGGGGGTACGACTTGGCCCTGTTGTTTCTGCCCTGGTGCCTGTGCTGGCTCGGCCGGGACTGAAGGTGAGGAAGGGGGCTACTCATCATAATGTGGTGTTGATTGTGTGGGTGATCAGACCTCATCTGGGAAAAGTGGGCTCTCACTGGTGGGCTGGTACCTGCCCGGCGTGTTGGGGGTTCAGCGGGAAGTCTCTTCTGCTTGGTGCTGGGTGGTCTTGCTAGTAGGGGTTGGTGCGGATATATTTTAAGCGTTTATTTGCGACAATTTTGATCATTATGGCTGGCAGCTAATGAAAATGCAACATTTGCTTTTCTCTGAAAATTTTAAAATTACATAAGCCCAATAAAATGGAGATTTTATGCAGAAATATTAATCTATGTTATGGCCTACACAATCATGGGAAAAACTGCTCACTTGACAGCTGTCCAGCAGACAATGACTGACACCCTATAAAAGCGGGTTCAACCACAAAAAGTCATTGCTATTACTCTTGTAAAAATATTGGGTATCTGTAGTTTGCTTCAATTGCATAGGAAGATTAACTGTTTCAGGTAAAAAGTAATAAGACAGATAAGTCATGTTCTTTTTGGCATCTCAAAAAATTCAGCAGCATGAGCGCAGGAGCTCTAACATGCCCTGTATATCCCACAAATATCCCACTAATACAGAATTTGAACAACTGCTACTCAAAAGTCTCAGCAATATCACAACATTAAAATTACTTAATCTCATACAACACTATGCAAATGTTCTGTCTGTGATGATGAAGATTCACTCACCTCAGGAAGCCAATTGCTTGGAACTGAAAATGAAACTGGCTGTATAATTTTGATTAATTTGGCTAATAATTATCTGATCACTTAGAGGAAGTCAACTTCAATTCAAATCAATTCAATTCAGTCAGTCATTCAGTCATTTTCTACCGCTTATTCCATAGTGGGTCGCGGGGGAGCTGGTGCCTATCTCCAGCAGTCTATGGGCGAGAGGCAGGGTACACCCTGGACACTTCGCCAGTCCATCGCAGGGCAACACACAAACAACCATGCACACACTCATTCATACACCTAAGGGCAATTTAGAGTGACCAATTAACCTAACAGGCATGTCTTTGGACTGTGGGAGGAAGCCAGAGTACCCGGTGAGAACCCACGCATGCACGGGGAGAACATGCAAACTCCATGCAGAAAGACCCCTGGTTGGGAATCGAACCCAGGACCTTCTTGCTACAAGGCAACAGTGCTACCAACTGCGCCACCGTGCAGCCCTCAATTCAATTAAATTCAGTTCAATTACATAAAACTGTATTTGTCCCCAAAGGGCAATTCCATTCTGACTTCTATTCCCAGAGAGTCAGTTGATCATTAAATTTGTAAAGAATAACTAAAAATGTTGCATTGTTTGAGTTGGGCCAGAGACTTACATAAACAAAATAAACACTTGAACTATATCACTCTGTATGTAATGAAACCAGAACATACAGAGTGTGTGAGTATCACTTTTTGAATTTAATTACTAAAATAAACTTTTCAGTAATATTCAAATTTATTGAGATGCACCTGTATTAGTGAAAAACCTGACAAACAGTAAAGGATCAGCTAAAGGATAATAGACTTCAAAGCACAGACATACAGGAAGACTTGAAAGAAAATGTAGATGAAAAATACCTTCTTCCACATCAGAAAAATAGTCGTCTGTGATCATTTCTGGGACATTGGCTTTACAGACTGCATTCAGATGGGGGAGAGAGATAGAATAAAAAAAAAAAAAAACAACAAAACAAAAAGTTGCAAAAAAGTGTAGAATTTATATTTACAACATAATCGTATTATTCAAAACAAAAAGTGATTACGGGAGATTATGAATGGCTGGATAAATCAGTTTGAAACTATAACTCATAAGAAAAACCAATGATTGTAACAAAAATTAGAAATGATTTAAGGTTATCAAGAAGGATGCAAACATGAATTTATCAGCTTCCAGATTTCATCCTTTAAGCCCAGAAACCAAATGTTAGTGTGTTTATTTGCCATTAGCTCTCCAAAGTTTGTGGGAAGATCTGATTTTAAAATCAGATCTGATTATATGTAACCTTACCATCATCGTCAGACATGTCGAGCACCTCATTCATGGTCTCTGGGACGTTCATCTTGTGTTTCTCTATTACTGTCTGTTGGAGAAAGAAAACACTTGACTTATACTGTATATGTCTTAAGTTGACATCAGGAAAGGTTGCTTTTCTAAAGGGAGTGCTCTGTCTTCACACTAAATGAAGACTTCACTTTTCCACCTTCATGACCAATTAGAACATGGCACGCTCTAACAGTGCCTTGCAAAAGTGTCTATAGTTCTTGAGCTTTTTCACATGTTCCCAGATTACAACTTCTACCTTTAATGTATTTACTGAAATTTTATGTAATAGACCAACACTAAGTCAAGCACAACTTTGAACTGGATTGTCGTTGGAAGTCTTATAATTTGTCATTGGCCCTCCAGAGTCAACACTGTGTGGATCCAGCTTTTGCAGCATTTACAGCAACAAATCTTTTAAAAGGATGTCTGTACCAGATTTGTACATATGGGCACTCAGCATCAATACCCAGAAACCGGTGGGTGTCTGCTAGACAGCTGGAAAATAGAATTAGTTTAGTTAGGATCACAGTGAGTCCAGTCATACATTCAAACCCACAATGAATTGCTTGATGTTAAGAAAAGGTTTTGTAAAAGACAAAGCTGAATCTGACAGAAAATCAACACGATCACCTGAAGAGGGCTGTGGAAAGGAGATCTCCACACAATGTAAGAGATTAAGCAAACCTTTAGAAGGATAAGCAGGTAAATATTGCCAAATGAATATGTGGGATGGACAGTGCCAAAATAAATTGGATACTGATCAAATAATAGTTTTAGGTTGTGCAAAAAAAAAAAAGGCTATTGCACTACTTTTTTTTATATTTTTCCCAAACAGTTTGATCTTCTTGAATTGTACAACATTTAAGTTACATTAAATGTAAAATTGTTTTGAAATAATTTAAAAAAAGGTTGGATTTGTTGTGTTTATAAAATTTCTCAGATTCCTAGCAAAATAGCCAAAATACAAAAAAAACTTTTTTTATATATTAGTTTGGATCAATGGAAAAGCATCCAACTAGACATCAGAACAAAACCCTGATTTAAGTGTGTTTCTTTACAACTGGTTTGATTTAAAAATGCTCACCAGGGTGTATTCTTATTCTTGTTTTAGAAAATACTTTTATTTGCTACAGAGTATCTAGATTCTATTTAGATCACAAAGGCAGAAAAAACATTGATTTCAGTCAATGGGATCAAAATGCAACAAGCAAAAACTGTAAAGGGATGAAAATTCAGCAACAAATACCAACCTGAGTGGTTAGAGTCTCCTCTGTGACCACTTTGAGTGTGTCAACTACAGAAATGTAGCCTAGCCTCCTGGCAATCGACAGAGCACTGTTCCCATTCTAGAAAATTCATAAATAAATAAAATCAGAAAATGATGTAAACATTTTGGTCAAGAGCCAGATCTAAACAAGAGAAAGTGTGAGAGTCTTATCTCTTACGGCAGTGAGTTCGTTGGGTGAAGCACCGTGGTGCAGCAGTAAGTTGATGATGTGTGTGTGTCCCTGCTGAGCAGCCTGATGCAAAGGTGTGTACCCATTCTGCAGAAGGAGGAGAGGAGTTCAGACAAAACGACCAGAATATAAACATAAGAACCAACATGTTTTCACGATCACTGACGGTGTTTACCTTGGTCTTAGCGTTGACCTTTGCCTGATTCTTCAGCAGGAAGTTGACCATCTTCACGTTGCCATAGTGACAGGCCACGTGGAGAGGGGTGTACCCCAGCTGACAACATAAACATGATTGTTTATACTCTTTATTGACATTTTGTTGTCATTGAATGTATGTGCAAAAGTTTTAAACCACCCTTAATTTCTTTGTACTTGTACTGCAGCTATAAATGGGCATATTTTATAGAAACATAAAAAAATTGGGTTTGATGAATGTTTCTCTTGGTTTCTTAAAAAGTTTTTTTCTTTTTTTTTTTGGTTCTTATTTAGACTGCCTTTTAACCCATTTCAGTCCAGTTCCTCTCCATATCATTATATAGAGGAAGACTGGGTAAAGTGGAAAAGTGGAGGACAAAAGAAGAGGTGTCATTTTCTGCCTACTGCTCTGGAATTTTTGGACATTCTGGTCAAAGGTTCCGCTCACCTTTGTTCACGCGGTGAAACGCCGGAAGAGAGGGAAACGGGCTGGGGTGCTGGTACGACTTCACCAGCGTGGACTACAAACACCGTTACCTGGAATATTTCTCTCTAACGTGCGCTCACTTCCCAACAAAATGGAGGAACTACAACTGCTGTTGGGGAAAAACAGGGACTTTTATTCATCGGCGGTTTTGTGCTTCACGGAGACGTGGCTGTGTGGATTAATACCGGACTCTGCGCTGCAGCTGGCAGGATTCCAGCTCTACAGAGCGGACAGAGACACGGAACTCTCCGGCAAAGCGAAAGGTGGAGGAATCTGTTTTTACCTCAACAGTGGTTGGTGCAACGACGTGACAGTGATTCAGCAGCACTGTTCTCCAGACCTGGAAGCCTTCATCTTAAACTGTAAACCTTTCTATTCCCCCCGTGAGTTCGCTTCGTTCATCCTGGTCGGTGTTTACATCCCGCCGCAAGCTAACGTGCAGGTCGCACAGCGCATGCTCGCCGACCAGATACTGAGTGTGGAGCGGACCAACCCGGACTCCTTAGTTATCGTCGCTGGTGACTTTAACAAAGGTAATCTGACCCACGAACTCCCCAAATATAGACAGTTTATAAAATGTCCGACCAGAGAGGACAACATTCTGGATCACTGTTACACCACCATCAGAGACGCTTATCACGCCGTCCCACGTGCTGCACTGGGCCAATCCGACCACATCATGGTCCACCTGATTCCTGCATACAGGCAGAACCAAAAGCTCTGCAAACCTGTTGTGAGGACGACAAGGAAGTGGAGCAGTGAGGCTGTGGAGAATCTCCAGGCGTGTTTAGGCTGTACAGACTGGGATGTGTTCAGGACTACTACCAACAGTCTGGACGAGTACACAGAGGCTGTGACTTCCTACATCAGCTTCTGTGAGGACAGCTGTGTACCATCATGCACCAGGGGGAGTTACAACAACGACAAACCCTGGTTCACAGCTAAACTCAGAAGGTTAAGACTGGATAAGGAAAAGGCCTTCAGGAGTGGGGACAAAGACATATACAGAGAGGCAAAGTACAAGTTTGGCAAGGCAGTGAAAGAGGCCAAACGACTGTACTCTGAGAAGCTCCAAATCCAGTTCTCAGCCAACGACTCTGCGTCTGTCTGGAAAGGGCTCAAGCAAATCACCAACTACAAGCCGAAAGCCCCCCACTCCATCAACGACCGACGCCTCGCCAACGACCTGAACGAGTTCTACTGCCGCTTTGAAAGACAAAGGGACAGTCCTGCAACCATCCCCCACGACGCCCCCCAACACCTGCAGCCACAATTCACCACCCCCACCTCCCCAACCTCAAGAGGGGCCTTGGCACCTCCAACCCCCACCCTGAAGTCCCCCCCCACCAGCCCCCTACCCACGCCGGGGACGGCTCTTTCCATCCAGGAGTGGGACGTCAACAAACTCTTCAGGAGACAGAACCCCCGGAAAGCTGCTGGTCCGGATTCTGTCTCACCAGCCAGCCTGAAGCACTGCACTGATCAGCTGTCTCCAGTCTTCACAGACATTTTTAACACCTCAATGGAGACATGTCATGTGTCAGCCTGCTTCAAGTCCTCCACCATCGTCCCTGTTCCCAAGAAGCCAAGGACCACAGGGCTTAATGACTTCAGACCCGTCGCCCTGACCTCTGTGGTGATGAAGTCCTTTGAGCGCCTTGTGCTCTCACACCTAAAAGACATCACCGACCCCCTCCTGGACCCCCTGCAGTTTGCCTACAGAGCCAACAGGTCTGTAGATGATGCAGTCAACCTAGCCCTTCACTTCATCCTCCGGCACCTGGACTCCACAAGAACCTATGCCAGGATCCTGTTTGTGGATTTCAGCTCTGCCTTCAACACCATCGTCCCAGCTCTGCTACAGGAGAAGCTCTCCCAGTTGAGTGTGCCTGACTCCACCTGCAGGTGGATCACTGACTTCCTGTCTGACAGGAAGCAGGGCGTGAGGCTGGGGAAGCACGTCTCTGACTCCCTGAACATCAGCACCGGTTCCCCCCAAGGCTGTGTTCTCTCTCCTCTGCTCTTCTCCCTGTACACCAACAGCTACACCTCTAGTCACCAGTCTGTCAAGCTTCTGAAGTTTGCGGACGGCACCACCCTGATCGGACTCATCTCTGATGGTGACGAGTCCGCGTACAGATGGGAGGTGGACCATCTGTTGGACTGGTGCAGCCAGAACAACCTTGAGCTCAACGCTCTAAAGACAGTGGAGATGGTTGTGAACTTCAGGCAGAACCCAGCACCACCTGCCCCCATCACCCTCTGTGACTCCACAAGTGACACTGTGGAATCTTTCCGCTTCCTGGGAACCATCATCTCAGTGAAACTGTTTTATGTTTGGTATTTTTCATTCAGCTAAAGAAATATGAACAAAAATGTGTCTCTACATCAGGATGCTGGAGACAACATACATAAAATAAACCAAAATAGTTGTTTTTTGCAACCTGTCTCAGAGTTTTGGAACATTTTATTTTTGAATTACTCAGAGATCAGAGTTAAGTGGCTTAGTAAACAAACAGTGCTCTGAATATGGTCAGGTACTGGACTAAAAATGGATGATAAAGCAGCCAAAGTGGCAAAAAACTATGAAAGACATTCACAAAGTGTGGGAAACTACTGACCGAGACCACCTTAAAAGATTACAGAGACTTTAGGATAACTGAAAGCAGAACAAAAGAATTGGGGGATGATTAAACACTTTTTCACAGAACTGTAAGTATGTAATTGAGGGGAAAAAACAGACATGACAAGCAGAATGGGCTAAAAGCCTGTGACGATATCTGCTTGGTGACTCATGACTACAGATCTAAACTATATAAAACTGGTAAAACCCATCTAAGACAACAATAACAAAAGCTGTTGAGAGAACTTAACTATGAATATTTATATTTACTTATAAGGGCAACAAATCAGGTTAACGGAAATTGAAGTCACGCTTCTTTGGCAATTTTTCCCATTTTGTCCATTTTATTTGTTGCAGTCTTTATCAAATGTTAGAATAGGCAACCTTCTATAAAATGATTCAGGTTAAGACTGAATTTGGTGAATTAAACATACTGTTCCCAGTGTCTTGCAAATGTGTTCATACCCCATATAAACTATAAACTTAAATGTATTTAATTGGAATTTGCTATGATAGATCGAAATAGTATTTTGTAGAAAGGACATTGTCCTGCTTGTAGGTGAACCACCACCTTAGTATCTCAGGTCGTTTGTGGTCTCTAAAAGGTTTTCCACCAATATTGTTCTGTAGTTTCCTTCATTTATCTTCCCATCAACTCTGTCAAGCTTCCCTGTCTGTTTAATGGAAAGCAACCCAAGAGCATGATGCTACCCCCACTATGTTTAACAGTGGAAATGATGTGCTCAGGGTGAAAGGCAGTGTTAGCTTTCTAACACACATAGCATTCTGCAATAAGGAAAAAGTAAAATTTTGGTCAAATCTGACAAGAACATCTTCCACATTTTCTGTCTCTGCTACATGGCTTGCCCATTTTGATGCTGTATACCAAGATTCTTAAGGCTGTATTTTCCAAATATTTCCTTTCTTCTTGTCAACAAATTCTCTCACACCGTGGCTATGAATCTCTGCAGCTCCTACATAGTTACTGTGGGCCCCTTGACTGTGTGACAATCCCTGATTGGTTGTGCCTCTAAGATCTTGTCTTTCAGGTGAAGTAGAAGTGGCTAGGTGTCTGGTGCTAACTAGGAACATCTGAGCCCAATGTTCTATTTAAACACAACTGTTCCTTTAGTCCTAAAGTCCCCCTTCTCTGATTAATGCTCTCCTTGTCCAGCCTGTCAATTTAAGTCTGTGGCCATGTCTTGGTAGGTTTGCAATGGTGCCAGACTCCTTTTTTCAAATGGTTGGTTTGTCAGTTCTCTGTAAGATGTTCAAAACTTGGAAAATTGTTTTATAACCAAACCCTGCTTTGATTTTCTCCACAACTTTATCTCTAACCTGTTATATGTTCCTTGATTTTCATGAAGCTGTTTTTTCACCAATGTTCTCTTACAAACCTCTGAGGCCTTCACAGAACAGCTGGACCTGTACTGAGATTCAATTAAACATAGTGGGACTCTATTTACTCCAAATAGTTGAAGTTTTAAAGTAATTTACTGAACTGAACACATATCAATGGCACACTTTCAGATTTGTAAATGCGTTGCTTTTATTTGCTTTTTTGTTCTTTGCTGTTGATGGTACATCCATAGGGAGCTTTTTCTATAAAAATCATCTGACTGCAACTCTAATTAAATATGCTTCATGCAATTTATTTTTTGTGAAAAATCCTGTATTCATACTTTGTGGAATATTTGTCAGTCCTTTGTATCCAAAGCTCTAACTATACAAGTTTGCATCTGACAAAACCTGAAGAGGTTAAACATATTCATTCATAACCTCTATTTCTGCAGGTGATTTCCATTGAGACACGAGACCTCATTCTTATGAGAGCCCCATAATGAAATAAATCAGAAAAACAGACTAATCCTGACATTGAACGGGACTCTCTCATTACCTTGGTTTCAGGGTCTATAGTGGCTCCGTGGTTGACTAACACCTCTGCAACGTTGACCTTATCCTCCTGGGCAGCCAGGTGGAGTGGAGTCAGACCAGACTGAGGAGACAAACACAGACAGAGGTATTCAGCTATTGT
This sequence comes from Girardinichthys multiradiatus, assembly GCF_021462225.1. NCBI lineage: Eukaryota > Metazoa > Chordata > Actinopteri > Cyprinodontiformes > Goodeidae > Girardinichthys > Girardinichthys multiradiatus. Next base: position 19,861,931 of record NC_061803.1, on the reverse strand, counting down.
CAGAGGGAAATGCAGCTGGATAAGGCATGATGGCAGGTTTGGACCTCAGGATGATAGTTCAGGAGGCATCAAAAAAGAATCTTAGAAGAAATAACAAAGTCTCAGGTAAAGACTGCTTTTTCTCCAAGTATAATGACACCCCAGGGTTATGAATATATAATTACATTCCACACACACACACACCCTCACTTTAAATATGACTCTTATAACATCCCACTTGTCAGACAAAGAGATAAACATGGGTTTCAGGACTTGTGTCTCACCTTGTTGCTGGTGCCAACAGGAGCATCCCGGGCCAGCAGCAGGGTCACAATGTCCACGTTCCCTTCCTGCGCTGCGAGGTGAAGAGGAGTGATCCCCTGACGCGTCACGGCACTGGTGGAGGCGCTGTACTCCAGTAAGGTGGTGGCGATCTCCATCTGATTCTTCTTGGCTGCGATATGCAGAGGTGTGTAACCGTTCTGAAAACAAACAAATAAAAACTATGGAATAAACTAGTCAAAAGATAAATTACTACAACACAATGCACTATCCAAAGACATGCCTGTTAGGTTAATTAGTCTCTCTAAATTGCCCTTAGGTGAATGAATGAGTGTGTGCATGGTTGTTTGTGTGTTGCCCTGCGATGGACTGGCGACCTGTCCAGGGTGTACCCCGCCTCTCGCCCATAGACTGCTGGAGATAGGCACCAGCTCCCCCGCGACCCTCTATGGAATAAGCGGTAGAAAATGACTGACTGACAATGCACTATGATGCATTTGAATAGATATATTCACTGTATTTAGATTTAATTAACAATTAAAGTTCCACTCATCTAAGGGATGAAAGTTAAAGTTCGGTTTTCAGTGACTAGTTTAAAATGTTCTTTTTCCAAGATGGGATAACTGTACAACATACAGCTTCAATAAAATGTTAAAACAATAATTGGGTGCAAAACATTTCCCTTCATCCACAAAGGGTCTAAATAATGTTTACAGGCTCAATATATGAAGTGTATTCAAAGTATTAGCAAGAAAGTGCTACACATACAGTACAACACTGCTCATCCTATTCCAAATCAATGAAGAAAAATGTATCAAATGTGCTTTTTCTCTACAGAATTGGGGGAAGATGAATGTTAGACTGTTAGAAAAATACATTTATTGAAATTTTTTTATTACATTTCTTATGAAATTCTTGAAGATTAAGCCTTCTGTGGATCACTGAACTACGTTTAGTTGTATGAGCACTGTTTCTGAGAACTGCTTCACACCTGTGTCATTTCAAGTCAAACAACTTTTGGCATCTGTGATTTCAGCCCAGTTATTACTTGGCTTTGCCTTACAAACTTTTATTTTTGTAGGACTAAGACACAGGTATAGGACTGGCCACTACAAATTATTAAATTTGTTGCTCTAGAATCAAGATGAGAACATTTTCCTGGTAAAACACCCATTTGGAGAGCAATTCCATTTCGGCATAACTCAACATGACCTAGTGAAGTACTTTTACATATTTAAATTGATCCATAATCCCCATTATATAATAAACAGGCCAGGTGCCATAGCATGAGAAACATTTTCATAGCATGATGCCTTAACATCCATGCTTTACAGGGTATTGTGGCCTAAATTCAGTGTTTGAGTATGTCTATTTCTGAAAAGAATAATCTTGCTTTTTATTAGTCTAGAAAAAGTTGCTTCATTTATGTTTAGGCCGCCTGTAGCCTTTTCAGGACCCCATTTCTTCAGCAATAGGGCTTCTTGCAGATAGCCTGGCTTCCTATAATCATCATAGTACTTACAGATACATGTAAACCTCCTTTGATCACCCTGGAGAACATCATTGGCTGAGTCTCTGCTATTTTGGAGACTATTTTATCCACCTGCAGTCATATTCAGTAACTTATAAAATGCTAAATTAATAAATGGGTCCTTATATGATAGTTTTCTGTTTTCTTGCATGTCTTTCTGATTGAGATTTCCATTTTAAAGTCTTTGAGACAATTTTCTTCACATCTTTATATGTTTTCTCCAATGCAAACAACTTTTTTTCACTGTTCTTCTGAACAATGTCTGGAATGCCTTATTTTTCTCCAGTACTGTAAATCATGTCTGTAATTTCCTGTTTCCCCTACAGAGAAGCCTTGTGGAGAAAGTTTTTATGATCAAATGAGACAAAGATTTAGCTTTTTGTGCACAATCACAAGTATGTTTGGAGGAGTCAAAGGGAGGCTTTCAAACCTAAGAACATTTTATTAAATGTCAAGACGGGTGGTGGCAGCATCCTTCTGCGGGGCTGTTTTGCTGTGGATGGCGTAAAGATATACAAAAACCATCCTCGTTTTGACAGATTTGTTTCATTGCGGCATGGTGATTGTCAATTGTAGAAAGGGCAAAAGTTAATCAGAGCACCACCACTGACAATGGACCAATTAGACTTTTACTGACTGATAACAAATAATCAGATCTTCTTTGAGGTCTGGCATGCTGATTCCATCAAGTTTTCCTAAACAGTATGTGCAGGTTCTCCGATAGAGGTATTTGTATATAAAATCAAAAAGTGGAAGTTTTCCATTTTGATGCAATTAATAAACAAGAGGGAAAATTTTGATTTTTCTTTTTACAAATCATATAATTTCAGTCACTGACTGATTAACTGGTAAATCACTAAAAACATTCTTTCTGTGTCATAATTAGTTTAGTCATGTGCCACCTTCCTTATGTCCTGGAAAAATGTTCCCTATTGAAGATGAAGATAAAAATTAGTGAGGGGGTGATTTCAAAACATTAACTAAAAACTATTTCCTGAAAGACAGGTTTGTTTAGTACTAAATTTTGTTAGGGTATGGAGCCTGTTTGATTTCTGGGGCAGCTCTATCTCCACAGATGCTGCTAGAGTGGAACGGACATGGTATCAGGCCATGCAGAGCGAAATAACTGGATGGCTCTAACTAGGTCAGTCTGCTTTGGCACAGAGAGCAACAGAGATGCTTTTAGGAACATTCGATTTAAAATGACCCCCTCCCTCCCGTCTCTTACCTTGGCAGCAGCGTGGGGTGAAGCTCCTTGCTTGAGCAAGAGCAGCGCCACCTTCTGGTTATCATAGTGTGCTGCAACATGCAGTGGCGTTAGTCCACTCTGAGCACACACACAAACATGAGCAAAGGTTAGATGGTGACAAACAGCAGAGTTAAGCATGATCAAAGCTGCCAGCTAGAGAACTACACTGAGCGTGTTGGATTTTTAAATACAGTGCCTTGAAAAAGTATTCATACCCCTGCAACTTCAAGTTTCTTTTTTTGGTATTTTCTGTAAAGGAGGCACACAATGTAGTGCATAATTACAAAGGAAATGTATTATGCTGTTTTCAAATCCAAATCCAATCCAAAAACATATTGATAAAGTCTTTTGGGGTAAGTCTCTACCTGCCTTGCACATCTAGAGAGTGAAATATTAGCCCATTCGTCTTTGGAAAATTACTTCAGTTCAGATTAACTGAATGACGAGCATGTCTGAAAATCAAGTTTTGAAGTCTTGCCCCTAATTATCAAATAGATTTAGGTCTGGACTTTGACTAGACCATTCTAACATATGAATATTCTTTGATCTAAAGCCTTCCTTGTAGCTCTGGCTACATGTTTACACTTCTCGTTATGATTGTCCTATAACAGATTAATTTCCAGTATTCTCCTGTAATTAGCCCTATTTTCCCATCAACTCAGACCTCTTTCCCTGTCACTGTTGGAGAAAAGCATCCCTGCATAATGATGTTGCCACCACCCTGTTTAAACATGGGGGTGGTGTGTTATGGGTCACATTAGTTTTCTGCCACAAACAGAACTTTGAATGTTGACCAACTTGTTTGATTTTGGTCTCATCTGACCAGAGCGCTTTCTCTCACATGTTTGCTTTGTCCCATAAATGATTTGAGGCAAACTTTAAACTAGACTCCCTATTGCTTTCCTTAAACAATTGTGTTTTTCTTGCCACTCTTTCATAAAGGCCAGATTTCTGCAATAGACCACTAAGAGTTCTCCTGTTTATATCGAGCTGTGAACTTTGCAGTTTCTCCAGAGTTACCTTAGGCCTCTGGGTTTATTGAATGTTCTCTCCAGGCCTGTCAGTTAAGTTTTTCCACAACTTTCTTCCTGACCTGTCTGCTGTGTTCCTTGGTCTTCATGATACTGTTTGTTCACTAGTGTTCTTTAACAAACCTCTTAGGCCTTCACAGAACAGCTGGATTTATACTCTAAATAAATTACACACAGGTGGACTCTTGTTTCCCACCACCTTACCCCAAGTACTCCACCAAATGTGTTGGATTTTAGAGGTATGTGAGTAAAGGATGCTCAATACAAATGCAAACCACATTTTACAGATTTTTATTTGTGAAAAGACTTGAATCCTACGTGTCCTTCCACTGTAAAACTATGAACAACTTTGTGTTGGTCTATCATATAAAGTCCTATTAAAATATGCTTAAGGTTGTGGTTGTAATGAGACAAAAGATTTAAACAAATTAAGGTATGTAATTACTTTCCCTTGGCACTGTACTGGAATGAGAATACATTTTGTAAGCTTTGTGTTCCTAAGTCATTTTAGCAGTGCTTAAACATTTAAACATCTGTTACCTTCCCAGCAGCATCAACTGGAGTGTTCTTCTGCAGCAGAAGGTTGGCCACCTCTATCTTTCCATACTTTGCAGCAACATGTAGAGGTGTGAAGCCCTTCTGGCAAAAACACAAGACAACACAAAGAGATATTTAAGTACTGCTAAAAACTATTCAGAATGTATGAATAGTTTTCAGGGTTAAATATGAGACTCAAAGAGGCATTAAAATAACCGAACACAAATGTTTTGGGTGGAGAAACTTATTGTGTCACACATCTCATTTTTCAGCTATGAGGTAACACTGTGACTCCAGTTTAGACCTAGGACTTTTTCTGTGTGATGTTGGTGTGTGAATGCAAACTGGCCTTTTTGTCAAATATATAAGATATGACTTCGACAACAAGTAAATAGAAAAGTGTTTTTGTAGAAGATCTGACTGTCAAAGCAGTATCTTTCTCTACTCTAAGAAACTATTTGTGCTATTTGTTTAGTTTGCCGCAATTTGCACCATCATTGTTAATCAAACAAAAAATTAAACACAGAAAGAACTAAATTTCGGTGATTTGTTTTTTTTAGAATACGTCTCAGATTTCTGAGCAGTCAGTTAACACCAACGAAAACATTTTAATCTTTTCACACTGGGCTTTTCCCATTTTGAAGACACGCCATACTTTTAAAAACATCACAGTTTTTAAAACAACTAAGATGTTTCTTCTTTTCCTGCAATTTGAATTCATTTATCAAAAGGTGCCATTTAAAGACTGGGAAGTTTTTCAACTTTCCCACAACTCCACATGTTGCTGTGAGCTGTCAGTCAGCTGTTTATTGATGGCTGAATGAAAATCCCGTAAACTTTCCCTTTCTTAAAATGAAGTGAGTGCCCCCCCATCTCTCTTTTAAGCTACCTACTCTGTTTATACTTCAGCAACAACTTGGTATCTCTTTCCATATAACAAAAAGCCTGCGTTAGGCTAGCTGGCTAGTTGCTGCATGGAAACTAAAGAATGGAAGCTGCATTAGCGGATCGTACATCAACAAAGCAGCAGGTTTGTTAAAACACATGCTATAACCGAAGTTAATACTAAAACCGAAATAGGAAATATTAATATTTATGGTAATAATTATACTACATACTTCTTATGACTATTTCTGTAATAATTCTTATTTATAATTAATTGTTATTTCATAAAAAATTTATAGCTAAAATCTAGAAAAAATATATTTAAGAGGTTTCATATTTATCCTTTATATATATTTTTGGCAAAACAAAATAGTTTACTTAAATACAAGTAATTATAACTAAAATTAAATAAAACTTTAGGTATATTAAGTTTCAGTGCATTCTAAGCACATGCTGTTAGGTATTAATAAAGGTATTGTTCAATTTTTGTCTCAGTGATCCTTATTACTATTAGTGCTATTAGTAAAATTAACAGGTATTCAAGTGTGCAAAACACTTTTATAAAAAGACGTTGAAGTAAAATTTTACCGTTTCTTTTTTTTCCCCAGTAATCCCAGTTCCCAGGTGTAGTTGTAGTAATTTTCAAGGAAAACTTGCTACTCACAACAAACTGTTATGAGGCAACAAAGCCTGCAATATTTTGGCACAAGGTTATTAAACTGCTTGATTTTCATATCCACTCACGTGTCCTTGGTGACTGACAAAAAGATCATCAGAAACCATTTTAGTAAATATGTCCCATGCAACAGTTTAAAATTTGTAGAATGGTCTTAGCATCTATAACAACTCTTTGAAGAAACCTGTATAATGTGAGCTACAACATTTAATTTCCCTTTGGGATTGATAAAGTATTTGAATTAGTACAGTAAAGAAAATACATTAAAAGATTAAAAAATCAACAAGTTGTGCTCACTTTAAACTAAATGACTGTATTGATGCTTTTGAAATAACTGACCATAAAATGCATCACTGCATTTTCAAGCACTGTGCCAAACTAGAACATGCAGCTCATCTGGTAACACATATTTTAGACTGTTTTGGTCCAAGATTTCTCATGCGGAGACACTCAGTAACTACTATTCTCTATCAGTTTGACTGTAGTAGCCCCTAATACTGCATAACAGCCCTGCAGTGTTTATGATGACAGTACATTGAAACTTTCCAGAGTATTTTTAATCCAGTGCAGGCTTACAGCAGTGATCAGCAAACATCTGTAAAACATCTCCTGTATGTTGTGTTTGTGCTTTACCTTTGTAGTAATGCTTAGATTAGCTCCTTGATCAAGAAGAGCAGTAGCCACGTCTCTGTGTCCCTCCCTGGCAGCTAGGTGCAAAGGTGTGTATCCAGAGTTGGTTGTAGCATCTGAACATGCACCTTTTGCCAGCAGCTGGTGCACTATGTCTGGCTTACCGAGACGACTTGAGATGTGCAGCGGAGTTTGGTCGTCCTAAAGCAAAAACAGAGAAAAAGTAAATTTATGAATGCAAGAAAGCAACATATTACTCTACCGTTTCTTCATCAGAATCAGAATCAGCTTTATTGCCACGTTCGTGCATACAAACAAGAAATTTGACTCCGGTACACTTTGCTCTTTTGTTCTGTTTTTGTATTACAGAATATACAAATTTACAATTTACAATGTACAATATACAATGTACAATGCAATATTCTCTGCATTACAGAATATACAAATTTACAATTTACAATGTACAATATACAATGTACAATGCAATATTCTCTGCATTACAGAATATACAAATTTACAATTTACAATGTACAATATACACATATCTAATAGAAAAGGTGCATTTGCAACATCTGTATGCTGTTGTTCTATACTCTATTAAATGTTCAACAGAGAAACAGCCTAGGTGAAGAAACTGTCTCTGTGGCGGCTGGTTTTAGCGAACAGTGCTCTGTAGCGACGGCCGGAAGGTAAAACTCTAAACAGTTTATGTGCAGGGTGTGTGGGGTCTGCAGAGATTTTGGCAGCTCTTTTCTTGATCCTAGACCTGTATAAGTCCTGGATGGAGGGATGGTCAGCTCTGATTATTCTCTCTGCAGTCCTGATTATTCGTTGCAGTCTGGACCTGACCTGTTTTGTGGATGAGCCAAACCACACTGAGATGGATGAAGACAGGACAGACTGAATGATGGCAGTGTAGAAGATGACCAACAGCTCCTGTGGAAGGTTGAACTTCTTGAGTTGCCTCAGGAAGTACAGTCTCTGCTGGGCCTTCTTTCGAACAGTGTCTATGTGTGAAGACCATCTCAGGTCCTCAGAGATGGTGGTTCCTAAGAACCTGAAGTGGTCCACGGCCGATACAGTGTTGTTGAGGATGGTGAGGGGGGTGTATGGGGGTGGTGTTCTCCGAAAGTCCACCACCATTTCCACAGTCTTGAGTTCATATTGCCAATAGCAGCTAAACTCATGGTTTTATGATCAAATGGCCTCTCTGATCTCGCCAAAAATTAAAATGAGGAATTATCAATGCATTTATGGGAAAATCCAATTAGATTTCTGTATGTCTTAGTAAATTCCAGAGTATATTTCTTCTGATTCATCAAGGTGCTGTTTGAGCTGTGAGTGAGTGCAAAGCAAGCACCCTGTGATGGAAACCAGACCATTTTCCATTTCTTTTATGTGTAAATAAAATAAAGTGATCACTGTAAAGGAAGGACGAGGGTGTCTTTATTATTCTGGCAATATATCAGTAAATTACAGTACATTTCTATAGACTTCATGAAATACCTTTTTTACTTTTGTCACCATAAGTGGTTGTGACTTAAGAAAGCACAACCACAACCTGATACAAAAATAATGGAATGTCTTGCATCCGCTAGGCTTGATGGTTATGTTATTGTCTGCATGTACTTAGCGAAGTCTGCTTCAGAAATGCGGTGCAGAAATTACCAAATTGCATATCTTTGTGGATTTCCCCTTCTGTTCTCTTGTTACATCCACAAAAATATGACAGACTTGCATGATGTCTTACATTTGACAGGAGCAAAATGTGTGTAAGCCTGAGTGTGCAAGTGCTTCTAATTCTGAAGATAGACATAAAGACAGATATGCTCCTAAAATAGCTCTACCAGTGAAATGCAGTTTTTCTGCACTGACATAGATAGCTCACTTTTAAAGGCAATGTTGATGCATTCAGTTGAAAATTTGCCTGTATTCGTGTACATTTATGTTGGTTACAGCTAGAGCATATAACACTGCCTTTTCAAAGAAGAGAGGCATTAGCGTCACACAGAATGCATAAAAAATACCATCTGCTGAAACCTGGTGGTAATGTTAAAGCCGGAAAAAAGCAACACATTGATCTAAAAGCCCTATTCTGAAAGTCCCTCTAGTTAGCTGTTGTTTTTATATTGCTGATGAATGCTTTGTCAGACAGGAACTAGAGGTCTCTGGTAATTATGATAATAATTAGTCATTATTTCCAGATAATCAATTAATATTTCTTAATGGCATTGTATTCATCTGCAAACATATTGCGAAATGTGCTTTGATACTCTGGTGCAGAAATAAAGTTGATCATTTAATTTAAGCCGAGTATAAAAAACTCAAATAAAATATTACGCTGTATGATTTTGACATAATGCCTATTCTTTAACAAGAAGGAATTTCGTGTCAGAGAAAAATGGAAAGTAGAAATTAATAGTAAAGAAACTAAGGTTACAAATGTGGACATAGAAAAAAGGATAGAAAAAAGGATAGAATATTTTGCAATAAGTAATAACTAGAGAATGTTTTATTTCAAACATCTGGGTCTTTTTTATTATAATGGCTTGGTATAAGAGAGTCGCATAAATTTAGTAATTGTTTAACATCTTATTTGGATTTAAATGTAAGACTGGAGTTGCTTGAATGTACTGTGATGTTTGTTGTGCTGTAGATGCTTGTGAAATATGGGGAACAGAAAGTAGCGTAATCCTGGAAAAATTGCAGGTAAAATTCATGATTTATATCTTGAGGGTAATAATAACATAAGAAAGACTGACTGGATACTCGGGATGGACTTATGAGTAGTAACCATGAGAGCAAGAAAAAGAAACTGGGGAGGAGTCAAATTTTTTTTAGCATGTACAAATTTAAGAGCTGCTCAATATTGGCACAGATGGTTACCTAGATATTTTCTTTGTACTATTAATCGGAAAATTCTAAAATTGTACAGGGATTTGGACTATTGCTGAAAATGGTGCTGTTTTTTTCTAGATACTTCTGACTACAGTGCTTATATAAGCAGGTTTGTTCTTTATTGAAAATGTTTGTTCTATAGCATGTGACTGGTTAACAAGGAAGAAATTAAATTAAAAAAGAGATGGGCTTCTTTATTAAAGTAAGGCTCATTCTAAGATTAAACCTACACACACACACACACACACACACACACACACTCAAGTGGTCTCAAATACGATCATCTTGAAATGATAAAGAGTGACAGCCTACTTTAGCCTTGACATCAACTTGTGCTCCGTTCTGAATCAAATATCGGACCACATCAGACTGTCCGGCCCTCGCTGCCATGTGGAGTGCTGTCTCCCCTCTCTGAAATACATAAACACCCAAAAAACAAAAGGTATGTACAACCAGCTTTTGTCTAATTAATTTAAAAAAATGGAGAGAAAGAATTTAAAATAGTAGGAGAAAGCCACGCCACTTTGCTTTCAATGCAGTAGGATTTTTGTCCCATTATTTTCTACTTCTATGTTACCCTTACAGCACGACATATTAAAACAGCTAAATGTTGATGAGCTGAACTTGAAAAAAATCTAATTGTTTTCTTTCTTCATGCCTAAAGGGAGATTTACACTTACTTTTATGGTTTTATATTGTTCATCTATGCATATATCTCATAATTATTTTAACTTTTTCACACGTTCTGTCAGAGCCAATAAAAATTAAAAGGAAAGTTTGACACCAGACTTTCAGACAGAAAGAAGAAACAACTATCAGGAATGTCCTGAACTCACCACATTGCTTGTGTTTGGTGAAGCCCCGTGGTTGATCAGCTGATGGACGATGTTTTCATGTCCCATAAATGCTGCGACATGAATCGGCGTCAGACCGGACTGTAGATGGAGGCACACACAAAAGAAAAGGATTGGATATAAATGAACACATTATGAAAACCTTATAGTTTTGCAAAGAAAAAAAAAAAAATTATCTTTTGAAAACCTGGCCGGTTTATATCATATAAATGCACCTTTGTGGAAAAAGGTTAAAAATTTTTGAAACTGTAGACACCTCTATTTTTACTGGGGATATATTAGTCATGTTAAAAAGGCACAAAGTGACCTGAATCTTAAATCTGTGGCAGATAAACAAGCAGAAATGTATTGACTAATAACCAATCTTCCTGTTCTCTCTAAGAAAGATAGTGATGAATTGTTTAGATATCTGAAAACACTTATTACAGTAAATAACAGTTTTCTTGAAAGCAAAAGATAAACAACACTAACAAAAGTAAGTATTACATATGCACGAAAAAGATCTGAACAAAAAGCTCTTTGAACATCCACCTCTTTCAGCTCTTCTAGGAGAACCCCAAGGCTTTCCCAGGCCAGCCAAGAGACATAGTCTCTCCAGCATGTTCTGGATCTTCCACGGGTATCCTCCCAGTTGGACATGCTTGGAACACCTTCCTAGGGAAGCATCCAGGGGGCATCCTCACCAGATGCCCGAACCACCTCAACTGGCTCCTCTCGATGCGGAGGAGAAGCAGCTCCTCTTTGAGTCCCTCCCGGATAGCCGAACTTCTAACCATATCTCTAAGGGAGAGCCCAGCTACCATGTTTAGAAAACTAATTTCAACCCCCTATGTCGACTCATTCAATCACTACTCAACGTTTGTAACCGGAGGTAAGGATAGGAGTGTAGACTGACTGATAAACAGAGAGCTTTGCCTTAGAGCTTAGCTCCCTCTTCACTCCCTCTCCCCTCTTCACCACATAGATCTGGAACAGAGTACGCAATACTGTGGAAGCTGCACTGATGTTGATGTCTCATGCTGCCTTCTTCCATCTAGTCATACCAACCACGCAAAGTGCTTCATGTTAGAGCCACACATTCATTCACTCCCAGACGCACACACATTCATATGACCGATTCATACACAGATTGGTAAGCAAGTTGGGGCACAATGACATGTGGCAGGAGAAAGTTGTAACTGAACCTCTAGGCTTTTGGAATGCAAGACAACTACTTGTTCCAAATAAAGCAGCCAGTGCACACAAAATATGTGCAAACAATAGAGCAAATTGCATAGCTTTGACAATTTCCCCTTGTTATCTTTGTTTTGAGCTACTTGAATATGTCATAGATTTATGTAAAGTTTACATGTTAATCCTAAGGAGCTCCTGTTAATCCTACACACTTGTAAAACATTATTTTTGACCAATCAAAGCTGGCTCAGCTACTTTGAAAAGATGTGTAACAATGTGATATGAGTGATGCACTATATTGCCAAAAGTATTTGTGTCTACGTTTACATGTACATGAACTGTGATGACATTCTTAATGTATTCTTAATCTATAAATTTGTCGATGGTCCCACCGTTGATAGCAAAGCCATTTTTAAATATTCTGTAAACATCTTTCACAAGGTTTAGAAGCGTGTTCATACTTAGATGAGAAAACCAGAATTGCAGCCTCTGCTCTAATTCATTCAAAAGGTGATCAAGAAGGTTGAGGTCAAGACTAAGTGCAGGCCGGTCAAGTTTCTCCACCCCAAACATTTTACACCTGCTGCCGTGGAAGTTATGGTAACCCCGGAAATAATTTATTTAGTGGTGTGAACCAATACTTTTGGCAATATAGTATATGTGCAACAAATATCTCTGTGAAGCAGGCTTTTATAACTAAATATGGCACTGCCAGTGCTAAGCACACAGAGTATAGATGTGTGAAAGCTGCTCAATAAAGTAAAACTGATATGCTGTTGCTTTAATCATACAAATATTCCACACGCATAAAGAAACACACACACTCTTACCTCTGTAACTGCCTGTATAGATGCCCCATGCTTCAGAAGGAGCTCCATCACTTTCAGTCGGTTTTTCTTACAGGCAATGTGCAGGGGCGTAAAACCATTCTAAGACATTACAAAAGAAAAACATATGCTTTAAAGAGAATTGAAATAGTTCAAAAAGTATTTGTGTTTCTCCTTAAAGGTCCTGCGGAGTTGGAGTAGGACAAATCTTGAACACCAGATGGAAAGTTTACAAAAAAGAGAAACCTTCTGCCTCAGAACCTGACAAATAGTTGAAAAGATCTAGTCTACTCTGCACCCAAAATAGATACTTTCCCCACAGCTCACTTTTTTTCTCTCCAACTTGTAAAGTCCTTTACCCCTCCCTCTGTTTGTTTGAGGTTTCTGGCTGAGTCGTATGACTTCATTTTCCAACCCGTTTCTTTTTTTCCTTCCTCATTCTCTCCTGTCATAAAGTCCCAGTGCTCTAACCACACCCAGACTTTTCCCATTAGAAAGCCCAGATCCTGATCTTACATCAGAATAGAGGTTGGTGATATATTTTCCATGATGCTCTTTGTCCTGTTATGTGTTTTTTCTTTCCATTTTTTCTAAACAAGGAAAAAGCAAAATGTGATTTTTGCTTTTACAGTCTGGTGTTCTACCTTTATAAGTAATTGCAAAGCCTGTTCCTTCCATCTTTACTTCATTTATTTCTCCTTACCAGTGCCTTAGCGTTGGGATTGGCCTTCTTATCCAAGATGACCTTTGCCACCTTGTAGTGACCGCAGTGTGCAGCCACATGCAGAGCTGTCAGGTAGTCGTTGGTCACGTCGTCCACAGGCACCTCGTGGTGCAGCAGCAGCTGGACACAGTTCAGGTGGTCTCCTTGCGTCGCCATGTGAAGAGGAGATAAACCATTCTGGAGAGAACATGATGACCGGTCTTACTTTTATTCAACAGCAAATTGTTAATCTAAGAATTAATTAGTGGAAGGGAGACTGTCATAGTAACACAAATGTTGAAGATGCACCTTGGTCTTTGACAGTATTGGCGCTCCTCTGTTCAACAGCATCTCCACCACCTGCTCATGGCCACTTCTGGCACCGCAGTGGAGAGGAGTCAGACCATCCTGTAAAAAAAACAGAACAAGTTGAGATACTGATTTCTAATCTCACTTTAGCAGCCACACATTCACTTCAGTACTCCAGACACTCTGGAGTACAGAGCAGTTTAGTTAATGCAGGTTTTACTGAGAGAGAAAACTATTTTTGAGCAATTTGGCCAGTCTTACAGGAAGCATGTTTCTATGAGGCAAGGTGAGACTTTTAAACTAAAGAAATTAACTGCCAAGCATGGTGGTGGTCGCATCATGGCATAGAGCTGCTTTGATGCCAGAGGCAGTGGTACATTGCACAAAGTAGAGGGAAATATGAAAAAGAACCACTGTCTCTGAAATCTTCAACCTTACCCAAAATCAGCAGCTAACTGGTAAAACTTAAGATGCAATTGGGTATTTTAACAAAACAACGATCACAAACATGCATACAAATTCGTTTTGGAATGGGTAAAGCAGCCTAACATTAAGATTCTTCAATGGCTCCACTCTGAACTATATTGTTAAGAGGTTCAAGATGAGAAACATTTAGGCAAATATTAGTATTTGATGAGTGGACATAAACTTTTGAACAGGATTTTTTTTGTTTTGTTCCAGTGACACACATTAAGTGTTAGCCCATAATATAAGCCGTGTCACTTTGCAATAAATTCAGAACTGAAAAGATTTGTTAACCTCTCAGAACTCCAGCGTTGGTGAAATGTATGTGTGTGTGTCCTTACCTTGGTCCTAGCATCAATTTTGGCCCCTCTTTCCAGCAGCAGTCGCACCATGTTTGTATTTCCTCGTTTTGATGCTACATGCAGAGGTGTTATGTCATTCTGCAAAAAGAATAAAGCAACACTAATTCATTCAGGCTCAGAGATATACATTCTTGTCACTGCTGTACTAAATTGAAAACAAAAGGGCAGCAGTGAATGCACTGAGTAACATTGGTCACATTTTGACTGGTAACTCAAAACATGACAGTTTATTTTAGTAGTTATTTTAGTAAATGTTACATATCTGACACTTTTTTCTGTTAAAGAGCAAACCTCTCTTTCAGAAAGAATAAAATGAAAATGACTAAATATCCCCCTCTTGAGGAACATATAATAACACCTACCTTTAATGATTTTTTTCTAATAATATTTAAAAATATTAATTAGATATATAAATAAATACACTGTTGCTTCAAATTAAAGCACAATAATTGGAGTTTCAAGCTTGCAGCCGAGCTTTTGTTCTGTCACAAATCAAAGAGTAGAAAACATGCATATAAAGGACTGATTATGGATGCTGGGTTAGTGTCATTTATGTGATGGACTAACACAAGTAGTGCATTACTGTGAAGCGGAAAAAAAAGATACATGGTTTACAACTTTTTTTTTTTTTTTACAAATAAAAATCTGAAAAGTGTGCAGTGTATTTGTAGTCTCTCATCCACCTGAACAAAATTCTGCCTTGAAAAGTCACATGAAAACTTTTGAAAGGCAGTTTTGCCAATATTGAACTCAGAAGGGAGAAAATGAACACCATAATAGTGAAAAATCACTCAGACATTCACCCTGTGGCCCCAATCATTACACAGGACAAGATCAAAAGGGATAAAAGTATTTGTATGTTTTCTCTCACTCACTGACAAAGCAGCTGCAGAATCACACACTGCACATAAAAACACTGAAGTCGTTGATGGAGCATTTGTTGCAGCATGCACTTCATGAGGTACTTACCCTGGCCTTGAAGTCCACAGCTGCCCCTCTGTTGAGCAGCAGTGTCGCCACATTGATGTTGCCATAGTGAGCCGCAATGTGGAGTGGAGTAAATCCGCTCTGAAAAGGACGAGACAGAAAAGAGAATGAATTAAAACAGACAGCAAGACCTGTCACATGATGAGCTACAAGCAAAGCATGATAACAGAGTAGATTTGAGCATTGGCTGGCCAAAGGCAGGTGGCGAAAACAAAAAAAATCCCTAAGTGAGCACAAGTCAGACATGCTGTCAGCCCAGAGCTAAATTCTACTTTTATGGTAAATAGAAACTCTTTGGCCATTGGATAAACCAATGTAATTTAGACAAACCAGCACCACAGTACCAGGATGTGGCTCATCTTACAATCAGAGCAGCTGCAATTTGATAAATGTTGACCATTGACTGTTAATATTTACCCAAAAACTACCTTTATCTTTATAAGGGATAGTAAACTTGATAGAAACAAACTAAAGTGTCTAAAGCTACTGCAAATTGAGAATTTAAGCAAAGTAGCAACTGTGGAATACACGCTGTCAATTTTATTTAAAATGTGTTTGTTGATGACATGCTTCCATCTGTCAGGAAATACAGAAATCACACATGCAGGTAAACATGCATTTTCACCAAAATCTACTTGTGAAAAACCTGCTTTGAATAAATGATCAGCTGAAGTCTAAATTTATGTGACCATTTCAGGAACTCCAACTTACATACCAATCTTTTATATCAAACATTTGAAATATTCAGACCAAACGTGAATTCATGCTCTTGTATTTTTACAGTATGATTATCACTGATTCAAGGTAAATACAACAGGGAACCCAAATCATGGTTTCTGACAAATGCAATCGAAACGTCTGTGGGATCACATATTGTTAGCCCTATAGCATAATTACCGAAGTCGTACTTGACTTACGCAATTCTGCTATGAGGCTAACAATATGACAAATAAGCTATTGTGGTTAGAGTAAAAAAAGTTAATAGAAAGTGTTAAAAAATATATTTTTTAACAACAAAGCAAGCACATACTAGAGATGCTAATCGGATGATCTGAACAATTTATTTTTTCAGTTTTTACCGGAATCACCCAGCTGTGACTATTTCATTGTCTGCTTGATTGTGAAGCCTGCGTGACTGACAAGACAACTAGGAATAGCCCATTAAAAGAACAACTCTTTGCTTTCATATTTTATCGAAATAACCGGGCTCAAATCCTGCAAATTACACCAAACTTTAACAGCTGAGTCTTTGCACAGAAGAAGCTACTTCGCTTAGCTTGGAGACGGTTGATGTTTGAGAATGAAGATTAATCCATGTGAAAATCCTGTTTACAAAAAGGGAAGCTTGTAAAAATGTAAACTGTTCACTTTGCAGCAAAGAGTGGTTAGTAGAGTACTGTTTATGATACAGCATAAACTGGTGTGCTACCATCAAGCTTTGTGGTTGAATCTCCTACTGTGTATTACCCTGTTTCAACAGAATGGTAGCCTGAATTTTTAATGAAAAAGAGAATTTGTAATCAGGTTTACATTGGTTATTTGTAGGTGTTGCTGGTTTTTATTCATATCCTGTTGGCTCACGTTCTAACACTACAAACCGAGTAAACATGCAAACCTTTAGTAAAGCTATCATCTGTATCTGGACTGCTCAGTTTCTTTTATCCAAGAAACGTACCAGCTAATTAAAGCTGTACATGAAAATTTAGCTTTAACACAAACATATCTTGTCTGACAGTAGTAAATTGCACTAGTCTTTACTGTGTAAACTGGCTTATCTGCAAGACAGCAGCAACTAATTCCCCAATGTGTGGACTTCCGTTACAGTAAAGATAACAGGTCAAGTTTCACCACCTAAACTGATATTTGACAAAACCTAGCAGACATCCTTTTTTAAAAATAAACTGAATTTTCTACTCTCAACATAATTAATTGCTAAATGCGCTGAGGTGCATTCTAGTTTAATGTAGGTAGTGCATTTAACCTGTATAATTCTTTTTTTTTCCAGGAATACAGAAACTCCCTTTTTTCTTTTAATTATTTTAGGATACATAAAACATATGTCACATGAGTCTTATCTTGAAAGAAAAATTTCATCGCTTGTTTTTCAACAGAAGGCATCACTGCTTTCCTTGTTGTGAACATTTTGTTGGAGAGGGCTGAAGAAATTACAGGAGCTGGAAGAACTGCTGTCTGGCATTAACCCACCACCCCAGTTAGTTCTGTAATTCAAGGACAAATGTGGGGCATAAGAGATGTTGCTGTTAGGCAGCTTTTTAACTCAAGTACTAAAGAAACCATAACATCTACAAAAACAAAACAAAACTGTAATACCATTTTTTTCAGCAGCAACTCACTGCATACACACAAAGTAATGTGTAAATGTGATGCAGGAAACAGGCACAGAGGTGAGGTGCAAAAGCATTCATGCCAGCATTTAGCATTCATGCTAGCAAACAGAAGGCTTTGCAGTTGAGCGCATGAATGAAGAATGAGAAGAGGAGAAAGAAGAAGAAGAAAAGAAGATGTACCTCTGTTGTTCTATTCACCATCATCTAGAAGAAAAAAAGGAAAAGGTAGGGAACGGAGGGATAAGAAAACAGGAACAAATCAAGAAAGGAAAGGTTGTAGAGGAAGAAAGAATGGGGCGGTTAGTGCACCACAACAAGTACAACAGCCACACCGACATGGTTGCACCAAGCTCCCACATGGATATAGGACAATGCAGTTGTAAATAATGAAAAGAACTAAAAGGGAATCACAGCAGCACACACAAAAGGAAGATGAGCTGAAACTCTGCCTTGTTCTGTCTGCTATACATTTCAACATCCCCTGCATAGAGAGGTTTAGTATACTTTAAACACCACTTTATCTATATATGCTTATTAAACTTTTGTTTCAATTAGAACTTCGTCAGGATGTCAATGCTTGAAATACTGGTCTGCAACCTTTGCTTAATACTTGCATATTCACTAAATTGTAGTCTGCATTCATTTGACTGGGGCTCCATGTGTACATTTAATAGTGGGAACATATGTATAAGTCTTGTTTTCTACAAGATAGAAATTAAATTAAAAACACAATAAGTACAATTAAATTAAATTGGATTGTAAAAAAAAAAATCACCTTGTGCGTCCAACACCACCAAAGAAAAAAGTGAAAATGTGAAAGTACCATTTTAAAAACTAAGATTACAATCAAGGATTATCTTGAAGGCAGCAAAATAAAGGTGAAAGTTATCAGATAACAACAGCCAATTACCACTAACTAAGCTAAACATAATTATGAATAAAACACCTCTGAAAAATAAAAAATATTTACATATTTCTCCTAAATCTTGGGGATGCCACAACTCCTAATTGCAAACTTAAGGGAAAACCATAAAAAGTGTTAATGGGGATGTGGGTTCAGGTTGTAGGAAAGAGGACACTAGGAAGTATAAGTTTGGAAAATATGTCAAACCCACTCACTGTTATTGCATCAGTACAGGAGCTGTGTTGCTTCTGAGAGCTAAGATAATGTACCTTTGACTCTACATCTGCGTTGTGGTCAGTTTGGAGGAGGAGGGCGGCGGCCTTGGTGTCATCTTTCCGCGCAGCTATGTGCAGTGCTGGGAGTCGGACCTTCCCCTTAGTATCATTTTCCAGTAGGAGGGAAACCACCTGGTCATGGCCCTGCTGCAGCGCCACCGCCAGCGGAGTAAAACCATCCTGTAAAAAATAATTCTGTTACTCCTGTAAAAAGGCAAGAACTGTCTGTCTAATATTGTAATATATATATATATATATATATATATATATATATATATATGTGTGTTTGGTCTAAAATCACAGAATTAAAGCTCTCACTAACTAGCAAACTCTGAAACATTTTTGCGATTGCAAAGGTAGTTCTGAACTCTCTGACAACAGAAATTAAATAAAGGAAGAATTTAATTTTTTTTTGAGAAGCCACTGTGGCTTAAAATGTTTTTGTAGATTTTTATCAACAACAAACCCAGATGCTTATATAAGATTAACAGGATGTTACCCTGCCATCAAATAGAAGAAATTTGTCTTGCAGTGCAAAACCATCAAATGACGATTTAGCATGTTAGACTTGTACAGTATTACAGATAAGTGCTTAAATAGTTGCTTAGCATCTCTGTAAAACAAAATAAAAAAAGGAATGCAGCTGCTAATGGACATTAAATGAGCAGCAGAGAAGAACCTACAAACACACAAACTGGAATCCAATAACTCTCCTATGTTATGTGATAAAAGCAGAAAGAGCAGCAACGTCTCTATGGGCCATCAGTGAAAAGGAAAGATTTCTCCTCACAAGTTTCTGCCTGTGCGACACATAGAAGCGTGTTTACACAGGGCACAGGCCATCAGGACAACACCAACTCAGCATCATTACACACCCACACATCAAAGCAGAATGTCCCCCCAGAGATCTCGCAAAAAACTGAACAGAGCCGAGCATCTACACAAACAAATACACGTCAGCATGCACATACAACTTCATAATCTGATCCACAGACACAGCTCCAACGCACACACACAGCCACACTCAAGGGAATACAAACATATTCAAATGCATAAACGTAGCCTTTTTTAAGGATTTCAAAAGCAGTGAGACACACTGCAGGAAATAGCTCCTCTTTCATCTGCCCTATTATGGATTCATGAAGCCTATGAAACGCCCTAAAAATACCTTGATCGACAACAAAGGAAGTATAAACAAAACATTAAAGAGATTAAAGATTGCAGTAACAGCAATATTTTCCTATACTGAAACGACACCAATTAAATTTAACTATGGGATTTTTTATTACTCTAAATGAAACACTAACTCAAACAGAAATGCTTACAAATTCATAATATTTACAGAAAAAGTAAAAAGATAAAGGAAGTTTTCTGATTTCTCCTGCCACATGCTCTGCTGAAATGTTTAAACCTCAATTATTAAACATACAGAGATGCCTCCAACATAGATAAGTTTGCATGCATGAATTATTCACTTTATGTCCCACTGGAGGAGGCTGAAGGAGAAGGTTAGGGGAGGGAAATGGTGGGATGTTGTGAAAAACAAGCTGAGGAGAAGACAGATACAGACAAAAAAGGGAATGGTTGAGCAAATAAAGGAAGGAAAGAGAATGGAAAAAAATGAGGTGAGGTGTAATGAAAATGTCAAGGACAAAGATCTGAAAACACAAAATCAGATTTCCAAAAAAGGAACACATGCATTTTCTAAACTTTCAGATAACAGAGGGGTAGATCTTCATTATGCTGTGTTACATACATCAGTGGGCAGCTACATGTTGTCCTTCAAAGAGATAAAATGTTATTTAAAAGACAAAAAAAAAATAAAATACTGACACCTTAAGTCTTGGAGTCTGATAGATCTCTGTTCTTCTGCAATGTATGGCCACCCAAAAAACAAATTTGTATCAATCCACCTCTTAAAATAGTGCCAAGTTTAGCCAGCATTCCCTCTATGATAGGGCAAAATGTCTAAATGCAAAAGTGACTCAAAGTTTGAAAGGAATACTGATCAATTTAAAAATATATATATTTCATCTATTGCTTGTGTGCTATTTTTGAAGAAAAAGTAGTTCCAGCATATGGCTTGTGCCTTCTAAGAAAGGTACAGAATACAACCTACTTTTTATGGCAGTTATTAATTTTTACCAGATTTATTTTGTGTGTGTGCAATTTACTGAAGTTTTTTTTTTACCTTTCGGGTTTTTTTTTTCAAGAAGTTCAGATATATAAGGATTAGCCTGTTTGTCTACGTTATCCTGTTTCAAAATTTAAAATAAGGTAATATGGTAAAATTAATCATTCTTAATTTTATATCCTAGCCATTGGCTTCTGTCTTTGTACTGTAACACTAGTATGTCTTGTTTTGGTTTTAATTATTGCAATGAGCCATTTTGAACCTAACTACATCAAGCTTTTAACAAATTTTATATTTTAATAAAAGATTGGAATAAATGCACATATCTAAAACTAAAGGTATAGCACAATTGTAAACCCAGCAAGATACTGACTGGCCAGGTAAAAGCTCATTAATCAGAGAAGCAGCCAAGATGTCCAAGGTTACTCTGGAGGAGCTGCAGTTGACCAGATAACTATTAATCATGAACTCTACAAATCTGGCCTTTATGGAAAAGGGTCATAAAGAAAGCAATTGTAAAAACAAAGTATTATACGTGTATGTGGGATTTCGGGGTTTACTTTTTTCATAAACTTAATGTAAACGATGACAGCGTAAAATCTGTGCTGTGTATCTTCTTTTACACCTGAGGTTAGATTTAAATTATTCTTTGAGCCTGGTGATGTCCAGATAATTTATTTGTTAAAACCTTTGAATTAACAAAAGGAGCATATTCTTTTAACCACTGCTGAGTGTAAACATATTAAATGTATTATTCTTTGGTACCTTCTAAGCTCAAAGATTAAAACATCATCAAACCGAACCTGCTTGTAAATAGCAATATCAAATTCAATCTGTTATGTTATATCAGCTTATAGGTCTTTTTTAAAAATTTTGATTAATTTAAATGTTCAGCGCCCTATCCTCTTATGGACGAGTGACGCTAATTAGCTTCATACCTGTTAAAGTCTGAACACAGACATGGTGGTGTATATATATGTCACAAATGTTGGTTGATACATAAAATAGCTCTCATACCAAGGATATGATTGGAAGTGCTTTGCTACCATTTAGTGGTCGGAGTGTGAACTGTACATGGTTCTTGCACACTGGGCAGACCACATTGAATTAGGCTGATAAACTCAGTAAATTGTACGAATCTGAACTAGGTTTTGCAGTGGCAAAAAACTATATAGGCTTGCTAA